>NC_136059.1:2005348496-2005948496 GCF_964261635.1 Lissotriton helveticus | reverse complement strand
CCTGATGGGGGACTGAGAGAATGACCTATATATGGCCTCCACCTTTTCAACAAAAAACGAGGCCAGATCCTCACAGTGAGCCAGCGAGGCTTCAAGAGTAGTAGTATCGGTCTTTTTGCTTGTGAGGTCTTTGCATACCCTGAAGATAACCTTGGTGGGATTGGTGCTGTTCTTTATCTCATGAGAATAGAAAGCAGCCCTAGCTGAACATATAGCCCGATGGTAGACTCTGGTGCAGGCCCTATAGGCCGACTTGAGGTCAGCATCATAAGTTTTACGCCATGCACGTTCCGCTTTTTTGCAGGAAGATTTGAGCGTTTTGAGGGATTCGTCATACCAAGGACTAGAGGGACTTGATCTGGTCTTACTCCACCTGGCCGGTATAAGAATATCTAATGAGTGATTTAACCACTTACAAAAGCTATCATAACCACGGGAAACTTCAATGGGCGGATGGGGATGGTGTTTCATCAAAAGCTGGTGAAAATGCTCTAGATTCAAATTTCTCCAGGGGCGTTTAAGAATGTCAGGAGTATTGTTTCTAGGGGGGGGAATAGGAGTAAAGATGAGAGTTTCGATCAAATGATGATCGGTCCAGGCCATAGGTCTAGGTTGGAGCACTGAAATATTGGTGGCGAGATTCGTCAGAAAGGGATCTAACAAGTGACCACCTATATGAGTCGGTAGTTGTACCAGTTGGCTTAGTTGAAATGCTTCAAGATCCGCCATATAAATATAAATATATTTTTCACAAAGAATTTAGACATGAGCTGAAGGTCTCACTTTTGTTATCTGCACACTGGGTTGAGTTTTGACCATGCTGATACTGCTAACAGTTACTGCTTCTTGGTTTCAACAGTTGTGCACAATATATATATAAATGTATTTCCATGCCACCAGTGGGCTGAGGCCTCCATCAAGGAGCACAGATCTGGACTTTTTAATCACGAGGAGGTTTTTTATCTAATCTGCTCAAACCTGCTCTCACCTGACCTGCAAAAAAACAGCTGATAGGTAACTTGAACAGTCAATGGAATGCGGAAGTGGTTCCGTTGACGTCTGGATAACACTTCTCATTTTCATTGATGGTGCCATTTTAAGTATGCAGTCTAGTTTTTCAACACAAACACGCTAAGGCAGCTCGTGTTCTATCTCGTGAATTCCCCATACATTTTCCATGTGTCAGCAATGATAGTAAGAGGCTGGCCCTGGGCTGGAATTCTGAGGCCATTGAACAGGGGTGTAGCCTTGACGAATTAAGTACGATAGCCGTATTTGAACCAGGGTTGTATACTGCCCAAAACAATTACTGTAGCTAACATATCAGGATTTTTTGCTTGTTTTTTTACTTCATAGCCACCTCTCAACCGGAGAACCCATGATGCAAACATTCCGGATAATGTATGTGGTGTGTTTTTAATTGTGTATTGTGCTCTATGTGTGTTTTGTCATTAACAAGGCTCGTTTGGTTTCCACTAGAAGTGCCAACCTCATTACAACTTTCTCACTAATTTTGTCACAAATTGGTGATTACATTGAAAGAAAATACTCAGTAATTTTGGTACATTCAGTAGTTTATCAATTTTAAACAATGTACATTGGCAGAGTCTTCTGGCAAACTAACGCTCTCATTATGTTTTTACAGAACTACAAGCAGTAACACCAAGTAGGTGCATTATGTATGTGTATACGCTTTTTAGTATGCAGTGTGTGGTATCAGGGAGTTAGTTTCCTTGGTACTGAAAAGCCTTGGGGTACGATTTGAAACATTTTGACCTTTTAGAAAGGCAGGTACATTATGACTTACACTTTCTTGTTCCTCCTGTCTTTAATCATACCGACTAGAGGCCTGAATAAATACCAATTTACCTACTGAGCAGCTATTTTGAATCTCACTTTCCACACAAGACCACCCATTCCTGTTTTTGTCATAATGTTACATAATTTAATAAACATCATAAAAGTTCACCCATGTAGCACGCAGGTAGTAGCATGCTGCATTTCACAGCGGAATGGGATGGACCTGATGATGAAGCATGCCACCAAGGGGCAACCCTTGTGGGTGAGGGTTATATAAGAAAACCTAGTGTTTTCTTTTTCTTGTGGAGAGTTAGTCCATACAAACAGTGGGGCTCTCTTTGATTCTCATAGGATTTAAAACAGAACACCTCTCTCGAGACAAGTTCTTGGCTGCCAGAATGATTTGCTCATACCGGGTCAAGCGTCTATTTGTAGGGTGCTATGTCCTTGCTCCAGCTAACAAGATTTTGACAGAATGAGGAACATATAAAATTAAAGGATGACCCATTACTATACTCTCACACCTTTCAGTGCTGATACCCATTGCTGGCACTGCATTAAGGCAACCAGGCAGTGCTAGAGCCACTGGATCTAACATGGCTGATAAATAAGCATCTAGTCTGCGGGGACCTCCATGATTCTGTGTTAACAGTAAAAGAGCGCAGCCCTTTCTTTTGCTGCAGAAAAGTAAAAACACTTTGTTGTAATCAGGCGTTCCTAGTGCGGAGGTGTGGCTGAGGCTTTCTCTCAACTCTAGGAAGGCAACCAGACAGTCATTGTCCCAAGGCACTGAATTCAACACATCCTTGTGAGTCAGCCTTTGTAAAGGCTTGGCCACTAGGAAAAAGGTGGGTATCCACTGATGATAGTGGCCCACCATTCCCACAAACATCATGACATCTTTCTGTGTTGTTGGGGGGTTAATTTGCATGATCGCCACAATTTTCATTTGTGACATTCTTCTCGCACTTTTATCGATATAATGATCAATATATTAGCCTTCTCTCAAACAGTACTGCACCTTATTAGGGGACACCTTATATCTATTCTCAGCCAAGTGGTATAGCAATACAATAGTGTCAGTGTTGCATGCTTTATGAGTATTTTACGCAACCAGCAGGTGGTCAATATACTGGACTGAGACAGAGTTACAAGGCATGATGAGAGTCTCCAAATTCTTCTAAAAGATCTGATTAAAAATGTAAGGGCTCTCTGTATACCCTTGTCAAAACCCGGTGCCCAAGCTTGAATGCAAAGTGGAACTGACTGTCTCAATGCAGGGGTAAGTAGAAGAATGCCTGGCACAAATCAATAACAGTTTACCACTCAGCCTCACATGGAATTTGAAACAATATTACATCGGCATTTCGTACCATGGGGCAATAAGGAATCGCATTTTTATTGATCTTTTGAGGGTCCTCCACTATGGGGTACTAAACTCTGGGTTCTGCAAGCCTACAATGGGTGAGTTACATGGCCTCTCCATGATCTCCTTTAATATCCCTTGTTGAATCATTGTCTGGGTCACTGGAGTTATTCCAGCAATCATTTCAGGGGTGAAATTTTACTGCGCTGTTCGGGGATATTCCACATTCAGCTTTACCTGTATACGGACAGGCTCAACTCTTTAATGACACAAATGTCCTTTCCAGAAAAATCCCAAACTTCTGATCTCACTGAATGTCTGAGATGTAGCAGAAAGTCTCCTTTCGTCATCATCAGATACATTACAACAATTAGATTTTCGTTTGCCAACTTAAAGGCAATGCCCTTATCATGAGTATGTAGCTCTATTCCTTTCGGGGTACAGTATGTTGCAGTTCAGATTGCACACCATAGCGCACCCTAACAAACTCACAAGACTTGAATCACAAACCACAAATTGATGATTATTCTCAAAATGTTCTATCCTTACAGGGACATCTTCAGTAATGTGGTTCTTTATTCAACTCCAACAAATTGAATAGTTCTTCCTGAGAGGGGTAGGTTCGGGACTTTCACAAATTTCTGAGTAGAATGGGTATCATCAGTATCGATACATCATAGCCATTTCCTTTAGCATCTATAAATGGGTCACTCTAGTCTACCTCCAAGACTGCTCCAAGCACAGAATATTACTCCCCCCTCAGGTACCGTCAGGAAGACTGGTCAATGCTGACATTTTCACTTGTCTCAAACATGGGAAATTGTTGATAAGGATTATTATTCTGGAAAGCATTCAAATTCAGTACCTGGTTTGAAGAAAATCTGGGAACATTAGCAGGTTGCTGTGGCATTAGGGGTTGGGGAACATGCATCACTAGGGCTTGTAGCACATTACAATTCTGAGATCTAGGTCTGGGTACGTTCTGTTGCGTCATGGAAGTACTGTTCTGAGGTGGTACAGACCCTCGATTTTGACCCTGATTTACAGGATTAAGAAGACATTCTCACTTCCAGTGCCCCAACCTATTGCAATAATGACATGGATTTGACTTCTTCAATGTAACTACATCCATTCTAGTACCCAGATCAATAGGGACACCCCAACCTCTACCTTCTGACTGAAATCCTGCTCCACCCTGCATCGCTGGAGCTCCCTGCTGATACAGTCACTGCATTGGAGGGCATTCCCTAAAAACAGTGGATTTTATTAAAAAGTATAATAATAATTAAATCTTTTGTAAAGCGCCTGGTTACACCAGAGGGTGTGTCCCTCTGCTAGGAGGTACTATATAAGAAGCCTAAAGAAAGGACCATGCAGCAGGGGCAGATGCTGACATACAAAACTCAGAACTGGAAGAGTCAGGTTTTCAATCCTTTGCAGAACGTGTTTTCCGATGGCTCAGCTCGAAGAAGAGGAGGCAATGTATTCCAGTTTGAGCGCGCAACCATTCTCGCTCTTTGGATTTTGGGGACTTTAGGCAAGTGGGCCCCTGGTGATCTAATGTGACGTGTCAGGTTATAGGGGGGGTAAGAAGATCATGCAGATAACTCGCTCCCTTGCCCTGCAGACTCCTGTGGCAAAATCACAAGGCTTTAAAGATAATTATTTTGTTAAGAGGCAGCCAGTGCAGAGAGTCAAGGGCTTTGGCAGAGGAATCTCTCTTCGGTAGATAGAGAACTAGGTGAGCTGGCACTTCTGAATGCTTTTCCGCCTATGGAGACTTTTTTTTGTTGCTACAAGGTAGAGAACATTTCCATAGTCCAGCTGGGACGTAAAACAAGTGTGAACCAGGATTTTCCTGGTTGAAATGGGAAGGATATCCAAAGTTTTCTTTAACATTTAGAGGATTCCAAAACATTTCCCTGTAATATTCCTAGTGTGGGTCTCGAAGGAGAGTTTGGCGTCAAGCTAGACTCCCAGATATTTAACTTCCTCTTTAAGGATGGGCTTGGGACCCAGCATCTGGGGCCACCATCCTGAGCACCAGATGGAAGGGGACTTCCCTACAAATATGACCTCAGATTCACTGAATTCATATCTGAGCAGCTATCATTTGTGCCACCAATTTTTCCTATAGTTTTCTCTGCCTCCTTTCAATCTCATTGTGGCAATATATAGAATGTGTGGTAAAATCTCATCAACTGATTTGTTCTGCCAGCAAATCAAATGCTGTTGAATCATCATACTAACCTCACGTCTCAATACCATCACATACCTTGATACAAAATGTCTCATATAGCTAGGCTCCAGTGTTTCCATTCCACTATACTGTTTGAATGCCTGTAACAATCCCTCGTAGTGTGCATCGATCATGTCTTTTGGTTCTGGGTTGTCCGATCAACCTTGACCTAGTCAATATCTTGGGTTGACACATAAGACTTCAAACACGTCATCACTTTGTCATACTTCCTCATCACTATAGCTGAAGGGCCATTAGTCACAGGATCTCTTGTCGGCTGTCTCTCGGGTAACTCTATGGCTATTTTACACGCCATCCCTAAATCATTTGGGATCACAATATCAAACAAGGTATTCAAAGCAGGCCGCAAAACTTTCAAGATTTTCACAAACTGCTCAACTTGTTTGTACCATTCCACAAGGTCTCTCTGAATATAGGAAAGTCAGTTGTAAATGACTCCTAAGATGACTCCTACTCCAAGATACGTGTATGTAACCTCCACTAGGTACCTCCTGTAATTCGAAGCTTTTAGCTCCCATCTACTCCATCCGGGAGGAGGCGACTCTCCTGTCGTTCTCTTGGGAGTCGTTCTTTCTGACCCTTTAACTTCCCCCTTCTCTAATTCACTTCAAATTCGGATTCCGTGAAGTCATTCTAGAATTTGCATCTTCATCCCTGGTATTCATATATGTTCTATGTCCTGATCACTAAAAGTGAGTCAGTGGCTCGTCTGTAAAACCTTTGTCCACTCCAAATCTATTTTTGAGCTAATTCAGATAATTTGTCATGGGCTTGTCTTGCTCTCCTGGTAACATCCTTAATCATAAAAAAAAGTTCACTCTGCTGATCAGTTTCTTTTCGATCCAATGAAAGACAACCCCTTTCATCCAATTACAACTTCAATTTCCCACACACACCAAGTTTACTTTCATGGTGTACTGGAGGGTTCCCTAACTCACTTTTGTACTCCCACTTGATGTGACATTAAGAACTTTCAAAAAGTCTTCAAATTCCTGGACATTAAGACAAGGCTGTATATCAGAGGCTTTAGATAATTCCTTTACTTTGGCTGTGCTACTTTGCATATATAAAGGTGGTTCCCAAGTGTGAGCCCAAATCTGGTAAACCCAGGGACGACCTTAAAGGTCCAAATCCAGTCCGATGCACAAATGGGTCTGCGCTTGCACCACAAGGAAAACGTGTATTAATCAGACTTAAAGGAACATATTCTCCCATCCTCCAACTCATGGGTGTAATTTCTGATGCCTTGTTGTTGTGCAGGTACAGCTGAGTTTGAATCCTGTTTCCCTTGGAACAGGTTTTTATATAGAAACCACTGGTCCAATGGTAACAGGAACTGTACGTGCAAGTTCCTGAATTTCCTTCTATCATATTTGGATTCACTATAATAGTCACCATCACACTCTCTGATCCTTATTCACAGGAGAAATCCCTATCATATTAGGTCTTCTTATTTACTGGTCCAGTAGGCAATTCGGTATTCCCACCTGCAACCTCGCTCCCACCTCCCTCTGTTCGAATCTTATTATATGGAGGTGGTTGCTCAGACATTAATACTCCTAAAAGGTTGTCACCAATGTCACTATCACTATTTTCATCTTTCTCTCCAGATTCCCTTTTTTTATTCTTCTTTATCTTTTCGGTCTCTCTTTCCACTTCTCCACTTCCCAAAAATTGGTATAATTTCACTCCTTCTATCATGGCAGAAATCCACCCTTCACTCCGCATCCCAATTTGCATCTGCATAAGTACACACTGCCTTTTTCACTTATACCTGATTTCTCTCACTCATCCCTGATGTCTCTCTTTTTCCCTGGTGTGAGTTGCGCGTTCCCAAGCATTAAGCACTTCAAACTGCATGGGGCTAGTTTGTGGTTTCACCTCATATAGTATTCTCAAAATTTCAATAATTCTCAAAATAAATGTACCATAACGTGGAAACACCAGTGCACCTTCTTTCTCTGTGATCTTTTGCCATTGGTCTAGCTAAATACATGTGTGTAAGCCTACGTTTATCACCATATATTGACCTGCATTGTCTTCAGGCAGGGTTTCTTCTCCCCTCTAAGAGGTATCAGAATATCTCCTCTAAACAAATTTCATACATTTTAAAACATTTAATTTTTTATTACAATGTGTTTCATTTAACACAAAAATCTATATTTAGCTTAAAGTCTTGTTCCAAATCTTCAACCAATAACAGCGCAGCACCACATGACGAAAACAGCGAATAACAGCCCAGCTTTACACCAACCGACCTATGCCAGTGCAGCACGCTGTGATGACATTCTCACTCCTTGCAGCAGCTCACGCTTCTTTACAATTTCCGCGAACACACTAATTTCAGCATTACGCTTTCAACTAAATACAATGCAATAGCAACAAATAACAATTGCCTACTTTACTAAAAAATAATCAGAAATCACTCATGCAAAGTTAACTCAAACACACATTCAAATAAAACCTCGTCATTCGGATCAGTGCCTCTTTCCTCTATGCAAAACGGTCCACCACACTAATCATACCTCACTTTCACACTAAAAGATAAGCGTCCCTATCTCAATTGGGCTATTGACCATGTTCCAAGTTAAGCCCCACAAAACCTTAGCAGACAATTACAATGCAGTCTCTTCTTCTTTTTAATATCATACTGGGGTTTTAGGCCATGTCAGACTCAATACCAGCTTCTCCACATTAAGCGCTACACTCCTACCATCCACTTAAACATTACCACTCCATGTCACGCCATCTTTGCGAGGCACTACACAATTGCCACAACCACCGCAAGCTAAGCATAATCTGTTTACACACAACCCTAATAATACTCATCCCTCTGATGTTACAACTCGCTCTCAAACAACTGGAACATTACCTACACAGATTCTCCAAGTTGAAACATGGACACTAGAGACTGGGATTTGATCTGAACTAATCTAAAGTAACAGTTTTCTAACCCTCTATTTCAAGAACTAACCAGCCTCTGCTGCCATCTGAGAACACTCTGGGCCATTTCTTCCAATTCGACTCTGGTCAATAGGCCTTTTTAGTAGTCTGAAAGGAAAAGGGATTAACAACAATATAATTCTAAAAGTAAATTGTGATCATTAGGACCACTCAATAAACGCCTGAGTCAACAACTTGAAGTTAAAAGGTTCAGTAAAAACTCAAAGACAGACTGATGTATATCAATCTCAAGAACATAGTATAGAAATATAAGATTAGCAAAGGAAGACCAAAGCATTGTACATTATTGGTCATCAACAGCAAAGAGTTTATAAGAATTTCAGTGGCAGCGATGCAGAAAATAAGCAAAAGGATGTGATGACTAGACAAATAGTTTCATTCCTTCTTCCCATACATTGAAAAGATTTGCAACATCTGCTAAACCCTACACTAAATTAAGGATAGGGAAACCCTGAATCAAGGAATCAAGAAAGGTGTCAGCATCAGAACCTCTGTAGACATTCTATAGGTAAGGAGTCATAGAAAGCTTGAAATCACACAATCAGAGATGTTAAGAGAGGTCTGTACCTCTCCAAGTGTAAAAGGATTCTGACTAACCCCAAGGTAGGTTCACTAATTAAAATGCACAAAGAACATTTGAGAAATATGACCTCATACATATCACAGTACTTTTCCAGTTCCCAAAAGAAAAAAACCTTCCGTCGTCTGATAATACCAACTGGTAACGCTCCTATTGTTCTTCAGTTAAATTATTTGTACCTTGCCTGTTCTTCCTCGCGTCACTAGCTCAGAAATACAATGTGCTTTACACTAACTAAAGAATGCCTTTGGTCCGCACCTGCAGAGAAGAATACATTTAGAAAAACAACTTTTACAATAGAATTAAATGCCTCAAGTTTAAGTTTATGTCTCACAATCGTGCTAAATTAATAGTGCTAAATTAAAAGTTTCCTTTATTTTTTTTTTAATTATTTTTATTAAAATTTTATATCAGCAAGCAGACAAAAGAAGAAAAAAACAATAAATGAATAAGCAATCATAAAGCACACTCCATCTTATTAATACTGCCATAAGCAAATCTCGCATTATTACAACTTAATGTATTTTAGATAGAATACAACGAAAATTCATATGATCATACCCATTTAGATAAGGGTGACCACAATTTCAGACCCATCATTTTCCTTTTCTTACCCTTAGATTTATAAACCGCGGTCTCTAAATGATATATAGACAATAATCTAGATTGCCAGCTATAAAAAAATCGGTGGTTCGACATCGAGCCATTGGGTAGTTATACATAGATGGAAAATAGACATACAAATAAAAATAAACCCTTCTTCGGCTTCAGTCCTAGGCCTGGGCAAATTTTCTTGTAAACCAAAAATCACCAATTCCGCAGATAATTGCAGTCGGATATCTAAACTATGATTCAGAAAATATTCCACGTCCTTGATAAAGCGACTAAGTTTAGGGCACTGAAAGAACATATGAGACGCATCCGCTGCGAATACCCCACATCGATTACAGCTGTTCTCTTTTGTGGAATTCCACTTTGCCAGCTTTTCAGGGGTATAATATAGATCAAAGATAGACATAAAATGTTGGCTCTTCAATGGACCATTAAATAAAACATTTGTAGATAATGCAATTATTCTCTCTATGTTGATTTTATCTATCCCTAGTTTATTTTGCCACTTTAACTCCGAAATCGTGAGATCATCCCAAACTTTTCAATAAATAGCTGATATAAGGATCCCATTCTAAATCTTGATCTAATTCCTTCTATAACCTTAATCCTATTAGGTATAATCGAGTTTTGAGTTATTTTCTGTTCCAAGAAGCTACGGAGCTGTAGATATTTAAAAAATTCTGTTCGAGCCAGATTGAATTTCTGTTGCAAAAAATCAAATGAGGCTAACTGATTCCCCTGAAATAAGTCTCCCACTTGACAAATTCCGGCTCGATGCCATCTAACCATGAGCTGATCTCTAAACACCTCTGGCAATAGAGTGCAATTTTTAAATGGAGTATAGAAATTTAAAGTAGAATATAAGCCAATTCTCTTTTTTGTTTTTCTCCAAATTTCAAAAGCAGTCAAAATATCTTTAAAAGTTGTCTTCTTATAATACCTGGGTTCGATTATACGAACTAAACATTGCCGGACCTCTGCGCCCATTAACATCTCATATATTGATGGGCTAGCAAAATCTTCCGTGGAATACTTCTGTAAGAACAGCACACCCATATGTTGTAATAAGGCTATCCAATGATATAAACGGAAATTAGGTAGCCCACATCCTCCTCTAGATCTAGGTAGCATACACCATTTAAGAGCTCACCTCGACCGACTATAGCTCCACAAAAACATAGAGCACATTCTGTCGATTCGGGAGAAAAAAGAAGTTGAAATAAGTAAGGGGATCATTCGAAATATGTATAAAAATTTAGGAAAGATGAGCATTTTTAGAACATTGCTACGTCCATATAGAGATAAATGAAGATTGTTAATCCTTTCTAACGTCTTGTTTGCAGAAACTATAATTGGATCCAAATTTAAACGAACAATATCCTCTACTTTAGCTGAAATTTTAATGCCTAAGTACATAGCTTCTGATTCAAAATTTATATCAGTTGGGCGACCTGCTTCAGAGTGGATTAATTGTGTCTTGGTGACATTTAATTTATAGCCCGAGTACCTCCCAAATTTGTTGGCTGCTTCTACAATCTTAGGTAGGGCGGTACTAATATCTGACGTTACAATTGAAACATCCTCTGCGTACGCGAATACCTTGTACGCACAATTATGTATCTCAACTGGTTTCATTTCAACATTGTTTTCTAGAGTATTTAAAAAGGGCTCAATGTAGAGAGCAAATAACAAGGGGGAACAAGGAGAACCTTGTCTCGTCCCCCTTGTTATTACAATATTCCATGAAAGTCTTCCAGAAATACGTATTGAGGCAGTTGGCTGAACATATAATGTCTGTATAGCCTTGATGAGTTCCATAGGTAATCCCTTCCAAGCTAGGACTGACCACAAGAACCTCCATGAGACCCTGTCAAATGCTTTTTCTGCATCTAACAAGGCCACTGCAACAGGGGAATTACTAGCCTGTGACCAGTCCAGCATGGAAACAATCCTTTTAACATGGTCTGTCGTGTCTCTATTCTTAATGAACCCGTGCTGCCTTTTAGAAACTAAACTCGACATAAGATCGTTCAGCCTGTTAGCAATTATCTTCGAGTATATCTTGCTATCTGTATTAAGCAGGGAAATCGGTCTATAAGACCCCATTTCGGTTTCCTTTTTCCCTTTTTTCTTGAAAATTACAATAATTGCTTCTGACCATGAATCTGGAGGATTACCCAGAAAAGATTGTTGGCATACTTCGGTTAATTCACTTTTGAGTACTTTCCTAAAGGTGCGATAGAATTCAAGTGGAATACTATCAGGCCCCATAGCTTTGCCGAGAGCCATACCCAATAGAGCAGCCTCTACTTCTTCCCAAACTATAGGAGCGGAAAGTAACGTTTTTTGTACATCCGAGAGCACCTTAGTGTCTAAATCTTTCAGGTATTCTCCTTCATCCTGTCCAGAGGACTCCACCATAGATGCACTATATAAAGATTGAAAGAATCTTTGGAAGGCTTCTAAAACCCCCTCTTTAGTTTCTTGCAACACCCCGTTTAAATCAATAATCTTAGAAATATCATTAAAGACTGCTTTCTGCCTTAATCTTTTAGCCAACATTCTGCCAGTTTTCTCACTAAATTCATATGAATCCTCCTTATGCTGAACATATTTTGACGCTATTTGGTTGGCAATATTAGAATAGGCTGCAGTTTCCTTTAAATGCAGATTAATTCCACAACCTACATATAATCCAATAAATGAAATCTTTAATAAAGGTATCATCTATAATATACTGTACTCTTGTATGCAGCACAATAAACTAGTACATGTATTATTAAGCAGAAACGACAACTGGTCACAATTCATAAAGAATGCATTGGACACCCATATGATTCATTCTCACTAATACTTGGCGAATGCACAGCATTAAATGCATTTTAGCGTACCACTTTACAATCTAAACCTGTAGAAGGTTAATATCAGCAATCCAGAGGTTTCTGAAAAGGAAAAACCTTAATATGCACCCACATATACATCAAAAACACACAAATTCACTTTCTATGCCATTGGTGCACTCTATCTCATTAATATTATTGCATCTCATGAGTACATAAGGTCGCCAGTAGGTAGATATAGTTAGGATCTAGTTTCCATAGGAAATCCGCAATTATATTTGGAATAACTCTAGCGCCGGTCGACGAATATTCGCGAAATTCTCAAAGAAGATGGGGCGCTCCACTCCGCTCCTATCTTAAAAGTTTCGGGGTGATTCATTAAGCAGGGGCCGAGAAAAAAGGGGGTCCCAAAACGTGTTTCCCCCATGCATTTTTCCATAGGGACCTTTAGACACGGCTACAGCCCGAACTGCTGAACGGAATTACACCAAATTTGGCAAAAAGGTAGAGTTTGGTTCACAGATCACACTTTCTGTTAAATGGTGTAAATCTGTGCAGTAGTTCCTGAGAAAATCAAAAGTAAAATCACAGATATATCTATGGACATAGTAGGGTACGCGTATCCTCCGCGTACCCTTACGAGCATGAGGTGCATGCTAATTGGCTGTCAAGTCTCTGTCAACACTCCAAACCAGGAAGTGTTGGCAGCCATCTTGTGTCTCGGTAGAACCGAGGCACAAGAAAACTGAAAAACAAGTGTGAAAAAGGCGCAAAGGGGGCAGGGTAGAAACACCCTGACCCCCTAGGTCTGCTCAGGGGGTCCCAGAAGGACCCAAAAGGCCGATTTTTTTTTTTTTTTTAAAGCTCGGGATGCGCCTAGGATACACGTATCCCGCAAAAAAACCCCACATAAGTGCTAATTAGCCCCCGGGGGGTCAAGTCCCGGGGGCAATGTTTATTATAATGGGGGACCACCACCCCCAGGGCTTTAACATTACATACGTGGGGGGCTCATGGCCCCCCCACAGCCCCGGGGACCGCCCCCGGGGCTTATTTTATTTCATAATAATGGGGGGCCCAGAGGGGCCCCCCAGCCCCGGTGACCGCCACCCTCCTGGGCTTTAACATTATGTATGCGAGGGGCTCACGGCCCCCCTGCAGCCCCGGGGACCACCACCCCTGGGGCTTCTTTTTTAAAAAATAAATTAAAAAAACCTGCGTGGGGGGGCTCAAGCCCCCCACATGCCCCGGGGACCGCCACCTCCTTGGGGCACTCAATTTTTAAATTGGGGTGTCCGTGATGGACCCCCAGCCCCAGGGACCACCACCCCGGGGCTTTTTAATGTTGGGAGGGGGGCCGTGGGGCCCCCCTCCTAAAGCCTTGGGGTGGCCCTGGGGACCACCACCCCCCAGGGCCGGCTCCTGCAGTGTCCCAGGGTGCCCACTCCCGGGACACTGTAGTTTGCTATGGTAGGGCAGGAGCCTTGCGGCTCTCGCCCTACCATAGCAAACTGCTTTGGTTTTTGGAAGAGAGAGCAGGAAACCTGCTCTCTCTTCTAAAAACCAAAAACAATTGCTTTTCTACATGGGGAGCAGCATGTTAGTTGCTCCCCATGTAGAAAACGATGCCGGCTCCCGCAGGATGCGGGGAGCCATCAGGGACCGTGGGGTACTGGGGACCCCCCCACTTTCCCCAATGGAGTGGGCCAGCCCCAGGTGATTGGGTCCCCTGGGCCAAAAGTAGCCACAGGAGTGGGGCAAGGCAGCAAAATAAATATAGAAAAAAAGGCCAATGCCGGGGGGGATTGGGTCCCCTGGGTAGACTATAGCCTTTTAAAAAAAAAAATAATAATTGGGGGCAGGCCCTGGGGAATGAGGTCCCCAAGGCCCAAAAAATAAAAAAAGTTGGGGGCACAGCACCCCTTCTTAAAAAAATAAAAAAAAGACCGACATTGTGCCGGAGGTCACGCCCCCTTCTTTCACCACTCTGCAAATGCGCCCCCTGGCGCATTTGCAGAGGGGGAAAGAATTCCCCTTGAATACTGGGGGTCCCTGGGGGCTAACTAGCCACCAGGAACCTCCAGTATGCACCAGGGGCTGCATTGCAGAGAGGTGTTCTGCAGCCATGCCCCTTTTTACACCTCTCTGCAACGCAGCCTTTTGGCGATTACTGGAGGTACCTGGTGGGCTAGTTGGACCCCAGGGACCCCCAGGATTCAAAGGGACTTAATTCCCCAACTTAAAACGCGCCACGGGGCGTGTTTGCACAGTGGTGAAGGGAGGGGGCGGGACCTGAGTTCACTTGTGTGCAAACACGCCCTGTGGTGCGGTTTAAGTTGGGGAATTAATTCCTTGTCAATACTGAGGGTCCCTAGGGGCCAACTAGCCCACCAGGTACCTCTAGTAAGCGTCACGGAGCTGGGTTGTAGAGTGTTGTAAAAAGGGGCATGGCCTCTGAACACCTCTCTGCAACGCAGCCTCCTGGCGCATACTGGAGGGACCTAGTAGGCTAGTTGGCTTCCAGGGACCCACAGGATTGAGGAGGAATAAATTCTCTAGCTTAAACATAAACATATCACCATAGGCCACGCCTCCTTCCTTCACCACTGTGCAAACGCGCCCTGTGGCGCGTTTTAAGTTGGGTAATTCATTCTCTTTCAATACTGAGGGTCCCTGAGGGCCAAATAGGCCAACAGGTATCTCCAGTATGTGTCAGGGAGCTGTGTTGCAGACAGGTGTTCAGAGGCCACTCCCCTTTTTACACCTCGCTGCAACGCAGCTCTGTGGCGCTTACTGGAGGTACCTAGTGGGCTAGTTTGACCCTAGGGGCCCTTAGGATTGAAGGGGACTTAATCTCTCAACTTACAACGGTGACAGGGTGAGTTTACACAGTGGTGAAGGGAGGGGCCTGACGGGATGTGTGTAAACACGCCCTGTGACGCGCTTTGAGTTAGGGAAAAAATTCCACTTCAAACCTGAGGGACCATGGGGGCCAAGTAGCCCACCAGGTGCTTCTAGGAAGCTCCACTGCGCTGCGTTGCAGAGAGGTGGTGCAGGCCGTGCCCCTTTTTACATCTTTCTGCGATGCAGCTCTGTGACGCTTACTGGATGTACTACGAATTACGATTTACTCACCTGTTATCAGGAGAGACCTCAGTGCAGCATCTTTGTGCCCAGTACTGATCCTGAAAAGTAATTCTAACCATACTTACCAGTAACTTGAATGTCGTTCCATAGGCTAACATTGACTGGTTTCACTTGGAAATTCTTCTAAGTGTGGAGTTTTGGAACTATTAATTATTCACCTAAAATCATCCGAACAACGAATTCCGATTTACTCACCTGTAATCAGGAGAGAACCCAGTGCTGCATCTTTTAGCCCAGCACTGACCCTGACAAGTAATTCTAACCATACTTACCAATAACTTGTATTTCCTTCCATAAGAATCCATTGTCTAGTTTTTACCAGAAAAGTTTCTAAGTGTCTATTTTCACAAACTAAAAATATTCCTTAAAAATCGCCTGTATGACTTAAACACATTTTTTCAACTGTTTAGAGGAGATGCACCAGTGCTGGATCCAGGATCCACCACTGAGTAAGAAAAAGTGGCAATAGCACTACTTACCTGCTAAAGAAATTTCCTGCTATAGGATAACATTGGTGATTCTATGTGAAAAAATTTCCATGTGTCGACCTTTAAAATACAATAATATTCCTTAAAAATCAGTACTGTAACTAAAACACTTTTACTCAACCGTTTATAGGAGATGTCCAAGGAATGAATCTAGGATCCAGTCCTGTGGCTAGAAAAGTAATCCATAAAGTAACTAATTGCATTTAACTACAAATTCACATTGAGGCCAATGTTACATTGTGATTGAAATTGTGCTGCCCATCGCAACAACTGTAACTACTGTACTTAAAAGTGTATTGCCTATTTGCAAAGTATTTAAACTAAAGTAATTCATTCTGAGAAAGTATATTTTGTAATGTAATGTATAATGTAATTATAATGTAATTTAAAAAATAAAACATCTAAAAATAAATAGTTTAAAAAATGTAGTAAATCAGTTTAAAAAAACAATTAATATATTTAAAAATTGTCATTTACAAAACCTTCGAAATTCACTGAAAAAACCATAGGTTTCAGGCCTGATATAGCTAGGAATTAGCATTTAAAAAACCTTTGAAAATCACTGAAAAAACCATAGAATTCAGGCCTGATATAGTTAGGAATTAGGATTTAAAAAACCTTTGAAATTCACTTAAAAAAACATAGGTTTCAGGGCTGATATAGTTAGGAATTAGCATTTTAAAAACCGTTGACATCACTGATGTCATTTGAGATGTCATCAGTGTTGTCACTGACCATGTCATTAATGATGTAATATGTGACATCATCAGCAGTGGATTGTGGGCGCCGCAGATATAGTTAGCACAACTAACTATATCAGAGGAATTTCAATGGTTTTGTTCAAGTGAAATGTCCAGCTAACTATAACACCCCTAAAACCTACGGTTTTTTCAGTAAATTTCTAAGGTTTTTTAAATGCTAATTCCTAACTATATCATGCCTGAAACCTATGTTTTTTTAGTTAATATATATATATATATATATATATATATATATATATATATATATATATATATATATATATATTCACTGAAAAAACCATAGGTTATAGACCATATATAGTTAGGAATTAGCATTTAAAAAACCTTATTTTACTCACACAAAACCATTGAAATTCCATATATAGTTAGTTGCACTAACTATATATCGCGCACCCGCAATCCACTGCTGATGATGTCACATATTACATCATTCATGACATGGTCAGTGACATCACTGATGACATCACTGATGACATCTCAAATGACATCACTGATGACATCACTGATGACATCTCAAATGACATCACTGATGACTACATCCAGTGACTGTATAATTCTGTAAAGTTAAAATATGTCTTACATATTGAAGAATGAGTGGATGTATAAGTGTCTGGACGAAGGATTTAGTAGGTGCATGACTGAATGTATGAGTGAGTGATTAAATGTGTCTCACTGAGTGCATGGGTTAGTGACTAAACTGTCTTAATTTGTGCATCATTATGTCTGTTGTTCTGTAAACTGCTGCATGTGTTGATCAGTAGCTATATGACTAACTATATGGGTTATTGATTGATTGCCCAAGTATTTGTATGGGAGACTGAGTGTGTGTGTGGCTAGCTGGGAGGTGTGTGACTCTGTGCAGATCAAACTGTACTTGTATCAATGATTGTATAAGAAAGTAAGTATGTGTTAGTACATGTTTGAAAATGTAAGGTGCTCTATGTTTAACTGTATAGACAAGAAAATGGAAGTCTCATTGATTCTTTACAGGACTGACTAGGTGTGTAAGTAACTCCATGGATGAGTGGCAGACTGTGAGTGTCTGTATAGGTGTATGAGTGCATATGATAGTGTTGTAAAGATGAGTGATTGTATGTATGAATGATTGTATGGGTGAATGAGTGAAGGTGTGTGTAGACGTAGCAATCAGTGAGTGCGTATGTAGTAACTAGTATTGGTGTGTCAATGGTTTCAAATTATACTCTTTTTAACACTGGGTAAAACAGAGGTTATATTAAAATGTGAGGAGATGCATTGTATTGTCACATGAATGATATCATCAGTGATGTGGTCATTGATGTCAAATGAGATGTCATCAGTGATGTCATCAGTGATGTCATTTGAGATGTCATCAGTGATGTCATCAGTGATGTCACTGACCATGTCATGAATGATGTAATATGTGACATCATCAGCAGTGGATTGCGGGTGCGCGATATATAGTTAGTGCAACTAACTATATATGGAATTTCAATGGTTTTGTGTGAGTAAAATAAGGTTTTTTAAATGCTAATTCCTAACTATATATGGTCTATAACCTATGGTTTTTTCAGTGAATTTCAATGTTTTTTTAATAGCAAATATCATAAGCTGTCGAATGTCAAGTACGTGGTAAGTAAAAACATTTTCGTGTTTATGCACACTGATCTGCTTTGAATGCTGCCCCCCACCCCTCATTTCTATTAGGAGTACTCTCTCTTTGCAGATAGTGAAGGGTAGTTAACGCAGCCCTTTGCCCCCTTTGTAATCCGTCGTGCCTGCTTCTCTCTCCATTTGATTGATTGTTCTCTTTGGTTCATTCTCTATTTACAAACAAGCACAGAGTCAAAATACTCTGTTTAGTCTTTGCAGATAGCGAAAAACCGTGTAAAAAAACAAAAGGAATCGAGCAAAATCAGTAGGCCACTAATGGGATCTCTTTTTCACCTCGCTAAAATAGAAACATTAGGAACAACCTGTTGAAAATAGCAATGCGTATGTACATAAGCGGCGTTCATTTGTGTTCACAGTACCCCTTGTTGATTGTTTGAATCGAGCATTGAATTGTTCGAAGTTGGTTCTCTTAAGGATCTTCTCTGCCTGCAAACGAGGAAGAATAGGAATATTCTCTCTCCCTTTGCAGATAGTGAAGGGTAGGTAACGCAAGCCTTTAACACGTCGTACATATTTCATTCCTCATTGATTGATTGATTGTCCGAACATTGACTGTTTGGGAATTAGTTCTTTTTGGAGGTATTCCCTGTTTGCAAATAAACGTAGGAAAATCTTTGCAAGTAGTGAAAGGGTACGTAATGCGGACCTTTCTCCCCCGTTGTAATCTGTCATGCCTATCTACTCCCCACTGATTGATGCACCTGTTTCACCCGGACCATTTACTAGACATACGTCATCTGGCCCGACCAGAGAGCACCCCTAGTGAAAAGGACATATGCAATAATAACGAAGTGATCACTGTATCCTGTTAACAGAAACTTTAGCATGAAACAACCTGGAAAGAAAAGAATAGGAAAACGAAAATCAGTAGGCCACTGATGAACATGAACTTTTATTAAACAACGAACAAAGAAACGATAACATAACGTAATGATAAAACCTATTAATGTCCTAGAAACAAGAAAACGTTAAAATATGCCAGTGGTGAGAGACCAGAAAAACAGTAAGAGAAACCAAATCACCCCTCGCTGTCCCACCGCCTGCCACGCCCAAAAAATCGATAGACTAGGGAAGATGCAAGTCAGTAGAACATCCGCCCCCACTCTGGAAACTTCCAAGGTGGGGCAGGGTTCCGGCTACGCCCAGCTGGGAGCAGCCCATATAAAGCAGGTCCTGCTGCCACGCCTCGGCCAGGAGATCCTAACGTAGGGTGTAGCCGGAGGAGAGGCCGAGACCAGCGGGACCCGGCCAGGGGATTGCCTTTACAACGCTGAACAGTTGCAGGGGGGGGGAATGTCTCCTCGACCCTCCCCTCTCTCTCCCAGTCCGGCCGCGGTGGCCCTTGAGAGTTGCAGGTAGTCCCGCCACATGCTCTTCCGGTCCGGCCACCAACGGTCGGGGGGCCGAGGCCGACGGGATCCGGCTGCAGCCGATAAACCAAGAAACCCGTTCATGGGGCCAGAGCCAGGGGCGTCCGGCCGACATCTACCGGAAGCCCGGCCCGAAGACGGACGGGACACTTCTTCTTTCTTGTATAATTGCTGCAACAACCCTGGGGGGGGATGTCTTGCACATGCCTCCGACCCCCCCCCCTCGTCCTCATCGCCTGGTCCGGCCATAACAAATCTCAAGCGAGACGCCGTGGGGTGCACTGGGAGGGAGAGACGGTGCGAACAGGCCTCTCCCGCCTCCCCAGTGGAGGCTTCCCAGCTGCACCCTCAGCGCTCCAGGCGCCCGGAAAAGAATTCTTCCACTGTGGCCATGCTGCAACGTCTCGCCCGGCAGGGTGGAGCCCGTCCGCTCATTTGACCCCGCGATCGCCAGTAGCTACCGAACTCTCAAAATGGCGGTCGACCTGGCAAGAGCGGGCCCAGCATAAAGAAATGGCCCGGTCACTGGTTCACTCCACCACCGTAGTCCTCCACGACCATGAAGATTCTAGAGGAGCCGCGGGAGTCTCCGACCCCCGATGGGGAATGACTGCCATGATCACCCGTGGAGTGACGAAACTGTATCCGCGGGACGTCGGCGCCAGCCTCACTTTGAATTACTAGAATCCTGCAGACCTCACTTCCGGTGAAAGCACAGTGTGACCCGGTAGGAAAAATTGTTGCACCCCCTCCCCTTTTTGACTGATAGTTCAAACCACCGATCCTTTCCTTTGCCCTTTTAACGGAACTTTGGACTGCCTCCCCCTCTTTTACATGTTCTAGAGAAAACAAAACATTAACCACTACATTAGCATAGCAGTTGACACCAGAACTGTTTTCAAATTGAAAACCAACAACATCTTCAACAGAATCCTTTTTGTTTCTGCTGTGACCCTGCTACAGCACAGGCATTGTCCCCAGCAGTAATTCTGCAATGCCGGTAAGAATAGCTGTGGTGCCTACTGGACTCACTCACCCCCGCGGCGCCCCACGCCGTTATTTGCTGGGCGGCAACTTGCTAGACATCACTTTCGTGCCATCTAGATTTCAGCGCGTTCTGCTGCCTTGGAACTATTCGCACAACAGACCGCTACTGACAAGAATATTTCATTATTGGTGCTGTCAATTTCAATAAATCTATTGGATAATTCAAAAGAAATTGCCACGGTCTCTTCGTTGTTTAAATGTTTTTACTGTTTTTGTTTTGTTGTATATATTTATATGTTATTAAAGTTTTATATTCCTACTACTTTGTTGGAGTGCTATATATTTTTAATGTGACACATAATTGTAAAAACTTTGATGTACAAAGAGTCATTCCTGGAATCTTCCGCTTCAGGCTCGGTCCCCTCCCCAATCACAATACAGGATAGTTTTCAGATAGTAGGAACACGTGTGGTGTGACGGATCTCATCGGGTGTGGGCCTTGATCTACTATAACTCCTTTGAAGAGGGGTGATTCTTTACAGCTGGGGCCATAAACTA
Source organism: Lissotriton helveticus (assembly GCF_964261635.1). NCBI lineage: Eukaryota > Metazoa > Chordata > Amphibia > Caudata > Salamandridae > Lissotriton > Lissotriton helveticus. The sequence goes on along the minus strand of NC_136059.1, from coordinate 2,005,927,110 downwards.
CATCTGCAGGGCTAGCTGATAGCCTGGACAATCGGACACAGAGGAAGAGGAGTGTCAGAGGGTGCGGTAGTGAATAGGGCGAAAGGGAGGTGTCGGGCGGGCACAGAGTGTGATTCTCAGGGAAGAGCAGCGCAGATGGGGGGAGGTTTATTGCCCATGCATAAGACAGAGAGCGGGGGTGACCAGTGCCTGGGGAAGATGCTTGCGAGGGTGAGGAGCCATGCTACGAATCGACAGCGTGCAGAGAGTGGGTCTGGTCAAGACATCTAAAATGGCTGCCGTGCACGACAAAAGTGTGGCATTTCAAAAAAGGCAAGATGGCGCAGACAATGTTTTTCAACACTTCCTCATTTCCTTCGAATCGAACGTTAACAGACGTTGGGGCATATTACCAAAGTTAAGCGATATTTATCGCTAACGATGCTTACCAACGAATTTTTTACCGCTAAGCATCGTCAGAAATTATCGAAGATAAACCTTGCTATTATCAAGGTTTATCACAAATGCGATAATAAACGGCCGCAATGCATGAATATCGCTAAAAACTCAGCGATATTCATACATTACCGAGCTAATGCTCTTAGCCATGTTATCCACCTCCCATTGGATAACATGGCTAAGAACTGCTCAGGGCAGGTGTTACTTTTTGGAGATATTCGCGCTTAGCGCGAATATCTCCAAAAGTTGGTAATAGGAGATAGATATCTTGCATGTTGTAATGCAAGTTATTGTGGTATATGGAACTCATACCATAATCTCTCAGGAAAGCAGAAACTGATCCTTTTGGGACCGCCTAAAAAGGCCTAGGGGGTGAGGAGTACTCTACTTTGCCCCCTTTTCACGTTCCGAACTATTTTATTTTACTCTCTTCTGTAATTACACAAAATAGCAGCGATAAGATGCATCGGAGACACACAGTGAGAGAAAGGAGGCCGGAGATGAAGAAGAGATGTCAAATACACATTGGAGATAATATAGTGGCAGAAGGGAAGTAAATATGAGTAAACTTACCATGTAACATAAAAATGTTGCACTCTATACTATAAGTCTCATTTTATACTACAATCACTTCGCTACAACCTCATAAATTAAAAATAAAAATGAATAATGTCTCAAACAATTTTTGATTTCTAAATATAAATTTATTCTTCAGAATTTTCTAAATTTGAAAGAACTAGTAACATGTCCTCATCAGCAATGTCCTCATGAAAAGTCTGCAATAATGATTCTTGTAACTCTATGGTCTCCAAACACTCGATAAATTCGCCATCAAGAGATTGATCAAAAAAATCATTCAAGTCATCTCCTCCTTCTGACAATATTTCATTATTGGTGCTGTCAATTTCAATCAATGTAGTGGAATCATTCAAGTCATCTCCTCGTGACAATATTTCATTATTGGTGCTCTCAATTTCAATCAATGTAGTGGAATCATTCAAGTCATCTCCTCCTTGTGACAATATTTCATTATTGGTGCTGTCCATTTCAATCAATCTAATGTAATCATACAAGTCATCTCCTCCTTGTGACAATATTTCATTATTGCTGCTCTCAATTTCAATCAACGTAGTGGAATCATTCAAGTCATCTCCTTGTGACAATATTTCATTCTTGGTGCTGTCCATTTCAATCAATCTAATGGAATCATACAAGTCATGTCCTCCTTGTGACAATATTTCATTATTGGTGCTCTCAATTTCAATCAATGTAGTGGACAATTCAAAAGAAATTGCCACGGTCTCTTCATTGTGAGCCATTTTATTTTGAAATTGCTTGCTGTAAATTGCAGAAAAAAATAATCACTTTCATTTATCGTTTTTAGTAATACATAATATAAAACTAACTTTATCAAGTATTTAGTATAACAGAAGGACTGCAAATAAATAACAGAAAACATTTTTCAAATTATCTTCAAGTGTACAACATAGTTCCCCTTACAAATTAACAACTCACCTTTTTAAAAGTAGGAAAAGTGTTAGTACTGTGTAAATCAAACACCAGAAATTCACCACCAAAAATTCCTCACAAATGTACCTCAGACAGTAGTATCACAAAATGGCTGTGGTTTCCTCTCATTTGACATATATACATAACCAATTAACTTTCATCACACACAAATACAAAACCAAAGTAACATTTTAATTGGTTCTAAATTTCAACACTTTCAAATGTGTTTTCCCCATGCAATTTTCCATAGGACATTTACATACGTCTACAGCATGAATGGCTGAACGGAATTACACCAAACTTGGCAAAATGGTACATCAAACCTAAGAGGTCAGGAAGGATCTACTATGCCCCCTTATGGTCATTTCCCCCTTCGCTTTGGCCTCCTCTTGTCTCTCAATCCTACCGAGAGACAAGATGGCGGCCGCTACGGACTGTTTGGAATGTTGACAGATGCCGGAGAACCAATCAGCTTCGCAAAGCTCCGTAACGCGAAAAGTACGCGAAGCGGAGCGCTGTTACAGATATATATCTTTTTTTGAACGTTAATTTCTCAAAATCCACTGGAGCACATATATTGAGACCTAGCAAAGGCACATCGGGCTACCAGTCCCTAATATTTTACCAAGTTTCGTGCAAATCCATTCAGCTGTTCGATTATTATTATTATTTTTTTTTTTTGCCCCGCGGGGCCCTTTTAAAACCTCCACATCAAACCTAGGGGGTCAGCGAGGATCTACTATTCCCCCTTATGGTCATTTGCCCCTTCGCTTTCGCCTCCTCTTGTCTCTCGATCCTACCGAGAGACAAGATGGCGGCCGCTACGGACTGTTTGGAATGTTGACAGACGCCGGAGAACCAATCAGCTTCGCTTCACAAAGCTCCGTTGCGCGAAAAGTACGCGTCCTGGGACGCTGCCCGGTCCGCTGTTACAGATATATATCTTTTTTTAAACGTTAATTTCTCAAAATCCACTGGAGCACATATATTGAGACCTACAAAAGGCACATCGGGCTACCAGTCCCTACAATTTTGCCAAGTTTCGTGCAAATCCATTCAGCCGTTCGGGCTAAAAGTGAGGCCAACCGCCCTATGGAAAACTCAATGTTAAAAACACGTTTTGGGACCCCCCTTTTTTCTCGGCCCCCCCTTGACGAACCCCCCCCAAATTTTCAAGGGCTGCTCAGAAACAAAATGTGCCATTTTCCTGAAAATTTCAGCCAATTCCGTCCACAAACGCCAAAGTTATTAGACATAGAATTTTCAAAAATCCCATAGAGAAAAAATCCTAACTATATATACCTACTGGCGACCGCCAGTAGGTAATATATATATGTATTTCAGCTTCAAAAAACACCAGGGTGCCGCACTCCCAGGCGGGTGCTTCCGTTGCGAGGGTGCGCTCGCAGATCAGGTACTGCTCCACCTCCCAAAAGCGTGTCTCCCGCAGAAGAAGGAAAGCACTCACGGAGGTACTTTAAATTATTTATTAGAACTTCAGCAAACTAACTGACGCGTTTCGGTCGGAACCTTTGTCAAAGTTTACCGAACCGACAGAGGCGTGCACTATGAATACATCCGGGTCAAAAAATAATAACAATAAACAACGGACATGCCGTATGGGGAAATGGGAGAAGAAAAGGGAATAAAGGGAAACTTGAGCGCCATCTTGGAGTTGAAAACCATAATCCAACACAGTACTTGCGCTTTCAAAATTACATGTGCATATAAACATATAATCAGACAGCAAATGATAAATAATTCTACACTATATTGTGCAGCCCTTCTCACCCTTATCGTAATTTATACAAAGATGCACAACATTACGAGGAAATTCACATTAAACTCTCCCAATTTCCTTCAAATTCATTAGTGTCAATAATACACAAGATGCAATTATGCCCTGGATGGGCTCATAAACTAATTCGGCTAATGAGCCTAGGAGGACCCTAACTCCATACACTAAACCAAACAAAAAAGCAAAAACAAAAGCAAAACCATACAAGAGCAACAGGTCTCAATCCTCTCAACAAACACAAAATCTGTACCATATATAGGTAGAGGAGAGTTCCTAGAATGCACCTGCCTACAAAATTAAAGAAGGAAAAAATATAAGATTTCAATCAAATAAGCAAAAATATAAAAATAAAGAATAATGTTAATGGGTAATTAAATACAATTTCATATATCCAAGGACATTCATAGTACATGTGTAGATATGCCCTCGTGTTCATATTCAGTATTCAAGGAAAAGGAGGATAAACAAGAAAGAAAAACAAGAAGAAATTGTATAAACAGTAGATGTAGCTCACTACACTTCATTTTCACCGCCACTTCACGGATAACCAGACCTGCAAACGATTATAGATGGAGAGATGGTGATCACTCCCCCAAATGGGATGATAGTTCTTCATGCATATTCATACCCATTGGTATTTTCGTTTGCATGTCAATTATATATCTGGATTCGAGTCTGCGGAGACGGACAAGCCTGTCCCCTCCTCTTGGATTCAAAGGTACATGGTCAAGACCGAAAAAACTTAACAGATCCCTGTTTCGTTTATGTGCTTGGTCGAAATGGCGTGCCACCGGGTACGCCTCATCGAAATTGGTTATCGCACGCATGTGCTCCAAAACTCGCAACTTCAGGGGATTGACCGTGCTGCCAATGTATCGTAGCCCACAAGGGCATTCTAGGCAGTAGACACAGTAAGGGGTGGAACAAGTTATAAATTTATTGATCTTGCGTTGTATCCCGGTGTTAGGGATGACGTAAGATCGCACTCTCTTACTGAATTTGCACGCCTTGCATTTCCCGCAAGGGGAAAAACCACAGATTTCACCAAAGGCGTTGGTCTTGGGGGATTCTAGCATATGACTCTGTACCAGTTCGTTCTTGATGGAACGAGCTTTCCGATACGTGATTTGGGGGTGGGCTGGTAAATCATCCTTAAGAAGATGATCCGTCTGAAGGATATGCCAACTTTTCTTGATGGTTTTATTCAAGAAAGCTGCATCCTGGGAAAAAGTGGTGATAAGCCTGAATTTGCCCCCACTCTTCTTAGATGTTTTTGTATTTTTCTTGCTTTTTAACAGATCTTCTCTATGTGTCGAGTTTGCTCTTCTATAGGCATCATTGAGGATTTCCCCCCCATACCCTCTCGACTTGAAACGGTCTATACACTGTCTGGCTGCCATTTGAAATTCCTCATTGTCCGAGCAGTTACGCCTTATCCTCAATAACTCCCCATAGGGGATACTTTTCACAAGGCTCACAGGGTGACTGCTGGTGGCTCTCAGGACACTATTTCCCGCTGTGGGTTTACGGAAAAGTTTACTTTTCAGTGTGTTACCTTCTACATAGATGGTTACATCGAGGTAATTCACGGTGGTTTGGCTTACCTCACCTGAGAATTCCAAATTCACACTGTTCTCATTCAATACCCCCATATACTGTTTAGCGCTTTCAGTTGTACCGTTCCAGACAATAAATAAATCGTCTATGAAACGATACCAACTGATCAGGTTGCGGGTCCAAGATGCATTCTCTGCCCCCCAGGCCACCTGCTCCTCCCACCAGCCCACGAACAAGTTCGCGTAGCTGGGGGCGAAGCAGGTTCCCATCGCAGTCCCTGATAGCTGCCGGTACAATCCTGTTTGAAAAAGGAAAATATTATTGGTGAGACAAAATTGAATAAATTCCAATAGCATTTGACTATGTCTCATAAATTTCAAAGGTCTCTGGTCTAGAAAGTATTTTATGGCCAGCAATCCATCACCATGGTCAATAGCGGTGTATAGGCTGGTGATGTCCAACACCATCAGGGTATAGCCTTCCTTCCATTCGATGTTGCTCAGTTTTTCCAGAAAATCTGTAGTGTCACGAATATGTGACTTCAACTTTAGAACAAAAGGTAACAAAAAATAATCCACAAACATAGATAAATGTTCAGTGAGACTCCCCTGAGACGCAACAATAGGTCTCCCTGGAGGTGCAGCGGGATTCTTATGCACCTTAGGGAGGTGATAAAATGTTGGAGTGACGGGGTTAAGACGTCTCAAAAACATAAATTCTTCCATTTCGAGTAGGCCTTCGTTGTGCCATTTAGTAATCAGCACATGATAATCCTCGATACTTTTGCGATATTCTCTCTCAGTGATTCTCTGGTACGTGGATTTACATCCCAATTGTCTGGCTGCCTCTTTGTTGTAATTCTCTTTCGTTTGCAGCACAATATTCCCGCCCTTGTCTGCAGGTTTGTACACTATGTTCTTATCTTTGCACAATGATTTAAGTGCCAAATTCTGTGCGTTAGAGAAATTACCTTCTTGGTCCGATTTGGCAAACCGCTTTTTCTTGCGAAATGTGTTCAAATCCTTTATCACAGCATCCGAGAACACATCGATCGCGTCATATACCAATTGCGGATTAAAAGTAGATATGGGTTTAAATGGAGTGGTATCTCCTTCTTGTGCCACACCTGTGACAGACACTTGCTGTGACACCCTCAAGTCAGTGTGGGTCTCCATTTCATTCCCATCACCTAGATCCTCCAAAACCATCAACGCACCCAGATCTCTGATCGCAAGACTGTCGGTCTCCAAAGGTCTCCTCGCTTTCCTCTTTTGTGTTGTGGATTGAACTTTAGTCTTAAAGTACTTGTGAAGTTTAAGCTTGCGGGTAAACGCATAAAGATCGATCCTCGTTTGTGCAAATTCAAGATGTCTTCGAGGGCAAAAGTTTAAACCTAACTTTGGTTCTCTTCTTTCATCCCTATCGCTTGTTGAATCCCCTCCTGCTCCGTGTTACAGGTGGAGAGGTGGATCTTATTGCGCCCCCTCTGCCCCCGCCTCGTTTTCCTCCTGCGCCCTATATATATATATCCAACACAAGGTCGTCCTGATATCTTTCCAAAAGACAACAAGCTGAGGCCCAGATGCATTCAAGGTGAATATTTATTTGCGATCACAACCAACGCGTTTCGCAGCAGCAGCCGCTTGATCACGAGTGAATTCCGTGTTTAAACAATAAAGTTATATACACAAAAGAAAACAAATGTCATGTGATTCTTCATAAACAGTGAAAACATACTCTCACAAATTTTCTTCGTTTTACATTAATCTGGTACAATTGATCTTCTGTACCATAATTTTTTGTTGAATCATCAGCGGTCTGCATTCATATATTTAGTAGCATTGTGAACATTATTTAAGCGCATAACTTCACATATCGGTTATACTATCAGGGCCTCCTCGTCCCATAATTCATTATCGGTTACGTTTTCCATTTAGGAACAGTACAGAATTTATAATTCTATCCTCGACTTCTCCGGAAAAAGGAATTTTTTATAAAGTGGGCACCTTTATTATTCTTTCTGTATCCCAAGTGTACTCTGTTAAGCACATTATCTTCTTCATATGTCAAAATCAAGCCCCAGTGGGCATAAAATTAAACATTTAATTCCACAAAGCAAATTTGATCACTCGCCCAATAAATACTTTACATCTGAGTTCCAGCCCCAGTGGGCTTATAGTATGAAGTCTCCATCCAAAATTATATTAATTCTAAATTCACATATTTTCATCGTAACCTTTAGGCCCCACACCCGTCCGAGTGTAGTGGTCGCATAATTCTGCTCAAAAATATTTCTGAATGCTCTGACCATCCGTGATCTGTAAATAAGAGAGTAAACGCATTAAAAACTCTAATATTGTTTCCTATAGTTAAAATTACAACAACTTCATTACAACAGCATCTGTCTGAAACCACAACTCAATTTTAGCACATTATTTTAACCGAGATGCCATGCTAGAGCCTCATCTCCATTGTGTCCAGATGGGTACAGTGTTTGGAATTTAATTATCATTCTCGATTCCAATCTTCTTAACTCTTTAAGACGATCCCCCCCTCTATCCCTTCTGGGTATGTAGTCCAACACTACAAACGAGAGGAGACTCGTATTCTGTCTATGTTCTTTAAAGAAATGACGCGCAATGGGATATTGCTTGTCATGATGGTTAATTGCCCTCAGGTGCTCCAATACTCTCTTCTTGGCGTTATGGATCGTACTGCCAATGTAATATAGGTTGCAGGGGCACCTGAGGGCATACACTGCATAATCTGTGTCACATGTCACATGTTTCTGAATTTCGAAGGGACCACAATTAGCTGATAACTTGACAGTTTTGCAGTTAGAACTATACTTGCAGGCCTTACATTTTCCAGAAATATAAAACCCTTGCACCGGTTTAGTTGTCAACTTAACAGGTTTTAACAGCATTGCTGGGCGGATCTATGATGTTACAACGCGTTATTTTACAACGCAGACTGTTACATCGCAATTTTTACAACGCAGGATCCATTACAACGCATGGCATTACAACGCATGGCATTACATCGCAGATGCTATTACAACGCATGGCATTACATCGTAAGTATAGGTAAGTATACCTTTTTAAAAAAAATGTTATTATTTTAATTTAATTAAATTATTTTAATTAAAATAATAGTAATTATTTATTTAAATTAATTTTAATAAAAAATGTAATTAATTTTATTTAATTAATATAATTAAATTAATTTAAATATTTTTTTGATTGTAATTAAAATAAATTTTTTAAAATAATGTATTTAATTTAATTATTTTATTAAAAAATGTAATTAATATAATATAATTAATTTTATTTAAATTAAAAACACCCCTGTACCCCAAAACCCAAACCCTGCCCTGAAACCTAAAAACACCCCTGTACCCCAAAACCCAAACCCTGCCCTGAAACCTAAAAACACCCCTGTACCCCAAAACCCAAACCCTGCCCTGAAACCTAAAAACACCCCTGTACCCCAAAACCCAAACCCTGCCCTGAAACCTAAAAACACCCCTGTACCCCAAAACCCAAACCCTGCCCTAAAACCTCAGTACACATATACATATACTCCTATACTCATATTTATTTAAAATATTATTTAAATTAATAAATTTAATTTATAATATTTAAAAACATAAATAAATATTTTTATTTATTTTTATTTATAATTAATATTAATTAAATCATTTATATAATATTAAATAAAATTAAAATAAATTATATACTTACCAATACTTACGATGTAATGGTATGCGTTGTAATAGCATCTGCGATGTAATGCCATGCGTTGTAATGCCATGCGTTGTAATGGATCCTGCGTTGTAATAGCTGCGTTGTAACAGCATTACGACGTAAAAGTTGCGTTGTAAGTGATACACACCTTGCTGGGCTGACCATATCTTTAAATGATCGCCCTTTTCTGAACGTAATCTGTGGTGTGTTACTGACTGCCTTCTCAATGTCCAGGTCTGTTCTAAGTATACTCCAGTGTTTATCCAAACACCTTCTCATCTTGTATGCTTTATTACTGTAAGTAGTCACAAATCTCACTTTCTCTATTGCAGTCTTATTTTCCTCGACCTTCAAAAGGTCTACTCTTTCTCTTACCTCCACTTTGTTACATGCTGTTGCTATGCATTGATCACTGTAGCCCCTTTCTTTGAATCGTTTAATCATGATTTTACGTTCTCTTTGATATCCTTCCATGGTACTACAGTTTCTTTTTGCCCGTAATAGCTCTCCATAAGGGATGCTTCTAATCAAACTATTCAGGTGACAACTTTGGGCATGTAGCATACTATTCCCTGCTGTACTTTTCCGGTGTAGTGATGTTTCAATCTTACCATTCTTTACTTCCAACATCACATTCAAGAATTCCATTTTTTCTGAATTTATTTGATGTGTAAACCCTAAATTTAACTCATTCTTGTTTAGGATTTCAACAAATGCATCAGCCTCTTCTCTTGTGCCATCCCATACACAGAACACATCATCAATGAACCTTGCCCAACTTTTGACATGTTTTTTGTACAGGTCATGGGTCCGGACCACCTGCTCCTCCCACCAGCCAAGGTACAGACACGCAAAGCTGGGGGCGAAGCAGGTACCCAATGCCGTGCCCATGATCTGTCGGTATATCTGATTGTCAAAGATAAAATAATTCTTCGTTAGGCATGTGAGTATCATCTCAATAAGTACTTCCGTGTGCATTAAGTACGAGATTGATCTTTCACCCAAATAGTGTCTGCACGCTCTTATCCCTAATTCATGAGAGATACTTGTGTATAGACTTGTTACGTCAAGACTTAACATTAGGCGATTATCATTCCATTCCAAATCAGCTATCATACATAAGAAATCCCCCGTGTCCTTAATGTAAGACGGTAATTTTTTAACAAGAGGCTGCAGAAAGTAATCTACATACCTCGATGTATTTTCAACAAAAAATGATGGTACAGAAGATCAATTGTACCAGATTAATGTAAAATGAAGAAAATTTGTGAGAGTATGTTTTCACTGTTTATGAAGAATCACATGACATTTGTTTTCTTTTGTGTATATAACTTTATTGTTTAAACACGGAATTCACTTGTGATCAAGTGGCTGCTGCTGCGAAATGCGTTGTGTGTGATCGCAAATAAATATTCACCTTGAATGCATCTGGGCCTCAGCTTGTTGTCTTGTGGAAAGATATCAGGACGACTTTGTGTTGGATTTATTGGGGTGAGGCGAAACCCCGCTGAGGCCCGCCATTGCAAAGTGGCGCGGGCTGATTTCGCCAAGCGTTTGGATATATATATATATATATATATATATACATATATATATATATATATATATATATATATATATATTATCCACGAAACGCCCAAGCTTGTAGGGGCGCACTCACAGCATCTTCCACCATACGGTCCCACCTGCCACAAGTGTCGCCATCGGTGTTCTTCAAAGGACAAGATCACGCCACACTTCTCTTTGAATATTAATTTTATTTTACTTTCGACCTTATGCGTTTCAAAGCACTTGCTTCTTCATCAGAGGTCTCAGTGTCTCTGAACTACCACAGGGAGCTCCACCTCTGTAAACCCCGCCTTTAGTAGCACGCGCTTCGTGCGCGCTTTTCAGCATGGAACCTGTAGTCCAAGTGGAAGCATATTTCACCTTAAGTAGGTCCTGTGCAGTTCATATATATATATTAGATGCCAATTCCTAACTATAACATCCCTGAAACCTGTGTTTTGTTCAGTGAATATATATATATATATATATTCAGTGAACAAAACACAGGTTTCAGGGACGTTATAGTTAGGATTTGGCATTTAACAAAACCTTAGATATTAACTGAAAAACCACAGGTTTCAGGGACATTATAGTTAGGCTGTCATTTCACTTGTACAAAAGCAGAGAAATTCAGCTGTTCTAGTTAGCGCAGCTAACTAGAACTCGCGCCCCCGCAATGCACTGCTGATGACGTCACGTATTACATCACTCATGACATGGTCAGAGACATCACTGATGACATCTCAAATGACATCACTGATGCTATCATCCCGTGAGTGTGAGTGTTTCTAAAAAGTTTAAGAATGTTATATACATATGCCAAGGTGTATTGGAAGAATGAGTGGGTGTATGAGTGTCTGTATAGATGGTTTAGTGGGTGCGTGAGCGACTGTATAAGTGAGTGATTAATTGTGTCTTAGTGAATGCATGGGTGAATAACTAATCTGTGTGAATGTCTGTATCAATCTGTTGGTGTGTAAGTGGCTGCATGGTTTGGTGAGTAGCTACATGAGTGTCTACATGAGTTAATGGTTGTCTGAGTGTTTCAAGAGAAGGTAGAAGGTGCACTCGTAGCAAAGTCAGACACATAAATAGAAATTCCAAAAGTACTTCTTTTACTTAATCAGTCTTTAAAACTGGCACACAGCCAGCGAGTTTTGTTCCCGATTGTGCCAAAAGGGAACTTCATCAGGGCTTGTAAGTATTTAACCAATCAATGGTGATAAGAAAGCTGTGTGAAAGAACAAAGTCTTACAGGGCACAATCCACCTTAGACCTGGTGTATATATGTACTTGCAATCTTGCACAAATTTGAAGAGGCGTCTAAGAAATTTCTAAAGAGTGGTAAAAGGGCAGAATTCGGGGCACCATATATATAACATAGAATCCTGGCATGTACTCTCTACGGAATACTTATGAATAGCGGCATGATAACTGTCAGTTGTTTGTTCCTTTTTGCTAATTTGGTTGTCTGAGTACCTGTATGGGTGCCTGAGTGTCTGTGTGGGTCGTGGGGGGGGGGGTTGCGACTCCCTGCATGAATGTGTGAGTGGGTGATTCACTGGACGTGTGGGTTCATGAGTGCATCTGCGAGGGGCTATATGGGTGAGTGTGTATATGGCTATGTTGATGAGTGAATAGATGTCTCAGTGGTGTATGTGTGAGTAACTGTGTATGTGAAAGGCAGTATATGTGAGTGTTGGAGTATGTAAGTGACTATTTGTGAGATTGAGTGTAAGAGAGGCTGTATGGATGAGTGTGAGCTTGTTAGGAGGGGGCGGAATTTGCGTAATCGCGCTACGCAAATCTCTGTGAAACGGTAAAAAATCTCCGCGAACACGCAGAAATTCCGCGAACATGCGGATTTGCTTGTTTGCGATGCTTTTTTACTGTTCACAATTGTTGTTTGCATGCTCGGGGAGAAATATCTCGCAAACACGCATTTGAGAACGCGAACAAGCAAAATATTTCGCGTTCTCCGCCGAACGTAAAATTATCCAAATTCTGCGAATTCCGCGAACGGAACGGAATTTACCGCCCAGGCCTAATGCTTGTGTCAGTGTATAAGAGAGGAAGTAAATGTTAGTATCTGTTTGAATAAATGAAGTGGTATGTGTATAACTGTATAGGTAAGTAAATGGTAGTGTGATTGATTCTTTGAGTGACTGACTAGGTGTGTGAGTAACTCTAAGGGTGAGTGGCGGCCTGTGAGTGACTGTATGGGTACATGAGTGCATATATCAGTAGCTGTATTGATGAGTCACTGTGTGAATGAGTGACTGTATAGGTGAGTGAGTGGCGAGTGTGCAGACCTATGAATCAGTGAGTGTGTATATACTAATTGGTATTGGTGTGTCTATGGTTTCGAGAATGGTAGTCTGTATTTTAGAGTGGGTGTATGAAAGGTTATATCAGGATGTGAGGAGGTGCATCAGATATTAAGTGGAAGATGTCATCCATTATATCATCAGTGATGTCATCAGTGATGTCACTGACCATGCCATGAGTGATGTAATATGTGACCTCATAATCTGTGCATTGTGGGGTGCAAGTTATAGTTAGCTCAGCTAACTGTAACGGCTGAATTTCTCTGCTTTTATATGAGTGAAATGTCAGCCTAACTATATCGTCCTTGAAACCTGTGTTTCTTTCAGTGAATATCTAAGGTTTTTTAAATGCTTATTTCTAACTATGGCTACATAGGTAGGACATGTACAGAAAGAGCAAGAAGGGCGCAGAAAGAAGCAAGAGAAGTACAGAAAGAAGCAAGAGAGTTGCAGAAAGAAACAACAGAGGTGCTGAAAGAGGCCTACTTCGACTATACCTTCCCACAGGCTCATACAGTGTAGCCTATTCACCAATCCTTCTCCCAAGATGTCTTAAAAACTCACTTTTCTCTCGAAGGTTCACTGTTCATCGACTACTCAGAATGTTAGACCTACCACATGTAAAACAGCAATCCTAACCATATCACTGTTGTAAGTCTGAGAAAGTTTGTGAAGGTATGCATGCTTGTGTCTCTGCTTTTACCTAGTGATATGTTACATAAAAATAAACATACAAATACTTGAATGCCTGTGTTTCAAACATCATACTCTGTAACTTTGTGTACAAAAAGGTAGAAGCAAGAGAAGTGCAGAAAGAAACAGCAGAGGTACAGAAAGAGGTAAGGGGTGCAGAAAGAGGCAAGAGAAGTGCATAAAGAAGCAACAAATGTACAGAAAGAGGCAAGAGAAGTGCAGAAAGAGGCAATAGAGGTGCAGAAACAGGTGGGAGAGGTGCGGAAAGAGAGGTGCAGAACAAGGCAAGAGAGAGAGGTGTAGAAAGAGAGAAGAAGACTACAGAAAGAGGCAAGAGGGGTTCAGAAAGAAGCAAGAGAGTTGCAGAAAAACAAGAGAAGTGCAGAAAAAAGGAACAAAGGTGCGAGAAGAGGGATGCAGAAAGAGGCAACAGAGGTGCAGAAAGAGGTAAGACAGATACAGAAACAGCTAAGAGAAGTACAGAAAGAGGCAAGAGAAGTGCTGAAAGAAGCAACAGAGGTAGAAAGAAACAAGACAAGTGAAGAAAGAGACAAGACAATTGCAGAAAGAAACACGAGAGGTGCATAAAAAGCAAGAGAAGTGTAGAAAGAGGCAAGTGAGGTGCAGAAAGAGGCAAGAGAAGTGCACAAAGAGACAAGAGAGGTTCAGAAAGAGGCAAGTAAGGTACAGAAACAGGCAAGAGTGGTGTAGAAAGATGCAAGAGAAGTGCAGAAAGAAGCTACAGAGGTGCAGAAAGGATGCAAGAGAACTGCAGAAAGAGGCAAGGCAGTTTCAGAAACAGACAAGAGAAGTGCAGAAACAGGCAAGAGAGGTGCAGAAAGAATAAAGAGGGGTGCCGAAAGGTAAGAGGGGTGCAGAAAGAAGCTTGAGAGATACAGAAAAAAGCGAGAGAAGTACAGGAAGAACCAAAAGAGGTTTAGAAAGAGGCAAGAGAACTGCAGAAAGAGGCAAGAGAGTTGCAGATATAGGCAAAAGAGGTGCAGAAAGAGAGAACGGGGTACAGACAGGCAAGAGAGGTACAGACATTTGCAGGAGAGGTGTAGAAAGAAGCAAGAGCAGTACAGAAAGAACCAACAGAGGTGCAGAAAGATGCAAGAGGGGTGCAAAAAGAGGCAACAGAAATGCAGAAAGAAGCAAAAGAGGTACATAAAGAGGCAAGTGAACTGCAGAAAGAGGCAAGAGATTTGCAGAAAGAGGCAAGAGAGGTGCTCAAAGCGGGAAGAAGGGTGCAGAAAGAGGCAAAAGCGGTGCAGAAAAAAGTAGGAGAGGTGCAGAAAGAAGATAGAGCAGTGCAGAAAGAAGCAACAGAGGTACAGAAAGAGGGAAGAGAGGTGCAGAAAGACGCAAGAGAAGTTCAGAAAGAAGCAACAGAGGTGCAGAAGGAGGCAAGAAAAGGACAGAAAGAGGCAAATGGGGTACAGAAACCGGCAGGAGAGGTGAAGCAAGAAGGAACAGTGGTACAGAAAGAGGCACAAGAGGTACAGAAAGAAGGAACAGGGATGCAGAAAGAGGCAACAGGGGTACAGAAAGAAGCAAGTCAGGTGTAGAAAAAGGCAACAGTGATGCAGAAAGATGCAAGACTGGTGCAGAGGCAAGAGAAGTGCTGCAAGAAGCAACAGGGCTTGAAAGAAGCAAGATAAGTGATTGAAGAGACAAGGGAGTTGTAGAAAGAAACAAGAGAGGTGCAGAAAAAAGCAAGAGAAGTGCAGAAAGAAGCAAGTGAAGTGCAGAAAGAGGCAAGAGAAGTACAGAAAGAGGCAATAGAGGTACAGAAAGAGGGAAGAGGGGTGCAGAAAGGAGCAACATGGGTGCAGAAAGAAGTAGAAGCAAACAAGGTACAGAAATAGGCAACAGTGGTGCAGAAAGAGGCAAGACAGGTGCCAAACTGGCAAGAGAAGTGCAGAAAGAGGCAAGTGAAGTGCTTAAAGAAGTAACAGGGGTAGAAAGAAGCAAGAGAAGTGATGAAAGAGATAGGAGAGTTGCAGAAAGAAACTAGAGAGGTGCAGAAAAAAGCAAGAGAAGTGCAGAAAGAGGCAAGAGGGGTACAGAAAGAGACAAGTGAGGTTTAGAAACAGGCAGGAGAGGTACAGAAAGAGACACATGAGGTGCAGAAACAGGCAAGAGGGGTGCAGAAAGAGGCAAGAGAAGTACAGAAAGAAGAAACGAGGTGCAGAAAGAGGCCGGAGAACTGCCGAAACAGGCAAGAGAGTTGCAGAAACAGGCACAAGAGGTGCAGAAAGAAGAAAGGGGAATGCAGGAAGAGACAAGAGGGGTGCTGAAAGAGGTAAGTGAGGTGCAGAAACAGGCATAAGTAGTGCAAAAAGAAGAAAGAGGGGTGCAGAAAGAGGCAAGAGAGGTGCAGGAAGAGGGGTGCAGAAAAAAGCAAGAAAAGTCAAAGTCAAAACATCTTGTATAGCGCACATATCACCGCTAGGTCTCAAGGCGCTTGAAAGAAGCAACAGAGGTTCAGAAAGAAGCAAGAGAAGTGCTAAAAGAAGCAAGAGAGGTGCAGACAGAAGCAATAGCGGTGCAGAAAGAGACAAGAAGTACAGAAAGAGGCAACAGAAGGGCAGAAACTGACAGGGGAGGTACAGAAACAGGCAAGACAGGTGGAAAAAGAGAATAGGGGAGCAGAAAGAGGCAAGGCAGGAACAGAAAAAGGTAATAGTGGTACACAAAGAGGCAAGCCAGGTGCAGAAACAGGTAAGAGAAGTGCAGAAAGAGGCAAGAGAGGTACAGAAAGAAGCAACAGAAGTGCAGAAAGAGGCAAGAGAAGTGCAGAAAGAGGCAACAAAGGTGTAGAATCAGCAAGAGAGGTGCAGAAAGAAGGAACAGGGGTTCAGAAAGAGGCAATAGAGGTACAGAAAGAGGGAAGAGGGGTGCAGAAAGGAGCAACAGGGGTGCAGAAAGAAGCTAACAAGGTACAGAAATAGGCAACAGTGGTGCAGAAAGAGGCAAGACAGGTGCAGAAACTGGCAAGTAAAGTACGGAAAGAGGCAAGAGAAGTGCTGAAAGAAGTAACAGGGGTAGAAAGAAGCAAGAGAAGTGATGAAAGAGATAGGAGAGTTGTAGAAAGAAACAAGAGAGGTGCAGAAACAGGCACAAGAGGTGCAGAAAGAAGAAAGAGGGGTGCAGAAAGAGGCAAGAGGGGTACAGAAAGAGGCAAGAGAGGTGCAGAAACAGGCACATGAAGTGCAGAAAGAAGAAAGAGGGGTGCAAAAAGAGGCAAGTGAGGTGTAGGAAGAGGGAAGAGGGGTATGGAAAAGGGACACGAGAGGTACAAAAAGAAGCAAGAGAAGTGCTGAAAGAAGCAACAGAGGTGCAGAAAGAAGCAAGAGAAGTGCTAAAAGAAGCAAGAGAGGTGCAGACAGAAGCAACAGTGGTACAGAAAGAGGCAAGAGAAGTACAGAAGGAGGCAACAGAGGGGTAGAAACAGGCAGGGGAGGTACAGAAAGAGAATAGGGGTGCAGAAAGAGGCAAGACAGGAACAGAAAGAGGGAAGAGGGGTGCAGAAAGAGGCAAGAAGGATGCAGGAAAAAGC
Source organism: Lissotriton helveticus (assembly GCF_964261635.1). Classification (NCBI taxonomy): domain Eukaryota; kingdom Metazoa; phylum Chordata; class Amphibia; order Caudata; family Salamandridae; genus Lissotriton; species Lissotriton helveticus. The sequence continues at coordinate 2,005,909,932 of NC_136059.1, read as the reverse complement.
AAGCGAGATACAGAAAAAGGCAAAAGTGGTGCAGAAGGAGGCAAGACAGGTGCAGAAACAGGTAAGACAAGTGCAGAAAGAGGCAAGAGAAGTGCTGATAGAAGCAACAGAGGATTAGAAAGAAGCAAGCGAAGTGATGAAAGAGACAAGAGAGTTGCATAAAGAAACCAGAGAGGTGCAGAAAAAGCAAGAGAAGTGCAGAAAGAGGCCAGTGAGGTACAGAAAGAGAGCAAGAAAAGTGCAGAAAGAGGCAAGAGAGGTAAGAAAGAGGCAAGAGAGTCACAGAAACAGTTAAAAAAGGTGCAGAAAGAGGCAAGAGAGGCACACAAAGAGGGAAGAATGGTACAGAAAGCGGCAAGAAGGATGCAGAAAGTAGCAAGAGAAGTGCAGAAAGAAGCAAGAGAATTTCTGAAAGAAGCAAAGAAGTGCAGAAAGAGGGAAGAGGCGTGCAGAAAGAGGCACCAGAAGTGCAAATAGAGGCAACAGAGGTACAGAAACAGACAGGGGAGATGCAGAAAGAGGGAACAGGGGTGCAGAAAGAGGCAAGAGAGGTACAGAAAGAGTGAACAGGGGTGCAGATACAGGCAAGAGAAGTGCAGAAAGAGGCAAGTGATGTGCAGAAAGAGGCAATAGAGAAGTGCAGAAAGAAGCAAGTGAGGTACAAAAAAAAACAAGACAGGTGCAGAAAGAGGCAAGAGAGGCACATAAAGAGGGAAGAGGGCGCAGAAAGAGATACCCGGCCCGGGTCCCCATGCACCAAGGAGTCCATCCCCTTCTTTTAAAAAACAAAAATATTTTATGTCGGGCGTGTGGCAGGCAGTCCCTCGTCCTCTTTTGGCCCTGGGTACCCTATCCCCCAAGACCTGGTCTCACGTTTGAGACCGCTGGGGGAGTCCCAGTGCTCCCGCTATCCCTGCCGGCTCCCCGCCTCTTGCAGGAGCCTGCAGTGCTTTTGTACAAAGGGAGCTGCTAATATACAGCTCCCTTTGCCCAAAAGCAATTCTGCTTTGCTTCATGGAACCGGGAGCAGTTTTCCTGCTCTTATTTCCATGAAGCAATGCAGAAGTTTGCTATGGCTCCCGCCATGCCATAGCAAACATCAGTATCCTGGGGTTAGGTACCTGGGGACATTGTTGGAGCCAGCCCTGGGGGTTGCGGTCCCCAGGGCCATGGAGGCCTCTTGGAGGGGGGCTGCGTGGCCCCCTCCCAACTGGTTTAAAGCCCCCGGAGGTGGTGGTCCCGGTGGCAGGAGGTCTGCAATGGACCCCCGTATTTGCATAGACAATTCCCAGGGAAGCTGGTGGTCTCCGGGGCAGTGTGGGGAGGCACAAGCCCCCCACACATTTTTTTTTTAAAAAGCCCAGGGGAGGTGGCGGTCCTCGGGGCAGCTTGGTGTGACAGGAGCCCCACCCACGCATTTTTATTTAAAGCAAAGCCCTGTGAAGGTGGCGGTCCCTGGGGCTGCAGGGGCCTGAGAGCCACCACGCCATTTTGTAACATTGCCACCAGGACTTTGGCCCATCCGGGGACTTAATTGAGCGGTTCATTTTTGTTACATTTTTTGGGCAGGATTCACCACTGTAGGCAAATCCCGCTGATTTGTTTTAGAGAAAATGCTTCTTCTGGCCACCGGGGTTCCATTGGGATCCCCTCAGCTGGCCTAGGGGTCAGGGTGTTCCTACCCTGCCCCCTTTTCTTATTTTTCATTGTTTTTTTTCACCTTTTTTTTGTGACTCGGATCAACCGAGCCACAAAATGGCTGCCAACACTTCCTGGTTTGAAGTGTTGGAGTCAATCAGAGTCAAGTTCGGGAGGGTTCGCGGATCCACCATGGTCACCAGATACGAATATTTTTTTATGTATGTATTTTTCAGAAAATACTGAACGGATTTACACCATTTAAAAAAGGTTGTTTTCTGAACCAAGAGCTACCTTTTTGCCACATTTGGTTTAATTCTGGTTGTCAGTTCGGGCTGTAGCTTTGTCTGAAGTTTCCAATGGAAATTAACATAGAGAAAATGCGTTTTTGGACCCCCCTTTTTCATGGCCCGCTTGACAAATCACCCCGAAATTTTCAAGACAGGAGCTGACCTGAGCAGGGCATTAATTTTGAAAATTTCACGAAGATTTGTCAAACGGTGCCAAAGATATTGGTATATATATATATATATATATATTCCAGCTCATAAATCCTTTACCCAGTAAAGAACAGAACGGACCGCACTCACTTTTCAGTAAGTGATTTTACGATTTTATTTTTATCGCCAGTGATCGAAACAGGACGCGTTTCGGCGTCTCGCCTTTTGTCAACTGTTACATGGTATTGTTTTCACATAGATTCAAATAAAGTTGCATCATGATGTCACATCCTCTTCAAAGAGTAACATAAAAAACGGACAACAATTCATTCTTGTTGTGACAGCGGCCATCTTATGAAGTGTTTTACATTAAAAAATTATATACACTTGTTACCTTAAGCGCCAAATGAAATAAAGAATTATTAAGCCCTGGATGGGCATTGATCGGTCAAGCATTAACTATATACATGTATGTGGTTATATAATTCATTTAGGTTGGTGTTCTATACAATCCATTATTATAACCTAAATGCAACTAGACAGTAATATGTACATTCGATGCAGCTGCTAATAGCAATTCATTAAGAGAAAACTCTATATAGAGTTTAATAATAAGTGATAAAGGTAGGATCCTTTGAGACGAAACCATAGTGATGTCAGATTACTGACCAAGATGACTAGCCAATTCCTCTTCGGTATTAAGCCCATTTGGAGCCTAGATTCTAGACTCCGCATTTGCATCTCTCTGTCCCCTCCCCAATCTTTTAGAGGGACTTGGTCCAGGCAGAAATATTTCAAAAGATTACGATCACTGTTGTGTGCTGAGGCAAAGTGTCGTGCAGCTGGATAATTAGGGTCATTGTGTTGAATTGCTCTGGCATGTTCTAATATTCTCTTTTTGACCGGATGTATCGAACTGCCAATATAGTGAAGTTTGCATGGACACTCTAGACAATATATACAGAATGAGCTTGTACAGGTTAAAAATTTGTTGATTTTTCTCACTCGGGATGTTCCTGAAATTTCATAAGTAGTCACTTTGTTACTAGATTTGCATGCTTTACAATTTTGACAAGGGAAGAACCCAGTAAGGTTTCCCAATCTTGGGGTTCTTGGAATAGAATCAAAGTGGCTGTGAATCAGAACGTCCTTTAATGACCTGTTTCTCCTGTAGGAAATGTTTGGGTGGCACAATAGGTTTTTCCCTATTGTCCCATCTGTCTTAAGGATATTCCAATGACGAACCATCGTTCGATGGATCAGGTGGGAATCTCTAGAGAAAGTAGTTATGAACCGAGGGGTATTATCATAAGTTCTACTCTTTTTTGACTGTTTGAGCAGGCTCTATCTCGGAATCCGGTGCACTTTATCATAAGCCTTCTTTAAAGTGTCAGCGGAGTACCCTCTTGCTTTAAACCTCATCATGGAATCTTGAGCAGTTCGTTCAAAGTCTGTCTCAACTGTGCAGTTTCTTTTTAGGCGCAGTAGTTCCCCATAGGGGATACTGCTTTTAAGAGGTTTGGGATGGCAACTGCTTGCTTGTAAAGTAGAATCACCTGCGGTAACTGTTCCACAGACGCGGTCGCTCCTCCACGCTGCTCCCCGACCTGCTGCCCTCACAGCCTGGTATCGTTGCTCCACTCAGCTGATTGTACACATCGCTATCATTAACTCAACTCGCATTACAGGACCGCTTTAATTGATAACATCACTGTTAATTATTTATTTCATTCACATAGCAGGACCGCTTTATTTGACTACATCGCTGATATTTATTTAATCATCTCGCATTGCAAGTCCGCCTTATTGGAAACATCGCTATTATTTATTTATTGTAATCACACAGCAGGATTGTTTTTAATTGCTGTCCCATATAGCGCTGAACCACCTCGCCTGATAATTAGCCGCTTGTACCACTGTGCCGTCGCTGTGTTGCCTTGACTGCCTTTTCATTGAGTTTATTTTCTGCACATTTAGCATTACTTTGGCTGCCTGCTCCGTTTCGCGCTGCCGGCCATTTTGTTGTTGTTGATATTGTTGTTTGTGTCGCCCTGCCCGAGTCTCCACCCCGCTCCCGCCTTCCCAGCTGACCCTCCCTCGCCCCTCCCCTTCCACCATCCACATATGACAGCTACTCCTGCGCGCAGCGGGTGCGCCCCAGTTGCGCCAAAGGTAAGCCCGTCTACGCCTGGACCGCGCCCAGCGCCAGACCCCCTGGCCCCCGCCGTACCCAGCCCATGAGACTCACATACGATGCCGCAACTCTCCTCGCCCTCAACGCCGGACGAACACCACATTGTTGCGAAGCCACCCCAGGACGTACCCACGGCCCATTCGCCTGCCTCTCCTGCAAGTTCAACTGCTTCAGAACGCTCACCAAATCCACTTCCTCCATACACAGCTCCGACTCTAACTGCCTGAAATGCATCCTGCTGAACACCCGCTCGGTCCACAAACACGCTACCGAACTCTGGGACCTACTCGACACTGCCTCACCGGACATCGCCTTCATTACAGAAACATGGATGAACACATCATCAGCACCCGACATCGCCATAGCCATACCGGACGACTACAAGATTATTCGCAAAGACCGCTCCAACCAAACAGGAGGAGGCATCGCCATCATCCATAGAAACACCATCAAAATCACGACCAGCTCCGATGACAATCTTGCAACCGCCGAACATCTCCACTTTCAGATCCACACCGACCCCAGGACCACACTTAGAGGCACCCTCATCTACAGGCCTCCAGGAACCCGCACTCAATTCAGCGATGACATCACAGACTTCATCAGCCCACACGCCCTCGCCTCCGAGAACTACATTCTTCTAGGAGACCTCAACTACCACCTTGAAAACATACTCGACAGCAACACCACCACCCTTCTGGCAAATCTCGGACTCAAACAACTTGTTGACACCCCCACTCATGTAGCCGGACACACGCTCGACCCTATCTTCACCTCCAGCAAGCACATTTCCTTCGTTCGCACCACAGCTCTCCATTGGACGGACCACAGCTGTGTTCACTTCAGCTACAAAACCACCCTGAACCACAATCACCCACAACCCATTCCTCGGAGAAATTGGAACAAAATCACCTCCGACCAACTCTTCTCATCACTCAACCATAACCCTCCCAACCTCTCATCAGACCCTAACCAAGCGGCCACCGATCTCAAACAATGGATCACCCACAGTGCTGACGAATTAGCACCACTGAAAAAGCACCAGATGAAGTCAGCCAGCAAAAAGGCTTCCTGGTTCAATGATGATCTAAAAAAATCCAAGAAACTATGCCGCACCCTGGAGAAAACATGGAGAAAAAACCAAACCACCGACAACATGGCCACCCTCAAGGCAGCCACCCGCAACCACCACCAACTGATTCGATCCGCCAAGAAATCAGCATTCAAGGATCGTCTCGACAACAACACCCACAACAGCAAGGAACTTTTCAACATCGTCAAAGAATTCACCAACCCCACCGCAGCATCTAACGACATCACCCCATCCCAAGACCTATGCGACGCGTTATCCTCCTTCTTCTACAACAAAATCGCCGACATCCACAACAGCTTCGAGAACTCTCCCAACGATCAACCCTCCCCACACCCCTCAGGTCCCACTCCGCCAACTAACTACCTTAGCGCCTGGAACACAATAACCACTGAAGACACCATCCGCCTAATGAACTCAATCCACTCTGGCTCGCCAACCGACCCCTGCCCCCACCACATCTTCAACAAAGCTGACTCCATCATCGCACCCCATCTTCGTGATGTCATCAACTGCTCGTTCAACTCTGCCACCTTTCCAGAAAGCTGGAAACACGCCGAACTCAGCGCCCTCTTGAAGAAACCCACAGCAGACCCCTCTGAACTTAAAAACTACCGACCCATATCCCTCCTCCCTTTCCCCGCCAAAGTCATTGAAAAAGCCGTCAACAGCCAGCTCGCCGCTTCCTTGAATCCAACAACTCCCTCGATCCATCTCAATCCGGATTTCGAGCCAAACACAGCACCGAAACTGCCCTCATTGCAGCGACAGACGACATCCGAACACTACTGGATAACGGAGAAACTGCAGCCCTCATTCTACTCTACCTCTCCGCCGCTTTCGACACGGTCTGCCACAGCACCCTTATACAACGCCTCAGCAACATCGGCATACAAGGAAAAGCCTTGGACTGGATCATCTCGTTCCTTGCCGGGAGAACTCAAAGAGTCCGACTTCCCCCTTTCAACTCAGAAGCCACAGAAGTCATATGCGGAGTACCACAAGGGTCATCACTCAGTCCCACCCTCTTCAACGTTTACATGAGCCCACTCGCATCCATCGCACGCCAACACAACCTCAACATCATCTCTTACGCCGACGACACCCAATTAATCCTTTCCCTCACCAAAGACCCGAACACCGCCAAAACGAATCTTCACGAAGGCATGAAAGAAGTAGCCGAATGGATGAAACAGAGCCGCCTAAAACTCAATTCAGACAAAACTGAAGTGCTCATCCTAGGATCCTCACCCTCTGCCTGGGACGACTCTTGGTGGCCCTCCGCCCTAGGCACAGCACCCACTCCCACAGACCACGCACGTAACCTTGGCTTCATCCTAGACTCCTCTCTCTCGATGTCCAGACAAGTTAATGCAGTCTCATCCTCCTGCTTCAACGTACTTCGCATCCTCAAAAAGATCTTCCGCTGGATCCCCCTCGAAACAAGAAAGACTGTGACCCACGCACTGGTCACGAGTCGGCTGGATTATGGTAACACTCTATACGCCGGCCTTCAGCGAGACTCATATTGGACATCCCTCGCCGAGATCACATCACCGGACACCTAAAGGACCTCCACTGGCTTCCCGTCAACAAAAGAATTACGTTCCGTCTTCTCACCCACGCACACAAGGCCTTCTACAACCTAGGACCCGAATGCCTCAACACTCGACTATCCTTCTACAAACCCACCCGCCAACTAAGATCATCCAATCAAGCCCTCGCCACAATCCCGCGCATCTGAAAATCCACCATGGGTGGCAGATCCTTCTCCTTCCTGGCTGCCAAGACCTGGAACTCACTCCCCTCTCACCTCCGCCTTACTCAAAACCAAATCTCATTCAGAAAAGAACTTAAAACATGGCTATTCGACAAATAATGATCCCCATCCCCAAGCGCTTGAGACCCTCTGGGTGAGTAGTGCGCTATATAAATGATCGAACTTGAACTTGAACTAACTTTCCTAAAGAGCGGTGTGCATATTTTATCCTCTTTGATAAACACCTTCAAGTCCAAAAAATCTACCTCTTGATTGCTAATGGTGCCACTCAAATGCAAATTTACGTTGTTGTTATTTAAATGCTTGATATACAGTTCTGCCTCAGATTTTGGACATTTCCAGAAGATAAAGAGGTCGTTAATATATCGGTACCACCCGATTACTGACGCGACTCATTTCTGGTTCTCATCGGCCCATGCCACCTGCTTCTCCCACCAGCCCACGAACAGGTTCGCGTAGCTGGGGGCGAAGCAGGTGCCCATCGCCGTTCCCCTCTTCTGTCTGTAATATTGTATATATTGTATATATATATATATATATATATATTCACTGAAAAAACCATAGGTTATAGACCATATATAGTTAGGAATTAGCATTTACAAAACCTTGAAAATTCACTGAAAAAAACATAGGTTATACACCATATATAGTTAGGAATTAGCATTTAAAAAACCTTATTTTACTCACACAAAACCATTGAAATTCCATATATAGTTAGTTGTACTAACTATATATCGCGCACCCGCAATCCACTGCTGATCATGTCACATATTACATCATTCATGACATGGTCAGTGACATCACTGATGACATCACTGATGACATCTCAAATGACATCACTGATGACATCACTGATAACATCTCAAATGACATCACTGATGACATCACTGATGACAACATCCAGTGACTGTATTTTTCTGTAAAGTTAAAATATGTCTTACATATTTAAGAATGAGTGGATGTATAAATGTCTGGATGAAGGATTTAGTAGGTGCATGACTGACTGTATGAGTGAGTGATTAAATGTGTCTCACTGAGTGCATGGGTTAGTGACTAAACTGTCTCAATTTGTGCATCATTATGTCTGTTGTTCTATAAACTGCTGCATGTGTTGATCATTAGCTATATGATTAACTATATGGGTTATTGATTGGTTGCCCAAGTATTTGTATGGGAGACTGAGAGTGTGTATGGGTGGCTGGGAGGTGTATGACTCTGTGCATAGATGTGTGAGCAGTTGATTCACTAGATGTATGGGTTCAAAAGTGCATGTGGAAACAGCTGTATGGGCGGTTGACTGTGTGCATGAGTGTATTGGTGAGTGAATGGATATCTCAGTGCTACATGTCAAAGTAAGTACATATGTAAAACACAGTACATGTGAGAGTTGACATATATAAATAACTGTGCAAAAGAGCCAGTGAACGTGTGAGTGGCTGTATGGATCATTGTGAACTTGTATCAGGGATTGTATAAGAGAGTAAATATGTGTTAGTATATGTTTGAATAAGTAAGGTGTGTATAACTGTATAGTTGAGGAAATGGAGGTGTGATTGATTCTTTGCATGACTGACTAGGTGTGTGAGTAACTCCATGGATGAGTGACAGTCTGTGAGTGTCTGTTTACACTGAGTGTATCTAAGGTTATATTAGAGTCTGAAGAGCTTCATCGTATTATCACATGAATGATGTCATCAGTGATGTGATCAGTAATGTCAAATGAGATGTCATCAGTGATGTCATTTGAGATGTTATCAGTGATGTCATTTGAGATGTCATCAGTGATGTCATCAGTGATGTCATTTGAGATGTCATCAGTGATGTCATCAGCGATGTCATTTGAGATGTCATCAGTGATGTCATCAGTGATGTCACTGACCATGTCATGAATGATGTAATATGTGACATGATCAGCAGTGGATTGCGGGTGCGCGATATATAGTTAGTACAACTAACTATATATGGAATTTCAATGGTTTTGTGTGAGTAAAATAAGGTTTTTTAAATGCTAATTCCTAACTATATATGGTGTATAACCTATGGTTTTTTCAGTGAATTTTCAAGGTTTTGTAAATGCTAATTCCTAACTATATATGGTCTATAACCTATGGTTTTTTCAGTGAATTTCATTGGTTTTTTAAAAGCTAATATCTATAGCTGTAAAATGTATTCTTCTTTAAATCCAAAAATATATTTTATATGTTTATTAATAAAAAAAAATTTAATATTTTTTTTGTTTCGCTCCCGGTCCGCGAACCGGAAAGCTTTCCGTTAGCTCAAATTGATGCCGCGACCCGGTCCGCGAACCGGTAAGAAATCAACATCGTGACGCGTCGCGAAAGCACGACGTATCGCGTTGCCGCGTAATGCGTCTTATGACGTACCGCGTTAGCGCACCCGGAAGTGCCCCGGGGCGCGGACCGAGGCGCGAAACGCAGCTCCCCGGAAGCGATCCGCGGCGCGTCGCGAAAGCGCGACGTATCGCGTTGCCGCGTAATGCGTCTTGTGACGTACCGCGTTAGCGCACCCGGAAGTGCTCCGTGGCGCGGACCGAGGCGCGAAGCGCAGCGACCCGGAAGCCAACCGGGGCGCGTTCCGCAGCGCGTAACATGAGCGTGAGAGGTCATGTGACTTGTTAATAAAACTTTTCATTGGTTCATTTCACTTTTGGTTTCATAATCATGTAAGGCTAGGTCAGGTGACCTAAAAATAACACTTTTCATTGGTTGAGAACTATTGTTTTTCCCAAATGATGAAAACCCCTCCTTCTTTCCTCACTCTGACTTTCATCATTGTGAGAGGAAGACCTTTATTAATACTTCAGAAATGGCTTCAGTAGTTGCTTCAGCTGGTGCACCCCCACCACCACCTCCACCTCCTCATGGGAAGAGAGGACCACCTCCCCAGGTCATGACCAACACAGAGGAGGAAGAGGAAGAAATGGAGGAAGAGGAGGGAGAAGAACCACAGTTCTTGGAAGAGGTGCCCCGGGTTTGTGATTGTGTTTAAAAAACCCATACAACATAACAAATCAGAATTCAGAACTCCTTAAAGTTAACTTACTTTCCATGACGTCAAAGGATGTCCTATGAACAGCTTACACTCTGTTGTGCTGTTATTACTTTCAGCCCGCCACTTTCTGAAAGAAAACCTCCATCGTTTTTAAAAACATGTTACATGCAATAAATGACTTCTTGCTCTCTACCACAAGTTTCCACAAAGCCAAATCTTGTCAGAGCCATTTATAACTCTTGGATTTCTTGTAAGCCAATCCCGTCATTTGGCATTTCTGCAACTTTCAGAATTAAAATGTTGAAGATCATTTTCACAATCCTGGAATAGTAATATCTTCTCCTTCTTGCTCAGTCATGTTCTACATTTCCTATGACACTGATACTGCTTACTATGAAGCAGACTTACACTACCTCTATGACTACTACAATTATTTAATTCTCTACATCACTTTTAATCACAAAGCAATGTAAAACAGTAGACAGCATTGCAGACTTACATTCCCTCTACTCTATGTTTTGATTGGCTGCTTCAATTAGCTTATAAAAAGAAATAGTTTTTCTGAACTCATTCAAAGTGCACTTATTTCTCCATGACGTCCAGTCTTATGGTTAGAAGTTATGTCTCTGAACTACACTTATCCTCAAGGCCAAATCGTGTAGGAGCCATTAGAACTTCTTGAAATTCCACAGAGCACATCTCGAGATTCTTTCCCTAAAATTTTGGTTTTAAAAACACCAGGTAAGAGTTTTTAAGGTCATACGGCAATTTTTTTTTGAAAATTAAAACAGAATCATTGCAAAATGACCAGCCATTTCTAGACTTTAAATAAGCTGTGTAATGTCCTGATGTTATTGAAGGACCGTCATGATATATAATTGCTGCAGTTACAAAAGTCCTTCCTGATATTGACAACTGCGAAGCCACAACATTTTTAATTAAAGTTGTCAATTTTGTTCCATCAGGCCTACATCGTTGGAACATTAAAATGACATACTGGCCATATGTTCGTATAAATAATGTGGACATCATTTCAGATTTACATTGGCTACACTCCATGTTGTGATCAGCTGCTTTTACTAGCTTATTAAAGGAGACTGATTTACTGTCTGGCAAAGTTAAATATATAAATCTTTCTGAGTCTACACTAGTAGTACTTGATACCATACAGTTCTCGCAGTCATGCTGCCATTGATAAGAAAGCCCAAACAGCTGATCTACATCTACACCTTCAGCATGCAATACATCAAGCATATACATTAAAAACTCCTGACAATCTTGCTGAATATTTTGAGAGAATTGTGTTTGGCCTGAACATCTGTCTAACAGATTTCGAATTTCAGACACACTTTCTATGTTTGTTCTATCAGTGCTACATTTCTCTAACACAGAATTTAACAAACTGCAAAATCTTTGATCAGAATTGACCACAATCTCTTCTTTTACATTTTCTAGAGAAAACAAAACATTAACCACTACATTAGCATAGCAGTTGACACCAGAACTGTTTTCAAATTGAAAACCAACAACATCTTCAACAGAATTCTTTTTGTTTCTGCTTATAATTTCAGGTTCATCGACTTTTCGTCTTTTTGCTACAACCTCCCTAGTATTGGTTACATTTCTTCGTTTCCGGCCTACCACACGTTTCTCAAACAAAGGATATTGAGGCAAATGTGGCGCATACTCTCTTCTTGACCTATTGTATTCCTTAACACAATCTAGATCCGCACAAATGCTTGTGACATCACACTCAATCAAGTACAATCCCGATAAAGTTCTAACTCGTGACAATGCCACATATGCCATACCCTTCTTGAACACAGAACTGCCAATCTTCACCAATGCACTGTCTACACTTAAACCTTGCGATTTATGGATTGTCACCGCATATGCCAAGCAAACAGGAAACTGCTTACGGCGAACATATAAGTCTTTTACAAGCAAAAATCTAGCAGAGCAACGACCAATTAGCTGTACTTCCTCAATGCCATCAAATTTAATTTTTAAAAATTCAATTCCATCTCTATTTCTGTATTTTACAAAATCAACAACATTACCCATTGATCCATTTACCAGACCTCTTTCAACATGTAAATTCCTTCTTAAAATTATACGGCAGTTCAAGCACACATTCAGAGTCTTTTCAAAACCTGCAGTTTTAGATATACTCTTCTCTAATGAATCCAATTTTGTTTTCAGATTCTCAGACAAAATAATTGTTGATCCCATATGCTCTACTCTGTCAATAGCTTCCAGTTTCACAATCTCTTGCTTTTCTAAATGCAACATTTTGTTGTTGAATTTGGCACATTCTGCAAGAGTTGGCATCAAACATATTCCAGATTTCTTCTCAGTAATTTTCTGAAAAATATTCTCAGGCACAACATCTTGTTCTGGATATAAATTTGACAGTAATCGTGCATGTAAAGCTTCTTTCCCATGCTCGGTCACTTTTCCAATTCTAACATCTTGTAGAATAGTCTTGTAAACTTCATCCTTCGCCTGACGCATATTTTCATGCAGTTCAGCATAATTGAAGTTTAACCATATATTGACGTTGCCAATGCTGCCTAGGCACTTCCTGGTATCTTCATGCGTGAGCATTTTGAACACAGGTTGCCCTTTCACTGGTGTCAGCTGCAGAAGATCTCCGAAAACAATGATGTGTTTGCCACCAAATAACACATCATACTCTGTTTTGAGAACTTCTTGCATTCTCAAATGCACAAAGGCAAGCATGACATTGGAAACCATGCTTACTTCGTCAATGATAAGAAGTTTCATTTTCCTCAAGATTCTTGAAACTTTAAAACAAGCATCTCCAGATAGCTTGTGATATTGTAATTTGTTGTCATGCTCCACTGGCAGCATCAGTAAACGATGTAAAGTAATCCCTTTAATGTTATGTGCTGCCAGTCCAGTTGGAGCGGTGACAACACAAGACAGCGATGACTCTGTCCTTTCCTGCAAATAGCATGAAATTGCTTTAATGAGGAAACTTTTTCCAGTTCCCGCTTCTCCACTCACGTACAGTCGGACAGGCTTCAACGACGTACATGAGCACTCTTTCTTGTCATGACTTAATCCATGATCAATCTGCATGGTAACTTCGTCATATATTTTCCTCTGCTCAACGTTGAGTTGTCTTTCCAACTCTTCTAAGTTAACCGCATCCTCCTGAGCATGTGCCATGGCTCTTTCCACTTCATTCATAGCAGTGGCAGCTTCATTTTCGATAACAGGTCCTCCTAGTGGATCCTGACTCAATGAAGCAGAACTCTGACTGTCCTGAGAACTGTCTCTGGCAATCTCGGCTGCAATCATTGCTTCCTGCTCAATTTCCGCATTCAACATTTCTACATATTTGGGAAAAGCAGGACATTCTATGGTCTCCTTGGCGGCATTGAAAGAGTCTTCGTAACAGAGAAAATCTCCAAGCAGTTCCTCTTCTGCACGCCAAGGCTTGAAAAGTTGCAAAAGTGCTAAATAGAAAAACTCCTTTTTTTCAGGAGATTCGCCACTCAATTTTCGATGGTTTACCAAGTGGCATTTTCTTTGCTTGACCAGACATCCCTCACTTCCTATTACAGCATACACTCCTTTCTCAGTATCTTCTTTGATGTTCCTCTTGAATATGTAATTTTGAAGAACCTCATACAGACAAACATTCTCGAGGTGAATACTTCGATTTGGATAATATGTATCCAACATGTTGGTCTTCAAAATGTCGGTACTGTTTGGCTCCTTTTCCGCCAAATACTCAATTTCCCGCACAGTTTTGAGAACTCGATTACGCGTTGCAGCAAGACCAAGACTCGCCCAAATGATACTCCTGGACTTGGCATAGAGACTTGCTGAAGACAACCGGTCAGAACATTCGTACGCTCCGATTTCTCGATGCGACAACATCTTCAGACTGAAACTGTACAACTTCTTGCTGAGGCTCTTTTCATGGGAAATGTCCTCCCACATATCCTTCAATTCTGTCTTCTCTTTTTTGGTGATGTAAGACGTCACATACCGAGCCACAGCCATACAGTTATCAGCCACAAACTGTATATCCATGTTAGCATTCCACATGGACAAAATCACCGGGTTGTAGTCGTTGATGTACTTGGACTCTTCGTTCCTCTTCAAATTGTATGTGTTTTTAGGTGATTTCTTCATCACATTATGTCGCAGCGAAGACATCAAACTGTTTACTCTTCCTTTAGAAATCACCGGTCGTGGAAAACCGAAACGACATTTGGTGTAGAACTTGTTTCGGAATTTACGACGACAGTACTTTCCACATCGATGGCTTTGGAAACGCAGAACTTTTTCTCTTAGGCTTTTCTTCTCCTTTGCGTTTGGAACAGCACACGTAGAATACTGTTGTATAAAACTCATCACTGAGTCTTCTGGATCCGTTCCAAATTTAGGTGCATCCTTGATCCACAGCAACATATGTATATGAGGAGCACCTCTTGCTTGGTACTCCTTTCTCCAGAAGAAATCCAACACCTCTCCAAGAGGTGGATTCTTCTTATTCATGATGAAAGACATCATAGCTTCAAATCTATGATTGAAGTACCTACATACATTGACTGGATCCAAAGAGCACAGTTCTCCGGGTGTCTTGAATTCGATGTTTTCTACGTTAGCATTTGCCTCTCGTAGAAATTCAAGTAAGTCTTCCCAGCCATACTCGGCACAGCTCAGAGTGAGGAACCATGTGGGAGTACCTAAGTTCCTCAGCATACATTTTAAATCACCATGACGACGGTACCAGTACTCATTAGTACCACGCTGACACGCCATGAGATTAATCAGGTGAGAATCCAAAATACTGTCTTGGACATTGACTTTATCCATAAAGTCACTTGCCGAGATGTTTTGCATGTGTATACCACTTTTCAAGATGTGGTTCACTGCATATGACAGTCCAGACAGATCGCTTTCAAACAGGAGATGAAACAAATAAGGAATGCATTGTCGAAACCTAGCATCTCCTGCATACAATCGCAAAGTCCGGTATTCAGAAGCAGGAATTTGATGAGGTCGCTCATCATATCTTCCTCCCTGACCTGTTGGAAAAAGCTGTGGGAAACACCGAGCTTCCAAACGTTCCTCCCAAACACTAATGGGACTCCCTTTGGCTTGTTTCATTTGAAACAACTCAATAGCATTCCCCATGACTTCCTTGGAATGCAAAGGATGAACACTATAATGTTCATATATTTCTTCACTAGTAGAAGTTTCTACTTTCTCAATTTGACCAGCACACAAATCGCTATCCTCTTCCTCACTTACTTCCTCTTCTGCAACATATACATTCTTATAGTATTTATTATTTTTTTTCAAATACAATGTTGCCTTTTTAACTTTCCTAACATCTACTAAATCTTGCCATATTTTCTTATTCTTTGTCGGAACCTCATTAACTAAGATAACCAGAGGTTCCTCGTCCACTTTTTCTACTCCAATTGTGTTAATGTTTTTCTTCAAATCTAGAGGCAAATAAACAACTCTTCCCTTTAATCCTCTCTGTAAATCTGATGGAGGCAATTTCCCTGTCTTTGGCTCCATTCTTACAATAGCCTGAAAGGGATGGATACTTTGAATCAAAATAGATTCATAAGTATTTAAATCCTTCAATTCAGAAGGAATCTCAACCAATTCCAGATTATTATGAACTGCTCTAGCAGGCATCTGGTTTTGATTTAATTTGCAACAACAATAAGTACACACACGTTGATCCAATCCCAAATCAAAACAATTTTCTACCATCAAGTATGTTGCGAAATCCTTCCATTCACTATTATTTTCCCTTTCACTTTTTGCATATAAATCCACTAACTTAGTCTGATTCTTATAATAAGTGCGTCGACAACACACAGAAGTGAAATTTGGCCTCTCACTTGATTTGACCTGAAACGTGGCAATTTCCCTCTGGAAATTATCTGTACTGGAAACCTGTACACTATCTTCCACATTACCCGCTTCTTCTTGGTCAATTTCAACATTCTCCTCTTTACTTCCAAAGTAACAAAACTCAATTTCTTCACATATATTCTTCACATCTATTTCAGAACCATGCAAAAGAGCAGCACATAATTTTTTAAGCATAATTGCTGGACTCTTAGCATAATACAACATTCTAACTAATTTCCTCACTTTATTATGATGCACTGCTAGCATCCTGAAATGAGGAAAAACACTCTGGCATACTCTCCTGGAAAGACAAGCCAGTGAATGACCATGCAAACCTGTCACTTCTCTCACTCTGCAAGGATCTAATTCTTGCAACAACCTTATTTTCTGCTTCAAACTTTTCTTATTAAATGACCGTACAAAATCACAAAGCAAATTGATGGAATCCTGTTGCACACTGCAAATACTACTACACTTCCAGGTGTACACAGGACCCTTAGCACGTCTTCCTAAAACCTCATTACCTAACACCTCTTCTGCCTCTGTTGTCACAAGTTTTTCTTTTTCAACTAGACAACCATCTTTCACTTCATAAGCACGACCACTGGTGTCAACTGCATGCACCAAATCATTATCCTGGAAATAACTCTCCTCATTAAAAAATGCCTCACAGCTTGAACTATGCATCCATTCTCCAGAAAAAACTTCACAAAAATTACTACGATTAACTATTCTCTTCCATCTACTATTTCTTTTGAAATCATAAATTGCCTTGTTTAGCTTCCTAATTCTATTGATTATCAAAATAAATAACTTACGTTTAATTTCAAATGCCTGATCAATAACTTTCTCAACTTTTTTTTTTCTCTTATAAAAAACCACTTTCTGTTGACCTTTCTTAATATTTTTTAACAAATTGCCAATTATCCTGTTGCGGAACATTCGTTTACGAATGCCCCTAAACTGTTGTTTCCTTCTACTATCATGCACAGAGTTATCTCTTGCTCTAGCAGTAACATTTTTGATTGGCCTTTCCTTTCCATTTGAATTGCTTCTCTTTTTCTGGACTGAAACATTTTCTGTAGTAATATGTTTTTTTACTGCAAATATTTCTTAGGAATGTTTTTGTACTCTTACCCGGTGGTTTCTTGTTGACTTGACAAATCTTTTTGTTAGAGGACTGCTGCTTTTTTTCAATCACCTGCTGTCTTTGACGTTTTGCAGCCTTTCTCAGTCTTTCTTTCGTTGGCATGGTGAAATGTTGAAATGATCTGCAGTTGAATCTGTGGTAAAATATATTAAAAATTGTTATTAACCACTATTACCCAACAGTACATCAATAACAGTAATCAAAAACTTAAAACACTACTTTACATTTTTACATATAAGATTTTTTAGTGCATGGCAATTTTAGAATACAGAAATAGCAGAAAAGAAATGGAATTTATATTCATGTTACCTGTGCTATCTTATATGTGAATCTGATCTAATTTTATGAGCATATTTTAATATTTTATTGAAGACACTACACATAACCTGTTTTTGAAGGTGTCTTTATTTTTAAATTGAACGGTTTACATTTTTACTTTTTATTTATTATAAATTTTAAAAATAAATGTTTATAGTTCCATAGGATCAAGCAGGTCAGCTTCCCACCCCATGTCATATAATTCGGACAAATCTGCATCCTCATCACGTTCTTCTTCATCCTCAGGATTTAAATCATCCAAGGGATCAACATCCACTGATGTTTCAATTACAAGTTCAATGATGAGGTCAAAATCAACTGATTGCAGATTATCGCTCATGTTGATGTTGTCTTTATCTTTAAAGAAAGATAACAACAATGAGATGTTGCAGAGTAAGAGACAAATCTCAGAGATTATAATAGTAAAATTGTTTAACAAGAGTAACATTTTGCAGCTATTATTTAGCCATGTCCAGCGATGCTGAGCAGGTTAAGCCTATGTCTAATTTTTCAGTGAACAGGACTCATCTCTTCTTAACCTTGTATAAGCCTCACCGACTCTGTGTCCCCTGCACATACTTAAATGTAAAGGGGCAGATTTATGTTAAATGGCACATCCCCAGGCATGCACCAGTTAACGTGCACCGCTGCTCTGCCACCCATGGTGTGCCGCATTTACAATCAGATAGGAGAAAGCTGCGTCAAAACCCTGCGCCTGCTTTAAGCAGGCATAGGTCTTGACGCAACATTGTGGAGATGGGGCACCCCTGAGCCTTGCTGGAGCTGCATCGCACTTGCGATACAACTCCAGCAATGCGCCACCTTTACAGCACAGATACGTCACGCATCTGTGCCATTTTTGCCCCATGCTGCGCCGCATTGTAAATGCAGCACACCATGGGTGGCGGAACAGCGGCGCAGGATGACTGGCACATCCCTGGTGATGCGCCAGTCATCATAAATCTATCCCTAAGCTTCTTATCTTGTTACAGATGAACCGCCATATGTATCATCAAACTATTTTGCATTTCCTAAATAGCGAATTTTAAGGAATAAATAGCAATTCTTTACCATTCCTAATTTGCAATGAGCAAATTGCTAATTGCAAATTACCCATTCATTTCCATGGGCTAGGAGGCTCATAGGAATGAAGGTGCAATTTGCGATTAGCAATTAGCTCATCGCAAATTAGGAATTTTTCCAAGGGTGCAGGGGTGTCTCAAGAACACCCTGCTGCACCCCTGAAAAAGAAATTTGGGGGCATATGGCGCACATACATGCCCTAAGGGCATGTATTGGCGTCATATGGCACCTTTTGTTTTTTGGAAAAAAAGCTTTTTGAAAAGAATTCGCAAATTACCACCAACTAGAAGTTGGTAGTAATTTGCAAATCCTTAATGGCATTTTTTGCATATTTTTTGTTTGATACATTGCATTTAAGGAATCGCAAAATTTGCAAATCCTTCAGTGCAATCGCAAAATAAGGAATAGCAAATATTGCTATTCCTTATTTTGCATCAAACTTGTTTGATACATACCATTTGTCTAATTAGCATTCGCAAAGGCCGAAATTTGCAGAATTTTGATCTTTGCGAATGCTAATTATCTTGATACATATGGCCCCAAGTGAGGCCTGTCTTGCAACATGGTGCATCTTTTGCATCACTGCTGCATCGGTTTCATGTGGCACGTTTTTTTTACACCATGACACATCTGCCTAAATGCATCAATTTGTAATTTTGTCGCCTCATAGCAAATCTTTTGCACCGCCGCTGCATCATAAAAGTGACGCACAGTGGCGCAAAAGAGGCATACACCTATCATAAATCTGTCCCTAGCATTTTAAATGATTAATCCAGGATGACGATAAGGTGTGGCCTATCCAGAGGTTTGTTTAAGGTGAGGCCTACTCAGGATTGCAGATTAAAGTTACGCTTGATGAAGAATACAGAGGAGATAATACATGTAAAGGCCTACCAATGAAGTAAGTAATGTCCACTTTATTGCGCCAGTCATCATAAATGTATCCCTAAGCTTCTTATCTTGTTACAGATTAACCGCCATATGTATCATCAAACTATTTTGCATTTCCTAAATAGCGAATTTTAAGGAATAAATAGCGATTCTTTACCATTCCTAATTTGCAATGAGCAAATTGCTAATTGCAAATTACCCATTCATTTCCATGGGCTAGGAGGCTCATAGGAATGAAGGTGCAATTTGCGATTAGCAATTAGCTCATCGCAAATTAGGAATTTTTTCAAGGGTGCAGGGGTGTCTCAAGAACACCCTGCTGCACCCCTGAAAAAGAAATTTGGGGGCATATGGCGCACATAAATGCCCTAAGGGCATGTATTGGCGTCATATGGCACCTTTTGTTTTTTGGAAAAGAAGCTTTTTGAAAAGAATTCGCAAATTACCACAAACTAGAAGTTGGTGGTAGTTTCCAAATCCTTAATGTCATTTTTTACATATTTTTTGTTTGATACATTGCATTTAAGGAATCGCAAAATTTGCAAATCCTTCAGTGCAATCGCAAAATAAGAAATAGCAAATTTTGAATTAAGGACATTTTAAGTCATTTCCACATGTGCAGTGTTTTCAAATTTTGATTTGAAAATCGTTTTTAGGGAAAAGGAATGGTTTGTAAATTTATGACAAGGACATAATGGTGTATGCTTCTTTATAAGGCATTTCACTGTCTCTGATGTCATTTTTCCCATATTACATTATAAGACCTTTCCCCATGGAGCACATTCCTTGTAAATATGCTCCCACCTGTGCATGGTGAATTTAGATTTTGACTGTTTGAGTCACATAGCCATGTCAAAAGTGACCCAAAAAAATTGCAAAGGCTTTAAAAAAACACTTTCATGTGTCTTAAGGACATTTTAAGTCATTTCCCCATGGGCAGTGTTTTGTAAGTGGCGCAAAAGAGGCATACACCTATCATAAATCTGTCCCTAGCATTTTAAATGATTAATTCATGATGACGATAAGGTGTGGCCTATCCAGAGGTTTGTTTAAGGTGAGGCCTACTCAGGATTGCAGATTAAAGTTACGCTTGATGAAGAATACAGAGGAGATAATACATGTAAAGCTCTACCAATGAAGTAAGTGATGTCCACTTCATTGCGCCAGTCATCATAAATGTATCCCTAAGCTTCTTATCTTGTTAGAGATCAACCGCCATATGTATCATCAAACTATTTTGCATTTCCAAAAATAGCGAATTTTAAGGAATAAATAGCGATTCTTTACCATTCCTAATTTGCGATGAGCAAATTGCTAATTACAAATTACCCATTCATTTCCATGGGCCAGGATGCCCATAGGAATGAAGGTGCAATTTGCGATTAGCAATTAGCTCATCGCAAATTAGGAATTTTTCCAAAGGTGCAGGGGTGTCTCAAGAACACCCTGCTGCACCCCTGAAAAAGAAATTTGGGGGCATATGGCGCACATTAAATTTAACAACATTCCTTTACCTCAAAAACGATTTTCAAGTCATAATTTGAAAACACTGCCCACAGGGAAATGACTTAAAATGTCCTTAAGACACATGAAAGTGTTTTTTGAAAGCCTTTGCAATTTTTTTGGGTCACTTTTAACATGGTTATGTAACTCAAACAGTCAAAATCTAAATTTACCATGCACAAGTGTAACCATATTTACAAGGAATGTGCCCCACGGAGAAAGGTCTTTTAATGTAATATGGGAAAAATGACATCAAATGTCCTTAAGACACATAAAAGCGTTTTTTGATTGCCTTTGCAGCATGTTTGTATCACTTTTAACATGGCTATGTAACACAAACATTCAAAATCTAAATTTGCCATGCACAGGTGGGAGCATATTTACAAGCAATTTGCGCCACAGAGAAAGGTCTTACATTGAAATGGGAAAAATAACATCAGAGACAGTCAATTGCCTTATAAAGAAGCATACACCATTATGTCCTTGTCATAAATTTAAAAACAATTCCTTTTCCCCAAAAACGATTTTCAAATCATAATTTCAAAACACTGCACATGGGAAAATTACTTAAAATGTCCTTAAGACACATAAAAGCGTTTTTTGATTGCCTTTGCAGCATGTTTGTATCACTTTTAACATGGCTATGTAACACAAACATTCAAAATCTAAATTTGCCATGCACAGGTGGGAGCATATTTACAAGCAATTTGCGCCACAGAGAAAGGTCTTACATTAAAATGGGAAAAATAACATCAGAGACAGTCAATTGCATTATAAAGAAGCATACACCATTATGTCATTGTCAGAAATATTATAACCATTCATTTTCCTCAAAAACGATTTTCAAGTCATAATTTGAAAAGACTCCACAGCTCCTATGCAGAAAAACACCCTGTCAGTACTAATACTTCACATTTTCTCCAATTACATTTTCTCAAAGAAACAAAATCTATTTGTAAAACACTTGAGACAAAGCAACATTTGAAAAACACAACTTTCTTCATAATTTTCTCCTTAAAGCACACTATTCTCTATCTAAATTAAAGAAATATTTTCTCACCTTAGCAAATACTTTGAGTTTGAAAACAGTCTCAGAAACACACCAATTTGTCTTCAGCAGAGCAAAAGGTATGCACTCCAGAGTCTGCAGCTATCAAAAGCACAGAAATGCTGTAATTCTTCACACATATCTCTCATGTCACCCAATCAAAACTCTTCCCTCACTTTTTTTCAAATGAAAACCCTTCCCCCCCTCTGCCATTTCATGCCTTTTCTGCATGGCAACCACCTCTTGGAAGACCTCTGGTGTTTGCAAGTTCACACAACAATGTTGCAATTGAACTCTGAACTCTCAGTGCACCTGCGTATCCACTGCAATCTTTCATTTAATGACTTTTTATTGACCATTCAAAATACATCTTTCAAAGAACTCATCCATGCACCCTAACTTTCTGTTTTCAGCAATCAAAATCCACCAATCACTGTTACTGCTTCATTAACACAGAAACTCCACAGTTTTTTTCATTTTAAACTCTCATTTTTTCAACTGCCATTTCATTGCCACACTTCATCTGACTGCAGCAGAACCTTCTCTCACCATGTTTTCTGTCTGGATTGTTGGACATAGTTATATCCACTGGGCTCACAGGTATGCTGAGAACAGAAATTTACCTAACCTCAATTTACAAGATGTGGAAATTAAGTGGTTTGGCCACAGAGGATTAAAATGTCACCAATTGATACCATTGGTGAAAACCTTTATGCATTTGCCAAAACCTGACCTGTTAATTGTGCACTGTGGAGGTAATGATTTGGGCACTTTGACTGGGGTAGGTCTGGAAATGCTTTTAAAGGACACCTTTGAGCAATTGATGGCACTTTTTCCTCAAACTGCCTTGGTATATTCAAATATATGCCAAAGACAGAAATGGAGGTGGTCAAACCAATTTTGTCCACAAATTGAGAAGTCGAGGAAGCATGTAAACAAATCTGTTTCAGCTTACATGAGAGACCATGGAATGGGCTCCCTGTACAACAATAACTTGCGTTACTACATGCAAGATATCTACAGAGGAGATGGAGTTCACTTCTCAGATGAGGGCAACAGAATTTTCATTCTGAATTTAAGACTGTGCATTGGTACCTACTTATAAGTACCTAAATGTACCATAAACCCAAAAGCTCTTCTCAGAGCTACCCTACATCTGATCACTCACAATTATTATTTTACTCTAACATTTTTCACTAATTTTCAACAAAGTACACTCCCTGGGGCGCTTCCCGGTACGCGAACCGGGAGCTAACCTCGCGAAATTTTTTAAAAAAATGGTTTTTTTTCGCACATATAAGCCTCCTCAGCCACCGTCAGAAAACCTAGGGGGTCAAAATAAGTCTACCGTGCCCCCTTCTACCCATTCTGAACATTATTTGCCCTCCATCTTGTATCTTAATTCGACCGAAACACAAAATGGTGGACTCCCGTAACGCTTAAGGTTCGCGAACCGGGGCGCTCACCAGTTCGCGTACCGGGTCGCTCCCTGGGAAGCGCACCATCAAAAAAGGTGGGAAAGTAGTTTACAGAAAAGCAACTGGAGACAATTTCACCAAATATAGATTAGCTCATACTACATACCAATCCCTACCATTTTCACAAATTTGATTGGAATTCCATTTAGCCATTTAGCCTGTAGACCTCTCTAAATACCCTGAGGTAAATTACTTCTCAAAACACATCTGAAGTGTTGGAATTGACAACCAATTAAAATGTTACTTTCATTTTCTACTTTTTTTTACCTGACATTTGATTGGTTATGTACCTGAATATATATAAAGAAAGAGAGAGAAACACAGCCATTTTGACTACTACTTCCTGAATTACATCGCAAGATCATTTTCACTCACAACTTAAACTTGTTTTTAGAAGGTGAGATATTATTTTATAAATTTGAAAACATTTTCAGATAGTTATATACTATCCCTCTGTAAGAGTTAGACATTGAGAAAGGCTTCTTTATTATAATTATGGATTGATTTATGTTTCTGTGGTATAATTATGAATTTACTTAGGCTTCTTCACAGGCACTTTTTAATAGTACTACTTCACGCCTGAAACCATACAGTGCCCATAGATTACTTCTCTGTTATAAACTCACAAGTACCTGTCTGAACTTAAACCCAACAGTGCCCTATCACTACTGATATATTTATTTTTTATGCAAATTACAGCAATAAAATGGAAGGTGAGCAGAATGTTTCCTTCGAAATTGTTCTGGACAGCAACAATGAACAAGTTATGGAACCCATTGATGACTTAGAATTCATGGATGAGTCACGGCACTATGAATTACTTCAATGTGTAGAATCTGTCGATCATTTACTCCATTATGATGACGGTCAAATGTGGGAACTTATGTTCACTCAACAAGAGGACATATCGGACAGTCAAATGCTAGACGTTCTATTAAATTTTGAAAAACAATCTGAAAAATAAAATTGTATGTAATATTAAAAAATTGTTTGAGTCTTTAATCATTTTTATATGTAATTCATAAACTAGTTAAATGTTAGAAATGTTATTTAATTTTGAAACACAATCACAATAATAAATAATTGCTTGAAAAATAAAAAAATTAAAAAATAATCAACAAAACCAACAATCAATTAACATACAGTATTTGAAAAGTCTATCATTCATTTTTCATTATAGTACGCTGCCCAGAACGCTTCCCGGTTCGCGAACCGGGCGCTACCCACGCAAAAAAACAAAAAAAAATTTTTTTTTTTTTGCCCCACGGAGCCCTTTTAAAGCCTCCGCATTAAACCTAGGGGGTCAGGGAGGATATACTATGCCCCCTTATGGTCATTTCCCCCTTTGTTTTGGACTCCTCTTGTCTCTCAATCCTACCGAGAGACAAGATGGCGGCCGCTCCGGACTGTTTAGAATGTTGACAGACACCGGAGAGCCAATCAGCTTCGCTACGCGAAGTTCCGGTACGCGTAAAGTCCGCGAACCGGAGCGCTGCCCTGAGCGCGCTTACAGATATATATCTTTTTTTAAATGTTAATTTCTCAAAATCCACTGAAGCACATATATTGAGACCTAGCAAAGGCACATCGGGCTACCAGTCCCTACAATTTTACCAAGTTTCGTGCAAATCCATTCAGCCGTTCGGGCTAAAAGTGAGGCCAACCGCCCTATGGAAAACTCAATGTTAAAAACACGTTTTGGGACCCCCCTTTTTTCTCGGCCCCCCCTTGACGAACCCCCCCCAAATTTCCAGGGGCTGCTCAGAAACAAAATGTTCCATTTTCCAGAAAATTTCAGCCAATTCCGTCCACAAACGCCAAAGTTATTAGACATAGAATTTTCAAAAATCCCATAGGGAAAAAATCCTATCTATATATACCTACTGGCGACCGCCAGTAGGTAATATATATATACATATATATATATATATATATATATATTCATTGAAAAAACCGTAGGTTTCAGGCATATTATAGTTAAGAATTAGCATTTAAAAAACCTTGGAAATTCACAGAAAAAAATAGGTTTTAGTATTGTTATAGTTAGCTGGACATTTCACTTGTACAAAACCATTGAAATTCCTCCGTTATAGTTAGTTGTACTAACTATAATTTGCGCGCCCGCAATCCACTGCTGATGATGTCACATATTACATCATTCATTTTTTTAAATTTTTTTAAATATTTTTTATTGAGAGTTCATACAAATAGAATATACATTTGAGAATGGAGTTAATACAGTGCAGGACACATAGAGACAAAAACGTGTTCAAATTTCATCGATTCGATTCAGAAACTTTCTTATAAGGTGCATTACTTATAATGTAAATAAATACAGACAATCTAGTCAGACTGATATTAAAAAGATGTGATTACAGTTAGATGTCGACAGAGAATACACTAGAATTCAAATATAATCCAGAACTTTTCATATTTCTTAAGGGCCCCTGATCTCAATGCATATTTTCTTTCCCTGCCCTGGATTCGTAGTAGTTTTACCTTCCATGCCTGAAAGGTTGGAACATGATCTCTTTTCCAGGACTGCAAAATAAGGGATTTAGCTATTAGAGAGGCAATACAAAGGAACTCATCGTATGGAGTATGACTCGAGGAGCAGCCTAGGACAGAAATTAAATCATCGAATATTATAGTGGCTTTGAGCTCAATGGAGAGGTATTTTTCTATTTCCTTCCAAAATAACAGAATTTTTGGGCACTCCCAGAAAATATGTTTCCAGGTGCCTTTTTCTTCACATCGAAAACATTTGTCGGCAACATGGGGAAAGATACTGTGGAGGAAAGAGGGGGTTCTGTAAATTAACCACTTATTATAAAATTTCATACGTTTGAAATTAGCGCAGCGGAAAATGGTTTTATTAAATTTATTTATCTTATCCCATATCTGCTGGCTAATTTCAATGTCTTCCCTCTTTTTCTACCTCTCAATGATCTTACTGGAGGATTCCTGCCCTTTGTTTTCTTTTAGTATTTTAATCCAAATACTCATCTTCTTTTGTATTTGATTATTCAGAGCTGTAGAGATATTTTCTTTATGGAATAGATTTCCTATATCGAGCTCTCTGAGTTTTGGATTGAGCATATGAAATGACCAGTTCAGAATTGTGTGGGAGTGCTGTATCTGTCTAGAAATTTCATCCCAGTACTTCCACCTATTGCCCATAAGGAATTCTTCAATTTTCTCAAAGCCATTCTCCTTCCAGAGATTTATTATATTATTGTCCATGCAGCCCTCTTCTCCTAAGCTAAGGTTGATTAAATCCGTTGTATTGCCTATTTTGGGGATACAATAAAAATTCAAAAACTGAGTTTTCTGTTTAAAAATCCACTGTAGGGACTTATAATGAACTTTCTTTGGATCTTTCGTAATTCTAACCGGGTCAGTGATTTTTAATTCTAACAACATCTTCTTCATAAAAAAATTGTCTGCCTCGTGGGTTTCTGAAGGAAAAAATCTAAAACTCTGATGTGCAAAAGACGCAAAATAATATTCTCTAATATTTGGAAGGGACAACCCTCCTTGTGCAGATGGGAGATATAAAGTGCTGAGTGCAAGTCTAGGAGATTTATTTGCCCAGAGGAAAGAAGAGACCAAAGGATCTACTTTTTTTAAAAAAGGAGGCCTGGATTGCACAGGGTACGGCGCTGAAAAGAAAATTGAAAAGAGGTAAGATTGACATGGGTACTAACACTGCCCGTCCCATTAAAGACAAGGGTAATAAATTCCAGCGATCTAACAGAGACCCAGCCTTTTTTAACAAAGGTAAAAAATTCAGCGAATGCAGGTCTTCCAGATTGTCCGATATGAATATTCCCAGATATCTATTTGGGCATGTGTTGTATATCTGCCTGAATTCCGGTAGTAAGGTGTCTATAGTGCAGTTGGTTTAAATAATTTCCGTTTTGTTAACGTTAATCTTATAGTCCCCTAATCTTTGGAAATCAGAGAAAAAATTAAAAATTTTCAATTGACTTGAGGGTTTAGAATCTAAAAAAAGAGCAATATCATCCGCGTATAATTTTATATTTGTCATTCCAACTACTGGGGCAGTGTCGGTCCTTGTATCCCTAATTGCAATCGCCAACGGTTCAATAAATAACGCGAATTAAATTAGCGACAGGGGACAACCTTGTCGCGTGCCCCTAGTGACCTGACATGTCCCAATATTGGTATTATTAATGATAATCTGTGCTCTAGAATTCATACAGAGCTGTTTAAAAAGAGAAATAAAAACAATCGGGAAATTAAAACTGTGCAAAATAGCAAAAAGGCAGTCCCATGACACTAGATCGAAGGCTTTCTCCGCGTCTAAAAGCCAAATTTGAGCCTTCACCTTATTGGTCTTAAAATAATCAGGTGCCTCCAATAAAATTTTTGTATTTGAATGAAGATGCCTACCTGCAATAAAACCACACTGATCATGGGCTACTAGAGACCCCACTATTTCATTTAATCGGTTTGCTAAAAGTTTTGTAAACATTTTATAATCTGTATTTAAAAGGCTTATGGGTCTGTACGAATTTAAATTTTCCTTGTCCTTTCCTTTTTTTTAAATGCTAACCACCACAGCAGAATGAAAAGAGTCCGGAGGAGGACCTCCTCGAAGTGAGTGGTTGACTAAAAGCAGAAGTTCTTTACGCAGGGTACCTCCAAATTTTTTTAAAAAATCAATAGGAAGACCATCATCGCCATTGGCCTTACCATTGGGGAAGGAGCTGATCACCTCATCTAGTTCTAGCATTGAGAAGTCCTCTATGAGATATTTCTTGCCCTCCTCCTGTAATTTAGGTATTGTGAATGACTCTAAAAATTCCCCAATGGGATAGGGTGTAGCCCCTTCAGTTGCTTGATAAACTCCCTCGTAGTGTTTCAAAAACATCTCACCAATAGAGGCGGTGGTCTTAGCATGTAAATTAGTGATGGGATCAGTTAATTGGTCTATCCTATTTCGGGCCTGCTTTTCTTTGGCTTGCCAGGCCAAGAGCGTCCCTGTATATTCACTCTCCTCATATATCTTTTGAGCGTAGAGATTGCTATTAGTCTCACCTAAGTCGTAGTAAAAATCCTTCATCCTGCACTTTGCCTCATACAGCTTTTGCCTAGAGAGCGATGACCTAACCCTGTAATGTTCTTGGGTTGCCTGTGTGAGTTCAATTTGTAGATTGATTTTCACCTCCCTTCTTGCCATCTGCTTTTGTATTTCTTTAGACATAATTAACTCCCGTAAGGTGGCCTTAAATGCATCCCAGGTCGTATTTAATGGGGCTGTGCCTCTATTCTGTGCAAAAAACTGCTCAATCTTGTCTTCGATATCTATACACCATTGTGGATCTAGGAGGTTCAGTTTGTTAAAAAACCATCTTCTTGAGGGCCTTGTGTCGTGTATCCACAATTTCACCTCCATGCAGAGTGCCGCATGGTCTGAGAAGGCATTTGGTAGATGGGCGTAATTATATAACTCTAAATCGTGAGATGTTAAAAAAAAAATCCAGCCTAGATGCAGAGTTGTATTTTGCTGAATGGCATGAGTATTCTCGTTTAAGGGGATTAGAGAATCGCCAATCATGAATGACGTCAAGGTCTAGTTTGCAGCTTTGGATGGCCATAGCAACTTGGGGTTTGTTCTGGCGGCGATCTTTTTTGGAGGAGTCCAATAGAGGATTTTGTACAAAATTAAAATCTCCCCCCCATATTATTGGTCCAGGAAGGCCTGTAATAGCATGCTTTAACTGTAAAATTGGCAGAGGGTCATCTAAAATTGGTCCATAGATTGTGGCAAAGATTATATTTGCATTATTTAGTTTACCATGCGCAACTGCCCATCTACCTCTGGGGTCTATAAGTGCCCCTTCTAGATTAAAGCCTACGTGTCTCCCTATTAGTATACATACTCCTCTCTGCGCCAGCCCAGCTGTTGAGGATATCTTGTGGCCAACCCAGCTCTTAAGAATTTTATCTGACTCCGCCTGCTCTCTATAGTGGGTTTCTTGTAGATAAATAACATCTGGGAGGAGATTTTTTAGCCAACACTCAATGGCGTTTTTTTTGCGAACATTGTTCAAACCATTCGCATTAAAAGAGATAAGCTTCAACATACTATTTGTTCTTCAAAATTGATAAAGCGTCTATATCAACAACAAGTAATAAATAAATAAATATATCCCGGGGAATTTTAAGCCTCAGCCTGTGCAAAAAGGCAATAAGCAGCATACATATAATATAGCAGCAAAAAAGTAATAGGAAAACTACAACATATTTTTCACTAAACCTTTCTTTGTGCAAAATAAGCAGAAAAGCAGCATATGTGTGCAAAAGAGCAAAAGATCTAGATCTCTCCTTTGTGCAAACATGCAAATAAGCAGCACAATTATACAATAGCAGCAAAAACGTATTGGCCTAAATCTCCCCTTGCGCAAATATGCAAACGTGCGAATAAACACAGATATATAATAGAGACAAAAAAAAATCAAAAAGAGCAGCATCATGTTGTTCTAAAGCTCTCCCTGTACAAATAAA
The DNA here is from genome assembly GCF_964261635.1 of Lissotriton helveticus. Lineage (NCBI taxonomy): Eukaryota > Metazoa > Chordata > Amphibia > Caudata > Salamandridae > Lissotriton > Lissotriton helveticus. Next base: position 2,005,879,857 of record NC_136059.1, on the reverse strand, counting down.
AGAAAAGCAGCATATGTGTGCAAAAAGGGCAAAATATCTAAATCTCTCTTCTGTGCAAATATGCAAATAAGCAGTACAATTAAACAATAGCAGCTAATACGTATTAGCTTAAACCTCCCCTTACGCAAATACGAAAACGTGCGAATAACCACAGATATATCATAGACAAAAAATCAAAAAGAGCAGCATCATGTTGTTCTAAAGCTATCCCTGTGCAAATAAGCAAATAAGCTGATGAGCAGATAATCAGCACGCTTGCACAACAGTAGGAAAACGTATTGTTCTAGACCTCACCTTGTGCAAATACGCAAATAAGCAGGAATTTTATAATAGCAAAAAAAACAGAAAGGAGAAAAGCAAAAACATATTGGTTGATCTTTAAAGTGACAAGTTCAGGATGTCAGAAATTGAATTGCCTTTTTGTGCAGATAAAAGCCTTTGAGATGTATTCTTGTCCGTACCATAGCTGTGTCAGTGTTAAAACAGATAATACTACAATATATGAACTCTCTTTTTTTCCCCTGCAACACCCTCCTCACCCCCCTTCCCTCCCACCCCTAGAGTGGACGGGAACCCCCAGTGTCCCACTTCCGTCCTTCTCTGATATTTCTTCTTTTTTGATGCCATTTCATTGCACCTTGTGTGCTTCCTGTCTCCATCATGGACCCGCCCTTAGGGTAATTAAAAACTCAACAGCGACTTATGCTCCAAGACCTTCAAGGAAAGGCTGAGCTTCGTGCAAATCCGTAAAGATAAAACATTTCCCTTTGGCCAGTACTTTAAGTTTCGATTGCTGTACTATCATGGCTTGAGCTCCCTTGCTCTTAAAAGAGTCAATCAATTTAACAAAGTCCCTGCGTCTATGGGCAGATGCCGCCGACATGTCAGAAAAAATCCGAAAGTTATTTGCCCCTTCAGCTTTGAATATTTTCTTAGAAAACGCAGTGTTTAGGATTTTCTCTTTTACCCTAAAATCTGAGAAATTGAGCAAAATTGTGTGGGGGTATTTCAAATTACTGGGTTTATACGTCGGGACTCTATGGGCCCTTGTGATCGTTAGGTCGCCTTCGAGCTCAGGTATAGCTTTTTTCAGGAGGGACTCTGACCATTTAACTACATCCTTATCTTCCAGTCCCTCTGGTATGCCAACTAGCCGTAGGTTGGACCTCCTGTTGTAGTTTTCAATGTCCAGCATTTTTTCCGTTAGTTGAGTTTTCTCTTTATTGGCCACTTGAAGATCTTTCTGCATTGCCGTAAGGGAATCCTCTAAGGACGAAATCCGAGCTTCAGCTTCAGAGACCCTCAAGGGGAGATTGCCAAGATGTTCCTCCATTTTCGTAAGTCTGCTGTGCAACTGAGAAATTTCCTGAGCCTGGGAAGTTTTAAAGTCTCTTAGTTCCTGAAGGATAGTTGCAAGCATGTCTTCGATAGAGTTCGCTTTTGTGGCAATCGGAAGAGAGGACAAGCCGCCCTCTTGGGAAACCTGAAGTGCTTGTGAGCTTGAGTCTTGGCTTAGAGCTTTCGTAGTTAGCTTGCGGCTTGGGCTTGTAATCAGCTGCACCAGCGGGTGGGAAAAGGTATGGGACAGCGCAGCGGAAGGGGAAACTCTGGTTAATACAGTTAATGCTGCCGAGACTGCTTCTTCTGCGCCTACAGCAGCTTCTTGTGCCGCCACTAGTGGCTCATGCGTTGTGGGGCCGTTTATATTCCCTCCAGCGTTGGAAACATCTCGGTCCGCCATGCCACTTGCCCCTCCTTGACTGGTCTCTCCCCGTGTGGGAGTGCTCGAAAATTGCCCCTGGTGGAGAAGGGGTTACGCGAAGAGAGGCTATTGCTTGGGGGTTGATTGACTCTCAGACCCCTTAAGTAGAGGCATGTTATCAGCTTTGACCCCCTTGCACACCGCTTTGTCCACCTGTCCTGTCTTTGTTCCCTTGTCCTTCCCATCCTCCTCTCCTTTCTCACCGACAGCTAGCAGGCTCAGTTCTGCCGAAAGTTCAGACAGAGTCAAGCTCTCTGCGTCTTCATCCTCCTCGCCCTCCTCCTGGTCGTCTTCATTATCCTCGTTATCTTCATCAACTTGTTTTCTTAAGACATTATATTTATTTTTTCTGTATATTTCAGCGGTCACTGTTGCTTTTTGTTTCAGGGCGTTTTTTTTGTTGACTTTTCCTTCTATTTTTTTTTCTCCCTTGGCTGCTGCTGCCGCTGCTGCTGGTGGGGGTCTAATCTGTGACTTTAGTAGCTCCCTCCCCAGCTCCGGCTTAGCCTGCTTGTCTTTTACTCTTGCCGCCATAGTTGCCTGATGGTTTATTGTATTATTTAATTTTAGCTCACTGTGTCGTCGAATTGCAAACTACACTGGTTCTCTCAGTTTTTTCAGGTAATGCAGAGACACTCCCCTGCTTATTATCCAATTTTTAACACAAGGGGGTGGGGGGGAGTGTGATATTATAGCCCGGAAAAAGTTCTGCCAGAGGTCTTATTCACGTCAGCCTCTCTTCGGACTGCACAGCTCAGCTCCCTTTTCCGTGCCTCAGTTTCTGCCCCCCCTTCACTTTGGACCTTGCCTCAAGAGTTCTGGGCTTGCAGAGCCTTAGAAGAATAACGGGGCTCCGCGGTGAGGGACAACTTGGAGCGCGGAGCTTGTTGCGAGACTCAGCGTAACGCAGGGCAGGGCAGGGCAGGGCAGGTATGCAAGAGAGTTAGGTGAAGGTGCGAAGGTGTGGACGGGCAAAGTACCTCAGCTCTCGATGACTTGGCGTCTCAGAGTCCGACATCGCAGCGGCAAGACCGACTCGGGCAACGAGTCCCTAAAAAAGGCAGCAGCGGAGCAGCAGCGGGGCGCCACATCGATCCTCCCGGTGATTTCAGCGGAGCGGCAGGCTTGGGTCCAGCGCTGCAGCCATCGGCGGGGCCATGAAGAAACCGGAAGCCCTACGGCGGCGTGCGTGGGGTCACGTCAGCCATCCATCCATATTACATCATTCATGACATGGTCAGTAACATCACTGCTAAAATCACTGATGACATCTCGAATGACATCACTGATGACATCATCCACTGAATGTGGTTTGCTTCCATATTTAAATAAGTATTATATATATAGGAATCTGCATTGAAAACTGAGTGGATGTATACGTGTCTGGATGGAGGATTTACTAGCAGTGTGATTGACTGTCTAAGTGACTAATTTAAAGTGTCTCACTACATATATGGGATAGTGATTTAACTGTGTAAATAAATATGTGTATCACTGTCTCATGTTGTGTAAACTACTGCATAAGTTGGTTTCTAGCTATGTGAAACATTATATTAGTTTTTAATTAGTTAAGTGAGTATTTGTGTGAGCGAGTGAATGTGTGTGTGGTTGGGTGGGAGGTGTGTGACTGTCCAAAGATGTGTGAATAGTTGATTTAGTAGGTATATGAGGTTAAGACTGCATGTGGAAACAGATGTTTGGATGAGTGAATTTCTTTATGGGTGTGTTGATGAGTAAATATATTTATCAATGATACATGTCCAACAAAGTAGAAATATAAAAGGCAGTGTATGTGGCAGTTGTATATAAATAAGTATACATAAGACTCAGTGATAGTATGAGTGACTGTATGGATTACTGTATACTTGTAATAGTGATTTTATAACACACTAAGTATGAGTTACTATCTATATGAATAAATAAAGTGGTGTTTGTATAAGTGTGTAGCTGAGTAAATGTAAGTATGATCAATTGTTTACATAAGTGAGTAGGATGACTGCATAAGTGAATAGGATGTGTGCTGTTGTGTAATGTCGATATAGGTGTATAAGTATATTTAATAGTGTTCTATTGATCTTTCTCAACATGTATGAGTGAATATATAGGTAAGTGTTTAGATGTGTGTGTGTAGATCTACAAATCACTGAGTGAGTTTTTAGAAACTTGTATTGGTGTGTCAATGGTTTAAACATGGTACTCTATATTTTATAATGAGTGATGAAAGGTTACACTAGTGTATGATGAGGTGTATTAGATTGTCAAGTGGATGACTTCATCAGTGATGTCATTTGAGATGTCATCAGTGATGTCATCAGTGATATCACTGACCATGTCATGAATGATGTAATATGTGACATCATCAATCAATCAATCAGGAGTTTGTTAAAGCGCGACTACTCACCCGTAAGGGTCTCAAGGTGCTAGGGGTGGGTGCAGGTTCCATTCAATCAAGGACGGGGTCTGTCGAAGAGCCAGGTTTTGAGGTTTCTTGTGAAGATGGGGAGTGATGTTGTGTGTCTGAGGTGGAGCGGAAGGGCGTTCCATGCTTTGGCCGCGAGGAAGGAGAAGGAGCGGCCTCCCGGTCTGGTCTTTCTGGTGCTGGGGACCACAGCGTAGGAGAGCTGGGCTGATCGTAGGGTCCTTTGGGGTGTGTGGAATTTGAGCCGGCTGTCCAGGTATGCTGGTCCGGTGCAGTGGAGGGCCTTGTGTGCGTGGGTGAGCATCTTAAAGGTGATTCTCGCCTCGACGGGGAGCCAGTGGAGTGTGCGTAGGTGCTGGGAGATGTGGCAGTGTTTTGGCAGGTTGAGGACCAGTCTTGCGGCGGCGTTCTGGATGTTCTGTAGCTTGCGGATGAGGTTTTTGTTTATTTCGGCGTAGAGTGCGTTGCCGTAGTCGAGTCTGCTGGTGACCAGGGCGTGAGTGACTGTCTTTCGATGTTCGAGGGGGATCCATTTGAAGGTCTTACGAAGGAGGCGGAGGGTGTGGAAGCAGGAAGATGAGACAGAGTTGATCTGGCGGTCCATTTTGAGCTCGGAGACCAGGATGATTCCCAGGTTGCGTGCGTGGTCTGTGGGGGTTGGCGGGTTTCCGAGGGCGGTGGGCCACCAGGTGTCGCTCCTGGCATCAGGGTTTGGGCCCATGACTTCTGTTTTGTTGGTGTTTAGTTGTAGGCAGCTGTTTTTCATCCATTCGGCGACGGCTTCCATGCCTTCTCGAAAGTTGCGTCTGGCGGTGTTGGGCTCGTTGGATAGGGAGAGGATGAGCTGGGTGTCGTCTATGTATGACACGATGTTGAGTCCGTAGGCTCTGACGATGGGGGTAAGTGGAGTCATGTAGACGTTGAAGAGCGTTGGGCTGAGGGAGGAGCCCTGGGGGACTCCGCAGGTGGTAGGTGTGGGGTCTGAGAGGAAAGGGGGGAGTCTGACCCGTTGCGTCCTGCCGGAGAGGAAGGAGCAGATCCAGTCGAGGGCTTGTCCTGGATTCCTGCGTCGTAGAGTCTGCGTATTAGGATGCGGTGGGAGACTGTGTCGAACGCCGCTGATAGGTCTAGGAGGATGAGGGCTACTGTTTCTCCTTTGTCCAGTAGGGTGCGGATGTCATCTGTTGCGGCAAGGAGGGCGGTTTCCGTACTGTGGTTTTTTCTGAAGCCGGATTGGGAGGAGTCGAGGATGTTGTGTTCTTCAATGAATGTGGCGAGTTGGCTGTTGATGGCTTTCTCAATGACTTTCGCTGGAAAAGGGAGCAGGGAGATGGGTCTGTAGTTTTTAATTTTAATTTCAAAAGTGTTTTTATTAAGTTTAAGAGCAAAGAGAACAGGCATTGTAATGCGATAGATACACAATCGGCATATAGTGCGAGCGAGACAGGCATAAATGTCTTCTCTACAAATCGACAGGAGTACAAACGGATCATGCCTATATCGAAATGCGTTGCCTAGAAATCGGTGAAGGTGCAATGTAAGAGCTGTGATCAAATACAACAATACGAAAAACCCAACCACCCCCCCAACGCCCATGGCCCACCCCCACCCACCTCCCCGACCAGTATGCCAGTTGTCCGGATTCTCCATTATAGCTTGTACAGGTTGATGTGCATCAAGGTGCATAGAATCGTATTTAGCCTCGTGGGTGGTCTGTAAGCCGCAGAATGCGGAGGTATTTCGGACACGTGATTTCGTGAAATTCTCTGGACAGGAGTGACAGAAGTGGTTGCCAGGTCTTCTGGAATGAATCAGCTGTGTGTGTGAGCGTGGCCTGTATATGTTCCATGCCTAAGGTAAACCACAGTTTGTGTAACCATCCAGTGTGAGTGGGTAAGGTGGTCGACCCCCAAAGTGACAAGACGTGTTGTGACGCTGCTTGCATGGCAATGCCCATCTGTTTACCACGGGGTGACCTCAGGGGGAATGTGAGCGCGTTGGGCAGCCCTAGAATTGTGTATGCTGGGAAGCGCGGGATTTCGGTGTCAAATGTGGAGTCTATATCATCCAATACTGCCTTCCAATACCCCTGCAGAGCGCGGCATTCCCACAGGAGATGGGTCAGGGTGCGCTTTTCGCCACAGCCCTTCCAACATAGCGCTCTTCGAAGAGGATTACCCTGGTTGAGTCGCGCCGGAGTGAGATGCCAGTATACAGCCAGTTTCACCGCAGATTCCCTGGCACTAGTGTTGCGGGTAGTGTGTGCTGCTCTATAGTGTATGAAACTCCATTCTTTGGGCGAAAGTGCTCTGCCAAATTCCGATTCCCAGCGTCTTTGTCCTGCCGTCTTAACCGGTTCGGTCTCAGGGGATAACATCTTGTAAAGGTCTGAGATGAGGTGTTTATCCGAGTCCTTAGACACCAGCCAGCGTTCGAATGGCGTCATTTGCCGACCGACCAGGGGGGCATTGTCCGGGTGCATGAGCCAGTGGCGGATTTGGAAATATTGGAACATGCGGGGTTTAGTCATTTCATAGTCACGCGCGATATCGGGGAGTTGGAGAAATCCCTCCACATCGAAGAGGTGACCGGCTGAACGGCAGGCCGTGGCATGCCATTGTGGAAAAGCGCGAGGATCGGCGCCCGGCGGGAACGCAGGGTTATTGAAGAGAGGGGTGAGTGGGGAAGGGAAAGTCGTTAGGCCTCTCCGGACCGCCACCGTGTCCCAGGTTCTCATGATGGTGCGTGTAATAGGGGAGCGAAGGAGGTATCGAAGGCCTGTGCTGGCGGGCAAGGAACGGGACCTTCCACAAAGACGTCTGGGCCATTGCTCTGTCTTGAAATAGCCACCTTTTCTCGGATTCGGGTCTATACCATTCCACCAAGTAGCGGAGTTGTGAGGCCTGAAAATACTGCAGGAGGTTGGGGATCCCGAGGCCACCTTCGTCGACACTCCTATATGCCACTCGTTTGTGTAGCCGTGCTCGTTTCTTGTCCCAGACGAACTGGTGGATAGCGTGTTGTAGGTCTGCAAGCGTGCCTGGTGGCGGTAGTACCAGGAGGGTTTGAAATATGTACAGGATTTTAGGTAAAACAGACATTTCAACTGCCGCTATGCGGCCCAACAAAGAGAGGGGTTGTTTCGACCAACGTGTAAGGTCGGTTCGGATTTGGGAGGACAGCGTCTTATAATTAAGGGCCACTGTGGAGTCCGTGGAAGAAGTAAGAGTAATCCCCAGGTACGGGAGTTCTGCAGAAGTGTGTAGGTCACAACCAAAGTCATTCGGCGGGGCATTGGGATGGGCGTGTCTGCCCAAAGGCAATATCAAGGATTTCCCCCGATTGACTTTGAAGCCGGATACCTCTCTAAAGCTCTCCAGTTCCTCCAGGAAAGCAGGTATCGAGCTTGACGGTCGGTCTAAAGCAGCGATAATGTCATCTGCGTAAAGCCCCACAACGTGGGGTTCACGGCCGAAAGATATGCCCGTGATGCGGGGGTTGTCTCGAATTTTCTGTGCCAAGGGTTCCACGTATAAGGCGAATAAAAGGGGCGAGAGGGGGGGTCTGTAGTTTTTGAGGTCGGTGGGGTCCGCTGAAGGTTTCTTTAGGAGGGGGTTGACCTCGGCGTGTTTCCAGTCGTCGGGGAACGAGGCGGTCGCCAGGGAGCGGTTGATGGTGGCGGTGGCTCTGTTGAAGATGTGGTGGGGGCAGGGGTCCGTGGGGGCCCCTGAGTGGATTGACTTCATTGTCTTCAGTGTGTCTTCGGTGGTGGGGGCTGTCCAGTCATCAATCGCTGGTTTCCGGGTGTCGGGGTTGGTTGGTGAGGGTTCAGTGTGTTGGTTGTCTTTGTCGAAGTTGTCGTAGATGCTCTTGATTTTGTGGTGGAAAAAGGTGCTGAGTTTGTCACAGAGGTCTTGTGAGGGAGGGATGTCGGTAGACTCGCTGGTGGGTTGGGCGAACTCCTTGATGATGCTGAAGAGTTCCTTGCTGTTGTGTGCGTGGGTGGAGATTCTGTCTTCAATCGCTTTTTCCCTCGTTTCTCTGATGAGTTGATGGTGGGCGTTGGTGGCGGCTCTGAAGTTGTTGTGGGCTTCTGTGGATTTGGTGTTTCTCCAGGCCTTTTCGAGGCGGCGGCATGTGCACCTGGACTCTCGAAGTTCGGTGGTAAACCATCTGGCTTTCTTGGCACGGGTATTGTTGTTTTTCTTGAGGGGGGCTATGGTGTTGGTGCTGTCCGAGATCCATCTATGCAGGGTTCGGGCTGCGGTGTTGGGGTCGTCGTTTTCCGCGATGGTTGGGGTGGAGTTGTTGAGTGAGGAGGTGAGCTGGTCGTCAGTGATTTTGGTCCAGTTTCTTTGTGGAAGCAGGTGCTGGTTTCTGTGGATGGTGGGTGTTCTGAAGGTGAAGTGGACGCAACGATGGTCGGTCCATGGGAGTTCGGTGGTGTGGCTGAAGGTGATGGAGTGTCCTGTAGTGAAGAGGGGTCGAGGGTGTGTCCTGCTGAGTGCGTGGGCTCAGTCAGGATCTGGCAGAGTCCAATGTTGTGGAGGTTGTCCAGGAGGCATGTGGTGTTGGGGTCCAGTTGATTGTCGAGGTGGAAGTTGAGGTCTCTCAGCAGGGTGTAGTTGGTGGATGCGATGGCCTTCGGGGAGATAATGTCCGTGATGGAGTTGGCATAGGGTCCGAGGGGTCCAGGGGGTCGGTAGATGAGGGTTCCTCGGAGGGCGGCGGTGGAGCTGGCCAGTATCTTGAAGTGAAGGTGTTCCATCAGTTCTGTGGACTCGTCAGGGAGTGTGCTCAGGCGGAGGCTGGATTTGTGGACGATGGCGATTCCTCCTCCTGGGTGGGTGGGGCGGTCCTTCCTGGAGATCTTGTATCCTTGGGGGATTGCGATGGAGATGTCCGGTCCCGAGGTGGTGTTGGTCCAGGTTTCGGTGAAGAATGCTACGTCCGGGGTGGTGCTGTCGAGGAGGTCCCAGATTTCTGTGGCGTGTTTGTGGAGGGATCGGAAGTTGAGGAGGATGCATTGCAGGGTCTTCGGTTCGGTTGTGTTCTTGTGGGCGGGTTGTGCTGGATCCGTGTTCTAGGGGGTGCTGCAGGTGTGCCGGCAGCGGTGACAGCTGAAGGGTCCATGGGTGTCGGCTGGTGATGCTAGCTTGCAGTTGTTGTTGCAGCCTGGGTTGAGTGCGTGGAGTGCTGCTGGGTCGTAGCGTTGGCGGGGCGGAGGTCCAGGGTTCCTGGTGCTGGTCGCGGACGGGCGCAGACGTGCTTGCCTTGGAGTGGATTGCGGGAGCGCGAGTTATAGTTAGGAATTTCAATGGTTTTCTATGAGTGAAATGTCCAGCTAACTATAACACTCCTAAAACCTATGGTTTTGTCTGTGAATTTCTAAGGTTTTTTAAATGCTAATTCCTAATTATAAAAAAAATATTGAAACTCTAATATTGTTTATTTTATTTTATATATTTTTTAATATATTTATATTATTTTCTTGGTTTTTTTCCAATTTTTTTTGAGTCGCGCACCCAAAGCGTACCTTTCTCGATCACTGCGTGGAACATAGCTGCCATTTTAGGATTGTTGTGTAGGATCCGCGTAGGGTGTGTGATGGGTGCGTATTTTCCTGCTCAATTGCTATGCGACTGGTACGCGACTCCAAGCGCATACGTGACATATAGGTATTCCGTTATGCAACGCTCGCGCGCTTCCGTGTGACATCATATACGTGTTGGACGCGGTGGGTGAGCGACTCCCGCGAATTTTCTAATGTCTAAAAAGATATATATATATGTATTTAATATAAATATTAGAGCAAGACATTATCTGAGCTAATCATAAAAATAATATACTTTTACTTTTAATAAACCTATATTACTTTTAAATAGAATTTCGCGAAGTTGCGTTGGGTGCGTGCTGTCTGTGCGCACGTTGCGTGGACCCCCTGTAACCTGAAAAAAAGAGATTTGATTGGTTCATAACACTTCCTATTCTAACTATTGAAGGACCCCACCCATTTCAATCATTCTTCTTAGACCTTCTTTGGAGGAACAACTCTCTACTGAGAAGAACGTTTTTTTTGGTCATTGCGCACCTGGTTTTGCTGTTGATTGAAAAACAATGGCTTCAGCACAGCAGGCATCATCTGATTCTGAACATTCAAGTGATGGTGGATTTCTGCAGCAACCTCCACACCCTGAGAGGTATACATCGGTCGTCTGGAAATTTTTTACTTTTCCTGAAGGACAAAAAAAAGTGAATGCAACAAAAGTCACTTGTAAGATCTGTGAAAAGGTCCTCTCACGTGGAGATCCAAACAAGAAGTACTCTTGCGGGACCGCAAGTATGCTCATTAATTTGAAGACTCTGCACCCTGTCAACCTGGCGCACGAGGAGTGCAGAAGACTCCGGAAGAACCCACCACCTGAAGTACCAAGCACTGCTGGGACGTCTCCCTCAGTGCAACATCTGGACATACGTCCCCAATTCGCCAACCTCAAGATACACTGTATTAAGTGCAACAGATTGCTCTGTTACGGAGAGCAGTCTGTGGATTTTATTTGCAGAGCATAAGGGAACCATCGGTGCTAGAGTTTTTTTCCCCTGAAGTTCATTGTTTTGTTCCTCCAGTTCTCTTTTTTTTCCTTTTGAAAAAAAACCCAAAATAAAAAAATTGTTCAGAAAACTACAATTTAAAAAAAAAAAAAAGTTATTTTCAGAACAAACTTCTCTGGTTAAAAAAAGAGCTATATTTCTATGACACTGTGTGACAGTTTTGGTGAATGTATGCGTACTGCATAATTGACTGAAAGAATCCATTAGTGTATGGTGAATATATAAGTGCAGAACTATAAGGAAGTGCTGCAGCATGACACTGTAAGCTCTTTACCTGCAGTGTGCTATGGTACTTCTGAAGGACAAGGATGCAACATATGTACATAAATCTGTTTCAAGTCTATGCTTCCCTCTGCACTACTGCTTAAACTGCGGCCATGTGGTGACACAGGCACCCTTGCACCATGGTGAAAGGATATCTGTGTCGTGTGGAGTTTGTTTTTGTGCAGGAAGACACACCTTCCTGCACAAAAACAATCAGTGAAGGCATTTTTCTCCTTCAATGTATGCTGTGCATTATAGCATATATTGAAAGAAAAGAAACGAGGAGAAATGAAAACAATTCTCCTTGTTGCGCCTTGCTACACCAATTGGAGGATGGTGCAGCATTCACACACATGTCCAGATTTTTGATTTATGATAAATCTGGATATGTGTCTTGTTCTATGAGTGTTCTGTGCAAACACGCACAGCAACACCTATAGAATGCCCTGACAACGCAAAGTGGTGTGTATGATGAGGTCGTATTTACATGGAGAAGAAAAGGTACACAGAGTACCTTTTCCTCTTTTTTTGTAAATATGAAAGAGTGTCTTGCGCTATAACTATGTTACAAAAAGTGACATATTGTTGGCACAGCATGCTTCTAAATTTGCCCCATAAGTGCTTTGGTATTAGCAGACTGTTACAATAAGAACATATTGCTAGTTAATTGTATAAAAAAGTGCATGAGAGTGACATTAGGTAAGCACAGAGTTATGTCTCCAAAAATGCTCAAAGAAGAATGATTGAAATGATTGCGGTTCTTCAATAGGTACAATGGGAAATATTATGAACCAATCACATTTTTTTTTTCAGGTCACACGATATCCTATGACAGGGAGATCCCAAAATGACATAGGTTTAAACTGGGTGTTTTGAAGACTGTATTAATACTTTGTAGCTTCTTGCAGATCTGCTTGCATAGTATATAAAGAAATTAACTTGTACTAGGGTTAATAGCTAGGCCAATCCTTAACTATATGAGTAATAAGGAGAGTAATTTCAGTACTGCAAAGAGAGAACAAGATACATTTATAAGTACTTAGGTTTTGGAAAAGTGATAGGACATGTTTATAGAGTGGTGAAGGGAAAGAATGGGCCCTCATGTGACATGTGCAAAAACACTCTGTGACATGTTTTAGGTTGAGGAATTTAGTCTCTTTTAATCCTGAAAGTCCCTGGGTCCTATTAGCCCACCTTGTCTCTCAATTGAACACCATACAGCTGCATTGCAGAGAGGTAGTCCGAAGCCATGTCCCATTTTACACCTCTCTGCAATGCAACTCTCTGGCACTTTCTGCACATATCTGGTGGGTTAGTTGGCCCCCAGTGACAATCAGGATTCAAGACAACTTTATCCTGTAACTTAAAACGCCCACAGAGCATCTTTCCACATATATCTACTCCGTCCATCTCCCCTTTCTTCACCAGTGTGCAAACACAGCCCATTGTGCATATGAATACTTAATCTTACCTTCACAGTAATCGAAATAAAAAATTATACATATTTTTTTCAGTTGTTTTTTATATTTAAAATTTCTGAAAATGTCATATTTGAGAATTAGGATCTGTGAAAGAGAAGAAAAAATACAGTTATAATATATAATATTTTTTACAACACAGCATAATTTTAACATTTTATAAATTATTTTCCTGGTCTTTTTTGCTGTATATGCTGAATATATTGAATTTCACTAGAAACATTGATTTCAATCGTACTCATCACATAGCAGCGGGCAAAAAAAAAATGAATAAGATTGTTTAAAAAAAAACTACATTTAACATATTTATCATACACCCAACTATTGCTGAACATTCCACAAAAACTACATCCTCAATAACAAAGCATACAATACAAATCACACATATGTAAAATGCTTTCTTCTAAGAGAAATTTCTTTCTTGAATATGAAAGAACTCAAATAATAATACGATGAACAATTATTTTTAATTTTCATACACTGTAAAAAAAATTCTTTAAAAATATATGCTGACAGAATGTACAAGAAAACGTCCTTAATACAAATATATACTTTTCCTCTTGGCCAAATACTATTCTTGAAGTCCTTTATATTGAAATTGTCCATTAGTAATTGTTTTAATACATATTAATAAATTCCTCAGAGGCCGAATTATGTTCCTAAAACTTTTGCTTTAAAAATATAAGGTAGGGATTTGGTAATTCGCTAGGCAAACATTGTTTAAAAACCAACTGAGCATCATTACAATATGTCCATCCTTTATCACATTTTAAATAGGCAGTGTAATGTCCAGATGTGGAAGAACCATCATGTAAAATAATTGCTACTGCTACAAAATTCCTTCCTGATATTGATAGTTGACTTGCTACAAAATGTTTAATTCAAGTTTATATATTGTCCATATCCTTGTATAAATAATGTTGATAACATTTCTGATTTGCATTGGCTACACTCCATGTTTTGATTTTCTGCTTTAACTAGTTTGTTGAAAGACACTGATTTACAGTCTGGTAATGTCCAATCTATAAATCTTTTAGTGTCTATGTTAGTGCTACATGTAAACATGCAGTTGTCACATTGATGTTCCCATTCATAACAAAGGCCAAAAAGATTTCCAATTTCTATGCCTTCATGTTCTGTATACATTAGAAATTCCAAAGCATCTTGTTGGATATTCTGCGTAAACTGTGTAGAACCAGAACATACATCCAAAAGATTACGAATATCACAAACGCTTTGTATTTTACTTTTATCTGTTCTCAATTTTTCATAAATACAATGCAACAAGGAACAAAATCTTTTTTCTTGATTCTCCACAATTTGATGTTGACACCTGAACTATTTTCAAACTGATAACCAACAATCTCTTCAACAGTGTCCTTTATCTTTTTGCTTGCAATCACAACATTATCTTGTCTTTTCCTTCTCTATACCTTCACTACAGATATTCTCATATCTTCTTTTTTGACCTACCACACACTTTTCAAATACAGGATATTGACCTAAATTGGGAGCATACACTCTTCTTAACCTATTATACTCTTTTACACAGTTTGAATCTGCAGTAACCTTTGTGTCATCAAAATCAATCAAAAATGAAGCAGATAAACTTCCGACTCGGCACAAACCAACATATGCCATACCCTCTTTAAACACAGTACTTCCAATGTTTACCAAAGCACTATCTACACTTAAACCTTGAGATTTATGAATAGTCACTGCATATGCCAGAGAAAGTGGAAACTGTTTTCTACGGACATATACATCTTTAACAAGCAAAAAACAAACTGAACAATGACCAATTTGTTTTACTTCTTCAATCTGGTCAAATTTTATTTTTAAAAATTCAATTCCATATTTATTCTGATAATTAACAAAATCCACAACTTTGCCCATTGCTTCATTAACTAAACCTTTTTCTACATCCAACTTTTGCCTTAAAATTACCCAACAGTTTATACATGCATATAGATTATTTTCTAAACCAGCAGTTTTAGATCTCGATTGAATCCCATTCAATTTTTCTTTCAAAATAATAGTGATTTCTTCATGCTCTATTTTATCAATGGCTTCCATTTTTATTATTTCTTCATTTTCCAGCTTCAGAAGTTGTTCATTGAACATAGAACACTCACGCAGTGTTGGCATAAGCAGATTATAGATTTATTTTCTACAATTTTCATATATATTTTCTCAGGAACTATATTTTCGTTTGGAAACAAATTAGAAAGTAATCGACTCTGCAAAGATTGTTTGCCGTGTTCTGTCAGTAGTTTAATTCTTATATCTTGAAGAATACTTCCATAATCAACATCATTTGCCTGTCGCATATTTGTAATGAGTTCTTTGTATTCAAAATATGACCAAATGTTAACGTTTTTCCAGATAGCTTTGATATTCCAACTTGTTTTCATGCTCCACAGGTAGCATAAGTAAACGATGCAATGTAATTCCTTTAAGGTTATAAAAACTATCATTCATTCTGATCAGAGGGGATTTATTCCCGGTCGGCAATTAAATGAACTTACATTTCAAGTAATGGGTGCTATAGATTTTGCAATAGAGAAGAAGAAGCCGCTCGCTATTGTTGCAATAGATGCAGCTAAAGCATTCGACCAAGTGAATTGGCCTTTCTTATGGAAAGCGATGGTGAAATTCGGCTTCCCAGAGATCTTTGTTAAAGGAGTCGAAACCTTATATAGGGGCCCGAGAGCTAAGATCTTGGTAAATGGTGGCCTGTCTGATTGGTTGAATATTTATAGGGGGACAAGGCAAGGTTGTCCCTTGTCTCCATTATTATTTGACATATATATTGAGCCTTTTGTTTGTTCCTTAAG
This sequence comes from Lissotriton helveticus, assembly GCF_964261635.1. Classification (NCBI taxonomy): domain Eukaryota; kingdom Metazoa; phylum Chordata; class Amphibia; order Caudata; family Salamandridae; genus Lissotriton; species Lissotriton helveticus. The sequence continues at coordinate 2,005,864,485 of NC_136059.1, read as the reverse complement.
ACAGGACCCAGTAATTAAACCGTTTAAAATAGGAGATTTAATACTCAAGACAGCCCTATACGCAGACGATCTTCTTCTTTATACATCAAACCCGTTAGAAGCAATACCAAGATTATTCAAACTAGCTGACGATTTTGGTATAGTATCTGGGTATGGTATCAATAGGGACAAAACAGACATTATGTGCTGGAATAATCCTGTCCCTATCCCAGAGCCTAAATCTAGGATTAGATATTTGGGTATTCAACTTACTCAAAAACTGGAAGATATCCCCAAGACCAGCTGGGAAGTAGTAATAAAAGAGGTTAAAAAACTCCTGCTTAGATGGAACACCCTGCCTTTAAACATCTATGGTAGAGTGAATTTAATTAAAATGATAATTTTGCCAAAGGTAACATTTCTCTTTAATTCCATACCCTTAGTATTTAATAAAAAAGATATTCTTAATTTGCAAGGTAGGATAGGTTCCTTTATCTGGGCAACAAAATCTCCCAGGATAGCCTGGAAGAAGTTGAGGAGAGGACTAAAACTTGGAGGCTTGGCACTCCCAGATTTACTTCTTTATTGCTATGCTTTCCAATTCTTTTTTAAAAAGATTCGGTTGAAGCTTCTGAAGGCAGCCTTAGATAACTGGCTACAGATACGAATGATGTTAGGTATCCACTACTATCATTCACAAGCTCCAATTTGGGACTCTCCTGGTACTCCTGACTGCTTGATGGATCAGTTAGCTCTTCCTCTGAGGAGAGCTGGTCTCTCAAAATGGGGGGGACCTATGTGATGCCTCGAAAGTATTGAGCTGGGAAGTCCTGTCCAGGTTAACCGGGGACACTCTTATGAGATTTCAATTCTACCAATTGTCGGGCTGGTGGGGAAGCCAAACTTGGAATATAGAAGATGAGAACCCCTTATTAGTCTTAATAAGTGGTAAGACAGGTAGGAAAGGAGAGACTGCCCAATGGTATAAAATCTTCCTGGAAAGTAAGGATAATTTGGAAACAGATATTAACAAATTATGGGACCTTTCCACGGTTCAGATCTCTGATAATTTAGTAGAACTTTGGGTAGATTCCTTCTCCATGTCTCAAAAAATTATTAAACCTGAAATTGAACCCAGATAAAACTGAGCTGGTTCTCACCGGTGGTTCGTCCAGTCCCTGGAATTCCTGTTTCTGGCCCCCCTCTCTTGGTCCCCCCCCCCCCACTCCCTCACCCACAGTTAAAACACTGGGGATTAAAATCAACAACCAGCTCACTCTTCACTCACAAATCAGTTCTGTTGTCTCCTCCTGCTTTCTCACCCTCCGCACCATCCGCTCTGTTTCCCGTTTCTTTTCCCCACAGGCACTTAAGTTGATCATGGCCGCACTGGTGATCTCGAGGCTAGATTATGCCAACGCCATCTACAACGGCATCCCAGCATATAGCCTGCGGAGACTCCAGTTGGTTCAGAACCAGGCGGCTCGCCTGGTCTATGGTCTCCCACGGTCCCATCACTCCACACCCCTCCTTAAAGAGCTTCACTGGCTCCCTGTTAGAGAACGTTCCCTGTTTAAGACCGGTTGTATGGTTTTTCAGGCTCGACAAGGCACTGCCCCTGTCTTCATTTCCTCGTTATTAAAGGAATACGTCCCCACCAGAGAGCTTCGTTCCTCCTCCAAATCCCTTCTCCAAACCCCACGTTTTAAATGTAAAAAGTGGGGCGGCACCAACTTCGCTACTCTTGCCCCCACTTTCTGGAATTCCCTTCCCGACCATCTTCGCTACGCAACCCATTATCTTTCTTTTCGCAAAGATTTAAAAACTTTTCTCTTCAACCAAGCTTTCCCTGTATAAATTGCCCTTCGTTACCCACTACAGGTCTGATTTTCCTCAGGTGTCGAACTGACCACTAGCGCCAAGAAACCGCAAGGTGTACGCTGCGCTGTATAAATGTTTTAAATTAGAAATTAGAAATTAAACCTTCAAACTTAAGAAGAAACCACTTATTTACAATGTATAGGGCTTATTGGACCCCGGCGAAACTTTCTCGGATATCGGCAGCTCAATACTTTTGCCCTAGATGTCAGTCTCAAGAAGCGAATGACATACATATGTTTGTTGAATGTCCTGAATTAAGCAACTTCTGGAGACAAGTGTGTGGTTTTTTAGAAGAGGTACTCTCATGTCCTTTTATATGTACTCCTAGATTGGTTTTCTTTGGCCTCCCATCTGTCTATGACATTAATAGCAATATACTTTTTCGTAACAAGGTAACCCAAACAGTTAGCTGCGGACCGTGGGTAAAAACTGCTATTAAGGACAAGGGTCCTTAGCTTTTTTAGATAAAACACAAAAATGATGAAATATAGGCCATAATCGGGAACTATATTTTGTCACTGTCCAGCCGGACAGGACTTTTATTTTCAACAATGTAAGTCTTGTGATTCAAAAGATAACAAGGCACAGTCCTGTACCAAGAAAGAAAAGAACACAAAAAACAAAGAAGAATTCCAGAGTGTTGGAAACAGGCAAAAGAAAGAGCAAATGTTGGCCACTTTTCAATCAGTGTTACATTCAAAGTATGCCGAACAACTGCCAAAACACAACATGATTCAACACAATGGTTAGGTTGTGGAGGCAATCTACAAAGTCGACGTTTCGATCCCTAGTGCTCAATTAATTGGGACCATCATCAGGACTGACAGATTTACAGTATTTGCCTGTCAGAATAAAATATTTACAATTTAAATGACCGCCTGTAGAAATAAAAGGAGGAAAGAGGGCGAGAAGAAAAACGTTTTAGACAATAAACAATAAACAATTTCTGACATTTAAAAGAGTGTTCATTAGACCTGAAGGTTGGATCATCTGAGTTGACATACGCATGTACTCGGATTCGACTTCTTCGTGCTTAAACATGTGGTACATTCGTGTTTTTTTTTTTAGGTATACCGACGTGGTAGTGACTTGTGAAAAGTTTAATATACTTTTATAAAACATTGCCTGATTGAGAATGTTCTGGTCGTGCAGGTTTAAGCAGACGCGAGCAGTTATTTCGAAAAATATCTGTGTTTTACACATGCAGTGGGCGTCCGTCATGGGGCAATTATATGGGTTCCGGTGGGGCGAGCAGATGGGAGGGAATGAGCTTACCCTGAGTCGGCGATCGAGAGCGACCCTGTCAAAAGGAGGTGGAGGTGGATATGGGTCGTTCGCCTGAAATTAAAAAACAGGGCGGGATAGGGTGAATTGCTGCTTAAGGCGGGGCTGCCGTGTCGAGCCTGGGCTCAGAATGGGAATTTACCTTGAAGGGCTCGTGAATATTCGCGTAAGGTCCGTGCTCCGCACCGGGTAGCTTGGGACTGCTTTAAAATTGTTTCCTTCCCTGTAATAAATGAAACGGGGTCAAGGGATTGTCCTACCTAAATATACAGGAAATCTCGCACTATGGGTTCGTGCTGTTCTTACCTTGAGGCGGGGTGTCCTCACTGTGCCTCGATCGGCATAGTGGTGGCGGGTGGAAGGCAATGTCCAGTGAACCGCTGGCTTCTCAGTGGGAGCCATTGCACTAAAGTAGGCGTGCAGGGCGTCAGGCGTGGAGACGGCGCGAATGGGCGCCATTTTGGGATGGGAGTGGTTGGCCAGAGCAGCGCGCCATGTTGGGTGGGTCAGTGCGCGGCACGGTAGTTAGGCAACCCTTTGCTATGAGGATGGGCAGAGAGATGAGTGGGTGCCATCTTGAATTGGGATTGCGTGAGCAGCTTTGGGCGCCATATTGAGGGGTCAGTACATGAAGTGACATTTGTGCAATTGATAGCATTTACAGTGGTGAACAGGTGCGTCAATTATTGTGCAAGTGCCGATATTTTGGTCACTTTCTTAAAAACATATTTCATTGTATTCGACCAGTCAATAATTTATTAAAGGAACAGACAATTCATTTCCCATGTGGTTCCGCTTGTTCCTAAATTTGAAAAGGGGGATTCATTTATAAAGTCATTCAGAGGAGACTAGTCCAATCTTCTAGCCGGTTTAGGCCGTTACGAATGGTATCAAATTGAATCATTGCTCTTAATTCTTCCTTATTCAGTAGTTGGGCCAAATTACCACCTCTTGGAGGAAGTTTCACGACTTTAAGGATGGACCATTTGATGTCATTTTCAGTGTGTCTCACCGCACTGTAGTGGTCCACCAGGGGGGCATTTGCAGTCCTGCATCTAATGCGGCTCCTGTGTTGGCAGATTCTGGTCTTTATTTTCTGCGTCGTTTGTCCCACGTAGAGTTTGGGACAGGGGCATTCAATAACATAGATCACATTCGATGTGTTACAATTTGAAAAAGATCTTCTCTCGAACGTGATGTGCTGGTGAGTGAATTTTGTGCCCTCCACCGTGAAGTCGCAAACATTACAGCTTCCGCACTTAGCATGGCCTATAATGGGCGGCAAGCCCCAAGCTGTTTCAAGTGTGTTGTAAAATTGTATCCGCATGTGGTTCCGTTCTGGAACCATTAGGAGCCTATGTTGACTTTTTTATCAAGGATTTTGTCCCTGCCACCACTTGCTACATCAGAGACAGTATGTCTATGATTAATCTGGTTGAGCATTTGGATTTTGACCCCCAGTATGAAACACTCTGCACATTAGATGTAGAATCGTTATATACTAACATCCCCCAAACAGCTGCCTTGCTAGTCATTCAAAAAATCTTAGACACACGGCCACGTCCACATAGGGTACCCTCACTATTCATTCTCCAACTCCTCGAGCTCTGCTTGACAAAGAATTTTTTCTGCTTTGACAAAACCTACTATCAGCAGATCAAGGGGACATCTATGGGGGCTATTTTTGCCCCCAATCTGGCCATACTGTTTATGGACCAGTTAGAAACAGGTTCAATCCTGATGCCAGGCAACCCTTTTCATCCTGGCATCAAACTCTGGCGTCGCTATATAGACGAAATTTTTTTGATCTGGACTCAGACTTCTGAAACATTGCTACAGTTTCTCCACTGGCTCAATAACAACTGCCTTGGCCTGACCTTTTCCCTCACCCATGACAAGTCATCAATAGCATTCTTAGACCTCACCATTTACCACGCAGATGGTGAGCTTCTCACAAAGCTATTCCGAAAACCGACAGAGCGCAACACGCTTCTGAACTATAAAAGCAATCATCCCAGGGCCCTCAGAGATTCATTGCTATATTCGCAATTTCTAAGGATCAGACGCAACTGCTCTGAGAAAAGTGATTACTTCAGAGAGGCAGAAGTATTGTCAATTAAACTCAAGGAAAGAGGCTACCCCAAAAGAGTAGTGAAACAAGCTTCCAAACGCGCATGGTATTGCCCGCGTGAAGTCTTGTTATCCCCCAAGGAAAAGACCCAAAAAGAGAGAATAGCGTGTGTGACCACCTTCTCTCCAATATCGAATAAAATCAGGAAATCGATCTTGAAGCACTGGCCTACTATAAATGTGGGAAGCATCAAAATCGACAAACCCCTTTTCGCATTTCGGAAAAATAAAAATCTGAAAGACCATTTAGTGAGGGCAGCCCTTCCAGGCACTACACAAGGTAACACACTTGAAACAGCTTGGGGCTTGCCGCCCATTATAGGCCATGCTAAGTGCGGAAGCTGTAATGTTTGTGAATTCACGGTGGAGGGCACAAAATTCACTCACCAGCACATCACGTTCGAGAGAAGATCTTTTTCAAATTGTAACACATCGAATGTGATCTATGTTATTGAATGCCCCTGTCCCAAACTCTACGTGGGACAAACGACGCAGAAAATAAAGACCAGAATCTGCCAACACAGGAGCCGCATTAGATGCAGGACTGCAAATGCCCCCCTGGTGGACCACTACAGTGCGGTGGGACACACTGAAAATGACATCAAATGGTCCATCCTTAAAGTCGTGAAACTTCCTCCAAGAGGTGGTAATTTGGCCCAACTACTGAATAAGGAAGAATTAAGAACAATGATTCAATTTGATACCATTCGTAACGGCCTAAACCGGCTAGAAGATTGGACTAGTCTCCTCTGAATGACTTTATAAATGAATCCCCCTTTTCAAATTTAGGAACAAGCGGAACCACATGGGAAATGAATTGTCTGTTCCTTTAATAAATTATTGACTGGTCGAATACAATGAAATATGTTTTTAAGAAAGTCACCAAAATATCGGCACTTGCACAATAATTGACGCACCTGTTCACCACTGTAAATGCTATCAATTGCACAAATGTCACTTCATGTACTGACCCCTCAATATGGCGCCCAAAGCTGCTCACGCAATCCCAATTCAAGATGGCACCCACTCATCTCTCTGCCCATCCTCATAGCAAAGGGTTGCCTAACTACCGTGCCGCGCACTGACCCACCCAACATGGCGCGCTGCTCTGGCCAACCACTCCCATCCCAAAATGGCGCCCATTCGCGCCGTCTCCACGCCTGACGCCCTGCACGCCTACTTTAGTGCAATGGCTCCCACTGAGAAGCCAGCGGTTCACTGGACATTGCCTTCCACCCGCCACCACTATGCCGATCGAGGCACAGTGAGGACACCCCGCCTCAAGGTAAGAACAGCACAAACCCATAGTGCGAGATTTCCTGTATATTTAGGTAGGACAATCCCTTGACCCCGTTTCATTTATTACAGGGAAGGAAACAATTTTAAAGCAGTCCCAAGCTACCCGGTGCGGAGCACGGACCTTAGGCGAATATTCACGAGCCCTTCAAGGTAAATTCCCATTCTGAGCCCAGGCTCGACACGGCAGCCCCGCCTTAAGCAGCAATTCACCCTATCCCGCCCTGTTTTTTAATTTCAGGCGAACGACCCATATCCACCTCCACCTCCTTTTGACAGGGTCGCTCTCGATCGCCGACTCAGGGTAAGCTCATTCCCTCCCATCTGCTCGCCCCACCGGAACCCATATAATTGCCCCATGACGGACGCCCACTGCATGTGTAAAACACAGATATTTTTCGAAATAACTGCTTGCGTCTGCTTAAACCTGCACGACCAGAACATTCTCAATCAGGCAATGTTTTATAAAAGTATATTAAACTTTTCACAAGTCACTACCACGTCGGTATACCTAAAAAAAAAACCACGAATGTACCACATGTTTAAGCACAAAGAAGTCGAATCCGAGTACATGCGTATGTCAACTCAGGTGATCCAACCTTCAGGTCTAATGAACACTCTTTTAAATGTCAGAAATTGTTTATTGTTTATTGTCTAAAACGTTTTTCTTCTCGCCCTCTTTCCTCCTTTTATTTCTACAGGCGGTCATTTAAATTGTAAATATTTTATTCTGACAGGCAAATACTGTAAATCTGTCAGTCCTGATGATGGTCCCAATTAATTGAGCACTAGGGATCGAAACGTCGACTTTGTAGATTGCCTCCACAACCTAACCATTGTGTTGAATCATGTTGTGTTTTGGCAGTTGTTCGGCATACTTTGAATGTAACACTGATTGAAAAGTGGCCAACATTTGCTCTTTCTTTTGCCTGTTTCCAACACTCTGGAATTCTTCTTTGTTTTTTGTGTTCTTTTCTTTCTTGGTACAGGACTGTGCCTTGTTATCTTTTGAATCACAAGACTTACATTGTTGAAAATAAAAGTCCTGTCCGGCTGGACAGTGACAAAATATAGTTCCCGATTATGGCCTATATTTAATCATTTTTGTGTTTTATCTAAAAAAGCTAAGGACCCTTGTTCTTAATAGCATTAATAGCAATATATCACAGTTTATCTTTTATGTAATAGTCATCGCCAGAAGAGAGATCTGCAAAGAGTGGAAGTCGGTACTCCCTCCAAAATTTGCAGATTGCCTTAAAAACATCATGGCGGTGAGTAGATCGGATTTATTATGTGGTGGTGAGAGGTCTGTTAACCTGTGGTCAGCCTTGCATGTATGGTGTTAGAATTAAACTAAATAGTCCAATGATTATGCCAGAGGTCTTGTGGTCCTGTCCTTCCTCAGTAGCAAGTAACATCACGAGAGGAAGTTGGACGGGTAACAGCCCTACCTCTGGGCAATCTCCATTGGCTATCCACGAATACAAGGGTCGGAAAAGAAGGTTTGTGTCAGTGGCCTGGAGAACGCCTATCTAGAGCAAACATCTACTGGTGGCATATATGAGGACACATAAAAAAAAAAAAAAAAAAATATGACCAAATGTTAACGTTTCCAACACTACCCAAAGACTTTCTGGTGTCTTCATGCGCAAGTGTTTTAAATACTGGTTGTCCTTTTACGGGAGTAAGTTGCAGTAGATCTAAAAAAACTGTGATATGTTTTCCTCCAAATAAGACATCGTACTCTGTTTTAAGAATTTGCTGCATTCTTAAATGCACAAAAGAAAGCATTACGTTTGAGACCATGCTTACCTCATTAATAATCAGAAGTTTAATTTTCTTAACACTCTTGAAACTTCATATCAAGCTTTTCCAGATAGCTTTGATATTCCAACTTGTTTTCATGCTCCACAGGTAGCATAAGTAAACGATGCAATGTAATTCCTTTAATGTTGTGTGCTGCCAACCCAGTTTGATCAGTTACAACACAAGACAAATGTGAGTCAGTTCTTTTCTGTAGATAACTGGTGATTACTTTAATTAAGAAACGTTTTCCTGTTCCAGCTTGTCCACTCACATACATTTGGATAGGTTGAAATGATGTGCATATGCATTCTTTCTTTTCATGAAGAAATCCATGGTCAATCTGTTTTCTCACTTGCTGATATATTTCTTTTTGTTCAACAGTTAGTTGTTCTTCCAAGTTTGGTAAGTCCATAATATCTTCTTGAGCTTGATGCATTGCTGTTTCCACCTCATTCATGGTTATTGCTGCTTCATTTTCAACAATTGGTTGTCCTAGTGGATCTTGACTCAGTGGAGCAGAACGTTGAATGTCTTGAGAACTGTCTCTAGCAATCTCAGCTGTAATAGTAGCTTTTTGATAAATTTCATCGTTCAACATTTTCACATAATTTGCAAAAACAGTACATTCTATGGTATCTTTACAAGCACTGAAGGAATCTCCATAGCTCTGAAAATCTCCAAGTAATTCCAATTCTGAGCGCCACGGTTTGAACAGTTGCAAAAGTGCTAAACAGTAAAATTCCCTTTTATCAGTAGTTTCGCAACTCAGTTTCTATGATTAATTACATTTCCTTTCCTTTGTACACCAAACATCATTCCGAACCAATCACTGCATATTTTCCATCATTGATGTTTTCTGTAGTATTCTGTTTAAAAGTGTAGTTTTGCAGCACTTCATAGAGACATATGTTCTCAAGATGATGACTTCTATTTGGATAATATGTGTCCAACATATTTGTTTTCACAATATCTGTACTTTCCGGATCTTTTTCTGCTAATTATTTGATTTCTTGTACAGATTTAGGTACTCAATTTCGCGTTGCAGCAAGACCTAGACTCACCCAAATGATTCTTCTAGATTTGGAGTATAGACTTGCAGATGATAACCAATAAGAGCGTTCATACGCTCCAATTTCTTAATGGGATAACATCTTCAAACTGAAACTGTATAATTTCTTACTTAGACTCTTCTCGTGAGAAATCTCTTCCCACATTTCTTTCAATTCTGTCTTTTCTGATTTTGTATTGTAGGACGTTACATATCGAGCATTAGCAATGGAATTGTCCTCAACGTACTGAATATCCATGTTAGCATTTTACATTGACAGAATAACCGGATTGTAATCATTTATGTATTTTGATTCTTGGCTTCTTCTGAAATTGTAGGTATTTTTTGGAGACTTTCTTGTGATGGTATGTCGCATAGCTGACATAAAACTGTTTACTCTTCCTTTGGATACTACCGGACGTGAAATCCAAAATGACATTTGGTATAAAACTTTTCCTTAGACTTGTACTTTTGTCGACAGTATTTTCCACATCGATGGCTTTGGAATCGTAAGACTTGTTGTCTTAAGTTGTTTTCTTCTGTGCTTTTGGGTATAGCACATGTGGCCTATTCTTCAATAAAAGACAAAACAGTATCATCCGAATCTGTTCTGAATTTGGGGACATCCTTGATCCATATCAGCATATGTATATGAGGAGCACCTCTTGCTTGATACTTCCTTCTCCAAAAGAAATCCACAAAGGATTTTTGTTATTGTAGATAAAAGACATCATAGCTTCAAATCTATGATTGAAATACCTGCATAAATTAACAGGATCCAAAGAGCACAATTCTCCAGGTGTCTTGTATTCAATACTTTTTATATTCGAATTTGCCTCTCAAAGAAATTCAAGTAAATCATCCCAAGCGTATTCAGCACAGCTTAGGGTAAGAGTCCATGTAGGAGTTCCTAAGTTCCTTAACATATATTTAAGTTCTCCATGACGACTGTACCAATACTCATTAGTACCACGCTGACATGCCATCAGATTAATCAGCTGAGATTCTAAATGATCATCTCTCTCTGGTGTACTTTATCCATAAATTCCTTTGCAGAAACATTTTTCAGATGTACTCCTGTTTTCAATATGTGATTGACTGCATATGAAAGTCCAGGCAAGTCACTCTCAAACAAAAGATGAAATATATATGGGATACATTGTTAAAATATTGTATCTTCTGTATACAATCTTGTTGTCCGATATTCAGATGCAGAAATCTGCACGGGTCGTTCTTCATAAACAAACAATGAGCTTCCAAACTTTCTTCCCGTACACTAATGGGACTTCCCTTTGCTTTTTTCATTTGGAATAACTCAATCGTATTCCCCCTCACTTCTTTTGAATGAAGTGGATGTACACTGTAATGTTCATAGATTTGTTCACTTCTGGACATGTCCACTTTTTCAATTTGTCCACTTGACGTTTCAGTATCTTCTGCTAAAAGTATTACTTCTTCTTCCACATACACATTTTTAGAGTACTCAATGGGGCATATTAGCAAGAACCTCGTTAAAATTATCGCTGTTTTAGCGGCAGGAAACTGCAGCTAAAATGGTGATAATGGGCTTGCTATTATGCTTAATAGAATTCCAATAGAAGCCCAGGTTAGATTTGCAGGACATCTAACCTTCTATTGGAATTCTATAACGCATACTAGCAAACCCATTATCGCCGTTTTAGCGGGAGTTTCCTGCTGCTAAAACAGCGATAATTTTAACGGCGTTCTTGATAATATGCCCCATTGTTTTTTATCAGATACTATGTTGCCTTTTGCACTTACCTGACATCCAATAATTCTTGTCAGATTTTCTTACTCTTAGTAGGCACGCCATTAACTAGAATTACTAGTGGTTAATTTTCTACACTCTCTACACCAATAGTTTCAATATTTTTCTTTTAAATCTAGAGGTAAATATACAACTCTTCCTTTTAATCCTCTCTGTAAATCTGAAGGAGGCACTTTACCTGTTTTAGGCTATATACGAACAATAGCCTGAAATGGGTGCACACATTAAATGAGAATTGACTCATCAGTATTTAAATCTATCAGTTCTGGGGGAATATTTACCAACTCTAGATAATTATGGACAGCTCTAGCGGGCATTTTATTCTCATCTAATTTATTATAACAGTATTTACTAATACGCTGATGAGATCCTGAATCAAAACAATTCTCTACCAACAAATAAGTTGCAAATTCGTTCCACTTATCATTATTTTCTCTTTCACTTTTTAAATACAGATCAACACTCCTAGTCTGATTTGTATAGTGAGTTTGCCGGCAACGAATACAAGAATAATTTGGCCTTTCACCTGAAATCACCTTAAACTTTGTAATTCGTTCCTCAAAAAGGTTTTGTAGTAGTATGTTGCACATTCTCTTCAACATTTTCTTCTATTGATGTCTCAGTTTCTGCACTCTCTTGTTCAGGACCAAAGTAACAAAACTCAATTTCATCACAAACCTTCTTCACATCTGATACAGACCCACGCAAAAAAGCACTGTTCAACTCATTTAATTTTAGTGCTGGACTTTTTGCATAATACAATCTTCTGACTAACTTCCGCATTTTAGAATGATGTACTGCTAAATCCTGAAATGATGAAAAACACTTTGACATACTTTTATAGAAAGACAAGCCACAGAATGACCTTGCAAACCAGTATTTTATTTCACTCTGCAAAGGTCTACTTTTTGCCACATCTTAATCTTCTGTTTAACACTTTTTTTACTGTATTGTCGTAAGAAATTGCGTAAAATATTAATAGATTCTTGTTGTACACTACAAATACTACTGCAATCCCAAGTGTACACTGGGGCTTTAGGACGTCTGCCTAGAACTTCATCAGCTAACACTTCTTCTGCATTTCTGGTAACCAGTTTCTCTTTCTCAATTGGACAACCATTTCTAACCCCATAAGCTGGACCACTGGTATCAACTGAATGCAACTAATCATTTGTCTGACAATAACTCTCTTCATTAAAGAAAGGCTCTGAACTTGAACTGTGTATCCATTCACTCCAAAAAATCACAATATTATTCCTGTTAATTACTCTTTTCCTCTTACTTTTGGCCTTCATTAAATGGATTGGTTTATCTAGTGAACAGATTCTGTTTAAAACTAAAATGAATAATGTTCATTTAACTGCAAAAGCCTTTTGAACAATGCATTTAATAGGCTTCTTCTTTTTTTTTAAATAGTGCTCTTTTTCTATATTTGTTCACATTTGTGAGCAAATTAAGAACCACTCTATTATAATTTTTCTTTTATGGATTTCTTTATACTAAATTTGCCTTCTTTTTACCATATATTGAATCTTTTGAATGTATTCTTTTTTGTGATCGAACCATTCTCTGTAGTTTGCACATTCTGCACACAGTTTCTAGGCTTTGAAAGTTTTTTAATGAATTTCTTTGTTGTCTTACCGGAAGATTTTTTCTTTTTACCCACATGATGTTGGTCATCCAATACTTGTTGTTAAATTTTCTTCAAATAATTGTCCCTTCGCTGTCCTTTTCTCTTTCTTGATTTTTTAGGCATGATAACTTTATTTTAATGATGATAAACAATATCTGTTAAAAATAAACATAAGTAAATGTATTTTAATACATTTATCAATTAAACTTTTATATTACTATACAAACACATTCTAAATAAACACCATTTAACCATTTTCTTTTGTCATCACTAATTGAAATTGTAATTCAAGGTGTATACATAACTGTATAGGAATGCAAGGGGAGTAACAGTGTGTTTGCAGAAGTTTATGGATACTGACTGGGGAATTGTAGGCCTGAAACACAAGTGTGTAGGTGGTTAGATGACTACATGAAAAGTGCATAGGAGTTTGAAGCAGTCCATGTGCTAAGGCGTGGCTCGGTATATGAGTACTTGGATACTGACTGAATGATTAGAGTAGTATAAGGAGAGACACTGGGTACATTTATAATTGTGTGTGTTTTACTGCAGTGAATGGATTAGTACATGGTACTGAATAGGTCACTATAGGATTGCAAGAGCAGTGACAGGGTTTTTTCTGGAGTGTATGGATACTGACTGGGGCATCGTAGGCCTGAAACACAAGTGTGTAGCTTGTTAGAGGACTACATGCATAGTGCACAGGAGTTTCAAGCAGTCCATGTCATAAAGCCTGGCTCGCTGCATGACTGCTTGGATACTGACTGAATAATTAGAGTACTACAAGGAGAGACACTGGGAGAATTTATAATTGGTTGTGTTTTACTGCAGTGAATAGATTAGTACATGGTGCTGAAAGTGTCACTAAAAGAGTGCAAGAGGAGTAACAGAGTGTTTGCAGGAGTGTATGGATACTGACTGGGGAATTGTAGGCCTGAAACACAAGTGTAGAGGTGGTTAGAGCACTACATGCATAGTGCAAAGGAGTTTGAAGCAGTCCATGTCTTAAGGCCTGGCTTGCTGCATGAGTACATGGATACTGACTGAATGATTAGAGTAGTACAAGGAGAGACACTGTGTGAATGTATAATTGTTTGAGTTTTACTTCAGTGAATGGATTAGTACATGGCGGTACATGGCAGTACATTCTATGTTTCTTTCAAACAGTTGTTGTTAACCAATAAGAAACATGCTTTTAAAAACAGAAACATGCACCCTACTTTTCAGTCTAGAATGTTCTCAAACAGCCAATCATTTATTTTCTTTTTTCAAAACTGCATCTTATTCACCATTTTAGAACATTTTAGTTTTCAAACTGCCATTTCACATACAGACACCTTCTGAGGGCATCCAGACCTCCTTTCAAGATGCTTAGAGTATGGATTGTGGGACACAGCTATATTTTCTGGAGCCAAAGGCATGCAGAAAACAGAGGCATGGACAAAGACCTAGCTTTGCCAAATGTAGACATTAAATGGATTTGAAAGAGAGGGTTAAAGTGGTACCAATTGATGCCATTGGTTAAATCCTTTTTGCATCTCCAACAATCTGACCTCATAATGGTGCACTGTGGTGGCATTGACCTAGGCACTTTAACTGGGGTAGGTCTGGAAATGCTTATGAAGGACACCTTTGGAGAATTGATTACACTTTTGCCCCAAACTGTCTTTGTCTATTCTAACATATGCCACAGGCAGAAATGTAACTGGTCTAATCAATTTTGTCCACAGGTTGAGAAAGCTAGAAAACATGTCAATAAAGAGGTTTCTGCTTTTCTCTGAGATTATAGGATGGGGTCCATTTACCACAGCAATCTGCGTTTCAATATGGATGGCATCTATAGGAGAGATGGTGTACATTTTACAGATGAGGGTAACAGAGTCTTCCTCATGAACTTTAGACTATGCATAGGTACTTAATTATAGGTACCAAAATCTCTCAATAAACACAACGGCTCTTTTTAGAGCCACCCAAGATCTAAACACTTAAGTTTGATGTATATCTGATAAATGTTACTTTTTTTTTGCTTGGAGTCGCGCACCGAACACGTTAGTAGCCGTGCACCCAACTCGATAGCAGTCGTGCACTCAACGCGTAGGAGTCACGCACCCAGCACGTGCACACCAGGGGGCCGCGCTGAACGCCGCGCTGGGTGCGCAACTCCGAATTTGACCGTAATACAAATGACCAACTATCACTAATTTCTATTCTCCCCGGGGACCCCATCCCCTAGGGCCTACAGACAATGTTGGGGACCGTGGGGGAGCTCCGATGCCCCGACGGTCCCAGACGACTCCCCGCATCCTTAGGGAGCCGGCATTGCTTTTCCACACGGGGAGCTGCTGACATGCAGCTCCCCATGTGGAAAAGCAATATGGTTTGCATTTTGAAAGAGAGAGCAGGTTTCCCTGATCTCTCTTTCAAAATCCAAACCAGGTTTGCTATGATAGGGTGGGAGCCTCAGCTCCAACCCTGCCATAGCAAACTGCAGGGTCCCAGGGGGGGGCACCTCGAGACACTGCAGGAGCCAGTCCTGGGGTGGCAGTCCCCAGGGCATCTAAGGCTCCAGAAAGGGTGCCACGCAGCCCCCCTCCCACAACATACAAAGCCCTGGGGGGTGGTGGTCCCTGGGGCTTTGGGGGACCGCTACCCCGGGGCTTTCAAAAAAATTGGTGGGGGCCTTTGAGCCCCCACCCATGTATTTTGTGGGGGGTGGCCTTTAAGCCCCCCCCCACCCTTTTATTTTGTTGCCCAGGGGGGTGGCGGTCCCAGGGGCTGGGGGGCCCCACTGGGCCCCCTATCAATTTCAAAACTTTTGCCCCCAGGATTTGGCCCCCCGGGGGCTAATTATTAAAGAAACGCGGGAGCCAGCGCTTCATTTTATTTATTTTTTTACGGCAGGATCCGCGCATACTGCACGCATTTTGCAGTTTTTAAAAAAGAAATAATAATTTAGTGCCCTGGGGGTCCTTGGGGGACCCCTAAGCAGGTCTAGAGGGTCATGATATTTCTACCCTACCCCCTTTATATGTTTTGCACACTTGTTCCACTGATTTCTTCAGCCTCGCTTCTACCGAGGCACAAAATGGATGCCAAGTGCCAACACTTCCTGGTTTGGAGTGTTGACAGCCAGTTGACGGCCAATTAGCATGCAGCTCGTAATTGGAAGTGTGCGCACAGGGTGCACGGATCCACCGCGGCAATAGATATATATGTGATTTTACTTTTGATTTTCTCAGCAACTACTGAACGGATTTACCCCATTTAACCAAAAGGCACGACTCTGAACCAAGGGCTACCTCTTTGCCAAATGGTGTAATTCTGTTCAGCAGTTCGGGCTGTAGCTGCGATTAAAGGTTCCTATGGGAAATTGCATGAGGAAAACACATTTTGGGACCCCCTTCTTTCTCGGCCCCCGCTTGATGAATCACCCCGAGACTTTCAGGATAGGAGTCGACCGGAGTGGGCCATAATTTTTGAAAATTTCGCGAAGATTCATCAACCGGCGCCAAAGTTATTGGGAATAGAATGTTGCCGATTTCCTATGGATAATAGGTCCTAACTATAAGGTAATATATATATATATATATATATATATATATATATATATATATATTACCTACTGGCGGTCGCCAGTAGGTATATATAGTTAGGATTTTTTCCCTATGGGATTTTTGAAAATTCTATGTCTAATAACTTTGGCGTTTGTGGACGGAATTGGCTGAAATTTTCAGGAAAATGGAACATTTTGTTTCTGAGCAGCCCCTGGAAATTTGGGGGGAGTTGGTCCAGGGGGGGCCGAGAAAAAAGGGGGGTCCCAAAACGTGTTTTTAACATTGAGTTTTCCATAGGGCGGTTAGCCTCACTTTTAGCCCGAACGGCTGAATGGATTTGCACGAAACTTGGCAAAATTGTAGGGACTGGTAGCCCGATGTGCCTTTTGTAGGTCTTAATATATGTGCTGCAGTGGATTTTGAGAAATTAACGGTCAAAAAAAGATATATATCTGTAAGCGCGGACCAGGCAGCGCCCCGGTACGCGTACTTTTCGCGTAACGGAACTTCGCGTAGCGAAGCTGATTGGCTCTCCGGTGTCTGTCAACATTCTAAACAGTCCGGAGCGGCCGCCATCTTGTCTCTCGGTAGGATCGAGAGACAAGAGGAGGCCAAAACAAAGGGGGAAATAACTATAAGGGGGCATAGTAGATCCTCGCTGACCCCCTAGGTTTAATGTGGAGGTTTTAAAGAGGTCCCGCGGGGCAAAAAAAAAATTATTTTTTTTTATTTTTTTTCGTGGTTAGCGCCCGGTACGCGAACCGGGAAGCGTTCTGGGGAGCGTACTACAATGAAAAATGAATGATAGACTTTTCAAATGCTGTATGTTAATTGATTGTTGGTTTTGTTGATTATTTTTTTTTTTTTTTTATTTTTTAAGCATTTTTTATTGTGTTTCATAATTTATTAAACTTTCTAACATTTCATTGTCAGAAATTTCATTATTATCATGGAATATACATTGTAGTCTCTGAGGTTGTAAAATGTCCTCATTTGCAAGGAGGTTATCTACTGCTTGTACACATTGCAGTAGTTCTTGGTCCCAAGTTTCATCCATAAATTCAATCTCATTTGGATCAATGATTTCTGTGTTGGACTCTGGAAGGACAATTTCAAATGAAATTTTTTGTTCACTTTCCATTTTCCCTGAAATTTGCATAAAAAAAATATATATTAGTAGAGGTAGGGCACTGTTGGGATTAATTTTAGATAGGCAGTTTTTAACAGTGAATTTATCTTTGGGCAGTGTATAGTATCAGAGTGGAAGTAGGAATATAAAAAAGTGTATCTAAATTTATAAGTACTACAGAGGGATAGTATATAACTAACAGAAAAAGTTTGCCATATTAACTTAAAGTGCACAATATACTTCAGTTTTAAAAATAACAACTTACCTTTAAAAAGAAGTTGAAGTTATTAATGAAAATCCTATTGAAATGTACACCAGGAAGTAGTAGTCAAAATGGCTGTGTTTCCTTCTCTTCCTTTATATATATTCGGGTACATAACCAATCAAATGTCAGGTAAAAAAAGTAGAAAATGAAAGTAACATTTTAATTGGTTGTCAATTCCAACACTTCAGATGTGTTTTGTGAAGTAATTTACCTCACGGTATTTAGAGAGGTCTACAGGCTAAATGGCTAAATGGAATTCCAATCAAATTTGTGAAAATGGTAGGGATTGGTATGTAGTATGAGCTAATCTATATTTGGTGAAATTGTCTCAAGTGGCTTTTGTGTGAACTACTTTCCCACCTTTTTTGATGGTGCGCTTCCCAGGAAGCGACCCGGTACGCGAACCGTTGAGCGCCCCGGTCCGCGGACTTTAAGCGTTCCGGGAGTCCACCATTTTGTGTTTCGGTCGAATTAAGATACAAGATGGAGGACAATTAATGTTCGGAATGGGTAGAAGGGGGCACGGTAGAGTTATCTTGACCCCCTAGGTTTTCTGAGGGTGGCTGAGGAGGTTTATATGTGCGAAAAAAAAACATTTTTTTTAAAAATTTCGCGAGGTTAGCTCCCGGTACGCGTACCGGGTAGCGCCCCAGGGAGTGTACTTTGTTGAAAATTAGTGAAAAAAGTTAGAGTAAAATAATAATTGTGAGTGATTAGATGTAGGGTAGCTCTGAGAAGAGCTTTTGGGTTTATGGTACATTTAGGTACTTATAAGTAGGTACCAATGCACATTCTTAAATTCAGAGTGAAAACTCTGTTGCCCTCATCTGAGAAGTGAACTCCATCTCCTCTGTAGATATCTTGCATGTAGTAACGCAAGTTATTGTTGTACAGGGAGCCCATTCCATGGTCTCTCATGTAAGCTGAAACAGATTTGTTTACATGCTTCCTCGACTTCTCAATTTGTGGACAAAATTGGTTTGACCACCTCCATTTCTGTCTTTGGCATATATTTGAATATACCAAGGCAGTCTGAGGAAAAAGTGCCATTAATTGCTCAAAGGTGTCCTTTAAAAGCATTTCCAGACCTACACCAGTCAAAGTGCCCAAGTCATTACCTCCACAGTGCACAATTAACAGGTCAGGTTTGGGCAAATGCATAAAGGTTTTCACCAATGGTATCAATTGGTGACATTTTAATCCTCTGTGGCCAAACCACTTAATTTCCACATCTTGTAAATTGAGGTTAGGTAAATTCCTGCTTTCAACGTACCTTTGAGCCCAGTGAATATAACTATGACCAACAATCCAGACAGAAAACATGGTGAGAGAAGGTTCTCCTGCAGTCAGATGAAGTGTGGCAATGAAATGGCAGTTGAAAAAATGAGAGTTTGAAATGAAAAAAACTGTGGAGTTTCTGTGTTCATGAAGCAGTAACAGTGATTGGTGGATTTTGATTGATGAAAACAGAAAGTTAGGGTGTACAGATGTGTTGTTTGAGAGATGTATTTTGAGTGGTCAATAAAAAATCATTAAATGAAAGAAAGCACTGGATATGCAGGTGCACTGAGAGTTCAGAGTTCAATTGCAACATTGTTGTGTGAACTTGCAAACACCAGAGTTTCTCCAAGAGGTGGTTGCTATGGAAAATAGGCAGAAATGGCAGAGGGGGGAAGGGTTTTCATTTGAAAAAAAGTGAGGGAAGAGTTTTGATTGGGTGACATGAGAAATATGTGTGAAGAATTACAGCATTTCTGTGCTTTTGATAGCTGCAGACTCTGGAGTGCATACCTTTTGCTCTGCTGAAGACAAATTGGTGTGTTTCTTAGACTGTTTTCAAACTCAAAGTATTTGCTAAGGTGAGAAAATATTTCTTTATTTTAGATAGAGAATAGTGTGCTTTAAGGAGAAAATTATGATTTATGTGGCGCAAATTGCTTGTAAATATGCTCTCACATGTGCATGGAAAAATTTGATTTTGAATGTTAGTGTTATATAGCCATGTTAAAAGTGACCCAACCATGCTGGAAAGTCAATCAAAAAATGATTTCATGTGTTTTAATGACATTTTAAGTCATTTTCTCATGTGCAGTGTTTAGAAATTATGATTTGAAAATCGTTTTTGTGGAAAAGGAATTGTTTTTAAATTCATGACAAGGATATAATGGTGTATGGTTCTTTATAAGGCAATTGACTGTCCCTGATGTTATTTTTCTCATTTTAGTGTAAGACCTTTCTCTGTGGCGCAAATTGCTTGTAAATATGCTCTCACATGTGCATGGAAAATTTAGATTTTGAATGTTTGTGTTAAATAGCCATGTTAAAAGTGACCCAACCATGCTGGGAAGGCAATCAAAAAACGCTTTCATGTGTTTTAATGACATTTTAAGTCATTTTCCCATGTGCAGTGTTTAGAAATTATGATTTGAAAATCGTTTTTGGGGAAAAGGAATTGTTTATAAAATCATGACAAGGACATAATGGTGTATGGTTCTTTATAAGGCAATTGACTGTCCCTGATGTTATTTTTCTCATTTTAGTGTAAGACCTTTCTCTGTGGCGCAAATTGTGTGTAAATATGCTCTCACATGTGCATGGAAAATTTTAATTTTGAATGTTTGTGTTACATAGCCATGTTAAAAGTGACCCAACCATGCAGGAAAGCCAATCAAAAAACGCTTTCATGTGTTCCAATGACATTTTAAGTCATTTTCTCATGTGCAGTGTTTAGAAATTATGATTTGAAAATCGTTTTTGGGAAAAAGGAATTGTTTTTAAATTCATGAGAAGGACATAATGGTGTATGGTTTTTTATAAGGCAATTGACTGTCCCTGATGTTATTTTTCCCATTTTAATGTAAGACCTTTCTCTGTGGCGCAAATTGCTTGTAAATATGCTCCCACCTGTGCATGGAAAATTTTGATTTTGAATGTTTGTGTTACATAGCCATGTTAAAAGTGACCCTACCATGCAGGAAAGCCAATCAAAAAACGCTTTTATGTGTCTTAAGGACAATTTAAGTAATTTTCCCATGTGTAGTGTTTTGAAGTTATGATTTGAAAATTGTTGTTGAGGTAAAGGAATGTTGTTAAAATTTATGTGCGCCATATGCCCCCAAATTTCTTTTTTAGGGTTGCAGCAGGGTGTTCTTGAGACACCCCTGCACCTTTGGAATAAATTCCTAATTTGTGATGAGCAAACTGTTAATCGCAAATTGCACCTTCATTTATATGAGCCTCCTAGCCCATGGAAATGAATGGGTAATTTGCAATTAGCAATTTTCTCATCGCAAATTTGGAATGGTAAAGAATCGCTATTTATTCCTTAAAATTCGCTTTTTTGGAAATGCAAAATAGTTATATGATACATATGGCGGTTGATGTCTAACAAGATAAGAAGCTTAGGGATACATTTATGATGACTGGCGCAATGAAGTAGAAATCACTTACTTCATTGGTAGGCCTTTACATGAATTATCTCCTCTGTATTCTTCATCAAGCGTAACTTTAATCTGCAATCCTGAGTAGGCCTCACCTTAAACAAACCTCTGGATAGGCCACATCCTATTGTCATCCTGAATTAATCATTTATTTTTTTAGGGACAGATTTATGATAGGTGTATACCTCTTTTGTGCCACTTAGAAAACATTGTCCATGGGGAAATGACTTAAAATGTCCTTAAGACACATGAATGTGTTATTTTAAAACGTTTGCAATTTTTTTGGGTCACTTTCAACATGGCTATGTGACTGAAACAGTCAAGATCTAAATTTGCAATGCACAGGTGGGAGCATATTTACAAGGAATGTGCTTCATGGGGAAAGGTCTTATAATGTAATATGGGAAAAATGACATTAGAGACACTGAAATGCCTTATAGAGAAGCATACACCATTATGTCCTTGTCATAAATTTGCAAACCATTACTTTTCCCCAAAAACGATTTTCAAATTATATTTTGAAAACACTGCACATGTGGAAATTACTTAAAATGTCAATAATTCAAAATTTGCGATTCCTTAAATGCAATGTATCAAAAAAAAAATATGTAAAAAATGATATTAAGGATTTGGAAACTACCACCAACTTCTAGTTAGTGATAATTTGCGAATTCTTTTCAAAAAGCATTTTTTTCAAAAAAAAAAGGTCCCATATGACGCCCATACATGCCATTAGGGCATGTAGGTGTGCCATGTGCTCTCAAATTTCTTTTTCAGGGGTGCAGCAGGGTGTTCTTGAGATACCCCTGCACGCTTGAAAAAAATCCTATTTTGTGATGAGCTAATTGCTAATCACAAATTGCAACCTTAATTCCTATGAGCCTCCTAGCCCATGGAAATGAATGGGTAATTTGCAATTAGCAATTTGCTCATTGCAAATTAGGAATAGTAAAGAATTGCTATTTATTCCTTAAAATTTGCTATTTAGGAAATGGAAAATAGTTTGAAGGTACATATGGTGGTTCATCTGTAACAAGATAAGAAGCTTAGGGATACATTTATGATGACTGGTGCAATAAAGTGCACATTACTTACTTCATTGATAGTCCTTTATATGTATTATATCCTCTGTATTCTTCATCAAGCGTAACTTTGATCTGCAATCCTGAGTAGGCCTCACCTTAAACAAACCTCTGGATAGGACACACTTTATTGTCATCCTGGATTAATCATTTAAAATGCTAGGGATAGATTTATGATAGGTGTATGCCTTTTTTCTGCCACTGTGCGTCACTTTTATGATGCAGCGGTGGTGCAAAATATTTGCTATGAGGTGACAACATTAAAAATTGATGAATTTAGGCAGATATGTCATGGTGTAAAAAAAAAACGTACCATATAAAACCCAATCAGCAGTAATGCAAAAGATGCACCATGTCGCAAGACAGGCCTCACTTGGGGCCATATGTATCAAGCTAATTAGCATTTGCAAAGATCAAAATTCTATGAATTTCGGCCTTTGCGAATGTTAATTAGACAAATGGTATGTATCAAACAACTTTGATGCAAAATAAGGAGTAGCAAAATTTGCTATTCCTTATTTTGCGATTGCACTGAAGCATTTGTAAATTTTGTGACTACTTAAATGCAATGTATCAAACAAAAACTATGTAAAAAATGACATTAAGGATTTGGAAACTATTGTGGTAAATTAGTGGTAATTTGTGAATTCTTTTCAAAAAGCTTTTTTTCAAAAAAACAAAAGGTGCCATATGACGCCAACACATGCCCTTAGGGCATGTATGTGTGCCATATGCCCCCAAATTTGTTTTTCAGGGGTGCAGCAGGTGTTCTTGAGACACCCCTGCACCCTTGGAAAAATTCCTACTTTGTGATGAGCTAATTGCTAATCGCAAATTAAACCTTCATTCATATTAGCCTCCTAGGCCATGGAAATGAATGGGTAACTTGCAATTAGCAATTTGCTCATCGCAAATTAGGAATGGTAAAGAATCGCTATTTATTCCTTAAAATTCGCTATTTAGAAAATGTAAAATATTTTGATGATACATATGGCAGTTCATCTGTAACAAGATAAGAAGCTTAGGGATAGATTTATGATGACTGGCGCATCACCAGGGATGTGACAGTCATCCTGCGCCACTGTTCCGCCACCCATGTTGTGCTGCATTTACAATGTGGCGCAGCATGGGGCAAAAACGGCACAGATGCGTGACGCATCTGTGCCGTAAAGGTGGTGCATTGCTGGAGTTGTATCGCAAGTGCGATGCAGCTCCAGCAAGGCTCAGGGGTGCCCCATCTCCACAATGCTGCGTCAAGACCTATGCCAGCTTCAATCAGGCGCAGGGTTTTGACGCAGCTTTCTCCTATCTGATTGTAAATACGGCACACCATGGGTGGTAAAGCAGTGGTGCACATTAACTGGTGCATGCCTGGGGATGTGCCATTTAATATAAATCTGCCCTTTAACATTTAAGTATGTGCAGGGGACACAGAGTCGTTGAGGCTTATCCAAGGTTAAGAAGAGATGAGTCCTGTTCAGTGAAAAATTAGACATAGGCTTCACCTGCTCAGCATTGCTGGACATGGCTAAATAATAGCTGCAAAATGTTAATCTTGTTAAACAATTTTACTATTATAATCTCTGAGATTTGTTTCTTACTCTGCAACATCTCATTGTTGTTATCTTTCTTTAAAGATAAAGACAACATCAACATGAGCGACAATCAGCAATCAGTTGATTTTGACCTCATCATTGAACTCGTAATTGAAACATCAGTGGATGTTGATCCCTTGGATGATTTAAATCTTGAGGATGAAGAAGAGCGTGATGAGGATGCAGATTTGTCCGAATTATATGATATAGGATGGGAAGCTGACCTGCTTGAGCCTTTGGAATTATAAACATTTATTTTTAAAAATTATAATCAATAAAAAGTAAAAAGGTAAACCGTTTAATTTAAAAATAAAGACACCTTCAAAAACAGGTTATGTGTAGTGTCTTCAATAAAATATTAAAATATGCTCATAAAATTAGATCAGATTCACATATAAAATAGCATAGGTAACATAAATATAAATGTCATTTCTTTTCTGGTATTTCTGTATTGTAAAATTGCCAATGACTAAAAAATCTTCAAATTAAAATGTCAAGTAGTGTGTTATGTTTTTGATCACTATTACTGATTTACTGTTTGATAATAATGTTTATTAACATTTTTTATTATATTTTTCCTCAGATTCAACTGCAGATCATTTCAAGATTTTAATATGCCTACAATACAAAGACAGATAAAGGCTGCAAAACGTCAAAGACAGCAGGAGAAAAAAAAAACGCAGCAGTCCTCTAACAAAAAGATTTCTCAAGCCACGAAGAAAGCACCGGGTAAGAGCTCTAAATATTTCATAAGAAATATTTGTAATAAAAAAAATATTACTACAGAAAATGTTTCAGTCCATAACACAAGGAGTAAATCAAATGGAAAGAAAAAGACAATGGAAAATGTTACTGCTAGAGCAAGAGATAAATCTGTGCATGATAGTAGAAGGAAACAACAGTTTAGGGAGATTCGTAAACGAATGTTCCGCAACAGGATAATTGGCAATTTGTTAAAAAATATTAAGAAAGGTCAACAGAAACTAGTTTTTTATAAGAGAAAAAAAAAAGTTGAGAAAGTTATTGATCAGGCATTTGAAATTAAACGTAAGTTATTTATTTTGATAATCAATAGAATTAGGAAGCTAAACAAGGCAATTTTTGATTTCAAAAGAAATAGTAGATGGAAGAGAATAGTTAATCGTAGTAATTTTTGTGAAGTTTTTTCTGGAGAATGGATGCATAGTTCAAGCTGTGAGGCATTTTTTAATGAAGAGAGTTATTTCCAGGATAATGATTTGGTGCATGCAGTTGACATCAGTGGTCGTGCTTATGAAGTGAAAGATGGTTGTCCAGTTGAAAAAGAAAAACTTGTGACAACAGAGGCAGAAGAGTTGTTAGGTAATGAGGTTTTAGGAAGACGTGCTAAGGGTCCTGTGTACACCTGGAAGTGTAGTAGTATTTGCAGTGTGCGACAGGATTCCATCAATTTGCTTTGTGATTTTGTACGGTCATTTAACAAAAAAAGTTTGAAGCAGAAAATGAGGTTGTTGCAAGAATTAGATCCTTGCAGAGTAAGAGAAGTGACAGGTTTGCATGGTCATTCACTGGCTTGTCTTTCCAGGAGAGTATGCCAGAGTGTTTTTCATCATTTCAGGATGCTAGCAGTGCATCATAACAAAGTGAGGAAATTAGTTAGAATGTTGTATTATGCTAAGAGTCCAGCAATTATGCTGAAACAATTATGCGCTGCTCTTTTGCATGGTTCTGAAATAGATGTGAAGAATATATGTGAAGAAATTGAGTTTTGTTACTTTGGAAGTAAAGAGGAGAATGTTGAAATTGAGCAAGAAGTAGAGGTTCATTTGGAAGATAGTGTACATGTTTCCAGTACAGATAATTTCCAGAGGGAAATTGCGACGTTTGACATGAAATCAAGTGAGAGGCCTAATTTCACTTGTGTGTGTTGTAGACGCACTTATTATAAGAATCAGACTAAGTTAGTGGATTTATATGCAAAAAGTGAAAGGGAAAATAATAGTGAATGGAAGGATTTTGCAACATACTTGATGGTAGAAAATTGTTTTGATTTGGGATTGGATCAACGTGTGTGTACTTATTGTTGTAACAAATTAAAACAAAACCAGATGCCTGCTAGAGCAGTTCATAATAATCTGGAATTGGTTGAGATTCCTTCTGAATTGAAGGACTTAAATACTTATGAATCTATTTTGATTCAAAGTATCCATCCCTTTCAGGCTATTGTAAGAATGGAGCCAAAGACAGGGAAATTGCCTCCATCAGATTTACAGAGAGGATTAAAGGGAAGAGTTGTTTATTTGCCTCTAGATTTGAAGAAAAACATTAACACAATTGGAGTAGAAAAAGTGGAAGAGGAACCTCTGGTTATCTTAGTTAATGGGGTTCCGACAAAGAATAAGAAAATATGGCAAGATTTAGTAGATGTTAGGAAAGTTAAAAAGGCAACATTGTATTTGAAAAAAAATAATAAATACTATAAGAATGTATATGTTGCAGAAGAGGAAGTAAGTGAGGAAGAGGATAGCGATTTGTGTGCTGGTCAAATTGAGAAAGTAGAACCCTCTACTAGTGAGGAAATATATGAACATTATAGTGTTCATCCTTTGCATTCTAAGGAAGTCATGGGGAATGCTATTGAGTTGTTTCAAATGAAACAAGCCAAAGGGAGTCCCATTAGTGTTTGGGAGGAAAGTTTGGAAGCTCGGTGTTTCCCACAGCTTTTTCCAACAGGTCAGGGAGGAAGATATGATGAGCGACCTCATCAAATTCCTGCTTCTGAATACCGGACTTTGCGATTGTATGCAGGAGATGCTAGGTTTCGACAATGCATTCCTTATTTGTTTCATCTCCTGTTTGAAAGCGATCTGTCTGGACTGTCATATGCAGTGAACCACATCTTGAAAAGTGGTATACACATGCAAAACATCTCAGCAAGTGATTTTATGGATAAAGTGAATGTCCAAGATAGTATTTTGGATTCTCACCTGATTAATCTCATGGCGTGTCAGCGTGGTACTAATGAGTACTGGTACCGTCGTCATGGTGATTTAAAATGTATGCTGAGGAACTTAGGTACTCCCACATGGTTCCTCACTCTGAGTTGTGCCGAGTATGGCTGGGAAGACTTACTTCAATTTCTACGAGAGGCAAATGCTAACGTAGATAACATCGAATTCAAGACACCCGGAGAACTGTGCTCTTTGGATCCAGTCAATGTATGTAGGTACTTCAATCATAGATTTGAAGCTATGATGTCTTTCATCATGAATAAGAAGAATCCACCTCTTGGAGAGGTGTTGGATTTCTTCTGGAGAAAGGAGTACCAAGCAAGAGGTGCTCCTCATATACATATGTTGCTGTGGATCAAGGATGCACCTAAATTTGGAACGGATGCAGAAGACTCAGTGATGAGTTTCATCCAACAGTATTCTACGTGTGCTGTTCCAAACGCAAAGGAGAAGAAAAGCCTAAGAGAAAAAGTTCTGCGTTTCCAAAGCCATCGATGTGGAAAGTACTGCCGTCGTAAATTCCGAAACAAAGACAAGTTCTACACCAAATGTCGTTTCGGCTTTCCACGACCGGTGATTTCTAAAGGAAGAGTAAACAGTTTGATGTCTTCGCTGCGACATAATGTGATGAAGAAATCACCTAAAAACACATACAATTTGAAGAGGAATGATGAGTCCAAGTACATCAACGACTACAACCCGGTGATTTTGTCCATGTGGAATGCTAACATGGATATACAGTTTGTGGCTGATAACTGTATGGCTGTGGCTCGGTATGTGACGTCTTACATCACCAAAAAAGAGAAGACAGAATTGAAGGATATGTGGGAGGACATTTCCCATGAAAAGAGCCTCAGCAAGAAGTTGTACAGTTTCAGTCTGAAGATGTTGTCGCATCGAGAAATCGGAGCGTACGAATGTTCTGACCGGTTGTCTTCAGCAAGTCTCTATGCCAAGTCCAGGAGTATCGTTTGGGCGAGTCTTGGTCTTGCTGCAACGCGTAATCGAGTTCTCAAACCTGTGCGGGAAATTGAGTATTTGGCGGAAAAGGAGCCAAACAGTACCGACATTTTGAAGACAAACATGTTGGATACATATTATCCAAATCGAAGCAGTCACCTAGAGAATGTTTGTCTGTATGAGGTTCTGCAAAATTACATATTCAAGAGGAACATCAAAGAAGATACTGAGAAAGGAGTGTATGCTGTAATAGGAAGTGAGGGATGTCTGGTCAAGCAAAGAAAATGCCACTTGATAAACCATCGAAAATTGAGTGGCGAATCTCCTGAAAAAAAGGAGTTTTTCTATTTAGCACTTTTGCAACTTTTCAAGCCTTGGCGTGCAGAAGAGGAACTGCTTGGAGATTTCCTCTGTTACGAAGACTCTTTCAATGCCGCCAAGGAGACCATAGAATGTCCTGCTTTTCCCAAATATGTAGAAATGTTGAATGCGGAAATTGAGCAGGAAGCAACGATTGCAGCCGAGATTGCCAGAGACAGTTCTCAGGACAGTCAGAGTTCTGCTTCATTGAGTCAGGATCCACTAGGAGGACCTCTTATTGAAAATGAAGCTGCCACTGCTATGAATGAAGTGGAAAGAGCCATGGCACATGCTCAAGAGGATGCGGTTAACTTAGAAGAGTTGGAAAGGCAACTCAACGTTGAGCAGAGGAAAATATATGACGAAGTTACCATGCAAATTGATCATGGATTAAGTCATGATAAGAAAGAGTGCTCATGTACGTCGTTGAAGCCTGTCCGACTGTACGTGAGTGGAGAAGCGGGAACTGGAAAAAGTTTCCTCATTAAAGCAATTTCATGCTATTTGCAGGAAAGGACAGAGTCATCGCTGTCTTGTGTTGTCACTGCTCCAACTGGACTGGCAGCACATAATATTAAAGGGATTACTTTACATCGTTTACTGATGCTGCCAGTGGAGCATGACAACAAATTAGAATATCACAAGCTATCTGGAGATGCTTGTTTTGAAGTTTCAAGAATCTTGAGGAAAATGAAACTTCTTATCATTGACGAAGTAAGCATGGTTTCCAATGTCATGCTTGCCTTTGTGCATTTGAGGATGCAAGAAGTTCTCAAAACAGAGTATGATGTGTTATTTGGTGGCAAACACATCATTGTTTTCGGAGATCTTCTGCAGCTGACACCAGTGAAAGGGCAACCTGTGTTCAAAATGCTCACGCATGAAGATACCAGGAAGTGCCTAGGCAGCATTGGCAACGTCAATATATGGTTAAACTTCAATTATGCTGAACTGCATAAAAATATGCGTCAGGCGAAGGATGAAGTTTACAAGACTATTCTACAAGATGTTAGAATTGGAAAAGTGACTGAGCATGGGAAAGAAGTTTTAAATGCACGATTACTGTCAAATTTATATCCAGAACAAGATGTTGTGCCTGAGAATATTTTTCAGAAAATTACTGAAAAGAAATCTGGAATATGTTTGATGCCAACTCTTGCAGAATGTGCCAAATTTAACAACAAAATGTTGCATTTAGAAAAGCAAGAGATTGTGAAACTGGAAGCTATTGATAGAGTAGAGCATATGGGATCAACAATTATTTTGTCTGAGAATCTGAAAACTAAATTGGATTCATTAGAGAAGAGTATATCTAAAACTGCAGGTTTTGAAAAGACTCTGAATGTGTGCTTGAACTGCCGTATAATTTTAAGAAGGAATTTACATGTTGAAAGAGGTCTGGTAAATGGATCAATGGGTAATGTTGTTGATTTTGTGAAATACAGAAATAGAGATGGAATTGAATTTTTAAAAATTAAATTTGATGGCATTGAGGAAGTACAGCTAATTGCTCGTTGTTCTGCTAGATTTTTGCTTGTAAAAGACTTATATGTTCGCCGTAAGCAGTTCCCTGTTTGCTTGGCATATGCGGTGACAATCCATAAATCGCAAGGTTTAAGTGTAGACAGTGCATTGGTGAATATTGGCAGTTCTGTGTTCAAGGAGGGTATGGCATATGTGGCATTGTCACGAGTTAGAACTTTATCGGGATTGTACTTGATTGAGTGTGATGTCAGAAACATTTGTGCAGATCTAGATTGTGTTAAGGAATACAATAGGTTAAGAAGAGAGTATGCGCCACATTTGCCTCAGTTTCCTTTGTTTGAGAAACGTCTGGTAGGCCGGAAACGAAGAAATGAGAACAATACTGGGGAGGTTGTAGCAAAAAGACAAAAAGTGAATGAACCTAAAATTACAAGCAGAAACAAAGAGGATTCTGTTGAAGATGTTGTTGGTTTTCAGTTTGAAAACAGTTCTGGTGTCAACTGCTATGCTAATGTAGTAATTAATGTTTTGTTTTCTCTAAAAAATGTAAAAGAAGAGATTGTGGTCAATTCTGATCAAAGATTTTGCAGTTTGTTAAATTCTGTGTTAGAGAAATGTACCACTGATAGAAGAAACATAGAAAGTGTGTCTGAAATTAGAAATCTGTTAGATAGATGTTCAGGCCAAACACAATTCTCTCAAAATATTCAGCAAGATTGTCAGGAGTTTTTAATGTATATGCTTGATGTATTACATGCTGAAGGTGTAGATGTAGATCAGCTGTTTGGGCTTTCTTATCAATGGCAGCATGACTGCGAGAACTGTATGGTATCAAGTACTACTAGTGTAGACTCAGAAAGATTTATATATTTAACTTTGCCAGACAGTAAATCAGTCTCCTTTAATAAGCTAGTAAAAGCTGCTAATCACAACATGGAGTGTAGCCAATGTAAATCTGAAATGATGTCCACATTATTTATACGAACATATGGCCAGTACGTCATTTTAATGTTCCAACGATGTAGGCCTGATGGAACAAAATTGACAACTTTAATAAAAAATTTTGTAGCTTCGCAGTTGTCAATATCAGGAAGGACTTTTGTAACTATAGCAATTATATATCATGACGGCCCTTCAATAACATCAGGACATTACACAGCTTATTTAAAGTCTAGAAAGGGCTGGTCATTCTGCAATGATTCTGTTTTAATTTTCAAAAAAAAATTGCCGTATGACCTTAAAAACTCTTACCTGGTGTTTTTAAAACCAAAATTTTAGGGAAATAATCTCGGGATGTGCTCTGTGGAATTTCAAGAAGTTCTAATGGCTCCTACACAATTTGGCCTTGAGGATAAGTGTAGTTCAGAGACATAACTTCTAATCATAGGACTGGACATCATGGAGATATATGTGCACTTTGAATGAGTTCAGAAAAACTGTTTCTTTTCATAAGCTAATTGAAGCAGCCAATCAAAACATGGAGTAGAGGGAATGTAAGTCTGCAATGCTGTCTACTGTTTTACATTGCTTTGTGATTAAAAGTGATGTAGAGAATTAAATAATTGTAGTACTCATAGAGGTAGTGTAAGTCTGCTTCATATTAAGCAGTATCAGTGTCATAGGAAATGTAGAACATGACTGAGCAAGAAGGGGAAGATATTACTATTCCAGGATTGTGAAAATGATCTTCAACATTTTAATTGTGAAAGTTGCGGAAATGCCAAATGATGGGATTGGCTTACAAGAAATCCAAGAGTTATAAATATCTCTGACTAGATTTGGCCTTGTGGAAAATAGTGGTAGAGAGCAAGAAGTCATTTATTGCATGTAACGTGTTTTTAAAAACGATGGAGGTTTTCTTTCAGAAAGTGGCGGGCTGAAAGTAATAACAGCACAAAAGAGTGTAAGCTGTTCATAGGACATCCTTGGATGTCATGGAAAGTAAGTTAACTTTAAGGAGTTCTGAATTTTAATTTCTGATGTTGTATGGGTTTTTTAAACACAATCATTTTGATTGTGTTTTTTTTTCCCCGCTGTTACATGATGAATACCTTCAAGTCACTGTTTTTAGTGAATTTTGATACATTCTGAGAACAGCAAAAATAAACCATTTAACATGTATAATTAATTCTGTACTGTTTGCATTTATGATGTATATGTAGAACTGTGTAGGAGGCATGGAGAAGGTGAGTTTTCTGTAAGTGTTAAATTTATTGCATGCAGTGCTGCACTTCTACGTATTCTTTCATATGCTGGACTACATCTGCACAATGAGATACCTAAGCAAAGGAAACACAAGTGATGTGATTGTGAAATGAGCAAAATAAATTGCACATATTTCAATTACATCACCTGTGTTTCCTATCATTATGAATCACATTGTGCAGATCAAGTTTAGGTCTGTCCAGGGAAACATAGGAGGTTTCTACTTTGTTGAAGAGTGCAGTGGACATGACTCACTTCATTGGTAGACTTTCACAGATATTATCTCCTCTGTACACTTCAACAAGTGTAAATCTCATCTTGAACTCTGAGTAGGCCTCACCTCAAACAAATCTCTGGATAGGAGACATGTTATTGGCATCCTGAAGCGACACTTTTCTGAAACAAGAGCAATGCAAAAGATGCACCATGTTTTAAGATAGGCCTCACTTCATCTGCATCAAGATACTGTTAGTTTAAAATGTATATCTTTAGGATTGTGTAGAGGACCTGGAGAAGCAGAAGCTTCTGTCAGTGTCAAAGTTGTTGATAAACTATTTGTCCTTCAATATTTTCCCTTGTCTTTTGTAATTTTTAAATACATGTTTTAATATTTTTCAAATGTTGGTTCTCTCTTTCACAGATTGAAAGTATAAAAATAAAATGTGATTAATTTAACGGCAATTACAAGGTAAATAGTTGTACTCTTTTCGTTACATTTCTATCACATTCACCTACTATTAGATCCACTGCTTCACTTCTTTAATCCTCAGTTTCCTGCCTTTGCTACTTTCCTCATTCCTTTCTCTATTACCTACTTACTCAACTCCTTCCACTCTTTTTCTCAGTCCCTCTGTTCTCATAGTTCCTCAGTCTTGTTCACTCACTCCATCTCTATTACTCTTAGTGTCTGTGAATTACTTTCCCACCTTTTTTTTTGGACCGCTTCCCGGGAAGTTGCCCGGTTCGCAAACCAGCAGCGTTATGGGAGTCCACCATTTTGTGTTTCGGTCGAATCAAGATACAAGATGGAGGGCAAATAATGTTCAGAATGGGTAGAAGGGGGCACGGTAGATGTATCTTGACCCCCTTGGTTTTCTGAGGGTGGCTGAGGAGGACCATAGTTCTTCACTCTTGTTCACTCTCTCTGTTTCTATTAATGTCACTGTTTATGACTGATCATAAATTTTTTTTAAAAAAAAGAACAGTAACTATAAGGGAAGGAAACAGACAGTTATGTTAAAAGAAAGACAGCTATAGGGAGTAAACTAAGGATACTGTTACCTACAATCCACTGCTGTTGATGTTACTGACCATGTCATGAATGATGTAATATGTGACATCATCAGCAGTGGATTGTAGGTAACAGTATCTCTTGTTTACTCCCTAACGCTGTCTTTCTTTTCACATAACTGTCTGTTTGCTTACCTTATACTTACTGTTCTTTTTTTTTAAAAATATTTTTTTTGGTTAGCTTCCGGTACGCGTACCGGGTAGCGCTCCGGGAGCGAACTAAGAGAAATAGAGGTTGGCAGAGTTCCAAATATTCTACCAATTTTTTTATAATGGGGAGTTAGTTCTGAAAAGAACTTTTTTTTTAATGTTTTTGTTGTTTTATATTTTTTTTAGTATTTTTTGAACATTTTTTTACTTTTTTTGTATTTTCTGAACGTTTTTAAAATTTTTTGGGTTTTTTTGGGGTGGGGGGAAACAAAAACGATCCATTGTAAAGGGCTCAACAGGAGCAACAAAAAAAAAAGAATTTATTTTTTGGGGCGTCTCGGACAAACATTAACATGATTTTGAATAGCTCGCAAAATCAAACTGATGCTACTTTCCCTGTAGCAGATGAAAGCGCCACATTCCACGCACACTTGCTTTACGTGCCCAAACAACATTTGGATGTTTGCGATCATCTCCCTCGCCTCTGGTCCCGACACCTCTGGGACAACCGATCTTCTTGCCATTGGGAGGGGATTTTGTTGTTCGTCACGTAGCTGGGCAGCACTATAATTATTTGGGTGCCACCTACTCATATGCCGATGCATAGTGTGATTGCCGTAACTGTATTTTTTATCAGTTCCCCTTGACAATCTATCACCGCATATACGGCAAAACACGTAGCGTGCATTCACTTTTTTTTGCCCCTCTGGAATTCTATAGAATTGCCAGATGTAATTCTCCTTTCGATTGTACCTCCTGGGCTCCTCTGGCAAAAACTCAGGCTCTTCCTCCTCTTCCTCCTCTTCCTGTTCTTCCTCTTCTTGCAAAATTACTTCTGCAGGTGGTCCTCTCTTTCTTGGATTTGGTGGAGGTGGTGGGTTAGCACCAGCTGAAGCTACTAATGAAGCCATCTCAAAGTCTAAATAAAGGGTCTTTCTCTCACCAAGATGAAAGTCAGAGTGAGGAAAAAAGGAGGGGTTTTCATCATTTGGGAAAAACAAAAGTTCTAAACCAATGAAAAGTGTTCATTTTAGATCACATGACCTAGTATTACATCATTAGGAAACCAAAAGTGAAATGAACCAATGAAAAGTGTTATTACCGAGTCACATGACCTGCTGTGTTTATGTTACGCGGTCGGCGCCGCGCCGCGGATCGCTTCCGGTTCGCGTACCGCTGCGCTTCCGGGTACGCGAACGTAGCACGTAATATGACGTATTACGAGAGAACGCGAAACGTCATGCTGACGCGACGCGTCACGATGTTGTTTTGTAACGCGAGAGGTGCGCAAAAGGAACGTTTACCGGTTCGCGTACCGGGTCGCGCCTCCGGATTGAGCTAACGGGAAGCTAACCGGTACGCGTACCGGGAGCGAAACAAAAAAAAAATAAAAAAAAAATTGTATTAAAAACATGTAAAAAATATTTTTCTATTTAAAGAATAATACATTGTAAAGGTTTTGATATTAGCTATTAAAAAACCAATGAAATTCACTGAAAAAACCATAGGTTATAGACCATATATAGTTAGGAATTAGCATTTAAAAAACCTTGAAAATTCACTGAAAAAACCATAGGTTATAGACCATATATAGTTAGGGATTAGCATTTAAAAAACCTTATTTTACTCACACAAAACCATTGAAATTCCATATATAGTTAGTTGTACTAACTATATATCACGCACCCGCAATCCACTGCTGATGATGTCACATATTACATCATTCATGACATGGTCAGTGACATCACTGATGACATCACTGATGACATCTCAAATGACATCACTGATGACATCACTGATGACATCTCAAATGACATCACTGATGACATCACTGATGACATCTCAAATGACATTACTGATGACATCACTGATAAAATCATTCATGTGATAATACGATGAACCTCTTCAGACTCTAATATAACCTTAGATACACTCAGTGTAAACACAGACTCACAGATTGTCACTCATCCATGAAGTTACACACACACCTAGACAGTCATGCAAACAATCAATCACACCTCCATTTCCTTAACTATACAGTTAAACACACCTTACTTATTCAAACATATACTAAAACATATTTACTCACTTATACAATCCTTGATACAAGTTCACAATGATCCATACAGCCACTCACACATTCACTGGCTCTTATGCACAGTTATTTATATATGTCAACTCTCACATGTATTGTATTTTACATATGTACTTAATTTGACATGTAGCACTGAGATATCTATTCACTCACCAATACAGTCATGCACACAGTCAACCGCCCATACAGCTGTTTCCAACATGTACTTTTGAACCCATACATCTATGCACAGAGTCATACACTTCCCAGCCACCCACACACACACTCAGTCTCCCATACAAATGCTTGGGCAACCAATCAATAACCCATATAGTTACTCATATAGCTACTGATCAACACATGCAGCAGTTTACAGAACAACAGACATAATGATGCACAAATTAAGACAGTTTAGTCACTAACCCATGCACTCAGTGAGACACATTTAATCACTCACTCATACATTCAGTCATGCACCTACTAAATCCTTCGTCCAGACACTTATACATCGACTCATTCATAAATATGTAAGACATATTTTAACTTTACAGAAAAATACAGTCACTGGATTTTGTCATCAGTGATGTCATCAGTGATGTCATTTGAGATGTCATCAGTGATGTCATCAGTGATGTCATTTGAGATGTCATCAGTGATGTCATCAGTGATGTCACTGACCATGTCATGAATGATGTAATATGTGACATCATCAGCAGTGGATTGCGGGTGCGTGATATATAGTTAGTACAACTAACTATATATGGAATTTCAATGATTTTGTGTGAGTAAAATAAGGTTTTTTAAATGCTAATCCCTAACTATATATGGTCTATAACCTATGGTTTTTTCAGTGAATTTTCAAGGTTTTTTAAATGCTAATTCCTAACTATATATGGTCTATAACCTATGGTTTTTTCAGTGAATATATATATATATATATATATTCACTGAAAAAACCATAGGTTATAGACCATATATAGTTAGGAATTAGCATTTAAAAAACCTTATTTTACTCACACAAAACCATTGAAATTCCATATATAGTTAGTTGCACTAACTATATATCGCGCACCTGCAATCCACTGCTGATCATGTCACATATTACATCATTCATGACATGGTCAGTGACATCACTGATGACATCACTGATGACATCTCAAATGACATCACTGATGACATCACTGATGACATCTCATTTGACATCATTCTTGTGCTAATACGATAAACCTCTTCAGACTCTAATATAACCTTAGATACACTCAGTGTATACAGACACTCACACACTTCCACTCATCCATGGAGTTACTCACACACCCAGTCAGTCATGCAAAGAAACAATCTCATCTCCATTTCTTCAACTATACAGTTAAACACACCTTACTTATTGAAACATATACTAACACATATTTACTCTCTTATACAATCCCTGATACAAGTTCACAATGATCGATACAACCACTCACTCATTCGGTGGCTCTCATGCACAGTTATTTATATATGCCAACTCTCACATGTACTGTGTTTTACATATGTACTTACTATGACATGTAGCATTGAGATATCCATTCACTCATCAATACACTCATGCACACAGTCAACTGCCCATGTAGCTGTTTCCACATGCACTCTTGAACTCATACACCTAGTGAATAAACTGTTCACACATCTATGCATAGAGTCACACACCTTCCAGCCACCCCCACACAAACTCAATCTCCCATAGAAATACTTGGGCAAGCAATTAATAACACATATAGCCTCTCGTATAGCTAATGATCAACACATGCAGCAGTTTACAGAACAACAGACATAATGATGCACAAATTAAGACAGTTTAGTCACTAACCCATGCATTCAGTGAGACACATTTAATCACTCACTCATACAGTCAGTCACGCACCTACTAAATCCTTCATCCAGACACTTATACATCCACTCATTCTTCAATATGTAAGATATATTTTAACTTTACAGAAACATACAGTCACTGGATGTTGTCATCAGTGATGTCATCAGTGATGTCATTTGAGATGTCATCAGTGATGTCATCAGTGATGTCACTGACCATGTCATGAATGATGTAATATGTGACATGATCAGCAGTGGATTGCAGGTGCGCGATATATAGTTAGTGCAACTAACTATATATGGAATTTCAATGGTTTTGTGTGAGTAAAATAAGGTTTTTTAAATGCTAATTCCTAACTATATATGGTCTATAACCTATGGTTTTTTCAGTGAATTTTCAAGGTTTTGTAAATGCTAATTCCTAACTATATATGGTCTATAACCTATGGTTTTTTCAGTGAATTTCAATGGTTTTTTAATAGCAAATATCATAAGCTGTCGAATGTCAAGTACGTGGTAAGTGAAAACATTTTCGTGTTTATGCACACTGATCTGCTTTGAATGGTGCCCCCCCCCCCCTCATTTCTATTAGGAGTACTCTCTCTTTGCAGATAGTGAAAGGTAGTTAACGCAGGCCTTTGCCCCCGTTGTAATCCGTCGTGCCTGCTTCTCTCTCCATTTGATTGATTGTTATCCAAGTATTTACTGTTTTAGAATTAGTTCTCTTTGGTTCATTCTCTATTTACAAACAAACACAGAGTCGCAATACTCTGTTTAGTCTTTGCAGATAACGAAAAATCGTGTAAAAAAAAAAGAAAAGGAATCGAGCAAAATCAGTAGGCCACTAATGGGATCTCTTTTTGACCTCGCTAAAATAGAAACATTAGGAACAACCCCTCATGACAAATACAAAACTAGTGAGATGAACTGAACTCCACACAATGATGGCTGCAAAACAGCTCGGCTCCGCCACCCACCCCGCCCAAAATAACGATAAAGAGCGGCTGCCATGATTGGTTGCGGAATGGCCACGACGGAGCTACGAAATGATGCTGCTCTCATGCTAACCCCAGCTTCAGTCTGAAACATCCAGAAACACTGTAGACTACCAATTCGATCAGTTCCGGTAGCGCCCCAATGTAACCCGGTAGAGAAGAACTAGCCCTCCCCTCTTTCACTGATGGTTCTTGTTGCCTGTCCCTTCTGTTCTCATTTAACAGAACTATTTAGCCTGCTGAAAGGGGTTGTGTTCCGACCGCTGGTTGGTGGAGACATTTTGACTATATTCTGGACCTGCGTTGTCGCGTAATGCGTCATATGACGCGCCGCGTTAGCGCATCCGGAAGTCATCCGGGGCGCGCAGCGCGTAACGTAAGCATAACAAGTCATGTGACTTGTTAATAAAACTTTTCATTGGTTCATTTTACTTTTCTTATTGTAATGATGAAAGGCTTGCTCATATGACCTAAAAATTACGCTTTTCATTACTTCCGAACATTATTTTTTCTTAAATATATGTTATAATGTTCCAGGCTAATGTACTTTCCCGGAAATTTTACAACTGTCCTGCAAGTAAAATATATTCTTTTTTCGAGAAAAAGAGCGTTTCTTCGTCCCATGATGGAGCCGTTGAGCAAAAGAGGGTCGACCTGCTGTCTTAGTCGCCGATACGCCTGAATATGAGATTCTTATCGATCACTTTATGTTGCAGGAATAGAAAACACAACAGCCCTTGACCATTTATCTTTACTGCGTTCCTTCGTATTATACCTTTTACCCTTCATGTAATTGGTCTGCTTTATTTCACTTGCCTTTTAATGATTCTAAAACAGTGACTATTATTACAAACTTTACCAATGTATATACTACTACCATGTTTTCTTTTAAAAACCTTTATTGTGAAAATTTCATTATACAAATACGAGCCTATAACCACGTGGGCCGGCCACGGAGCAAACTGTAATCGTATGTGATGAGTAGACATTTACACTGTAGAGGAACGTAACGGGCGGGCCATTAGGTTGCAAGAACTAAGGTGTCTAACAGTTACGGAATCGGTGGACGTACATTTTATAATTAAAATACGACAGGGCCAGTTACAATAAAATTATCTAGATATACATTTGCGGGCAAGTACCATGGGTGACGTTAATTCGAACTTTCAACAGTACAGTAATCAATAACACATCAGAACTTAATATCAATAGGGATGTCGAAATATTCAATCAATTCTCGTCCCCGCCCGCCATGTGCTTCAAAACTGCATACGTATCTCGTGATTTCAAGGTTCTGCAACCAGTACACAACAAGGAGTTACGAGTCCCATTTATTCCGGCGCCATTTTGGGCGAGGACGGGCAGGTCCAGGATATAGTCAAAATGTCTCTACCAACCATCGACTATGATGATGTTCATATGCTGTATTTATTAGAGTAACACTCATCTGCCCACATGAAATTAATTTACCACAATCTAAACATGTCATTTTAATCTTTCCAAAGTTCTTCTAAATAATTGGGACCGTTTCCCTTGCCTCTGAAGCTCTCAGTGCCACTTCTTTGATGAATGTACTAGCAGGTCAGGGGTTCTCCTCCAAATCTCTCTTTTATGCAGCACTATAATTAATTGGTGCCACCTCTCCATATGACGATGCATGGTATAGTTACCACAACTATATATTTTTTCGGTTCCTCTGGAGAGTTCATCGTGGCAGATGAAGCGTGTAACATACCGGGCATTTACCTTTTTTTGCATGTACAGGAAAGGAAAAAAAAATCGAGCGTTCGAGTTCTTAGGTGTCCCAGGGCCATTTTAGTGGACCAGGCCCAAATCCAAAGAACAGCTATCTCACAGGCTAATGGGGCGACCCACGCCGAGTTTCAGCATTGTAGGATGACCACACAAGTACAGCAACTTGCTAGACATCACCTCGGTGCTATCCGGATCTCGGCGCCCCACTGCAGATGAAGTGCCTCTCAACTATGAAACCACCAGAAAACGCTTGAGTCAGCTTTGTGTGAAGCCGCCATTTTGATTCAATCAATAGCGTCCCCCTGCACACATTCAGGGACCTGGTCGTGTCTTCAGGTCAAACGAATTTGGGACAAGATGCAGAAAGGAAAAGGAAAAAAGTTCCGCCGGACCCCGGGAGGTGGCCGCCTATGTCATGGGCGATCTTAGGCCACACCAGGGCAATAGTGAAGCTGCAGCAGGTGCAAATAAGCTTCAGACAGTGTTACAAGCGCTGCTCAGAACTCTCAACTATGACACCACCTCGGTGCCATCCGGATCTTGGCGCCTTGTGCTGGTTCCGGCCTATTCACACATCGGTCCGCTACTGACGCCACCTCACAGGCCAACGGGGCACCCCACGCCGACTTTCGGCGCAGCATTGTAGGATGGCCACACCAGTGCGGCAAATTGCTGGACACCACCTCGGTGCCATCCAGATCTCGGCGCGTTGTGCTGCCTTCGGCCTATTCGCCACAAGTGCGCACGCAACTCAGCTGCATAGCGAGTGAAACACCAAGGGGCGCCCCACTGCAGCCGAGGAACCTCCATCTTGGGGGCGACGCACAGCATCACATTGCTTTCCAATGCAGTCAGATCCTCAAACAGCCCCCACTGACTGACGCGAACTCACAGGCCAACGGGGCGCCCCACGCCGACTTTCGGCGCAGCATTGTAGGATGGCCACACCAGTGCGGCAAGTTGCTGGACACCACCTCGGTGCCATCCGGATCTTGGCGCGTTGTGCTGCCTTTGGCCCCATTCGCACATCAGTCCGCTACTGACGCCATCTCACAGGCTAATGGGGCGC
Source organism: Lissotriton helveticus (assembly GCF_964261635.1). NCBI lineage: Eukaryota > Metazoa > Chordata > Amphibia > Caudata > Salamandridae > Lissotriton > Lissotriton helveticus. The sequence goes on along the minus strand of NC_136059.1, from coordinate 2,005,823,393 downwards.
CCCACGCCGACTTTCAGCATTGTAGGATGACCACACCAGTACAGCAACTTGCTAGACATCACCTCGGTGCCATCCGGATCTCAGCGCCCCACTGCAGATGAAGTGCCTCTCAACTATGAAACCACCACTGTGACATCCGGATCTTGGCGCGTTGTGCTGCCTTCGGCCTATTCGCACATCGGTCCGCTACTGACGCCATCTCACAGGCTAATGGGGCGACCCACGCCGAGTTTCAGCATTGTAGGATGACCACACCAACTTGCTAGACATCACCTCGGTGCCATCCGAATCTTGGCATCTCAACGCCTAGTGGTATCTTCCATACAGAAAATATTGTTACGCTACCTTTGGCCCCATTCGCACATCAGTCCGCAACTTAGACATCACCTCGGTGCCATCCGGATCTTGGCATCTCAGCGCCTTGTGGTGTCTTCTCGTCAGAAAATATTGTTGCGCTGCCTTTGGCCCCATTCGCACATCAGTCCGCTACTGACACCATCTCACAGGCCAACAGGGCGCCCCACGCCGACTTTCAGCATTGTAGGATGGCCACACCAGTGCGGCAACTTACTAGACACCACCTCGGTGCCATCCGGATCTTGGCGCGTTGTGCTGCCTTCGGCCTATTCGCACATCGGTCCGCTACTGACGCAAACTCACAGGCCAACGGGGCGCCCCACGCCGACTTTCAACATTGTAGGATGGCCACACCAGTGCTGCAACTTGCTGGACACCACCTCGGTGCCATCCGGATCTTGGCGCGTTGTGCTGCCTTCGGCCTATTCGCACATCGGTCCGCTACTGACGCCGCCTCACGTGCCAACGTATTTTCTCCGCATTTTATACCCTATGCCGCATAACAGGTCATGTGACTTGTTTATAAAACTTTTCATTGGTTCATTTTACTTTTGGTTTCCTAATGATGGAAGGCTTGATCATATGACCTAAAAACAACACTTTTCATTGGATGAAAACTTTTTTTTTTTCCAAACGATGAAAGCCCCACCTTGTTTCTGGATGTTTCAGACTGAAGCTGGCGTCAGCATGAGAGCACCACCATCTCGTAGCTCCGTCGTAGTCATTCCGCGAGCAATCATGGCAGCCGCTCCCCACCAGAAGCCTGCAGGAGTCGGGGCCCCCAAAACTTTTGATGAATTCTCAAGGCGGAGGGGACGCTTTCGAGAATGGGGTCCAAGACCTAGCAGACAAGCGTCCGATTTCCAAGGTGTCCCAGGGCCATTTCAGTGGACCAGGCCCAAAAAGGAAAGAGCCTGCCGCCATTTTGAGAGTCCTGTGACAGCCGCTTATCGCTGCACCGCAAGAGTGGGCGCAACTCAGCTGAATTGCGGCTTTTGACACAGTGGACCAAAAACGGACGGAATGGCAACTGAAACGGTAAAGGGGCGCCCCACTACAACAGATGACACTCCACCTGGAGAGGCCCGTTCACGCCGCCTCCCCCGGGGCGCCCCACGCCGTTATTCGGAGCAGCATTGTAGGATACCAAAACCAGTGCGGCAACTTACTGGACATCACCTTGGTGCCATCGTTCTGCTGCCTTGGAACTATTCGCACAACAGTTTGCTACTGAAGACCCACCCCCCGCGACGCCCCACGCCGTTATTTGCTGGGTGGCAACTTACTAGACATCACTTTCGTGTCATCTAGATTTCAGCGCGTTCTGCTGCCTTGGAACTATTCGCACAACAGTTTGCTACTGATGACCCGCCCCACGCCGGAAATCTGGACGTTGTGCTGCGTTGGGACTATTCGCACAGCCGACCGCTACTTCGTTCTTTTTCCCTAAAAATGTTTATATGTTATTACTATTTTTGTTTTCTTGTATATATTTATAAATTATTAAAGTTTTATAATCTTACTACTTTGTCGGAGTGCTATATATTTTTAATGTGACACATAATTGTAAAAACTTTGATGTACAAAGAGTCATCCCTGGAATCTTCCGCTTCACGCTCGGTCCCCTCCCCAATCACAATACAGGATGGTTTTCAGATAATAGCAACGCTTCTGCTGTGACGGATCTCATCGAGTGTGGGCCTTGATCTACTATAACTCCTTTGAAGAGGGGTGAATCTTTACAGCTGTGGCCATAAACTACATCTGCAGGGCTAGCTGATACCCTAGGACCAGCCTGGACAATCGGACACAGAGGAAAAGGAGTGTCAGAGGGTGCAGTAGTGAATAGGGCGAAAGGGAGGTGTCGGGCGGGCACAGGGTGTGATTCTCAGGAAAGAGCAGCGCAGATGGGGGGAGGTTTATTACCCATGCATAAGACAGAGAGCGGGGGTGACCACTGCCTGGGGGAGATGCTTGCGAGGGTGGGGAGCCATGCTAAGGATCGACAGCGTGCACAGAGTGGGTCTGGTCAAGGCATCTAAAATGGCTGCCGTGCACGACAAAAGTGTGGCATTTGAAAAAAGACAAGATGGCGCAGACAATGTTTTTCAACACTTCCTGATTTCCTTCGAATCGAACGTTAACAGACGTTGGGGCATATTACCAAAGTTAAGCGATATTTATCCCTAACGATGCATTTCAAAGATTTTTTTACCGTCAGAAATTATCGCAGATAAACCTTGCTATTATCAAAGTTTATCGCAAATACGATAAAAACCGACCGCAATGCATTAATATCGCTGAAAACTCAGCGATATTCATGCATTACCGAGCTAATCCTCTTAGCCATGTTATCCACCTCCCATAGGATAACATGGCTAAGAACTGCTCAGGGCAGCTGTTACTTTTTGGAGATATTCGCGCTTATCTCGAATATTTCCAAAAGTTGATAATAGGAGATAGCGATGTTAGCGACTGTTTCCAGTCGCTAACATCTTGGCATGCCCACTTTGCATGTCATTAGTGATAAATATCACTCACATGCAAAGTGGGGCCCAAGATGGTCGCTATCTCCTACTAGCCGTCGCTAACTGGTGTTAGCAACAGCTAGGTAATACAGATATAATTTTATCTCCGCGGAGCGCTGTTACAGATATATATCTTGTTTTTGAACGTTAATTTCTCAAAATGCACTGAAGCACATATATTGAGACCTAGCAAAGGCACATCGGGCTACCAGTCCCTAATATTTTACCAAGTTTCGTGCAAATCCATTCAGCCGTTCGATTATTATTATTATTTATTTTTTTTGCCCCGCGGGGCCCTTTTAAAACCTCCACATCAAACCTAGGGGATCAGCGAGGATCTACTATGCCCCCTTATGGTCATTTGCCCCTTCGCTTTGGCCTCCTCTTGTCTCTCGATCCTACCGAGAGACAAGATGGCGGCCGCTACGGACTGTTTGGAATGTTTACAGACACCGGAGAGCCAATCAGCTTCGCTTCGCAAAGCTCCGTAACGCGAAAAGTACGCGAAGCGGTGCGCTTTTACAGATATATATCTTTTTTTGAACGTTAATTTCTCAAAATCCACTGAAGCACATATATTGAGACCTAGCAAAGGCACATCGGGCTACCAGTCCCTACAATTTTGCCAAGTTTCGTGCAAATCCATTCAGCCGTAAGATTATTATTATAATTTTTTTTTTTTGCCCCGCGGGGCCCTTTTAAAACCTCCACATCAAACCTAGGGGGTCAGCGAGGATCTACTATTCCCCCTTATGGTCATTTACCCCTTCGCTTTGGCCTCCTCTTGTCTCTCGATCCTACCGAGAGACAAGATGGCGGCCACTACGGACTGTTTGCGGCCACTACGGACTGTTTGGAATGTTGACAGACGCCGGAGAACCAATCAGCTTCGCTTCACAAAGCTCCGTTGCGCGAAAAGTACGCGTCCTAGGCCGCTGCCCGGTCCGCGCTTACAGATATATATCTTTTTTTAAACGTTAATTTCTCAAAATCCACTGGAGCACATATATTGAGACCTACAAAAGGCACATCGGGCTACCAGTCCCTACAATTTTGCCAAGTTTCGTGCAAATCCATTCAGCCGTTCGGGCTAAAAGTGAGGCCAACCGCCCTATGGAAATTAACATGGGAAAAACGCGTTTTGGGACCCCCCTTTTTTCTCGGCCCCCCCTTGACGAACCCCCCCCAAATTTTCAAAGGCTGCTCAGAAACAAAATGTGCCATTTTCCTGAAAATTTCAGCCAATTCCGTCCACAAACGGCAAAGTTATTAGACATAGAATTTTCAAAAATCCCATAGAGAAAAAATCCTAACTATATATACCTACTGGCGACCGCCAGTAGGTAATATATATATATACATATGTAAAATCACTCCAAAGAATGCCACAGACTGCAGCGCCCTCACAGAGAAAAACGGACACAGACTCAGGTAGCGATTGCAGTGTCTTCTATTTTATTGTCATTATTTCATGTGCAGCGGAAGTGCCATGGACCGGAAGCGTTTCGGCGACCCTGTCGCCTTGTTCACCGGAATTAAAGAGTGTTTGCCATTACACACTAAACTTATTTAAAAAACGGCAAACCACCAATCACAGCACTTTGCTCTGTACCATGTGACCACAATGTGTAAATCAATAGAAATGGTTGACAGACTATCATTTAGCATGGTGATTTGACATATATGGCAAAGTGTTTATAATTGATTTTATCTGTTCAAATACTATTTTACAAATGTCAAATGGTAATTATTCTCAAAAACCCGCATGTTATGACCATTGTATATGCGAATGATGTTATATTAACATGGATTATGACAGTACAAATACGTTAAAGTACATCGAATTATCTAATGTACTATAAACATTAAAAGAAATATATAGAGAGAAATTTATCAAACTATAATGTCATAGCAACCAGCATAAAAGCCTATTCCTGCACATGTTATAATAATAAATCGCAATAGACACAACGGTCACCAAAAACATGCCTACAATGAAAGACAATAGTCCCTGTCAACTGTAGTTTAAACTGAACATATATGAATGATCACAGGTTAAAATCAGAGATAAAGTGCTGCAGTGCCTGTAAAGTGCCAAGTGTAAAGTGTAAAACTTCTATGTGCAAAATACAATAAATTCCCCAGCCGGGGAATCTAATACGGGAAAGAACAAGCAGAATTTAAGGACCAAAATACTTTACAAAGATTATATACAATTTGTAACCCTGTACATATGGATAAAGTGACTAATGCATACTTATTACCTGATATCAAAAAGTGTCTTTGAAAGGATGTATATAGAAAATATAACTACATTACATGTCATATCGTTATAAAGATCGGGCGCTTACGTAAAATCAGAATAAAAACATAAATTCATATAATTCATGCTAAAATCCGTATTCACCAAACACCAACAACTAACGATCTTAACATCAATGACCAATTCTTAACGTATTGTACAAGATTTCATATATATACATTAATCAAATCATCGCAAAGCATATATAGTCTGGTAAACAAATGTCTGAGGTATTATAATCAAAGATAGTGATGCAGGTCTTCACAGATGTTAAGACCTTTTGGACTCTTGGTATCTAACTCTAAAATGTATTTTGTCTCCAACCGCCTGAGGGACTTATCTCTATCACCGCCCCTTCTATTAGCTGGCACACTGTCAATTACAAAATAGGACAAGACATTAAGATTGCCCCCATGTTCTGTCTTGACATGTCTTGCCACTGGATATGATTGGTCTGAATTGACAGTGGCTCTCAGGTGTTGGAGAATGCGAGCCTGAACTGGCAATTTGGTGCTCCCTACATAGCGCAATCCGCATATGCAAGATAAAACATAAACTGCAAACTCCGTTTTGCAGTTAAAATTGCCCTTAATTTTGATCTCATTATCATTGAAGGCACAGCGATATGTTTTGGAATTGGCACTAAATTTACAGACTCTACAGCTACTGCATTTAAAAAAGCCATATCTAGAAGATACCCAGTAGTCTTTATTGATTACCTCCGGACTATTGATGACTAAATCAGACCTCATAGAGTAAGCTTTGCGGTAAGTGATATCTGGTTTGACGGGCAAGACTTCTTTTAACACACCGTCAGTCAAAGCTATAGGCCACTGGGTATTCAAGATTTTTCTAATTGCTTGTGACTGTTTGCTATATGTAGTGATGAATCTACATGAGGCTTCCACTACAGGACTTTCCACTGAAGTGGATGTACAGGAAATTGTAGCTCCCTCTTCGCTAACAACTGGAGGATTAGACTGTAGCAGACTATTTCTGTCTATAGAATTTACTTTCAACAATGCTACATCCAAGTTGTGCTTTCTATAGCCTCTGGCTAACAGTCTCTTTCTTGCAATTTCTTGTGACTCTGTCCAAGCTCGATCTGTACTGCACGCGCGTCTTATTCTTAAAAATTCACCATACGGTAAGCTGTCAATAGTGTGGCGCGGGTGAAAGCTAGTCGCGTGCAGGAGCGTATTACCAGCTGTTGTTTTTTTATATAGACTAGTGGTAATGACCCCTTCTAGTAATGTAACTTTGATGTCCAGAAAGTTTACCGTGTGTGCACTTATATCACTAGTGAAGGCTAAATTGAGCTCATTGTCATTAATAGTCCTGACAAAATCCAAAGCCTGGTCTCTATTGCCTTTCCACACGATAAAAACATCATCGATATAACGCCACATGTGGGCTACATGGGCATCAAACAGGGCCTTGTGTTGGCCTCTGAGGACATGCTCCTCCCACCAGCCTACATGTAAGCATGCATAGCTGGGGGAGAAGCATGCCCCCATTGCCACTCCACGTTTTTGTCTATAGATCTTGGTGTCAAATAAAAACACATTATTGTTTAGACATCGTCTAATCATTTCAACCAACATTTTGTTGTGCTGGTACATGCCAATATTTCTTTGGTCTAGATAGTATTGTACTGCATGTATACCGTCCTCATGTTCTATACGCGTATAGAGTGCAGTGATGTCTAGAGTCATAAACAACATATCTTGTGTCCATTCAATGGCATTGAGTTTTAATAAAAAGTCTCTTGAATCCTGTAAGTAGGTGGGCAGACTTGTAACAAATTCCTGCAGGTAATGGTCGACATATTTGGACGTATTTTCAAAACAACTGTTGATGGCAGAGATGATGGGTCTGCCTTGTAGAGGGTCTAGGCCTTTGTGGACTTTTGGAATGAGGTAGAATAGGGGCAATACAGGATGTTCTTTGTGTAAAAACTTAAATTCGTCTTTTGTGATTAACCCCTCTCGTTGCCATTGTGATAACACAATTTTGTAATCACTACTGATTCTACGCACTGAGATTCCATCGCTACGCTCATAGCAGATGTTATCTTCCAATTGTCTAAAAGCCTCTGCACGGTACTTTGTTTTGTCCCATAGAACAATATTGCCCCCTTTATCCGCATTATTGATGACAACATTTTTCTTGTCTTTCAGTTTTTTCATTAGTTGAAAATATTCCCTTGCCATTCCACTAGCTTTGGTTTTAGATCTGCAGGAATTTCTGTACAGGTGTTTCAATTCGTCGTTGACCCTCTCATGAAAAATATCGAGAGCGTCTCGTGGCATGATGGGGACAAATGTCGATGGTGCTTTGAAAGGACTTTTCCCTGGTAGTGAAATGTTGATGCCTTCTTCCTGCGCCACATTTTGGGAGCACATAATGCTATCCTGGTCGTCTCTTAGTGCTAGAAGTGTTGCCAAGGACGGCATTGTTCCTGCTGTCAAACTTGTGCTAGCTTGTGGCACTGGTTGTACATTGCTGGTAGTAGTGCGACCGTGATTTTTAATGAGAAAGAACTTTCGTAATTTAAGTTTTCTAATAAACTTATATATATCAACACGTGTCTGGACATAGTCAATATTGCTCTCCGGACAGAAACTAAGACCTAAGGATAGAAGCTGGGTCTCTGCGGCGTTTAATTCAATGTCTGTTAAGTTGATGATAGTCAGGGGGTTGGTTGGCTCATTTAATTGCGCCAGTTCTTCTTTTTCTGGCGCCCCCTGCCTCCGCCGTTTTGCGCATTTGCGCCTTTGTTTCCGCCGTCTGTTTTTGGTTTGCCTGGTAATTGACTGGCTCTCGGTCGAAGGGTCTGTAGGCGTTTTTCCCTTATAAAATCCAGTTCCTCTGCATAGCTGACTGGCCCCAGCAGGGTAAAAGAGGAGGTTGACCCCCCCGAACTGCCATCTGAGTCACAGTCCGGGCCATGGCCCATTGTGCCTATGTCCAAATTGGTAGTTGGACCTCCCTCAGCACCTGTGGATGTAGATGTAGATGCAATTACCTGAGCTCCTGCTGTCTGTCCCATTGATCGGGCAAGGGCTTTTTGTTTTTTGACATTGTCATATTTGCGAGAGAAGGTGAACACTTGACCTCTCTCATAGTCATTTTTGTCTCTGGCAAACTTAAGCCTCTTGGCACTCGCCCTGCTTCGCGATATTTGTCAAGCGATTTTATTTCCCACCATTTCATCATTTCACTCCTATGGTGTTTTTCCAATCGTTTAATTACACTTCTTATGTCCCCTTGTATGATTGTTGTTGACTCACCCCGAGTCGGGCGTTCGTCCACTGACGGCAGATTTAGAAATAAGTCCTCTGCAGTTCTTTCCCTGGTAGCAAATATTTCCTCCATGTCGAGGCACTCCCGCTTATTATGTGCACCGTAAATCAAACTTCTGAACCCTTTACTGTACGTGGGTCCCTACAGACACTGCACGCTATCACCTTCTCACCTGCTCGTAGGATACGTAGGGCTCACTGCTCGAAACGCCGTGCTCCGTCCTCCGTGAGTCAGCCGACTCCGCTGGACTGCACCACGCCCGTCGTGTGCTCCGCCTTCACAGGTCAAGCAGGGGGCTGATTGGTAGTAACTCTCCCGAGCTGAATCCTCCAAACGACTTGTTGTTTCCACACCAGCCAACTTTCGAAAAGGGGTCCGTTGAAGAGAGAAGCCAAGTCCTGCTTCTCTACAAATGTAAAAACACTCCAAAGAATGCCACAGACTGCAGCACCCTCACAGAGAAAAACGGACACAGACTCAGGTAGCGATTGCAGTGTCTTCTATTTTATTGTCATTATTTCATGTGCAGCGGAAGTGCCATGGACCGGACGCGTTTCGGCGACCCTGTCGCCTTGTTCACCGGAATTAAAGAGTGTTTGCCATTACACACTAAACTTATTTAAAAAACGGCAAACCACCAATCACATCACTTTGCTCTGTACCATGTGACCACAATGTGTAAATCAATAGAAATGGTTGACAGACTATCATTTAGCATGGTGATTTGACATATATGGCAAAGTGTTTATAATTGATTTTATCTGTTCAAATACTATTTTACAAATGTCAAATGGTAATTATTATCAAAAACCCGCATGTTATGACCATTGTATATGCGAATGATGTTATATTAACATGGATTATGACAGTATATATATATATAGAGCATAGTCAAACGTAAGAGGATGGAGTCTAAATTACGCTTCTCCAGGGTCAGAACCCGTAATAGAAGATTCTGGAATTAAATAAGCATGTTGAGTGAAAGGTCATCCCTGGCGCATTGCAATACGACTTTCATTTTTTGTGAACAAAACATTGCACACTTTTAAAAGTTAGCTCTAATATGTTCAAGCTCCTCTTTAGGTCTGGCTAGAGAGACCTGTAACTTTGATAAACAGATCTGCTGTTGCCACTACACACACCACACAGCACACATACGCAACGCGTACACACACACAAAGAGCTAGGGGCATTTTGACATCCCAGTTTAGCCATTGGCTTGTTTGTTTCATCTGGCTTCAGGCATTGGCTCAATGATTTAACCTTCAGCTTTAGTATCAACCCATGGCATTTTGGGGATCTATTCTCTTTTTCCCAATGGTGGTGGAACACAACAAGGTATGGGATAACAGCACAGTGTACAATACTGTATGCAGCCATGTATCTACATTATTTATCTCACAGCATAGGCAAGAGCGACGCCAGGGCTCACTGCTCAGCGCAATAAACACAGCAGCTGTTTTCAAAGATGCTGGGTATCATGTACTTTGAGGAAAGAAACTCAACTCCACTCATTGAAAAACTCGACATGAGTACTGTGCTGCACACCTGTAGTATATCTCCACGTGGAACTGGCAGCACAATCACATAATCTGTCAAACGCCTTGGTTTGGTGTAAGTTGAAATTTAGCTCCATGGACAGTGTTCCTGGGATCTTTGGCTGCCTTAATTTTCTCGGGTTTGATTCCCAGTGTTGCTGATCCCGTATATTTTCATGACGCAGGAGGAAAGTTCTCAAATGGTATTTTTTCTTGAGTATTAGAAATGGTTTATACATATTTATTTATTACCAATAAACAAGGCTGCTGAATGCTTTAAATCAGCCAAGTGCTTGCTTTTTATGACTACTGTTAAACTGTTATCGTTGAAAGTTATTGGCATTCTTCAGGCCAGATGTTTCAACCCCTTTATTTCAACAGAACTCTTGTTTTCCCTTTCCTAACAAAAGTAATCAGCGAGAAAACTGCTATCTAACACCCACTCTGGAATAGATCAAAAACAATTTCTGGGTCGTTAGCCTTTGTTGTCTTCCTGCACAGCCTCTGTTCATGCTACACAATTACATTTTACAGTGCCCTTTTCTCATGAGTTATCTTCACATGTACTGTTTAGGACACAGAGAGCACATTTTGTTCAGTTTGTTGCTACATGCTTCTGTTGTGGCCCTTATACTGGTTTCGGGTCCCCAAGTGTTACATAGCAGTTCAGTTAGCTTTTTCACTTCTCTAAGCATAGTATGTTGTGCAGGAAGGATACCCATCCAGTACACAGCCTATGCTAGACTAACATACACACCCAAGTGCTGTGGCGCTAAAGTGTGTACGAGGCGCTCGGCAGCAGAAATTAGCACCGGCGCAAGGGAGAGGGGAGGAGAGAGCCATATCTTTGTGAATATGACACTCTCCTGCTCTCTCCCTGTCACACAGCGCAGTGCAGCATTTTTGGTTGCTGTGCTGCGTTCCGTGAGAGCGGGCCCTAGTCTTGAATTCATTCTTTGCATTATGGTAAGTGAAGTTTCCACAAGATAGTGTTCCATAAAATGTCTTCATGTTTTTGGTCTAGCTTTAAAGATTTAAAGTGTGCAAATACATGCATGTACAAGGTACATGTCTTTCTGTTTGTGTGTGTTATTTAAAAGTCAGAAATGTTGGTATTTGCAATGCTTGTTTTTCATTCAAGATGCATGCTGGGCCACATGCCATCATGACACATCCCTGTCATTTTGCTCTTGTCACCTCCACTAGCTTCAACTGCCTTCGCATCCTCCGCAAGACCTTCAAGTGGGTACCCCCAAATGCAGAAGGACCATCACCCACGCACTCATAACAAGCATACTAGACTACGGCAACGCCCTCTATGCCGGAATCAACAGAACTCTTCTACACAAGCTCCAAACCCTCCAGAATGCCGCAGCCAGACTCGCCCTTTGGACCCTGTGACACGAACACTTGAACCAACACCTACAAGACCTCCACTGGCTCCCCGTCGAGAAGAGAGTAACCTTCAAACTTCTCACCCATGCCTACAAAGCCCTCCACAACATCGGACCCAAATACCTCAATGGGAGAGTCTCCTTCCACACACCCTAAAGGAACTATCCAAGGCCCTAGCAGAGACCTCCCGCATCCGCAGAAACAGAGCTGGTGGAAGAGCCTTCTCCTACGTTGCAGCCAAAGCCTGGAATGAGCTCCATGTCAACATCAGACGCTTCCCGACCCTGCACGCCTTCAGGAAGAACCTCAAGACCTGGCTCTTCAATTGAACCGGAGCTGCACCCCACCCTCCCCCCCAGCGCCTTGAGACCCTCATGGGTGAGTAGCGCGATTTACAAAATCCTGATTGGTTGATTGATTGTTTGCAACTGTGTCACTCTATGTCAAGTCCTTTGACAATTAAGGAAACCACCACTACCCTTCAATCTGTTCATCCAGGCACTGGGGCTACCATCCTGCAGATTCTTAATGCTGAGCTCTTAAGCTGTGACAGACATTTTCTGCATGGACAATAGCATCCAGGCACTTTAATATAGCACAGGCTATTGACTTAGGCAGTGATTCTTTAAAAAAAAGTAAGACCTATTGACTTAGCCAATGCTTATTTTCCCTGCTGGTAGGTAAGGCTACCTCTTTACAAATGGCAGTAACCATTACAACATGGATGGTGGTCAATACTAGAGCCCCCCCCACTATCGATTGGGGTTTGTGAGGGAGTGGAGAGGAGTCCATCGAGCAAATGGGCTCACCGGCCCTGCCCCAGCCCTTCCTAACATCCAATCACCAGTGAGCAGGATCTCATCAGAAAAACAAATCAGCAGTATCCCTGCTTACAGGAGTGCATTAAACGTGCAGTGCAATTGGAGTCCCTTCCTCGTGGTGAGTGCTCCCGTCCTAGAGATCTGTAACATGCCACAATACATTGCAATACTTTGCTGGCACACATACCGTCAAAGCGGGCCTAAATGCCGCCTTCCCTCCCAATGGTCTACGAACCTACAGTACCACCCGATGACTGTGAGTCGGTCCTGGTGTGGTGTCGTAGATGCCCTGTAGCGACGACTTATTTAAACTCTTGAAATCAAAGACCTGGCTAGGAGCTGGAAACCCCTATAGTTGGGAAGTTTCCAAGTGTCCAACTTAAATTTCATGTCCTAACATTTCTATTTAAAAATCCCCATCTCTTGCATTTGTTCGTGTTGCCTGAAACAAGCCCTTTTATTGAGTCCTCACCACAGGCCTTGATTTCCATGCACTAAACAGGAGGGGGCAGATCTGCAAGGAAGTGCCACAGCGTGGCAATGCAAGCCCTTTGTCTGCGCCACACTGCAGCACTTCCGAAGCACAGGAATGCGACATATTGACCATAATATGTCTCATTCCTGTGCGGGTGCAAGCACCGTTGCACCATGGTGCAAGGAATGCCTTCTTCATGGGGGAGATATTTTTTGTGCAGGAAGGGTCACCTTCCTGTACAAAAACAATCAGTACAGGCATTTTCCTTTTTCACTGCGTGCTGTAAGAAAGAGGAAAACATGAGTAGAAATGAAAACATTTCTCCTTGTTGCGCCACACTATGCCTTCCTTGCGGAGGCGTTGCAATGACACGCTTTTTCAGATTTGCGATTCCTCATACATCTGGAAATGTGTCTCGTTCCTTGGGTGTTACATGTGAACACCCACAGCAACACCCATGGACACTGAATGTCCTATTCTATGGAGAGTTCTCAGACAGAAAACAAGGCAGTCAGGGGGGTACTGCATTCTCAGCTCTGCATCGGCCTGACATCCTGTGATTCTGAGCAAATCAATTAATCTCCCTATGCCCCAAAAATTATTGCGTCCTAGTGTAATGTAATGTCCTCAACTGGTGTATAATTGTCACTTTCGATTTCAGGAAATCTTCGTTTGGAAAAATAAGCTGTTTATTCACCTAATAGTAAGTGCTATGCAGTATTATTACTTCCTCTAGTGGCAGTGAATACAACTGCATAAAATAAAGTGCATTACCATTTCCAACTAACCCCTCGTAGACGGGCATAACATGATCAGACAAGCAGTTCAAAGTTTTCTCCAAGTGTAAAACAGCATTATTGACAAATTGTCTGTAGATCCAGTTCAGTCAATTCAGTCCACATCAGCACCTCGTGACCGCACCCTGAGCCAAAGCCTCATTTCAGCAGGGGTCTAGCACATCCTGCGACCTCTAGGCTACACCTTGCTGCCAAGTATTGTGGGTGTTGTGTTGCTATTCCTAATCCGGGCTGCAAGTGCTGTGTCCTCTCTCTGCAGATAGCTTACCGACCAATAGCCTGCTCCCCATGTTCCTGCGATAAGACATCCCTTCAGTATGTACATGAGAGGCTCCTTTGGCTATAGTGCTCCCTTTTCTGTCCCACTGTTGTCTTCACCACTTTGTCTGTTGTTTATTGGCCTCACACAGCTCTGCCACCTGCTCCCCCATGCTCTCCAAGTTAAAGCCTAGCAGCTCAAGAGCCTAACCAATGTTGACGAGAAACAGGCCCATGCCTATGCCAGACAAGTGTACCCCATCCGGTTCGTAATACCCTTATGTTTTAAGGTTGATGAGCCCATGCCTCACAAAACCCCACCCATTGGTTTTGCACATCTTGAACTTTCTACTGCTGCTTCATGCAAAGCCCCCCTCCATTTGCATCGTCGTATGGTCTTAGAACATACTAACTTCACCGGTCTAGTGAATCTGGCTACCGCTGTCAGTCCGGCTATAATGACCCTTATTAGATCCCTATGCCCCAGGTAACCTAGGTTATTCCCCCTCCAGATGCACTACTATTGCATCAGGCTTCCCTTCTCGCTGCATGTTGAAAGGTAGGCAGCTGGTGTTCCCATCAGATGTATGTCGTTACTACGCATGCTTTTACAACGCATGCCTTTACCACGCAACTTTTACAACGCAAGTCGTTACAACGACTTGCGTTGGGGGGCGCTGGATAGTGAATAGTTTAATTTACTATACCAACTCCAGTCCCCGTGGATAGTAGGGAAGGTTTTGGATAGTAAATGTAACTATTCCCTATCCTACAGCGCCTCCCAGGGCAAGTCGTTGTAACGACTTGCGTTGTAAAAGTTGCGTGGTAAAGGTAGTGCCTGGTAAAAGTTGCGTTGTAAATGCTGTTCCCCGTTCCCATCGCATCCCTGGCTTGCCCAAACTGGAGACCGCAGTGTTGCGCAGTGGCATTCCCTCCTAATCCTTTCATGCTGACACCCACCACTATGCCCTGGGGATGAACGAACGGTCCAGTATCCACACAATGCATGCTTGACTGGAGGGGTCTGTCATAAGAAAAACAACTTAGCTTAAGTCGGACCGGATGTAGCCCTGGAAAGCCTCTGATGCCCACCGTCTATCTTTTTGATATGCTCTGCATTTAGGCCATTGGCCATAGCTGTTGTTGCAGTGCCTATGTTTAATGAGTGTGGTGTGAATTCATTCGGGTGGAGGCCTGCTACCCTAATGGCCATTTTAAGGACTGCATTAAATTTGAAGCAGCTGATGTATACACATATTAAGAAAGATTCTTATGAAACCAGTCATTTTATCTATCAGTGAAAGAATCAAATGCAGCCAAAATATCAAATATGATTTTGATATTTCCAGATTGTCTACCGTTTATAAAATAATTTAAAAAGACCTAAAACATGCTTCTTTAGACCAAATACCACAAAACTGAAAAAACAAAAGGAAGAAGTAACAAAGTTACATTGTATTGGCCCCTTCAGGAAGAAAAAAATTACTCTTTCACTGTCTTTTTCTTTTCTTTGAATGGCATTTAGTTTGTGGTTGTGTAGGTGTTTTTTCAGTGTTATATGTTTTCACTGGTGAGGGCTATTTCTCTTTTAATGGGGTTTTCTCAGTTATTATAGGTTTAAACCTAAAACCAGACCGCCTAGGTATAATCCATCATCATGCCGGAGAAGCAGCTGGTTGTCCTGGACGCCAGTCTTTACGTAATTACACATGCAGCAAACCGGGCAGCATTCGCTGTCTTCCAAGCAGTACAAGCATGTGTGCTTGCCTCTGTCCTCCTGGTCTATTTTTGATTTACGTAAGTATATTCTCATGGAGAGGTCTTTCACATGCAGGTCCCCCCCCTTTCAAGCATGCTGTCCCCAGGTTGAATTTGGCAAGGGCTCACTGACCCTGTATGCCCCGAAGAAGGCAAGGGAGAAGACAGCCCTAAAGAGCAGTAGTTCATGTCTGTGTGTGCACATGCTCTGGAGTTCTTTAAATACTTTTCGCAATGTACTGAAACATTTGGGGTGTCTCCCATCTTGTTTCCTTGGTTGGAAGAGCCCCGATCCCTCATGGCTGCCTTACAATAGAAAGTATTGACAGGGTCGCTGTTACCCGCTTATTGTGCATAACAGGAAACAGCGCTAATGTTAGTTTGCGTGCAGGATTAAATTTTTTTAGGTGAGAAGGCCCACTAGATAAATTCCTCCATGTCCCTGCTGGACACTTCACCAAACCCTTGAGTGCCAGTTATGGTCTGAAACATCTCCCAGCACTTACTATATTTTGTAGCTGCCTTGGGTGGTACCGCCATCATGTCGACATCCATGTGCGATGTTAGCTCCCCTAAATTCTGCCACTGAAAATGAGACACCGCATCACCCACTGCATTTTCTACATCTAGAATACGCCTGGCCCTGACTGCAATATTAGCCCTGAGCCGACAGCCCACCAAATGTTTTAGTAAGTGGAGCACTATTGAGCAATGCGCTGCCCCCAAATTCAGAGCTTGGACCACCGCTAGTTTGTCTACCCGTAAAGTAATTTGCCTGTTAGCGAGCCGGTCTTTCCATATGGAGAACACGACTATGCTGGGAAAGAGTTCCAGCACCGTTAATTTTTTGGTGATTCCCTCCTCATGCCCACATGCATGCCACTGTGCAGCCGCCCATGCAGAGCCCAGGATAGCCTCGAAGCCGTCGCCCCCAGTCTATGATTGTCCAGGTTTGCATTTTCTCCCTGAAGCCACCAGTGTCAGATGCCCTCTCCACAGTGGGAAGCTGTGTTACAGGACTTCTTCTTCCTTGAGCCCGCCCTTGCTGCTTTCTCCTAGGTCTCTCTGGGGGTAGCAGTTTCGACTGCAAGCCTCCCGATCCAAGGTCCTTGATGGTGGAGCCTACTGGCCTGTCTGCTGCCTGCTCCTGTCTCCTCAACGGGTATTGTCCAGCTGGAGGGCTTCCCGTGCTTGCCTGCTGACCCAATCCTTGCCTCGACTTGCCACCAGGTACCATGCTCTTCACAGCAACTCCTGCAGGTCGATGTTCAGCTCTGGTCATTCATAGATGTTCTGGCTCTCTGCTCCATGCGTTTCTGGCCTTGACCGCTCCTCATTGTCCTCTTCTTCACTCCTGTACCTGACGGGCATGTGACGCTCCCTCCCAGAGCACCCAGGATGGGTAGCACCGCTTTTGCTTCTAGGTATTGTGCCCTCTTGTTCCCGCCTTGCCCCTTAGGTCCTAGCTAACGTGGAAGACAGTGCTAGCAGTTGTTATTTTCTTTTTAGCGCTACTCTCCCTAGAGCTTCAATCAATCTGACTGTACTTGTAAAGCGTGGCGGATCACCCGAGGGGGTATCCAGGAGTTGAGGTACTGATGCCTTAGTCAAAGAGCCCGGTCTTGAGCACCTTCCTGAAGTTGGCGAGCAAGGGGGAGGTTTGCAGGTGGACGGTGAAGCCGTTCCAGGACTTAGCAGTGAGGTAAGAAAAGGAACTTCCTCCACTGTGGCTTCAATGGATGCTGGGGATGTGTGTCAGGGCGAGGGGAGGTGGAGAGAAGCTTCCTGGTGGGTCTGTGGAATGTCAATCGATGGTTGATGTAGGTGGGTCCAATGTTGTGGAGGGCTTTGTAGGTGTGAGTCAGCAGCTTGAAGTGGCATTTCTTGTGGAAGTGAAGCAAGTAGAGGCTTCTGAGGTGAGGGATGGTGCTGTTTCTCTTAGGTAGGTTGAGGAGGTCCACTGCTCCTGGTCAGTACTGCAGAGTAGGGGGTGACTTTAACCAAACCAATGAACTATCCAAGCGCTTAGGCCAAAGTTTGGGCAGCTGACAAGGGGTAATGCCTTTAATCGTGCTGGCCCTTTAAGAAGAGGCTGAGTCCTGTACTGGGTGGGGCATGGGCATGAGCAGCCAGGGTTCGGTTATCCGTGCCAAAGCAGGCCATGCTCCAGGAGCCCCTCACATGTAGGTCTTGGGGAGAAGGGGGGAATTATTCATGAACAGTGTGCTCCTCTCCACACCGCTGCCTAACTTTTATCTTAACACAAAAGGGTAGCATGTTTCAATTGGGCAGACTGCTCCTCTCCGCAACCTGCCCTCCCAACAAAAAGGCACACCGGTTAGTTCTTCACAGGCACCGCACTCCTCTCACCGCCCTTGCCCGACTTTATCACGTTTCACGAACCAGTCCTGTGTTCCGATAACGAGGCTTCACAATGTCGAAGGCTCATGACCTCCTCAGGGACCCTCTGCCTTTATAACTCGATGGTGATTCCCAGGGGGCCCAACTCATTAGTCCCTTTAAACCATGCTGACCAATCAGGGACTTGGATTTTCCCGGGCTATGTGCCCTCCCGCTCGCTGGCAGGAGTTTGTCACGGGCCCCTCAGTGGTCCGGCTGCAGCTCCCTTTTCTATTACACCAGCTTTTTGAATATTTTAGTTTTTTTATGGATAGTGTTGCTATTTTGCCAAATGAACGGCTCAATGCTGTAAAAGATTACTGAATTTTAACCAATAATTGTACTATACCTCAGTACTACAATAACATTACCTAGCAAGACTGGGATGACAGAACATCCTCAAGGATAGCTGACTGCTGTACAGGGTCAGACAGGAGGTGTATTTTTTTCTGCAAGTTATATGGCTGCTCTCAATAAAGAGAGCCTTCCAGAGATTCGAATGATTGGGGTAATTGTATGTAATATAGTTGTGTTATCGGGAACTGGTTATCATGATTTTCAGGTGTGTCTAAAGGCAACTTTTTTTTTAATTGCTTTATTTTTTGGCTGTACAGAAAAGAGATGATAATTACCAAACATAATTGACTGCACTCTTGCAAAATCAATGAAGGTAATTACTCCCTACAACTTTTTAAGTTCACCAACCGGCACTGCAGATAACCAAAAGGAAGAACCATTATACATAGTGGCATATCTAATGCAAATCAGAGTATGCCTCACTCCACCGCCAGTATCAATGCTGATTTAGCATTTCAGTGCCAGATGGTAAAGGGGAAATGCAACAGTAAATTAGGCCAGTGTTTTGCTGGACGATTTTTTGGTGGTGTGTGGAGGCTCCAACGGGTCCCCAAAGACCCTCTTAACATATTTAGACTCCAGAAGGCCCCGCTGCTCACAAAGATCGGGGAGATCAGACTGCCTACAGTAGCGACACCAGATGCCCACATTCGTGTCACGAAGATATTTCTCCTTAGTACTCTAGTCGAGCACCCAGCCAGGAGAAAGTATTTCTATCTGATATCTCTCTCAACTCCAATGTAACTTCAATCATGCCTGCCCTGGTGAATGCTATTTTTACACAATGAAGGCCTAGTTGTTGCCTGGACCCTGCAGTCTCATAAATTGTAGTTTAGAAGATGGGAGGAACCTAGGGGCATATTACCAACGTTAAGCGATATTTATCGCTAACGATGCTTAGCAACGAATTTTTTAACGCTAAGCATCGCCCAAAATTATCGCAGATAAACCTTGGTATTACCAAGGTTTATCGCAAATGCGATAAAAAACGGCCGCAATGCATGAATATCGCTGAAAAGTCAGCGATATTCATGCATTACCGAGCTAATGCTCTTAGCCATGTTATCCACCTCCCATTGGATAACATGGCTAAGAACTGCTCAGGGCAGGTGTTAGCTTTTGGAGATATTCGCGCTTAGCGCGAATATCTCCAAAAGTTGGTAATAGGAGATAGCGATGTTAGCGACTGGTTCCAGTCACTAACATCTTGGCACGCCCACTTTGCATGTCATTAGTGATAAATATCACTGACATGCAAAGTGGGGCCCAAGATGGTCGCTATCTCCTACTAGCTGTCGCTAACTGGTGTTAGCGACAGCTAGGTAATAGGGAGATCATTTTATCTCCGCTTTCTTGGCTTTTAAAGCCAAAAAAGCGGAGATAAACCCCCTTGATAATATGCCCCCTAGTCTTTTAACATAATTGCCACCGCTAAAAAATGTTTTGTAAACACGAAAATTCACTAGATTTTGCCATTTCTTTTTTAACAGCTTTTTTTTTAAAACAAAAACAAATGCCGTATCTTTTTTTGTGCAAAAAAACTCTTATTCTATAAATTAAAAATATCTTTACAAGTGATTCCTCCGCCAAAGTTATGCTTTTTTAAGAACTTACAGTTGAAAGCCCATATTTCACGCTTGAAAATTCCTGACTGTCTTTATGTATTATTTAGGGGCCCTTAGCGTGAACTTTTGCATTTTGATCAAATTGAAAGCACACAAACAAGACCATGAACAGCCTCTGGGTATATGGGGGATGGCAGGGACGCAGAAAAGGAGCGAAGCATGAGATGCGTGAAAAAACATGAGCGAAAAAAACAAAGGTTTATAATTTCTCCCTTCTGTCTCCGTGCTATCACTCTTTCTTGTGTATATAGCATATTATGATGGTGATATGAGAGTTTACACTGTAAAGGTTCTGCTGTCTGTGATTGTAAAAATTATGAATTTAATAAAGTAGTTTAGATACAGGCTGGACCTGGTCCACGGTGCAAAGGACCGTGTTACGTGTATGTGTGTGTGTGTGTGTGTGTGTGTATATATAAATAAATAAATATATATATAGTGCACCGGGTGTTGTTCACTAATCAATATTGAATGTATGGTGTTCAGTTGAACGAGCTGGATTATAGGGACATGAATTAATCAAGAGGGGGATGGGAACACATATGAGGTCATGTACGTTACTCATAGCCGCCATGTTTAACACAACTTACTGGAATCTCTAGCAATGTGGCTTGAATCCCACACCTTACTGCATAACTTCTACTGTAGTCAGCAGCGGTGTGTTCATAGGGGCGACCATTATGTTCCACTCGGCGTTCTAGCCGGTGAAGCAAAGATTGTGGACCTCATTTACAAGTCCATTGCGCTGCCAGTCTGTCACTTTTTTAGACGCATCAGTGGCGCAGTGTGCCTGCCCATATTTACAAGGCCACATAAAGTCAGCCTACTTGGCACTGCATTTACAGAAGACTCCATATTTGTCAATAATTTCATTCTGGGTGAATGAGGCTCCTTTGTCCCTCACTCTTCATGAAGGTTGTGCCCATCTACTTGGCCATAAAGATAGAGCAGGGTCACATGGGGAGGCAATGCCACTTAATCACTATTACCCATTTTAATGGAACTATTGTCGGGACCTCCAAGGATGAGTTAGTCTTGCTAGATTCAAAATCATTACCTCAAGATCACAGCAGATGTTACCAGATCATTACCGTGCTCTCAGGGCCACCTGTGTTCAACAGCACCAGAGGTCTAACAAAGTTGCCTTACCTGCACTTCACAACAGCATCGCAATAGCTTCAATGGGGCAGTTCAAGCACTTCACAGAGTACATAAGAAAGATAATGACCAATTAGGCAGGACTGCTACACCTGTTGTGGAGCACTACAAACTCCCCCTCGGCGGTGGGCGCTGCTATGAGACTGCACTGCCAGTTATGTAACCGAATTGTGTCATAACCTCTTGGTAGAGATGATATATTCTTACTTAAACATACACTCACAGACCCACCTTGGTTACCTGTTTCAGTGGGAACAGCAGATAAGATAAACTCCATGACAGGTGTGAATACTTTTTTTGCACGTGTATTGCACATTCAGCTTTTGTTTAGCTTTTATAGTAGCATAACTACAAATACCAGAAAGCACAGACAAAAGAAAGAGTATAAATGCAAGAGGGCAACATTAAAAAACACGATACTATAAAAATAACCTTTTAGGCAATAAAAAATATACCAGCATTGACAATGCTCGATCGTATGTGGGGGAAACTTCATATACTTGGACTTAAATCAAGTTGGTATCTTTGTAAAGTTTAAAAAGAAATAAAAGTGCCTACTTTAGTTGTCTCACTTGGTGTGGGCACAAGTTGTCCAAATAATTCGAGGCATGTGCAAACTATTTGTACTTTGAAATGTTAATTGTTCATATCTCAGTGTTAATGACATACACAGTAACTTCAGTGAATATGAACTGCCACAAACATACATTGGAAGCTCCTGGTCTTCTTTATGCAAAGTAAAACAATAAAAATGTAAATTGCTCAATAGGGATGGCAATATTGTCAGCCTTGCCCTTATCTTGTGCCAGTCACGACTCCCAGAGCTTGGTACGTGCCATAATGGGGGTGTGAAGAGATGCAGGAGGTCTGAAGAGTAGTGTCATCAGTATCGTCGTAAAGATTTATGCAACCCCGGGCAATACATATTTTGGGGTCCCTGTTTGGAAGAAGTTTGAATGTTTTACTCCTTCTCCCCTCATCCAAGCTCTTGCAATGCTGAACAACATTAAATTATATGTTAAATATTCAGAAATAGTGACATACAAAAACAGCGAAAGCTTATCCTGAATGGTGTCTGCCAGCCAAATAGTACGAAAACAAAACTTGAACAAGCATTAACGAAGGCATTTCTTTTTCAGTTTGAACCTAGATTTTTGTACTTCCCTCAATTGCATTTTATGTGGGATTCGGCGTATAACCAGCTTTTTATTCCTATTGTAGGAAAAACATGCAAAGGGGGATGTGTTCAATGTTTAGCGGACTAGTGCATAATATTAAGATGAGACGTATGCACATAGTGCTTGGAATTGTAGCTTGAGTTTCCCAATATTTATAACTTACAAATATATCTCACTTCACTGCTGGGGGTTCTTGCTGCAACAGTGAAAGTCAAAGGGCTGCTCTGAGGATTTTCACCTTTCTCTTTATATGTGTGACCTCCTCTGGCTAGCCAGATACGTATGACCCTACTGAGTAAGAGAAATGGGATGGATCAAGATCAGGAGAAGGCCAGAAACCAAAAGAGAACAGTATAGCAAGCAATGTAAAGTAGGGGTAGATGGGGGTAGAGAAGGGAATTATGTATGAAGATATGTGAGGCAGGGGGGAGGGAAGTAAAGTAAATAGAGAAAGGTGAAGTTGACAGAACGAAATATAAAGATATGTAGGAAGAGTAAGCGATGTGGGTAGGGAAAGAGAGGTAGTGAAATAGGCAATATTTTAGAGAGGGGAAGAAAGAGCTAGAGATAGGGAGTAGGAAATATAGATAAAGGGAGCAGGACATTTAGAGAAATAGGTGAGGTATAATATGAGGTAATGTAGTAAAAGAGATGAATTAGAGAGAGATAACAGCAAGAGGTAGAAATAGGCAGAGACCTGAGAAAAAACAAAGTGATGAAAGACAGAGAGAGAGAGCAAAATGAGAAGATATATAGAAAAACAAGCCAGGTAAAGAGAATAGTAGTGAAGAGAGAAAAATAGAGAGATGGATGAAAGCTAGTAAGAGAAATG
The DNA here is from genome assembly GCF_964261635.1 of Lissotriton helveticus. Taxonomy (NCBI): domain Eukaryota; kingdom Metazoa; phylum Chordata; class Amphibia; order Caudata; family Salamandridae; genus Lissotriton; species Lissotriton helveticus. The sequence continues at coordinate 2,005,800,308 of NC_136059.1, read as the reverse complement.
TGTCATAAGAGGAAGCAGCAAGGTTTATGTGTAATAGAAGGATGTGGATAATTGTGAAAGGAAGAGAGTGGTGTAGAGAGATTTACAAAGAAAGGACCTGACGGTGATAATTGAGGTGGTGGGGCTGAGTTGAAATGGAGAATAAGCTTCAGAGACAGATATGTGTTTGTGTCAGAGAGCAAGAGAAGAAGAGCGAAAGGAGTTGATGGAGAAAAAGGAGTACTGGTAGCCAAAAGGAGTATGATATTTAGAGAGATGAACCTAAGTAAACCGAGGAAGAATGAAAGAAAGGAGATGTGAAGTGATGAGATAGTGAACTATTGGAAAGGTGAGTTGAGTGGTTAGGTAATGAGAGAGAGAGTGATGGCAGAGAGAGGTGAGTGAGTGAGGGATACCTGCGGTAGAGTGAGAGAGAGGTGAGGGTGTTGGCGATATGGAGAAAGAGCTGAGAGAGAGGTAGAAAGAGAGATCACATATAAGAGTCATGGAGGGAGCAGTAGAGAGGCTAGGTAAAGTTAGAGATTAGGTTGTGTGAGAAAGTATATAGAGGAGAGATAGTGGGAGGTCAAATGGAAAAAGAGCAGTGACGTGCAAAGAGTGATGAGGAAAACTGAGGTGAAGTAGACAACGGGGATCAACAGTGATATAAAGTAGACAACGGGGATCAACAGTGATTTAAAGCCCTTGCTGGCCAGAGCCCAGCCTTCATCTCCTCCAGGATTCACCGCCATGCCCCTGCACGCGAACTCTGCTCTTCCCATCTCAACCTGCTCACGATCCCCTACTTTAAAGGGAAAAAACATGGCGGCCTCAGATTCTCCTTTCTGGCTCCCCACTTTTGGACTTCCCTCCCAACTGAACTCAGATTTGTAACTTCCTATTCTCATTTCAGAACACGTCTTAAAACCTTCTTGTTTTCACAAGCATACGAGTAAGGATCCGTCTCTCGACTACCGTTGCCACCCCGCTGCCAGCGCCATGAAACCGCTTGGTGTAAGAGCGCTTTACAAATATTTTTAACATAACATATATATATATCTATATATATATTTATATATATATATATAGGCGCAGAGAATGTCATAGCAAAGCCATACTCGAGAGGTAGAGATAGATGAAGTTCAGTGATCCATATTGGGTATGTTGAGAGAGATAAGAAGTCGACATAGGTGAGGTAGCAAAAATGAGATAAAGAGGATGAAGCTAAATAGACAATTATAGAGCACCAGAGGGGGGTTAAAAGGCAGGAGTTTAGGTGAAGTACGGAGAGAGAAAAGACACAGAAAGATTATTTTTCTATTTAATTGCCATTAACTGCCTCAGAGTGTGAAGTTTAAGGCTGGGCAGGCCAGACATGCACTCAACGGGGCAGAGTTATTAGATGTAAGTACAATGCAGCCCTGCACTGCATTGCACAAGGGAGAAACAGCAGCACAGAGCCATTTTTATAAAAAAAATGGCATGCTTCTGTTGACGACTCCTGTACTGGCACACAAACAGGCGGCCTAGTGCTTAAAGAAAGATGAAATGCACGTGATTTTGAAGCATAGTTCACAAAAGAATAACTAGAGGCTTAAGAGTTTAAGATAAATATGCATAATATGCTCACTCATTGCTTACTCAATATTGTTTGTTGTTTCAATGGATGGAGGGGTTATAGGGAATCATTTGCTATGTGGTGTAGACTCTCGAAAACTCTTTATGAATAGAGTTTTTGGTGCAAGGATACGAAGGGACCAGAATCTCCAATTCTGGTAGGTGTCTATGTACCAAATAACAGGCATTGCAAGTTATTGACCCTACAATGGTGAAAGCCATGTGGATCCAGGAATACCTGGTCCCTTTCCCTATGTTATTCCTGATTCTGGGCCCAATATTGGGCCCTTTATGACTGTTATCTCCCACCTGTGGGTTGTGAACTTATGTGTGGTGGATGGCGGCTAGGAGAGGGCATGGCAAAACATTTGCTCTCCCATGGTGCAGGAGGAGATCCAATTGTAACTCTACCGGCAGCCCCTTCCCGTAGTAATTTGCTATTTGCACCCAGTAAAGCCAGGTCTGGTGTTTCAGGATCAGGGATTACCAGGTTCAGAATTTGTGGATGCAGGTATCCTGGTAGTATCTACCTAGTGGATGCCACTCTGAGCACTTCTTAATGAGGCTGTTAGAAGGAGCTAAATATGTAAATGCATTTCCCATACTTTTCAGAACATTTATGTTACAGCTACAGCTCTAGGGCTGGAGGGGAATGAGAGAAGTAATTAGAAAAAAAATTGTATAAAAAAAATCTGATGAAAAAAAAGTTCCAATACTTGTTTTATTCCTATGAATGCGTACTTTACTTAGCCGGTAAAATTTCCACGTGAGGACAATATCTGTTAATCAGCTTATTTGTAAATACCAATGGACTACGCCGCATTACTCTGACATATGTTAGATCTGCAGAGATTGAAATCCTTCATGAAAAGGCAACTTCATTTAAACCAATGCGAGGGTCTAAATTAAGCATTGCATAAGTTATATCAGATTGTGTCCATCAGAAACAATAATGTTTCAATCCTTAATCAAACAATGAAATAAAGTGTTGGTTGTTATTTCCTGCATTCAAGACAGCGAATTGTACCTCAACTTTACCTACTTCCTTCCTTCCTGTCCTACCCTCTAAAGGAATGGAGATAAGTGGGTAGGCTCCACCTCCTTACCTGGCCCCCCATACCAAGTCCTTTGTTGATTTCGGATGGCTTCTTCTTTCCTGAGCAACAAAGAGCACCTGTTTCCATCAACCTACCTATTCGTTTTGTTTGCCCATCCTCAGAGGTCATCCTGAGGCTGTGCTTCTGAACTGTTTAGTGTAGGCGAAGGGCAACTGCTGCATAGTGCATTAGAGGGAGTCTTCCCTGCTCTTAATTTTTGTTCACCGCTGATCCATCGCAGGGTGGATTTTCTTCCTTGGACTCTGTGGTTCTGGGGTATGAACCTTTGGTCCTGACTTCCAAAATTGTGCTCATTGAATTTTTTGGCAGGAGCAGTGCTTGGACGCGAGACCAGGTCCCTGATTCCTGAAGAGGGCAGTGGTGCTTCATGTCCAGGATTTCTGCAAAAACCTCTGAGGGTGGGAAGTGATTTATTAGTTCACTGCCCTTGGCAAAAGTTCAGGCTGGGAGCCAGGAAGACAGTGATTAAGTTCTGAATCCCCTCCTTTCCTCCTCTTTAGTAAAGTGATTTGTGTAGCAGCGATGCATGGGACACAAGTTGCTGCTAGCTTTAGAGCAAACTAAAAAAAAAAAACACTTCCGGTTAGAATGCATGCTTAGATCAGGCCTCTGACTGACTCTCTCTAGGTCCTGTATGGGTTGCATATACGCAGTATAGGTTGGCATAGATCACTGTGGTTTTAGTCCTCTCTGTTCCCCTGTGCTCCTTTCTTAGCATCAATCTAAAGCATGGTTTGGTCTGCAATTGAGCCCTTGGGTAGACAAACTACACAGCAGTGCTTGCCTTCACAGAACCTTCAGTCTTGTCACAGTTTTAAGTATTCTCTCCTTCCGCTATGGCATAGACTTGGCCTTCCCTTGAGTACAATAATGACAATGATGGTTACAACTCTGCAAACGGGGACAAACGTGCAAAAAGTGGATTTTAATGACCTGGTGAATTATCTGTCCTCCAACCTTAGGTTTTACTTCTAATAACGACTAGCTAAGACCTGGTACTAGTGATGAGGGATTCCTCCAGTCCCACAAGCCTGCCTTACTAAAGCTTTAATGAATTCTGCAGTCTATGATTGCTTGCTAAAAAAATGGAAGAAACCTGAGTGGGCTCTATTCCCTAGGTTCATGGGATGCCTCTATTCTTTGGCCAAGGGTGACCTGGACCTTCCACACTTTCTGAACTTCGACTTTGCGTTGGTGAATCTGAAAGTTAATTCTGCAGTGCTCACTAAGGAGGTGGCTCTATTGATGCAGTGAACAAGAAGACAAAAACAACCATGACACCTTCCTACGGGGGTTTATTGTTTGACGTTTGGTGCTGGGATTTCTGGACTATATGCATCTCATCCCTAATTGAGGCTTTTCAATCTCCTTTGTCAGCCATGCAGGAGGGTGTAGGCTGCTTTCAGTTGCTGGCTCACATAGAGACAACGGCCAGATGTGTGTTATATGCAGCTTTTTGTGTTCTGAAATTATCTGTAAGGCCTAGGGATATGCATCTGTGTAGCTGGTGAAAGGGCTGGGGCCATACGTTCTGAACCTATTCTAGAATCACAATTCGATGTTTTTTTTTAGCAGCATGAACGCGTAGAGGGGAGAAAGGCAATATTATTGCCAATCAATTCAAATGGAATTTCTCTGGACACATGGTAACCACAGACAACTACGTATGGTTAGTTAATTTATTACAAAACCAAGAATAACTGGACATAAAGACACCTCAAGATGAGAGTGTAGAAATACATGGAATCAGCTCAAAGCCAAACCTGCATATCCATTGCACCAATGGTGCAGCATAAACAAAACAATCAAATAAAGAAGCAGGATGCAAAGGATCAGAAAGCATGAATCCAAGTTTCCCCTGCATTGAGGGCTGACTGATGAATATAAAGCATTATTCAATCCCTACACTACGCTAAAATGACATTCCTTCTAAGCATCTTCAGGGGCAAGAAATAAAAGTGTCAACATGTGGAGTCTTCCTAAGATATCTCCCACCATTGAAGGGTCAAATAGCATAAAGCAATTGAGACAGAGCTTGTTATAAATTGCTCTCTCTCCGAAGGCAGAGGGAGAAGTGGGCGCTTTCCCTACTCCCAACAATCCAATATCTCAGGTATCCTACCCAAGAATCTTTGTGGGTCCTGCCATCTGCTCAGAGTACGATCGTAAAGGTGGTTTTCCATGGGATAAAAGTGTTCTTGGGTTGCAACAAGTTAACCTTGGTTCCCAAGCCTTCTCCTGTGTGAAACACAACAGCCTTCCTTTATCGACTCAAATTTACGATGTATCTTCTTCTCTCCTTGTCTGACTAATAAAACAAAGACATTATTCTAGCTAATAAGAGCGTTTCTTACAACTGCAACACAGAACAGGAGAAAGAACAAATCCACAGTACACATGAAATCCAACTGTTGATTCTAAAGCTAGAGCTTCCAGGGAAAATCCATGCCTGGCCTACAAGATTTGGCTAACATAAGAAAATGGCATGTGAGCTTTATGAAAATGCATAGGAAAATAAGGCACATTAAGTAAATGCATTTACCTACAAGTAAATTAATAAACTTATTTAATAAATGAATGATGGTCAGATACACAACACAAACTCTTCACATTGATGTTTGCTGCTCCTCACATTCACTTTCTATTCTCCAGGTTACTATTCAATGGCCTAAACACATCACATTTCATGTTATTACATTTCAGAATTCTAACACTTCACATTAATGCAACAAGGATTATATGCGGATGCGCTCTACTCGTGTGATCATAACGCACTTCTACAAATATAATGCGGTTTCTGTTGCATCACTGGCATGTGGATGAGACAAAGAAATCCTGCCTTTTGGGAATGCCTTTCATTTTACTGAAATTGCTTGGGATGAATTGAACTCAGTAATTCATGTATCTTTTAAAAGCCAGAATAAGTTCTTTCAATTCAAGGGGCTTGCCCGATACCTTGGCAGGCGCAAATATTATTATGAATATCCCCTTAAGCCATGGTCTCAACTGTTTTCCAACTGCTCGCCTTTTAAATCAAGGGGTTCTTGTAGTCATTCTCTAAAACACCAGTAGTACCCCACAAGGGCAGCAGTCCGAACTATGCTGGGTCTTGCTAGTCAGACTGAAATCTTCCCCTCAAGTGTTCACCAAACTGCTGTCCCACTTTTCCACAAGGATTGAGGGATGGTCTTCTGGTGCATGTTCCAGCCCAACAGCATGTTCTCCTGATAGATGGCTGAAGCTTCTGTTTCTACAACACTATACCTTCCTCATAAACCAACCACGTCCTCACTCATATGCGAGCAAGAACCTTATGTACATCACTGCTTTTTCTTAGGCCTGACTTGATAATGATCTTCTTGCCACCAGCTCGTGCAAACAAGCATAGTTCCCATCTGTTGCTTTTCTTGATGAAGGACTGTGCAACAGCCATGCAATGGCTCCAGATGCAGAGCAACATGGTGAGTGGATCCTTTGAGTGGTTGTTATTCCCGCCCAGGTGTATTTTGTTTTTGGTCCGACAGATCTGTTTGTTTTCTTTCTAAAGGCTGCCCATTCCTTCTTGGTTCTTCTGCATCTAGACCCCTTGGAATAAGACCTCCTGCTGTTTTGGATGCCTGCAACAGAAGACTCTGAGGCTCTTCTCCTTGTATTAAAGAAAGGACATCAGCAAGCAACTTCAGTAATAGTTGTTACCTTCCAGTCTTGCAGGGGGCATCTCAGTCTCATTCTCACCATAGATATGAGCTAAATTGGGTGGCAAACGATGCTTGGGTCGCTTCAGCACATGGTTTTCGGCTTCGTGTGAACTGGGCCCTTCCTCTAACTGGAGGGAGCTGGTAGCAGTTTAGAGGATTCTATAAGATTTTGCCCGGGAGGAACGGCAGATAGAAATTTTAGTCTGACAACACTGTCAGAAAAGTATATCCTGAAGGGTTAGTTGGGAACACAGTACAGATCCTGAACCTGTTAGTTTTTCAATTTGAGCTTACAATTTGGTGGCAGTCCAGATTTGAGAAGTGAACAATACTAGACAGACACATTGACTCAAGAATTTCTATCCTCCCAGGAGACCTGGGGACAGTACATCACCCCAGTAATGGGTTTGTTTGCCAGTGGACACAATGCCTTGCATTCTTTGTTTTTTGCCGGATTTTGCAATCAGGTGGCCTTGGAGTGTCCTGAGTGCATGGCCAACAGTGTTGCTATTTGCCTTCCTTACGACTTCCCTGATTCCCTGTGTCCTGGGGAGAGTACACAAGGAAGAAGCTCTCATGATTGTGGGCCTTCCATTTTGACCAAGGAGACCTTGGTTTTGTCTCCTATGTCAGATTTCATTAGACCCAAACTGGTTTGCCTTCTGACCCTGTGTCTTCTGCACCATCCTCCTTTGAACTCATCTCCTGCTGGCACATGAAGCGGTCATTGTGGAGACTGAAAGCTGGGGCATCAGTGTTTAGGTCTGGTCTTTCCAATGCCTTCACTTCCAACTTGAAGGCTCTGATTTGATCCTTTGTGTTTACAATGGTCTGCCATCGAAATCCAACAGGCGGTCTTCCATCTGTTGAGTAACTTGCTTTTCATTTGTTCTGGGTTGTTGCTTTGTTGTAGAGTGTATGAGTCCTTTACTGATGTACCACTATTTGATTCAGCTTTCCAGTTTCCTCTGCTTCAGCCCTTGAAGGGCTTTGCCAAAGTATTGTGAGTAAATGTGTTCATCTTGATGGTAATTACACCTGGTTTGGGACGTCGGGCTCCATTTACTGTGTTCCTCCCCACTTTTGGTTGAGTTCAAGGTATCTCCTGAAGGGCAGCTCTTGGTTCAGGGGGATCAGGAGGTTGGTCTTTCTTCTTTTTGTTCCTCACCCTTCTTCTAATATGGAAGTTTGGCTTCATTTGCTTCATTTGGTTTGGGCTGTTCGGATTTACCTCTGTAAGTCAGCTGCCTTAAAGAGGTGTGACTGCCTTTTTGTTGTTAATGTTTGTATGACTCTGCAAGTCCCCCGCAGCTTCTCTGGGTCGCTAGGTGTGGTAGGTGATTTCCAGGTTGGCCTGTCCTTCTCTGGTAAGGTTCAAGCACAATTTAGAGGACTTCCACTTTGAAGGTTAGCACCGTAGCCACTTGGGTTTCCCCATCCACCTTTGTTCTCCACTAGAGGGAGGATGTGGCAGGGAACATTGAATTGGTATTTGGTACTAGTGTTTTGGAGTAGCTTCAAAATCTGTTTAGCTGTGTTCATTTGTTATGGTTTGCTACGTTACCAGATTTGTAATGAGCTAAGAATACCTCTGAAGGTGTCCTGAGGGTTATTAAATCAAGGAAGGAAGCGTTCAAATCAAAGCACAGAGACTGCATTTACAACCAACCGGGATCAGCACCAAAGATCCTAAAAGGCAGGTCTTCAAAGCCTTCCAGAACCTTAGTAAGGAAGGGGCAAGTCATAAGGGACCTGGTAGCTCATTACAGAACTTTCATGCCCTCACCGAAAAGGCTTTGCTGCCTGAGCGAACCGGTGTATATCTGGGCACAGCTAAGTTGCCCTCCAGAGAAGCACAAGCAGCGTGATGGTGTATAATCGCGAAATTTCTGCATGAAGAACTCAGGGCACTGTGATGATCTTTAAATACTAGGCAAAGGGACTCAAAGATCACCCTATTTTTCACTGGTAGCGAATGCAGGGATTTTAGGGCCTCTGAAGTTGGAGTAAACGCGGCAGCCCGAAGGCCAATGTGGGCACAGCATTTTCCATTCTTTGGAGTTTTCTAAGAACTTCATCCAGTCCATCTTCTAGCTCCAAGAACAAAGCATGGCAGTAGTCAAGGGAGCTCATTATAGTGTTTGTATAGTATTTGTGTTTGCGTTGTGTTTGCGTTGTCCGTGATTGTCCCCTAATGATTGTAGGGTGTTGGAATGTCTTTGTTGGCTGGCTTGTCTTTTTGATAGATCACAATGACGTCATAATGTTTGGGTCTATTCTCCTTACGTAAAGAATGTAACATGTAGGGAAGAGGAGATTTCGGCTGGAATACGTCCTTCTACTCTTCTTTCCCCATTTCAATACTTATGTTGCCAGGCTTCTCTTCAGCAGAACAGCTTCGTTTGGTTTATACAGTTGAGTTGATGGGCACATGTGCATTTTACGGCCCTGAGTACAAGAGGTAGGACCACCCTTATTGCACAGGAACTGGGACAGGAAAGGAATAATCCGAGTAATGAGGATGTAGGGGAAATAATCCAGCCATTTCTCTATAATACGCCCTTTCCATTGGGTCACACTGTGGTTCCATTTTCATAGGAAGTATTTGTTCATGTGCTTATTGCATGCAAAGCGCATGCTTTTCCAAAATGTATAATGTTCGGCATATATGTCAATCTCGCAGTTGGCAGGTTTTAGCAGCAGAGGGCCCACACTGAGGCGTGCAATGTGATCGATTTCATTGCGAATTAGTCAGAAAAAAATGACTGTTATTCCTGCGTGCAGATGATTTAGTGAAAGGACGCTGGGCTGTGCGTTCTGTGCAGTATAACGTCTTGTAGTTAACTTCAGCAGAATACTTGGTGGTTTACCCAGAGACGATAGTGTGTTGTTCTGTGTCTATGGTAACGGTTTTTGGTAGTTATCGACAATTATCATTCCAGATCGGATGGCCCAGTTGTCCTTGGATGCCACTTGGAGTGGACTGAGCAATGAACTCCTTTCTGTAAAGAGCAGTAGCGGCAGTTTGCATAGATATTGAGTGTTCCATCTGACACGCAGCCGTGCCTACAGTACATTTATTAATAGCTACTTCTACACGTCCGGATTCTTATGGTAATAATGTGATCTCCCAGGGTTTCAGTTTTCGTGTTATTGTTCCTTGTTTATACTCCTATGGCGAGTGGGTTGCTGTTCTGCGACGGTCACGACTCTGGTTTGTTAATATTATTTATAGACAACCTGTGCAAGTATCCAATATGGAATCGAGACTTTGTCATGTTTCCTTTCATTCTGCCAACTCGCAGACGAGAATAAAACATGTAGGGGCAAAGGCTCGATAGAATCTTTCTTTTTATAAAACAAATATATAATTCTTTTCAGTTTCCAGACTTTGGCAGCCAACAAAGACTATTTTAGAAGGTTAAATTCATGACTCGAGAAGTTATTTTAATCAGGGCTTGTCACATAAGTTTTTGATGTTGGACTTTCTTTATAGTCAGTATGATTCTGAACGTTGTTGTATTGTTTTTAGTGCTGCCAAATGGACCCAGTGTGTAAAAAGCAGCACTTCGAATTGTGGCACATAATGTTTTGTGTTATCATTATAAAGATGATCTTAAAAACCAAGCATGCAGAGTTATGTTGGGCGAAGGAGGAGCGAAACAACACCCAAAAAGCAATCGCAACTGAAGCTTACTGAGTCTGCGCAGCTTTGTCTGAGGTAAAGCTTAGCTTAGTTGAAATGATGCACGTGATAATTCTTTCGCTACAAAATGTCCCATCTACTAAGCGTCCGAGATCCTATGACAGAAAATTCACACAGGAAATGATGCTGTGGCGATGGAAGCCTAAGGGAGAGAAGCCCAGAACACGAGCTAACCTTTGAGCAGGAAAGGGTAAACACAGCTGCTGCTCGACATCATTGCCCTGTGATTCCATGCCGACGTGGCTGTAGTCCAGGGAAATCACTTTGACAAGATCAGGTACTCTACTGTAGTTCTTTATTTATCCAATCCCGAGCTAGTTCACTTTGTCCTCTACTTGTGAGGTATCTTATCTCCACCGAGGCTGTCCTTAAACAGTCCTGCGCTGTTAAATGTCCTGATCCTCCACCCACTTCCTGGTCCTGAGGCAGTGTCCTGGTTGTGGACCTAGCAGGACTCGGTCCTGCAGAGCTTTGGAGCAGTCAGTAGTGGGTGCAGGCTGCCAATGGTGATCATGCCCTGATACTTCTTATTTCTTATTCACCGGCGAGATGGGCTTTATGGTTGGCAGACTAAAGGACGGACTGCAGGTGTCTCCAATGGACACTAAACTGAGAGCAGAGCGAGCAGCCACACCTCACAGCTCTTCTCGCTATTAGTAACAATCAACAATAGGAGGATGCTCTGACATGAAAGGGGAAGGAGGACTTAAGGAGTGGGCTGGGCTTGTATTGCTCTGCCTCCTTCAGGGGTCAAATCAGTGAAAGTGCACATGCAAGGAACATCAGTGACTGGTTATTGTAACCAACAATCATTGGCAAAGCCGATAGGTTTAGCCTATACACGAACTATTGGCTTTGCCAGTGTCTTTTAGCCATGTTGTACAGAAGGGTGGCTTAGAGTGGAGCAGTGTAGAGTGAAGTAGAGAGGTGTAAAGTGAAGTGGCTCAGAGTGGAGTGGCAGACAGTATATAGTAATAGAGTAGAGTGGCATAGAGTAGAGTGGCGTGGAGTTACATAGAGTGATGTAGAGTAGAGTGGCGTGGAGTTACATAGTGATGTAGAGTAGAGTGGTGTGCAGTTACATAGTGTGGAATGAAGGGGCCTAGAGTGGAGTGGCATAGACTAAAGGGATGTATGACGTTTCAACGCATGCTTTTACAACGCATGCCTTTACGACGCAAGTTTTACAATGCAAGTCGTTACAACGACTTGCGTTGGGGGGCGCTGGATAGTGAATAGTTTAATTTACTATTCCAACTCCAGTCCCCGTGGATAGTAGGGAAGGTGTTGGATAGTAAATTAAAACTATTCCCTATCCTAGAGCGCCCCCCACACAAGTCGTTGTGAAAGTTGCATTGTAATGGTTGCGTCGTAAAGGTACTTCGTTGTAAAAGTTGCGTTGTAAACGCTGTTCCCCGACTAAAGTGGCGTAGAGTAGAATGAAGTAGTGCATCATAGAGTAAATTGGAGTGAAGGGTCGTAGAGTTGAGTGGAGTGGCATGGACTAGAGTGGATTGGCGTGAAGTGGCCTAGAGTGGCTTAGAGTCTAATTGAGTGAAGTGTCATAGAGTGGAATGTCATAGTGTAGAGTGGAATGGCATAAAGTAGAGTAGATTGGCCTTAGAGTGAAGTGGCATAGATTGGTGTTCGCAGTGGCATAGAATGGAGAGGAGTAGAGTAAAGCAGAGAGAAGTGGAGTGGCGTAGAGTTGGGTGGCTTGTTTGCATGCAAGGATTGTTGAAAAATAACACTGCAAAAGAATATTAGACTTAAGAACTCCCTCCAGAAAACTAACAAAGAAAGTGATCCCAGTTAGTTACCTGTGGTGGTGATAATATATCCAAAAACATAGCCAGACAGATTATTTCAAACAGTTATATTACAGATTTAAATGATGTTTCTATATTCATTATATTAATTATATTTTATTCTCAGATTCATCATTGCGAAGTGGATCAGAAAGTGATTCTGATAGACCAACGACTAGCACTGGTGGTTGCCCATACATACAAGGGTCCAGATTTCAGGACAACCACACTATGTCCTCTTTTTTAGGGGATACAATATGGATGCCCAACAGGGGCGGGAGTCAGTAACAAGGCTGGGGCAGACCCAGGCATTGGAGCAGAGGGAGAAATACACAGAGAGGAAAAGCGAGAGTCATATTCTACCCTCAGGAAAGCCACAGGGAGATTCAGACCAGACTTAAAGGTGGTAGAGCTCAACTGCTCTACTTCTCTCAATGAAGTCACCAGAGAAGTCTCTGAAACACAGTCTCGATTCCAAGCTGACCCCATAGAACTCATGGTGAACAATCAGAGACTCAACCTCAAATCCAGATAAACCCAACATCCCTGACTACAGTCTGTCAACACCTGAAAAGGATATTCTATCCAAAGGCTTATCTTTTATACCTACTGTTCCCCCCAATTCATTTGGTATCAAAATAAAACTACAACAATTTTTCAGAAATATAAGACTTAAATAATTTTTTTCCAATAATGCACAATCTTTTCAGAATCAGGCAGCTACTAACTTCAGAACAGCATCTACATTTACCCTGGTCGAACATCTAATGAGTCAAAGGATTTTAGCACATGAACAGATTGTACTCCGGGAGGTAATTGATCTTCTGGTAGACAGAAAATACATAAAGTTCAATATCACGAAACAAGAAAAACATGCTTGGAATCTTTAAGATAAAAACAGTCCATTGTCATTAAGGCGGCTGAAAAAGGTGGTGCAGTAATCATCCAAAACACCTGTGACTACATCGCTGAGATCAACCTGCAGCTAAGATGCCAGGAAAGCTACAAACAGAATAATAAGCATCCCACCCAGGATATAGTACAGCTCATTCATAACCTTACACGCAAGAGACTTGATGAAGGCTTCCTCAGTGACCCCGGGGTGTAATTTCCTAAACACAAAAAAATTAGAGGATACCGACTAGTTATACTCTTCCAAAAATCCACAAGAGCCAGGACAATCCTCCCGGAAGACCAATTGTCTCAGGCTGTGGCTCTATTCTGGAACCACAGAACACATTTATTGGCAGATTCCTACAGCCATGGGTCATGGAGAATAGGTCCTATGTGCGAGATACTGTGCACATCATCCAAATGGTGGAAAACCAACCATTTGACTCCATGATACAGTTCCTAGTAACTCTTGATGTGGCATCCTTATACACCAGCATCCCGCAAGACCAGACAATGGCAGTGATACTAGAGGTCCTTGAGAGACGACCTACTCCACATTGGATTCCCACAGAATTCCTGGTGGAGCTATTAGGAATCCCCATGACAAAAACATTACTTTGTCTTCCAGAATGAGTATTACTACCAGTCTAAGGGAGTAGCCATTGGAGCTGGCTTTGCTCCCAGTCTAGCTATTCTATTTATAGATACTTATGAAGACAGAAATATATATATTCTGGACAATCCATTCTTTGAAAACATCATAATGTGGAAACGTTACATTGACAATATCCTGATGATCTGGACAGGAAGTGAGTTAAACCTGATTTTTTTTTAAATGTATATATTGGCATTTTCACAGTTGCAGTACAGAAACAATACTCAGCAAGAATTGGAAGTAATTTCAATAATAATACCTCAGCATCAAGTTCTTTATACAGTGGTAAACAGTAAGACTGCAGTTGCGTGTCCCTTCGGCTCCCCTCAGGCCCACCCCCCATCCCTCTGCCCGACCCGTCCCAAGACACCACTGGGAATCAGTAAGCGTAAGCCCAGAGTGTTTGAGCCACGGCTTCCATATTCTCCAGAATATTTTGGGATAGCCCCTTGCCTGATAGGACGTTTTCTCCCCCAGCATATACATGTCCATATTTTTCTTCCACTCAGTCAGTGATGGGCATAGCACTGCCCCTCATGTTTTGGCCAGGTCACCATTTGCCACCACCAATCCTAGCTGGAGTAGCAATACTTTTGTGCTAGGGAGATCAACCTCCGTGGAAATTCCCAGTAGAACTAACTGCAGGTTCATGGGAATCGTCCCCTCCAGAATGGCCCCTAGCTCTTGTAACAGATTCACCTAATATCTCTGAATCTGGGAACACTCCCAAACCGTATGGAAGAAGGTACCTTCCGGCGCTCAGCAGCGCAGGCAATTGTGTTCCTCTTCCCTCCCTATGCGATGTAAATGTGCCCTATCGTAGTATGCCCCGTGTAGCTACTTGAGTTGGATCAGTCGTAATCGTGATTTGATGGCCACCTCGCAAGCGCCATTTCCCAGTCCAGGTCCTCTATTTCCCCCATATCTAGCTCCCACTTGGCCTTCAACTTCTGCAAGGAGTCCGGCTTGTTATTAATGATAGTCCTGTATGTCCAGGAGACGGCCTCGTCTCCTATCTCTCCCATCAGGAGGTGACCCTCTAGTGGAGCATATTCCGGAATGTCTGTCATGTCAATATGTTGTGCCCGCCACTTGTGCGCCAGCTGTAGATATTTATAATGTCGGGATTTGGCCATAGCATATTCTGTCTGGAGGTACAAGAATGTTACCAGTTTCCCTTGACATAGTAAGTCTTTCAGTTGTGAGATGCCCAGCAGGTCCCATTTCCGGAAACCTCTCAGTTTCGCAATTTCTTTAAGTCTGTTGCCTACCTACAGTGGGGTTTCCCTTGTCACTCGACCTGCCCATTTCATCTGCTTTTCCGTCTTTTTCCATATTGCTATTACGATCTGTGTGGCTGTCAGGAGACGCGTGGAGCCATTTCCACCATAGATATATTGTGTGTAGGGGAGTTCAGTGAATTGTGTGTGCTCAAGCGCTTATGTGGGGTGGTCCCTATCTATCTGGCCCCATTCATTCACCACAATGAGGTGGGTTGCCCAATAGTAGGCCCGTAGGTCAGGCAGGGAAATACCTGCATTATATTGGCTGCGTTGTAATGTCGCCAGCTCTATCCTCAGTGGTTTCCCATCCCAGAGGAACGTCCTCAGTGTGCCCTCTACTCTGGTGAACACCTCGTCCAGAATCCAGTGATACATGTTTTGTAGGACAAATAGGAACTTCTGGAGCACTATAATTTTATAAACGTGCAGCCTGGCCCAGCAGGGTAAGTGGCAATGTCTGCCACCTGTCAACATCTGCCCGGAATTCCCTGTGTACCCTGTAGAGGTTTTGTTCCAGTGGCGCCACTATTTTTGTTGTGACATAGATACCCAGATATTTAATGCCTTCTGGTGCCAGTTGGAGTTGCCTTGGACACACATCACACCCACTACCTCCGCCCACAGGGTAAAGACAAGATTTCTCTCAATCAATTGTGTATCCCATGTGAGCTCCATATGTTTCGCAACTATTCATTACATTAGGGATTGATGTCCCCGGCTTTGTGATGTACATCAGTATGTCGTCGGCATACAATTAGATGCATTTGTCCAAACCCTCCTCTCCAGGGCCCCGAAATCCCGTTATATCTGGGTGTGCCCTAATAGCACATGCAAGAGGTTCCAGGCCCAAAGCAAAAAGCAGAGGAGACAGGAAGCATCCCTGGCATGTACCCCTGCCGATCGGGAATTCCCTGAACACTACCCCTTTAACTCGAGTTCTGGTCTATGGTCTTTCATAGAGAATGGCAATTCATCTTCTGAATGCCAGGCCAAACCCAAACTCTTCCAACGCTAGCATTAGAAATGGCCAATAGACAGTATTAATAGCCTTTTCAGCGTCCAGTGACAGGATGAAATGTGGGTGTTCCTTAGTGGTTGCCACCACTAACCAGCTATGCAACCTCCTAAGGTTGAGCCTTGTTGACTGCTTAGGCATAAAACCAGACTGGTCCCAATGTATGAGTCCCGATATCACCCCAGTGAGTCTGTTAGCTAATATCCTAGCCAGTATTTTAGTTTCCATGTTGACAAGGGAAATAGGTCTGTACAAGCTACACTTTAGTGCCGGTCTGCCCTCCTTGGGGATCACCACGATTGTGGCAGTCCTCAGATCTCTAGGAAGACTACCTGTCTCGTTTGCCCCCAGGTATAATTGGAGGAGGTGTGGGCAAAAAAGTGTCACGTTCTGCTTAAAGAATTCTGGAGGGAGTCCATTGGGGCCTGAGACCTTACCAGTCTTCAGCTGGCCGATGGCTGTTACAATTTCCTCCTTGTTGATTTTCCTATCTAATGTTTTAGAGTCACTATCTGTCAGCTTTGGAAATTGCATGCGCTGGAGATAGGCCTGTATCTGTTCGGGTCCTGCCAAGTCGCGTTGTGTGAATGCCGGGTCTGGTGGCTCTTTGGACTAATGCCTCCACTGCAGAGGCCTGTGTTTGACCTCATGGTCATAGGTTCAAATCCCGGTGGGTCCACTCAGCCTTTCATCCATCTCAGGTCGATAAAATGAGTACCGTTGAGATGGGTAACAAGAAACATCTGTTATTCGGAGGCAAGATACCTCTGTGTGAACGTGTGTTTTACAAATACACATGTTATGTTATGTTAAAAGTGTTCATAATAGTCAAATGCGTTTCCTATTGCTATAGGGATGTCGTGCGTCTGGCCGGTGTCAGTCTGTATCTGTGTCACCCACCTGCTTTCTAACTCCTTCTTACTGAGCCATGCAAGCAGACGGCCCGTTTTGTCCCCCGCGTCATATAACCGTCGGTGCATGGCTTGTATCGCGTTGTGCATCCCTTTTAGCCAGCGCACAATATTTCCCTCTGAGAAGTTGCATTCTGTGCAGCAATTAGGGGTTACTACTTATGCTGGCCTGTGTTTCCATTCGCAATTTTTGGGATTCAAGCCCTGCTATCTGCTCTCCCTCCTTTCGTATCTTATAGGCTATGATGTTTTGGGCTCTGTCTCTCAATACCGGTTTGTAGGCCTCCCTCAGTGTAACAGCTGAGTCTACTGATTCCACATTCTCACTAAAATAAAGTTCAGAGTCTACCCTAATTTCTTTGGCAACCTGCGGGTCTCTTAATTCCTATGGACTGAGCTTCCATTCCCCTGCTGGGCATTGCGGCCGAGTGCCCACTGTAAGCCACAGCGGCAAATGGTCTGAGAGGCCCCTCGCCAGATATTCCACCTTGTGTATGTCTCCTAGTTCCTCCGCCGGGGTCAATATATAGTCCAGACGTGAGAAGGCTTTGTGCGCACCTGAGTAAAATGAATAGGCACTGGTGGTGAAGTGTTGCCTACGCCATATATCTGTGAGTGCCAGTGTATCTTTTTAAGTGGTGTCTCATTAGGGCTTCCCCTGGGGACTGTTGTGTGATCCATTGTGGGATCCATCACATCATTAAAGTCCCTCCCAATAATGTGTGTGTCTGATCCGGCTTCCAGCAGCACTGCCACTAATGTTTGTTTCTGTAGCCTGGGGGGCGCATATACACTAATGAAGGTAATGTTTCTCCTGTCCCACATCCCCTTCACCGCAACGTATGTACCACCAGGATATGTCCATGTACGATCAATTCTGAAAGGCGGGTTTTTCCTAATCAGTATTGCCACTCCTCTTGCCCCCGTCGAAAAACCGCCGTGTGCTAGTGTCTTTTATGCTCCTCGGCCTATAAACCCACAGAGAGTTCCCTTTAAGTGTGTCTCTTGCAATAAGATGACGTCTGGTTTCAGTCGTTTGAAGTATGTCGCCACCAATCCCCTCTTGTTTTTATTTCCCATCCCATTCACGTTCCAGGAGAAGACCGAGTACGTCCCTATATTAGGTGTGGCCATCCCGTTGGTATAGTGTGTCTGCTCTGCTGTCTAGGCTGTCTCCATCATCCCACTGCTGCTGTGTCTGTGTTCTCATGGTATCTGCCTGCCCACTATGGTGCCATTTAACAATGTGAAAACCCCATCACCCAACCCCCTACACTCCCCCATTATCCAACCGACTATCCCTTGGGTCAACAGGACCAACTTTGTTGTATGTGGACTAGAGAGGTCTGTCGTCTGTCGCCCACCCACCCAAACTTACCCTCTCAAACTGTTCCCTGCCCTTCCACGCCCTACTCACACAGGTCTGCCCACTACAAGTCGGCTATCTAGTGTCGGGCCCTGCACGCTGCTAATGCTTCCTATTATCTGTCGGGCAGGTATTTCCTACATCAATGGTCCCGCACAAAATATGCAATCCTAAAACAATGAAAGAAAACAACTAAAACCAGGAGATGAAAAAAAAGGGGGGCGTGAGAGGGGAAGGGGGAAGGTGCAGGAAAGGATGAGAAGGGACCAAAAGGGAAAAACAAAAAGGAAAAAATAAGAAGATCAAATTTGGGAAAGGATAAACCGCCCATGTGGGGTGGTGTGCAAGTTCCTCTGTCTTTCAGCTATTCTCACGGTTCTCCAGGACAATATCTGCACATCATTCTTCCTCACCTGCTTGTTCAATCTGATTGTCTATCTTGGTCACAGTGCCTGTCACTGCCTGGTTCTCCAGGAGATTGATCTTCTGCAGCAAGGGATGCTCACCCTCCAAGTCTGTAGTAATATCTTGATCTGTGCGATCTGCTGAACGCTGTTGTGCCATATCCTCGGTCTGCGGTGGCCCCCTGGGTTTCTCCATGCGATGTAGACTCTCAGAGTTTGAGGCTCGAGGCGTTGATCCTGTTATTCTCCTGCTACGGTATGGCGTCGCTCTCTGTGATCCCCTTTGCGCAATCTCCATATTCCTTCCTTTGGGCCACCGTGTTTTGGGACTATTGCTGTTCCTTGATGGGATTCTCTCCTTGAGTGCCATTGTGCCACCGAATGTTCTCGGCATGGGCACTCCTCCATTCAGTGCTATGCCTCCTCTGGAGTGTTGAAGAATAGTGTCCTACCTTGGTAGACCACTTTAAGTTTGGCGGGGAACAGAAGCATGTATGTGATTTGCATTTGGCGTAGCTTGTCTTCCACAGAATCAAACATTTTATGTTGTTTCTGTACCTCACAGGAGTAGTCTGGAAACACCATGATCTTTGTGTTGTTCAAACGAATGTCTCCTTTTTTGCCTGAACTCTCTAAGGATGAGGTCCCTATCTTGACAATTCAGGATTTTCGCAATCAGTGGTCGTGGGGAAGCTCCCGGTGGCGGCCGTGCTCCGGGTATTCTGTGCGCTCTTTCGATCACAAAACATGGCAAGAAGCGGGCGATGGGGAAAGTGTCCAGAATCATCAGTCAGAGGGACAGGATGCACACCTTTTCTTTTTGGTATTTCATGCTTTTTAACTTGTCAATTTTTTACCATGAGTGCGTGCAGACTGGTTTTCAAGTGCCATGCCCAGAAGGCACTAAGTAGATTAACAAATTAAATGATGGGGCGTACATCTCGCCCCGCCCAATCGCACAGCTAAATTGCGCCACTTTGGCGATATTGTAATCCTCCATAATAGTCCAAGTAATCCTTAAATTTCAACTCCTTTGGTCAACACTTTCTCAACTTTTTGTCAACTGTTTTATCCGAATCCACACGTGTAGTGTAAATGCCATTTACCAAATTTCTAATGTTCGAGCTGTGTCCATCCGGACCTCTTGAAAGAACACGAATAGTGCAAAATTCGTAAAAGGCAGCGTTTATTCAATAAAATACCCAATGCATTTCGGGCATAAATGCCCTTCTTCGGGGGTCACTGTGAATAATCAGAAAACACATAATCACCAATTATTATTTGTCATTTAACATCTTAAGTTTCTACATGAGGCACAAAAATGCTGTATTACGTTGTGACCCGAGCCCATTCCCATCATGAACCCCTTTCTTATCCATAGGAACTGGTTTCCCCTTGTCCTCGTAGCTTACCACCATCTCAAACTCAAACATTTGCCTGATTTTAACCCTGCTTTTTGTTATATCCTTCCACAGTCCTCAACCATATCTGCTACCTATCATTATGCAAGCAATGCATTTCCGTTAGCTTCCCTTATTCCTTCCGTTTCTACCCCCTGTGGTTTACCAAAAACAATCAGTATATACTTAATTTCCGTAAACAGTGCTTCACCTTTACTCTCCACATTTTTAATACTTATTTCCCTGCATTTAAATATGCATGCTTGTCCCCTGGCGTTTCGCCCTATTTAAACAATACATTCACATTCCCCTTCTTACACCCTCTATTCACCACTACTTACGTAATGATCTACTCTCCTTTGTTTTAACCTGACTGGATAGTTCACTCACCTTTCACCCCTCAAGAAAACACACTCAACCTAACGATTTTGCACATACCTGCCAAACGACGTATCAAAGCTTCATCCTCAACATGCCTTCCGTGAAAATGTGGAGGATTGGATCGCTTGAAGGAGAACGTTGTTATCAGGTGGGCCCACCGCCACGGAGGGGGGTCCCCCACTGGCAGAGGTTTAGTGAACTTATCCATCTTCCCCTGCCTCTGCGTTTGGGAATCTTTTTGGAATCTTTGGCCCGCGCTATCTGGCGCCACCACCCGTGTGAGCCGAGTGAGCGCTGCTTTGATCGCACCACAGGGCACCCCTCTTCTGGTCACTGTCTGCCGGTTTCACTTCTCCAGGGCCAGTTGATGAGTGTCCCCCACTGGTCGCTCTCCCTCAAATGAAAATCACCGCTCCCACCTACTTCCACTCTAGGGTGCAGGGGGGAGAAAGGGTGGTGGTTGTCCTCTCACAACTGTCTCTCTCAGTGCCCAACAGTCATGCCATTTTGCCCTGGGGTTGCACCGGGATCTTTTTTGCTTATGCTCCCCTCATCCGGTGTCACTCGCCTCCCAGCTGCATTTTCTCCATGCCCAATGCCTCGGGTGCTGATATTGCTACTGTGGAAGTTCAGGCCCCTTCACCTGCCCTGCCACACACCACCAAACTTTGTTTCTGTTCCAGGCCTCCCGTATAGGGGGATGGGAAGGAATCTGCCCCCCCAAAATATGGAGCTCCCGCCTGTTACACACAAGCGCCAAGGGTGTTTGTTTAAAAATTCTTACTGCTGCATACCCAGTTCCCCTAACCGCTCACCATGTCCTTCACCTCAGTCACAGTACTTGCCAATTCGCGCCCCCACCGCCTTGCCGACAGATAATTCCAGTCAGGGGGGGGGCTCTCTTCTCGGCGGTGACCACTCTGGCATGGCCAAATCCCTGGCAGATCGCCAAACTTCCCATCGTCTCGGGGCCCGCCAGCTCTCCACTTCTGCCTTCAGTGTTGTGATGCCCTCCCCTGTCAGGATCGGCCGTCCCTCGGAGGCAGCTGCCGCTCCAAAGGTGCAAAGGTTCTCAGTTTAGGAGTCCTAAAGTTAGGAAAGCCTAACTTTACTACTCCTAAACTGAGAAAAAGCCTAACTTTAAGACTTTCGGTATTCACAGAAGGCATTTAGGGTCATAAAGTTAGGACTCCTAACTTCTGTGAATACCAAAATTAGTAAGTGCCTTCTGTGAATACCAAAATTGTAGTAAGTTTAGGATTTTGTCTTAAGTTACTTCTGTGAATCGGGTCCCTCAGTGTCTACATCACTCCAATCCTTTATTCCCACATTCCAAACATTTGTTGGATCTATTTGAAGAACTCCTTGATATTAAATCATACACTCATCTCGAGTCCCAAGTTTGAATTACTTGAAATAGAACAAAAGAAGTAGGTCACAGGTAATAATGGTTGTGCGTTATTTTTAAAGATTCTTTCAGCAAGCCTTCGCATTGAAGGACTCCTAGCTATTAATTATTCCTTAATCCTTCAATTGCAGATTCCAACCCCTTGGTGTATCATGTAATTTATTTCACGCTTCTGCTTTACTTAATTGAAGGTAGGCCACAAATATTAATAAATCTTCTCATACACTGTTCTAGATTCTAACCAGATTTTGTGTACATAGATGATTGGCTGTATCCGACACTAATTCAAAGACTTGCTCTGTGGTGTTTCAGTGAGTCCAGATTCTTTACGGTCACCTTATACATAATTATTCCTTTTGAAACACACCAGACTCATGTTTAAATAATTTTGCCCCATATAGGCTGTCCAGTCCTGTGTCTTTTGTCCAGAGGAAGACCAGCTGTGACGCTTGTTGATTTGCTCATACCTCTGGGTTGAAACGTCAATGCTTTTTGAAGCTCATGTCCATCAGTTTACTCACCCCAAGGCCGAAATAAGAATCTGTTTTGGGATTGTTGTGGAAACATATATTAAATTGTGAAAGGACAGGCCATCATTGTCTCATTTGTTGTATATATGTTTGTTATTTATATGTTTTGTGTATATCAGGCACAACATCACTTTGTCACCCTATTTCACTTGACTCATGTAACTTTACATATGTAATTTGTGAATGAGTAAGTCATATTTTATTGCATTTGGTTAATTAAAACCTTTACAAAATTGAGTACAAAACAGTATATGAACTAGCCTTGGTTAAAATACATTTACACTCTTTAAAAAACAAGTTCTTTTTTAAAAACAGTATTACATCGTCTGCGGCCTGAGCCTCTCCTAACATATCAGACCTTCGGACTAGGTCCGCACCATTTTTTCCGTTTTCTGGATTAGGAGGCTCGCCTTCTGTAAGAATTTGGAGGCCCTACAGGCCGTTTGCAACTGGAAACTGTTCAGTGCTAACATGACGGCAGGCCTGCATGTTCTGATTTGATAAAAACGAAATATTTGTAAAAGGTAGTAACGTCTCAGACTAGCCAATGATGGACAAATGCACAGAATGTGAGTCAGTGTTTCTTCCGAACGGCCACACAGTCTGCATAGCGATGTTGGCCACGTTTGCTTCCATGCTGGGGTCTGATCCTTTGTGATGTAGGTGCCCAGGCATATGCGTAGGAGCATTTGTTGTGTGGACGGTGTTATATAGTTGACTAGGTATGGTTGTGGGGCACTTCTCTCATACGTGGCTAGCACCGTCCAGCCATGTTTTTTCTTTGCGAGGGTGGCTTTGTCGACAATCCTGGATTTTGGGTTTGCTGTACTGTTGGCTATTTTTTTGAAGGCCATGAAAGGGAAGTTTGTATTCCATGCCTCTCGCATGTTAAGTTGTGTCAGTGCGTCTTCCAAAGATGTTTTCCATACGTTTTTTGCATTTGTTCGGTTGTTAATTTCGCACCAACAATGGCCCATCAGCGTGTCCTCACTTGCTGCCCTTAATTTCCAGCACATTTTTAGTTTCCCGGCTTGCCTGACTTGATGCTGGTTTGAAAGCCCGAATTCCGGTCGTACTTGCGCTTGTGATACAGACCTTGGTACGTGAAAGATGTATTTGAACAGATTTGACTGTTGTAAGTTCAAGAAGATTGCGTCTTTGCCTCTGAATAGCTCCGAACCGTACGTAAGGGAAGGTAAAAACTTTGCCTCAATCACTTTCAAGAGGTAAAGGTTGGATGGGCATTTCAATTTTGTTTTCAGTAACTTTAGAGTAAACCGTAGTTTATTAGACTGCACATTTCTATGCAGTTGGTGAGTTTTTAGTGACCAACTTGAGTCGACCACTACCCCCAGGTATTCGTAGGAGTTACTTGACTCTATATTGTTGCCCGCGATGTGCCATTTGAAGGGTTGTCGCCCTTGCCGGGATGAGAAGCAGACGATCTTTGTTTTATTGTAGTTAATTTGCAAGCCATTCGCAGAGATGTATTCATGCAATCTTGTAAATGGAGCGTTGTAGACCCAAAGGGGTCTGGCTGCAGAGAACTATGTTGTCTGCATACTGTAAGCTCCTTATTTTGTATTGAGCTAGCTTTGGCAGGTCACTTTGTGTCTCCGCGATGCACTTATCGAGGTCAGCGGTGAAGATGTTGAAAAGGGTTGGGGCTAATACGCATCCCTGCTTCAGGCCGATTAGGGTGGGGATTTTTTTTGTTGTTCTATCTCCGTTGCCTAATTTGATCTTGACCCAGGTGGATGAGTATGGTTCTATTATTGCTCGTAACAAGTTCGGAGGAGTGCCCCAATTGTCCATTTTTTGCCATAAGATCTCCCTTGGGACAGTGTCGAATGCCGCCTTTAGGTCTACGAAACAGGTGTACAGTTTTTTTTACCTTTCCTTTGCTCTTTCGACAAGGAGGTTTAATGCTAGGAGATTGCATGTGGTGTTGGTTCCGGGCCTAAACCCCGTCTGGGTGATTGGGAGAATATGTTTGGAACTAACCCAGTCTTCCAGATCTCTCAGGAGATTAGATGCGTACATTTTTGCCTCCACGTCGATTAGAGCGATCCGCCTATAATTGGCTGGGTCTGTTCTTAGACCTGCTTTAAATATTGAGTGTAAAATGCTCCCTCTCCATGATGTAGGAATATTTCCTGTTTGAAAGGCATTGTTGAACAAGGGAGTAAGGTATTCCGCCCAAAAGGATTGGTCAAATTTAAAGAGGCCGTTTGGCAAACCGTTTGGGCCTGGCGCACCTTTTGACCTGTAGGGCAGATTTACAAGCCCCATGCGACACCTTTACGCCACAAAAGTGACGCAGCGACGGCGTGAACCATGCGCTACGTTGCGACTTATTTACAACGTGACGCATCTAGGCAGATGCGTCACGTTGTAAAGCCCTGCGCCACATAAAACCTGCGTCAGGTTTCATGTGGGCGTTCTGTCGCAGGGTGGGCGTTCCCTCGCAGGAAAGCCACATAAAACTGACGCAGTGAAATCTACAAGATTTCACTGAGTCAGTTTTACGACGCTGCTGCGTCAAATCCTTACGCCTGCTTGAAGCAGGCGTAAGGAGTGAGGCACCATGTTGAGTATGGGCGGCCCCTGTGCATTGTAGGAGTTGCGTCGCGCATGCAATGCGACTCCAGCAATGCGCCGCCCGTGCGCCTCAAGATGCGTCACGCATCTGCCCCTCCTTGCACCATGGTGCGCCGCATTGTAAATGCGATGCATCTGTGGTGGCGCAAGGGGGGGTTACGTGACGCATCTGTTCTGGCGCATCCCTGCTGATTTGCAGAGATGCGCCAGAAGACGTAAATATGCCCCTTAGTTTTTTGATGACCATATGAACTTGGGATGGCGTGATCCAATGTTCTTCGCAGTTTCGGGCCGTTTCTTGATTTTCGTAATGTTGGTGCGGGAAATGATTTGAATCCCATGATTGAAGTTTGGTCTGTTGTGTTAGCTCCAAATGCTGGATCCATTCTTCCTGTAGAATGTTTGAATTAATGGTCTGTGCGGCTCCGTTTGCTACTTTATTGATGTCTGCTCAAAATTTCCTGCTGTGTGATTTGCTTGATTCTAATAGTTGTTGCCAAATTTTTGTTTGTTGTTTTGATTTTTCTAGCCAAACGTCTTTTTTATATTTTTGCCGTAGGTTGTAGATTTGACGCTTGGTTTCCCTTTATCGTGCCTTTTCTTGATAACTTTCTTATTTCTTAATTTAGAATCCTTTTTTTGCTCAGTATTGTGCCCAAGGGCGCATGGAATGCCTTTCATGGTTTCCTTTTGTTTGTGTGTGTTTGGTGGCCAAATCTTTCCGTTAGGGTGATGATGATCTTTACCCAGTTGTCCTGAAGAGACGTTTGACTGTTACCGGTGACCTCCGCGTGCGCTCTTTTCGCATGAGCCGTGATTTCTTCAGCATTGTTTTCATTCCATACTAATCGCTTGAGATTGTATAGACGCAAAGTTTCGGTCAGATCATTGCATGCTGATGCCCTAGTGTGTAGATGACTGAGTACAATTGATTGTGGGCTGTGGTCGCTCTCCAACCGGTGAGTTATGCTGAAGGAAACTATTGTTTGTAAGACCTCTGAGTCCACTATGGTGTGGTCTAGAACCGCTTGTGCCTGTTTGGTTATTCTGGTTAGGGACGCAGGTTGATCTAGGGGAAAGCGGCCATTCAGGACGATAAGTTCGACGTCGGTGAGCATTTGCGCGCACTGCTGGCCGTGCTTATCCTTTTTTTGATGGTGTGATACCATTGGAGGGATTGATTTGTCATTCCGTTTGTTTTGGTTGCTTTTGAGGGTGTAGTCCTTAAGTAGAAGGAACATATTCAGATCTCCTGACACCACCAGCCCCGCATGTGGGTAAGTGGATTGCATTGATTTAATTAGCGCCTTTAGGGTCAGGATTTTCTCTGGTTTCTTCTTTACAAGTCTCTGGAGTAAGATGATGTCAAATTTGTTTAGAAATGCTATTAAGTCAGCGTCTTTAGTTTTGCCTCCCAACCCGTTTATATTCCATGAACATATTTTCAGATTTTGTGTTCACGCTTCATTCGTCTTATGGGCTGCTGGACTAGCTGTTGGGGGTAAGATTTTGCGTCTCTCTGTTGGTCCACATAACGTGCCGTGGTGGATGATTCGTAGGTTGGGCCAACCTCCCTTTGTACTCTCCGAGCAGCCAACTGCCCCCGAAGTACTCCACTGCCTGGACGTGAACGTTCCTCGACCAGCAAGGATAACGGGCCCGGATATCTCTCCAATGGAACCGGTCTGATTTCTATTCCCCATTTTGCGAATGTCTCTGTTTTGCCAAAATTCCTTGGCTATCCTGGGATCCTTCCATGTTGCCACTGTCTTTTCTCTCCCGTTAGAATTTGCAATTGGGTGAAATTCAATGCTTTCAATGTGGTTGGTGGTTAGTTTTAGGATGGCGCTCCGATTGAGAATATCGTGCTTCCCCCTTGAATTATAGTGCGGAATATTTTCATGTGTAAGTGAGCCTGCTGGGTACATTAAGTCTGGATCTTCTTCTTGCTCCTTGTTCCTTATTTCAGTGATTGTTTTGGCTATCTTGACTGAGTTGCCCTGGAATGGGATAATGGACTGGGCTGCTAGTTCAGAGGCGGGAGCATACTGGAGGGATATAGGGACGTCGCGGCTTACGGTAGAGGGTCTATGATGCTGTACCTTAGGGCGAGGATTTCCGTTTTGTGCCTTTGTCATTTTCGGGAAGTAGTGCGTAAAACTTTTTTGTTCTCCCTGGGGATTCTGCACAGAAGAGCTGAACTCCGGTTGCATTTTTAGTTGGTCTTGTGTGGGAGTATGTACACTTTGGCAGCTGGCCGATTCTATTGATGTGACTGTGTGGGGCAAACCTGGAGGTAAGGATCCCTGCCAGGTTTCCCCTTGCTCCTCCTGAGCCTTAGTGCTTGTGTCTTTGAACTTTGGTTCTTGAGGAGTTGTTTCTGGGGTCAAATTTGTTTGTTGACTGCAGACCCCCAGGGGATCTTGGCCCTGGTGCCTGTTGGGCTGTGGTGTTTTTTGTTTTCTTTGCAGCTTTTTTGCCTGGATTTCCTTAATCTCTTGCGTTCTCGTTTTGTTAGGGAGGTGAATTGTTTTTGTTGCCCATAGGGTAGAGGGCTGGGATCCTCACTCCCTAGGTTAGCTGGGTCCTGAGTGTGGTTGTCCTGGGGAGTAGGGTCTTCTAGAAGTGCAATGTGTGCTGTTGATAAATGATCTGTCGTTGGGAATCCTTCCGTTGCGTCTGGCCCAAAGTCCTCACCAATTGAGATGTCGCCGCTGGTTATGCTTATCAAGTTGTCAGAGAGAGTATCTACTTCGCTATCTACTTCGCTATCGCGCGCATTGCTGTGCATACTTTTAATCTGTCGTATCCTGTATACCTGGGCATATTGTTTTAAATCGCGCTGCCTCTGATCACGCTGTTGTATTCTCTGCCTACTTATTAGGCGCTTGCCATCTACTGTAATTTGGGGTATAGTCAGGCTTACCTGCACTATAATCGTCATTCATCCGCATTTGGCGGGACTTAGTTAGTGGGGTCCCTGCTTGTGGCGATCCGACCGCCATCTTGGGTGGGTGTTTGAGGCTTGGGCCATTTTCAGGCGCCATATTTGGTCGGGTCCAGAGGCTCTACTAGCCGGACCCCCGCGTGGCGTAATACTATAAATAGGTCTGGGCGAGCAGGCGCGCAGCGGGCGCGCCGTAGGCGCACCAGAGGTGCGCCAGAGGTAAGCCCGTTTGCGCCCGTTCGCGTCCCGGTTGCTCCTGGTGTGCCAGTAGCGGCCTCCCCTCAGTCGGTACACCCTCCGGAGGAATTGTGCACTCTGACCGGCCACACTGATTTTGGTAAGCAGCGTTTGTTGCCTCTATCTTCTCATGGTGCCCTCTCCTGTGGTTTGCTTAATGTTCGTTCCCTCGTTAAGCATCACGCTGAGATTGCTTTTTTAATCGAATCCTCAAATCCGGATATATTATTTTTAACTGAGACATGGACAAAAGCAGACAGTGGGGTGGAGCTTCGTTGGGCCTGCCCACCGGGTTACCTCATAAGACACATTCCCCGAGCGTCTGGTAGAGGTGGCGAGGTGGGATACATCTATAGAGACTCACTCTCCCTCTCGCAGCTCATGGTAAAAGAGGTGTTGGAGTTTGAGCTCATGGGCTTCTCTATAACGGCTCGGGGTGGTACTTTGGTAGCAGGTCTTCTTTGCTATAGACCGCCTTCCCTGACTACCTCGGCCTCCCAGCTATTGATCGACCTGATCTATGACCTCTCAAACTCCCACTTCATAGTGTTGGGCGATTTTAACTTGTGGCCCACTGGCCCTCAAGACCTGGCTTACAGAGAACTTTGCCAAGCGTGTAGTAATGCACAACTTGAGCAACTTGTGCTGTCACCCACTCACGCTAAGGGGCACACTTTGGACTTAGTATTTGCTGACAAGGAGCTGGTTGCAGTTAATGAGGTCTTGGATCAATGTTGGACCGATCACGCACTGATTCTCATGTCCATCTCTTTGCATGGAGGGCCGTTAAATATAAATGGTCCAAGCAAGCTCAAGTTCAGTAGACAATCGTCCCGCTTATTAAGGGAGTCGAGTCTACCTACATTACTGCCTAGAGCTTTTACTGTGGAGGACAGCGTGGACAAGAGTTATGCCGCCCTATGCCAGCAGATTTTGACAGCATTGGATGAACTGGCCCCTTTAGGAAGGGTGAGGGATAAACCTATGAGAGCCAATGCCTGGTTTACTAGCAATCTTAGCCAGCAGAAACTTCGCTGTAAACAGGCGGAGCGGGCTTGGAGGAGAGGATATAGGAAGTCTGATAGGGCAGCATTTAAAGAGGCCTTGCAGGAATATAAAGTCCAATTAAAGAGGGCCAAAGCAAAGTTTTTGGAAGATTCCTTGGCCAAGGCTTCCAATAAGTTGCAGACCCTTTTTAAGCTGGTTAATAATCTAGCTAATCCAGCTTGTGCAGTTCCAGCTATCCCGGCCTCTCAGGAACTGTGTGATTCCCTGGCCTCTGCGTTTGAGGAGAAAATTCAGACAATTCTGAACGGACTTTCGGCTTCCGGTCAGTCTGACTCGACATTGCCTTCTTCCTCAGAATTTCCTTATTCCTCGAGTTCTGAATGGAACGACGACAGGGTAGAGCATCCTCAGCTATCCTGTTTTCCTATCCCCTCCTTGGAGGAATTTTGTGTACTGGCCAACGGCGTCTCCTCAGGTTCACCACTTGATCCAATGCCACACAAAATCTGGAAGTCATTCCAAGCTGAGTTGTTTCCCCAGCTTTACTCCATCTGCTGTCAGTCGTTGGCTACAGCGTCAGTTCCAGACAGCTGGAAGCTGGCAATAGTAACACCCTTGCTAAAAAAGGCCTCTCTGGACCCTCTATGTTCGGCCAATTACAGGCCCATTTCGCTTCTACCATTTCCGATAAAAATCATAGAGAAGTTGGTCGCAAGAACCTTATCCAACTTCCTTGAAACTAATTATTGTCTGGATGTAGCCCAATTTGGCTTTAGGCCAGCCCATGGTACTGAGACCGCGTTGGTCGCCGTGTTGGATGATCTACGAACGCGTGTCGACAGGGGTAAGTCAGAATTTTTAGTGCTGCTCGACATGTCGGCCGCGTTCGACACGGTGGACCATGCGGTTCTACAGCACATCAGTGAACACCCTCAAGATTCAAGACTCGGGTAGAAGCGCACCCGCTGATACCTACTACATCGACCGTAATGCTCCGGGGTCACACGCTGATGGGACGAGCAGTGTGCGACCTCATTTGGAAATACTATTTATACAGGCTCCCTTGAGCCGGTGGAGGTGACGACCTCCAGATTCCGCACCTGCCCGCCATAAGAGGTATCTGGACCTACGAATATTTTCGGCAGCCCATGCAGCAACCCCGTGTATACGCCTAATCCCTGCTGACGAGCGTTAATGAACGCGAAACACGTGTCCAGGGATGGCAAGCACATCAGTGAACACCCTCAAGATTCAAGACTCGGGTAGAAGCGCACCCGCTGATACCTACTACATCGACCATCATGCTCCGGGGTCACACGCTGATGGGACGAGCAGTGTGCGACCTCATTTGGAAATACTATTTATACAGGCTCCCTTGAGCCGGTGGAGGTGACGACCTCGAGATTCCGCACCTGCGCTCCATAAGAGGTATCTGGACCTACGAATATTTTCGGCAGCCCATGCAGCAACCCCGTGTATACGCCTAATCCCTGCTGATGAGCGTTTATGAACGCGAAACACGTGTCCAGGGATGGCAAGCACATCAGTGAACACCCTCAAGATTCAAGACTCGGGTAGAAGCGCACCCGCTGATACCTACTACATCGACCATCATGCTCCGGGGTCACACGCTGATGGGACAAGCAGTGTGCGACCTCATTTGGAAATACTATTTATACAGGCTCCCTTGAGCCGGTGGAGGTGACGACCTCGAGATTCCGCACCTGCGCGCCATAAGAGGTATCTGGACCTACGAATATTTTCGGCAGCCCATGCAGCAACCCCGTGTATACGCCTAATCCCTGCTGACGAGCGTTAATGAACGCGAAACACGTGTCCAGGGATGGCAAGCACATCAGTGAACACCCTCAAGATTCAAGACTCGGGTAGAAGCGCACCCGCTGATACCTACTACATCGACCATCATGCTCCGGGGTCACACGCTGATGGGACGAGCAGTGTGCGACCTCATTTGGAAATACTATTTATACAGGCTCCCTTGAGCCGGTGGAGGTGACGACCTCGAGATTCCGCACCTGCGCGCCATAAGAGGTATCTGGACCTATGAATATTTTCGGCAGCCCATGCAGCAACCCCGTGTATACGCCTAATCCCTGCTGACGAACGTTAATGAACGCGAAACACGTGTACAGGGATGGCAAGCACATCAGTGAACACCCTCAAGATTCAAGACTCGGGTAGAAGCGCACCCGCTGATACCTACTACATCGACCATCATGCTCCGGGGTCACACGCTGATGGGACGAGCAGTGTGCGACCTCATTTGGAAATACTATTTATACAGGCTCCCTTGAGCCGGTGGAGGTGACGACCTCGAGATTCCGCACCTGCCCGCCATAAGAGGTATCTGGACCTACGAATATTTTCGGCAGCCCATGCAGCAACCCGTGTATACGCCTAATCCCTGCTGACGAGCGTTAATGAACGCGAAACACGTGTCCAGGGATGGCAAGCACATCAGTGAACACCCTCAAGATTCAAGACTCGGGTAGAAGCGCACCCGCTGATACCTACTACATCGACCATCATGCTCCGGGGTCACACGCTGATGGGACGAGCAGTGTGCGACCTCATTTGGAAATACTATTTATACAGGCTCCCTTGAGCCGGTGGAGGTGACGACCTCGAGATTCCGCACCTGCGCGCCATAAGAGGTATCTGGACCTACGAATATTTTCGGCAGCCCATGCAGCAACCCCGTGTATACGCCTAATCCCTGCTGACGAGCGTTAATGAACGCGAAACACGTGTCCAGGGATGGCAAGCACATCAGTGAACACCCTCAAGATTCAAGACTCTGGTAGAAGCGCACCCGCTGATACCTACTACATCGACCATCATGCTCCGGGGTCACACGCTGATGGGACGAGCAGTGTGTGACCTCATTTGGAAATACTATTTATACAGGCTCCCTTGAGCCGGTGGAGGTGACGACCTCGAGATTCCGCACCTGCCCGCCATAAGAGGTATCTGGACCTACGAATATTTTCGGCAGCCCATGCAGCAACCCTGTGTATACGCCTAATTCCTGCTGACGAGTGTTAATGAACGCGAAACACGTGTTCAGGGATGGCAAGCACATCAGTGAACACCCTCAAGATTCAAGACTCGGGTAGAAGCGCACCCGCTGATACCTACTACATCGACAATCAAGCTCCGGGGTCACACGCTGATGGGACGAGCAGTGTGCGACCTCATTTGGAAATACTATTTATACAGGCTCCCTTGAGCCGGTGGAGGTGACGACCTCGAGATTCCGCACCTGCGCGCCATAAGAGGTATCTGGACCTACGAATATTTTCGGCAGCCCATGCAGCAACCCCGTGTATACGCCTAATCCCTGCTGACGAGTGTTAATGAACGAGAAACACGTGTCCAGGGATGGCAAGCACATCAGTGAACACCCTCAAGATTCAAGACTCGGGTAGAAGCGCACCCGCTGATACCTACTACATCGACCATCATGCTCCGGGGTCACACGCTGATGGGACGAGCAGTGTGCGACCTCATTTGGAAATACTATTTATACAGGCTCCCTTGAGCCGGTGGAGGTGACGACCTCGAGATTCCGCACCTGCGCGCCATAAGAGGTATGTGGACCTACGAATATTTTCGGCAGCCCATGCAGCAACCCCGTGTATACGCCTAATCCCTGCTGATGAGCGTTAATGAACGCGAAACACGTGTCCAGGGATGGCAAGCACATCAGTGAACACCCTCAAGATTCAAGACTCGGGTAGAAGCGCACCCGCTGATACCTACTACATCGACCATCATGCTCCGGGGTCACACGCTGATGGGACGAGCAGTGTGCGACCTCATTTGGAAATACTATTTATACAGGCTCCCTTGAGCCGGTGGAGGTGACGACCTCGAGATTCCGCACCTGCGCGCCATAAGAGGTATCTGGACCTACGAATATTTTCGGCAGCCCATGCAGCAACCCCGTGTATACGCCTAATCCCTGCTGACGAGCGTTAATGAACGCGAAACACGTGTCCAGGGATGGCAAGCACATCAGTGAACACCCACAAGATTCAAGACTCGGGTAGAAGCGCACCCGCTGATACCTACTACATCGACCATCATGCTCCGGGGTAACAACCTGATGGAACGAGCAGTGTGCGACCTCATTTGGAAATACTATTTATACAGGCTCCCTTGAGCAGGTGGAGTTGACGACCTCGAGATTCCGCACCTGCCCGCCATAAGAGGTATCTGGACCTACGAATATTTTCGGCAGCCCATGCAGCAACCCCGTGTATACGCCTAATCCCTGCTGACGAGCGTTAATGAACGCGAAACACGTGTCCAGGGATGGCAAGCACATCAGTGAACACCCTCAAGATTCAAGACTCGGGTAGAAGCGCACCCGCTGATACCTACTACATCGACTATCATGCTCCGGGGTCACACGCTGATGGGACGAGCAGTGTGCGACCTCATTTGGAAATACTATTTATACAGGCTCCCTTGAGCCGGTGGAGGTGACGACCTCGAGATTGCGCACCTGCGCGCCATAAGAAGTATCTGGACCTACGAATATTTTCGGCAGCCCATGCAGCAACCCCGTGTATACGCCTAATCCCTGCTGACGAGCGTTAATGAACGCGAAACAAGTGTCCAGGGATGGCAAGCACATCAGTGAACACCCTCAAGATTCAAGACTCGGGTAGAAGCGCACCCGCTGATACCTACTACATCGACCATCATGCTCCGGGGTAACACGCTGATGGAACGAGCAGTGTGCGACCTCATTTGGAAATACTATTTATACAGGCTCCCTTGAGCCGGTGGAGTTGACGACCTAGAGATTCCGCACCTGCCCGCCATAAGAGGTATCTGGACCTACGAATATTTTCGGCAGCCCATGCAGCAACCCCGTGTATACGCCTAATCCCTGCTGACGAGCGTTAATGAACGCGAAACACGTGTCCAGGGATGGCAAGCACATCAGTGAACACCCTCAAGATTCAAGACTCGGGTAGAAGCGCACCCGCTGATACCTACTACATCGACCATCATGCTCCGGGGTCACACGCTGATGGGACGAGCAGTGTGCGACATCATTTGGAAATACTTTTTATACAGGCTCCCTTGAGCCGGTGGAGGTGACGACCTCGAGATTCCGCACCTGCGCGCCATAAGAGGTATCTGGACCTATGAATATTTTCGGCAGCCCATGCAGCAACCCCGTGTATACGCCTAATCCCTGCTGACGAGGGTTAATGAACGCGAAACACGTGTCCAGGGATGGCAAGCACATCAGTGAACACCCTCAAGATTCAAGACTCGGGTAGAAGCGCACCCGCTGATACCTACTACATCGACCATCATGCTCCGGGGTCACACGCTGATGGGACGAGCAGTGTGCGACCTCATTTGGAAATACTATTTATACAGGCTCCCTTGAGCCGGTGGAGGTGACGACCTCGAGATTCCGCACCTGCGCGCCATAAGAGGTATCTGGACCTGCGAATATTTTCGGCAGCCCATGCAGCAACCCCGTGTATACGCCTAATCCCTGCTGACGAGCGTTAATGAACGCGAAACACGTGTACAGGGATGGCAAGCACATAAGTGAACACCCTCAAGATTCAAGACTCGGGTAGAAGCGCACCCGCTGATACCTACTACATCGACCATCATGCTCCGGGGTCACACGCTGATGGGACGAGCAGTGTGCGACCTCATTTGGAAATACTATTTATACAGGCTCCCTTGAGCCGGTGGAGGTGACGACCTCGAGATTCCGCACCTGCCCGCCATAAGAGGTATCTGGACCTACGAATATTTTCGGCAGCCCATGCAGCAACCCGTGTATACGCCTAATCCCTGCTGACGAGCGTTAATGAACGCGAAACACGTGTCCAGGGATGGCAAGCACATCAGTGAACACCCTCAAGATTCAAGACTCGGGTAGAAGCGCACCCGCTGATACCTACTACATCGACCATCATGCTCCGGGGTCACACGCTGATGGGACGAGCAGTGTGCGACCTCATTTGGAAATACTATTTATACAGGCTCCCTTGAGCCGGCGGAGGTGACGACCTCGAGATTCCGCACCTGCGCGCCATAAGAGGTATCTGGACCTACGAATATTTTCGGCAGCCCATGCAGCAACCCCGTGTATACGCCTAATCCCTGCTGACGAGCGTTAATGAACGCGAAACACGTGTCCAGGGATGGCAAGCACATCAGTGAACACCCTCAAGATTCAAGACTCTGGTAGAAGCGCACCCGCTGATACCTACTACATCGACCATCATGCTCCGGGGTCACACGCTGATGGGACGAGCAGTGTGCGACCTCATTTGGAAATACTATTTATACAGGCTCCCTTGAGCCGGTGGAGGTGACGACCTCGAGATTCCGCACCTGCCCGCCATAAGAGGTATCTGGACCTACGAATATTTTCGGCAGCCCATGCAGCAACCCTGTGTATACGCCTAATCCCTGCTGACGAGTGTTAATGAACGCGAAACACGTGTTCAGGGATGGCAAGCACATCAGTGAACACCCTCAAGATTCAAGACTCGGGTAGAAGCGCACCCGCTGATACCTACTACATCGACAATCAAGCTCCGGGGTCACACGCTGATGGGACGAGCAGTGTGCGACCTCATTTGGAAATACTATTTATACAGGCTCCCTTGAGCCGGTGGAGGTGACGACCTCGAGATTCCGCACCTGCGCGCCATAAGAGGTATCTGGACCTACGAATATTTTCGGCAGCCCATGCAGCAACCCCGTGTATACGCCTAATCCCTGCTGACGAGCGTTAATGAACGAGAAACACGTGTCCAGGGATGGCAAGCACATCAGTGAACACCCTCAAGATTCAAGACTCGGGTAGAAGCGCACCCGCTGATACCTACTACATCGACCATCATGCTCCGGGGTCACACGCTGATGGGACGAGCAGTGTGCGACCTCATTTGGAAATACTATTTATACAGGCTCCCTTGAGCCGGTGGAGGTGACGACCTCGAGATTCCGCACCTGCGCGCCATAAGAGGTATCTGGACCTACGAATATTTTCGGCAGCCCATGCAGCAACCCCGTGTATACGCCTAATCCCTGCTGACGAGCGTTAATGAACGCGAAACACGTGTCCAGGGATGGCAAGCACATCAGTGAACACCCTCAAGATTCAAGACTCGGGTAGAAGCGCACCCGCTGATACCTACTACATCGACCATCATGCTCCGGGGTCACACGCTGATGGGACGAGCAGTGTGCGACCTCATTTGGAAATACTATTTATACAGGCTCCCTTGAGCCGGTGGAGGTGACGACCTCGAGATTCCGCACCTGCGCGCCATAAGAGGTATCTGGACCTACGAATATTTTCGGCAGCCCATGCAGCAACCCCGTGTATACGCCTAATCCCTGCTGACGAGCGTTAATGAACGCGAAACACGTGTCCAGGGATGGCAAGCACATCAGTGAACACCCACAAGATTCAAGACTCGGGTAGAAGCGCACCCGCTGATACCTACTACATCGACCATCATGCTCCGGGGTAACAACCTGATGGAACGAGCAGTGTGCGACCTCATTTGGAAATACTATTTATACAGGCTCCCTTGAGCCGGTGGAGTTGACGACCTCGAGATTCCGCACCTGCCCGCCATAAGAGGTATCTGGACCTACGAATATTTTCGGCAGCCCATGCAGCAACCCCGTGTATACGCCTAATCCCTGCTGACGAGCGTTAATGAACGCGAAACACGTGTCCAGGGATGGCAAGCACATCAGTGAACACCCTCAAGATTCAAGACTCGGGTAGAAGCGCACCCGCTGATACCTACTACATCGACCATCATGCTCCGGGGTCACACGCTGATGGGACGAGCAGTGTGCGACCTCATTTGGAAATACTATTTATACAGGCTCCCTTGAGCCGGTGGAGGTGACGACCTCGAGATTCCGCACCTGCGCACCATAAGAGGTATCTGGACCTACGAATATTTTCAGCAGCCCATGCAGCAACCCCGTGTATACGCCTAATCCCTGCTGACGAGCGTTAATGAACGCGAAACACGTGTCCAGGGATGGCAAGCACATCAGTGAACACCCTCAAGATTCAAGACTCGGGTAGAAGCGCACCCGCTGATACCTACTACATCGACTATCATGCTCCGGGGTCACACGCTGATGGGACGAGCAGTGTGCGACCTCATTTGGAAATACTATTTATACAGGCTCCCTTGAGCCGGTGGAGGTGACGACCTCGAGATTGCGCACCTGCGCGCCATAAGAAGTATCTGGACCTACGAATATTTTCG
The DNA here is from genome assembly GCF_964261635.1 of Lissotriton helveticus. Classification (NCBI taxonomy): domain Eukaryota; kingdom Metazoa; phylum Chordata; class Amphibia; order Caudata; family Salamandridae; genus Lissotriton; species Lissotriton helveticus. The sequence continues at coordinate 2,005,763,027 of NC_136059.1, read as the reverse complement.
GCAGCCCATGCAGCAACCCCGTGTATACGCCTAATCCCTGCTGACGAGCGTTAATGAACGCGAAACAAGTGTCCAGGGATGGCAAGCACATCAGTGAACACCCTCAAGATTCAAGACTCGGGTAGAAGCGCATCCGCTGATACCTACTACATCGACCATCATGCTCCGGGGTAACACGCTGATGGAACGAGCAGTGTGCGACCTCATTTGGAAATACTATTTATACAGGCTCCCTTGAGCCGGTGGAGTTGACGACCTAGAGATTCCGCACCTGCCCGCCATAAGAGGTATCTGGACCTACGAATATTTTCGGCAGCCCATGCAGCAACCCCGTGTATACGCCTAATCCCTGCTGACGAGCGTTAATGAACGCGAAACACGTGTCCAGGGATGGCAAGCACATCAGTGAACACCCTCAAGATTCAAGACTCGGGTAGAAGCGCACCCGCTGATACCTACTACATCGACCATCATGCTCCGGGGTCACACGCTGATGGGACGAGCAGTGTGCGACATCATTTGGAAATACTATTTATACAGGCTCCCTTGAGCCGGTGGAGGTGACGACCTCGAGATTCCGCACCTGCGCGCCATAAGAGGTATCTGGACCTACGAATATTTTCGGCAGCCCATGCAGCAACCCCGTGTATACGCCTAATCCCTGCTGACGAGGGTTAATGAACGCGAAACACGTGTCCAGGGATGGCAAGCACATCAGTGAACACCCTCAAGATTCAAGACTCGGGTAGAAGCGCACCCGCTGATACCTACTACATCGACCATCATGCTCCGGGGTCACACGCTGATGGGACGAGCAGTGTGCGACATCATTTGGAAATACTATTTATACAGGCTCCCTTGAGCCGGTGGAGGTGACGACCTCGAGATTCCGCACCTGCGCGCCATAAGAGGTATCTGGACCTACGAATATTTTCGGCAGCCCATGCAGCAACCCCGTGTATACGCCTAATCCCTGCTGACGAGGGTTAATGAACGCGAAACACGTGTCCAGGGATGGCAAGCACATCAGTGAACACCCTCAAGATTCAAGACTCGGGTAGAAGCGCACCCGCTGATACCTACTACATCGACTATCATGCTCCGGGGTCACACGCTGATGGGACGAGCAGTGTGCGACCTCATTTGGAAATACTATTTATACAGGCTCCCTTGAGCCGGTGGAGGTGACGACCTCGAGATTCCGCACCTGCGCGCCATGAGAGGTATCTGGACCTACGAATATTTTCGGCAGCCCATGCAGCAACCCCGTGTATACGCCTAATCCCTGCTGACGAGCGTTAATGCACGCGAAACACGTGTCCAGGGATGGCAAGCACATCAGTGAACACCCTCAAGATTCAAGACTCGGGTAGAAGCGCACCCGCTGATACCTACTACATCGACCATCATGCTCCGGGGTCACACGCTGATGGGACGAGCAGTGTGCGACCTCATTTGGAAATACTATTTATACAGGCTCCCTTGAGCCGGTGGAGGTGACGACCTCGAGATTCCGCACCTGCGCGCCATAAGAGGTATCTGGACCTACGAATATTTTCGGCAGCCCATGCAGCAACCCCGTGTATACGCCTAATCCCTGCTGACGAGCGTTAATGAACGCGAAACACGTGTCCAGGGATGGCAAGCACATCAGTGAACACCCTCAAGATTCAAGACTCGGGTAGAAGCGCACCCGCTGATACCTACTACATCGACCATCATGCTCCGGGGTCACACGCTGATGGGACGAGCAGTGTGCGACCTCATTTGGAAATACTATTTATACAGGCTCCCTTGAGCCGGTGGAGGTGACGACCTCGAGATTGCGCACCTGCACGCCATAAGAGGTATCTGGACCTACAAATATTTTCGGCAGCCCATGCAGCAACCCCGTGTATACACCTAATCCCTGCTGATGAGCGTTAATGAACGCGAAACACGTGTCTAGGGATGGCAAGCACATCAGTGAACACCCTCAAGATTCAAGACTCGGGTACAAGCGCACCCGCTGATACCTACTACATCGACCATCATGCTCCGGGGTCACACGCTGATGGGACGAGCAGTGTGCGACCTCATTTGGAAATACTCTTTATACAGGCTCCCTTGAGCCGGTGGAGGTGACGACCTCGAGATTCCGCACCTGCGCGCCATAAGAGGTATCTGGACCTACGAATATTTTCGGCAGCCCATGCAGCAACCCCGTGTATACGCCTAATCCCTGCTGACGAGCGTTAATGAACGCGAAACACGTGTCCAGGGATGGCAAGCACATCAGTGAACACCCTTAAGATTCAAGACTCGGGTAGAAGCGCACCCGCTGATACCTACTACATCGACCATCATGCTCCGGGGTCACACGCTGATGGGACGAGCAGTGTGCGACATCATTTGGAAATACTATTTATACAGGCTCCCTTGAGCCGGTGGAGGTGACGACCTCGAGATTCCGCACCTGCGCGCCATAAGAGGTATCTGGACCTACGAATATTTTCGGCAGCCCATGCAGCAACCCCGTGTATACGCCTAATCCCTGCTGACGAGGGTTAATGAACGCGAAACACGTGTCCAGGGATGGCAAGCACATCAGTGAACACCCTCAAGTTTCAAGACTCGGGTAGAAGCGCACCCGCTGATACCTACTACATCGACCATCATGCTCCGGGGTCACACGCTGATGGGACGAGCAGTGTGCGACATCATTTGGAAATACTATTTATACAGGCTCCCTTGAGCCGGTGGAGGTGACGACCTCGAGATTCCGCACCTGCGCGCCATAAGAGGTATCTGGACCTACGAATATTTTCGGCAGCCCATGCAGCAACCCCGTGTATACGCCTAATCCCTGCTGACGAGGGTTAATGAACGCGAAACACGTGTCCAGGGATGGCAAGCACATCAGTGAACACCCTCAAGATTCAAGACTCGGGTAGAAGCGCACCCGTTGATACCTACTACATCGACTATCATGCTCCGGGGTCACACGCTGATGGGACGAGCAGTGTGCGACCTCATTTGGAAATACTATTTATACAGGCTCCCTTGAGCCGGTGGAGGTGACGACCTCGAGATTCCGCACCTGCGCGCCATGAGAGGTATCTGGACCTACGAATATTTTCGGCAGCCCATGCAGCAACCCCGTGTATACGCCTAATCCCTGCTGACGAGCGTTAATGCACGCGAAACACGTGTCCAGGGATGGCAAGCACATCAGTGAACACCCTCAAGATTCAAGACTCGGGTAGAAGCGCACCCGCTGATACCTACTACATCGACCATCATGCTCCGGGGTCACACGCTGATGGGACGAGCAGTGTGCGACCTCATTTGGAAATACTATTTATACAGGCTCCCTTGAGCCGGTGGAGGTGACGACCTCGAGATTCCGCACCTGCGCGCCATAAGAGGTATCTGGACCTACGAATATTTTCGGCAGCCCATGCAGCAACCCCGTGTATACGCCTAATCCCTGCTGACGAGCGTTAATGAACGCGAAACACGTGTCCAGGGATGGCAAGCACATCAGTGAACACCCTCAAGATTCAAGACTCGGGTAGAAGCGCACCCGCTGATACCTACTACATCGACCATCATGCTCCGGGGTCACACGCTGATGGGACGAGCAGTGTGCGACCTCATTTGGAAATACTATTTATACAGGCTCCCTTGAGCCGGTGGAGGTGACGACCTCGAGATTGCGCACCTGCGCGCCATAAGAGGTATCTGGACCTACAAATATTTTCGGCAGCCCATGCAGCAACCCCGTGTATACACCTAATCCCTGCTGATGAGCGTTAATGAACGCGAAACACGTGTCTAGGGATGGCAAGCACATCAGTGAACACCCTCAAGATTCAAGACTCGGGTACAAGCGCACCCGCTGATACCTACTACATCGACCATCATGCTCCGGGGTCACACGCTGATGGGACGAGCAGTGTGCGACCTCATTTGGAAATACTCTTTATACAGGCTCCCTTGAGCCGGTGGAGGTGACGACCTCGAGATTCCGCACCTGCGCGCCATAAGAGGTATCTGGACCTACGAATATTTTCGGCAGCCCATGCAGCAACCCCGTGTATACGCCTAATCCCTGCTGACGAGCGTTAATGAACGCGAAACACGTGTCCAGGGATGGCAAGCACATCAGTGAACACCCTTAAGATTCAAGACTCGGGTAGAAGCGCACCCGCTGATACCTACTACATCGACCATCATGCTCCGGGGTCACACGCTGATGGGACGAGCAGTGTGCGACCTCATTTGGAAATACCTTTAGGAGGGGTTGTTTTGGTCGGTGAACAAATAGAGTAATGAAGAGGGAATAGTCCCGACGGACCATTCGGTGTTTGACAGTTTGCCTCATGGTGAAATATTAAACTACTTGAACGAATGCAATTGTTAGCTTAACGAGTTTCTGGACGTGGGGGCGATTGAGGTTTAGGTGTTATTTGTTCCTTCGTTTGGCCATCGAGGCCATCTGTGCATTGTCGTCCCTGCTGTACCATAACTCCTTCCAGTTTTGGGGGAACGTTGCCTTTTCTGTGTTCGTCCTGATAGTCCTGGTCGTCTTGATGCCTTTCGACCATTCCTGTGCCGGTTATGTCCTTGTTTAGTATGTTACTAATGTCCGTTCTTGAGGCTGGGTTTGCGGTCCCAGGGTCAGTCTCTGTCGTACAAAAGTAGGAACCCAGACTTAATGAGCAACGCTTCGTTGGGAAATTTGATGTTTTTACCGTTGATACCGCCGCGTGGGCGTTTGCATGGGTTCCTGCTTCCGTTAGGTTTATTTGTGCTTTAACTATGAGTTTGTTAGGTGTTTTCCAAGGGTTATAACTGACCTTTCGTGGGGTGTTGCTCAGAGGCTGCAGAACTGACGACACCGAACCCACTGACTGATATGTTCTCTTATTGCTATAAGCGAGTGTGGGCTTCTGCAGCACGGATGGCGATGAGGGAAGGATTAAAAAGTCTGTGAACTTGGAATTTTTTAGATGTGAGGTTGGTTGTGATGTCATTTCTGTGGGGGTGTTAGTGTGAGAAGTTGGCCTGATGTGCAGTGTTCACTATTCTAGTGATCACTATATATCAGTCCAAACAACCCTTATTGATGATTGGTTGTAAGTCAACCTTATAGACCAGCTATCCTAGTAGCATGGATACGAGCAGTCTAAGGCTAAGACTCTAGAGGGCGTGTTAAGCCAGCTGTTTTACCATCACATTACCCCTTGAACACCCAGTGAAAGGACACCACACAAGTGTTATGAAAATAAACAATGTATTTATTAGGATCACAACAACCCTGTACTCTTTATGAGGACAGGGTGCTAAGCACACAACAAAACTCTTATGAAAATACTTAAGTTAGCACGTTATACACAAATGCCCGAGGGGCACGAAAAACCATATACTCTAATGGAATGCGAAATTACTAGCAGGTAAGTACAGTACTAATAGGCTTTGGAATCGCTAGGACTTGACTAGGGAATCGTTAGATTACTTCTAGGAGACCTAGGGGACTCGGGTGCAGAGTGTGCACTCTCACGCGGGATGCGGGACAAAGTCTATGGAAGCTAGTAAAGGCAAAGTTAGTGTTCACGGGCGAACCCGACCTGGTAGGGAGAAAACGACAGTGGATCCTGACCCTAGGATAGTGAGGCTATGCTGGGACACCGAAGTGCCGAAGTTACCTAGCCCAGGGGCTGCAGCTGCATAGGTCTGAAAAGACGTCGGGAATCTCGTTGCCGGACCAGGAGCCTGGAAGAAGGAAGTTGCTGGCAGGCGACCAGTGAAGGAAAGTTCGATGGATCCAAGCCTGGATCAAGGAAGAAGAAAACCTGAAAGCAGAGGGGACCAAGTTCTTGAATCACTAGCCAGTGATTAAGTGGGCACCAGGATGGCACCGGGCGAAGTCACCGCAGTCAGGTGAGTGGGCGCTGCTGGGCTCTGCAGTCTCTCGGACCAGGAGGCGTTGTCGGCGACCAGGATGGAGGTGCGAGCTGTCCCACGAAGGTTCTTGCTGACGACGTTGCTGGACCCAGGATTGGGCAACAAGTCTTGGCAAATGCAAGGCCCACGCGGTGGACCTAAAATGGCGTCTTAGCCGGACCAGGAGGGTCCAGGGTACTTCTCCGATGGAGGGAAGCAAGGGCCAGTCTGGAGCAACCAGACTAGCAGCAGTGTTGTCGTCGGGCGTCGTTCGGAAGGCCACAAGCCAGCGGGCTAGTAGCCAAACAACGCGGTGAGCAGCAAAAAGCAGAAGGGCCCCACGCCGATCGTGGAGATGCTGGGGGGCTGCTCTTCGGTGCTGGAGCTGCTCAGGGTGGGGGCTTCTCGGACCCCAAAGCACTCACCAGGAAATTACTTGGTGGGCTTGCTGTGCAGAAGTCGTGCAGTCTTGGCGATGGCCGGTCCCTCGAGGTCTCGTCGCACCCACGGTTCTCAGCTGTGCTGTAGAGGTGGGTAGAGGTCAGAGGTGCCAGGGAAGCCGGGTCTCGTCGAGCTGGGCAGTCGGATTCCGGAGGAAGGACGTGCAGCAGACCGCAGTGTTCTTGGATGGTGCCTGTGGATGCAGGGTGACTACTCCTTAGCCACAAGGGAGAATCTTGAGGAAGAAATCGTGAAGTCCTTTCGTAGAAAGTCGTGTCTTGATTCCAAAGATGATCTGATTTGGAAGGGGGCCAGTCTCTACCTTTATCTTGGAAAAGGGGGCTGGCACGCGACTAAGTCCTGCCCTAGGGGTGGGACCAGGAGGGGGGTGGTTACACCCACTTCCTTGGCGGGCTTTTCCCCAGCACAGGGTCTGGAGTGTCCCTGGAACTGGTTTAAGCCAGCCTATGCACAGTGAGCACCGGGGTGCCACATGCAGTCACCTTCCTCTGAAGCCCTGCCTACCTACAATACACAAAACCCTGTCTGGGACGGTGCTGGCACCGCCCCTGGCAGGAAACCCTTTGTCCTTATCTCCTGCTCTGGGAGGACTCCCAGCAGCAGGAGGGCAGACTTGTGTCTCGGTGGCAGCATCCATTTTGTGGATGCTAAGGCTCTGTCTGACTTTTAACCGGGTTATAGGTTACATGCATGTCGTGTCCCTCTAGAAGGGTGGAATGCTAACCCCGTCGCCAGAATTGGCGAGGGGTTAGTATTCCAATTCGTATGACACCTTACTCGACATGTTTTGATAAAGCGATACCAGAGTTGGCATTTAACCGCGAGGATTATAATGCACTTAAGAGTATATGGTATGCGATATCATGGAAACGGCTAAGGGATAGATCCCGAAAGCCGCAGACAGGCTCAGCTCATGCCAGAGCACCATCTCACACGATTCCAAGCACTCTGCCTTCAGGATTGTTAAGGCCTGCCATAGGAGTGACTGATAGGAGATCTGTGTGTCCATTTTAGGGTTAGATATAGGTATACTATATCTAAAGCAAAGGGTGAGTACACCACCTTGCCCCAGCTGTCGTGCAGCCAGTTGTGCCAGTTTAGTTAGTCAGCCCAGGGGTGGCATAATACATGCTTCAGCCCCTGGGAGACTTCTGGGTACACCTCAGCCCTGGGTACAGGGACTTGGAGAGGGCCCAGTGCCAATTCAGTACCTGAGTACAATTTGGATAGAGAGAACAGCTAGGCTGTGGGTCTGATTAGCAGGCCCACAGCCAGGGAAAGTCGTAAACCAGTGCAGCAAAAAGCAAAAATCTGGGTGATCATAGGATTGCAGACCCTACTCTCCTACATGACCCCCCCCAAACTTTGGGACAATAAACTAACCTTGACCAGGTGAGTCTTCTTGCTCTAAGTGGAAATACCTGGAGAGCCCATCAGCATTGCTGTGATCAGTACCAGGTCTATGCTCCACTGTAAAATCCATCCCCTGTAGGGAAATGGACCACCTAAGCAGTTTGGGGTTTTCACCCTTCATCTGATTTAGCCACAAGAGGGACTTATGGTCTGTCTGAATGGTGAAGTGAGTGCCAAACAAGTAGGCCCTCAGCTTCTTCAGGGCCCAGACCACAGCAAAGGCCTCCCTCTCAATAGCTGACCAATTTTTCTCTCTGGGTGTCAACCTCCTACTAATGAAAGCAATAGGCTGATCATTACCATCAAAATTCAGTTGAGACAGAACAGCCCCCACACCCAACTCAGAAGCATCTGTTTGGACAATGAATGGCTTGGAGTAATCTGGACTCTTTAGGATTGGTGCTGTGCACATGGCCTGCTTTAGGTCATTGAATGCTTTCTGACAGCTTGCTGTCCACTGAACTTTCTTTGGCATCTTTTTGCTTGTCAGGTCATTAAGAGGGGTCACTATGGACCCATAATTTCTGACAAACTTCCTATAGTACCCAGTCAGGCCCAAGAAAGCTCGAACCTGAGTCTGGGTGATTGGAGGAGTCCAGTCCTTGATGGCCTGTATCTTACTCTCCAGTGGCTGAACCTGGCCTCCACCTACAAGGTGGCCCAGGTATACAACCTGTGTCTGCCCTATCTGGCACTTTGTGGCCTTGATAGTGAGGCCTGCCTTTTGCAGGGCCTCTAACACTTTCCTCAGGTGGACCAGGTGATCCTCCCAGGTGGAGCTAAAGACAGCAATATCGTCTAGATATGCTGCACAGAAGTCATCCAGCCCAGTGAGGACTTGATTCACCAACCTTTGGAAGGTGGCAGGTGCATTTTTCAGTCCAAAGGGCATTACCACAAATTGATAATGCCCTCCAGGGGTAGAAAATGCTGTCTTGGGTTTGGCCTCCTCAGCTAACCTGATTTGCCAATACCCAGCTGTCAAATCAAATGTACTTAAGAAGTTGGCAGAAGCCAATTTATCTATAAGTTCATCTGCTCTTGGTATTGGGTGGGCATCAGTCTTAGTGACTGCATTGAGGCCTCTGTAGTCTACGCAAAACCTCATCTCTCTCTTACCACCCTGGGTGTGAGGTTTTGGCACTAGAACTACTGGGCTAGCCCAAGGGCTATCTGAGGGCTCAATGACTCCCAGCTCCAACATTTTCTGCACTTCAGTTTTGATGCAGTCTCTAACATGATCAGGCTGCCTGTAGATTTTACTCTTGACAGGCAGACTGTCTCCAGTGTCAACATCATGGGTACACCAATCAGTTTGGCTGGGTGTCAGAGAGAACATATGTCTGTAGGATTGCAGAACTTGCCTGCAATCCTGTTGCTGATGTTCAGTGAGGCTGCCACAAAAGACAACACCATCAACGGATCCATCATCAGGATTCTGAGTGAGCAGGTCTGGGAGAGGGTCACTCTCTTCCTCCTGTCCCTCATCTGTGGCCATGAGCAAGCTCATGTCCTTCCTGTCAACATATGCCTTGAGCCTGTTAACATGGAGCACTCTGAGAGGGCTCCTGGGAGTTCCAAGGTCCACCAAGTAGGTAACCTCTCCCTTTTGCTCAATGATGGTGTGGGGCCCAGACCATTTGTCTTTCAGAGCTGCTGGGGCCACTGGCTCCAGCACCCACACCTTCTGTCCTGGCTGGTACACAGTCAGAACAGCCTTTTGGTCATGCCAAGCTTTTTGAAGTTCTTGGCTGGCCTCAAGGTTTTTGGATGCCTTTTCCATATACTCAGCCATCCTGGAGCGGAGACCAAGTACATAGTCCACTATGTTGGTTGCAGGCTTTTTGAGAGGTCTCTCCCATCCTTCCTTCACCAAACACAGGGGTCCTCTTACAGGATGTCCATACAGAAGCTCAAAAGGGCTGTAGCCAACCCCCTTCTGTGGGACCTCTCTGTAAGCAAACAAGAGGCAGGGGATCAGGACATCCCATCTTCTCCTAAGAGTTTCAGGTAGCCCATGAATCATCCCTTTGAGGGTCCTGTTGAATCTCTCAACAAGCCCATTGCATTGTGGGTGGTAGGGTGTGGTGAACTTGTAGTTCACACCACACTCCTTCCACATTGCAGTCAGATATCCTGACATGAAGTTTGTACCTCTGTCAGAAACAACCTCCTTAGGGAAGCCCACTCTGGAGAACACTCCAACTAGGGCCCTTGCCACTACAGGTGCTGTAGTGGTCCTAAGTGGGATAGCTTCAGGATACCTGGTGGCATGATCCACCACCACCAGTATAAACTTGTGCCCTGATGCTGTCTGGGGTTCCATTGGACCAACAATGTCAATCCCCACTCTTTCAAAGGGAACCCCCACCACAGGTAGTGGTATGAGGGGGGCCTTTGTTGTGCCACCTGACTTACCACTGGCTTGGCAAGTGACACAGGAGCGACAAAACTCCTTGGTATTCTCATTCATATGGGGCCAGTGAAAGTGTGAGACAAGCCTGTCCCAAGTCTTTGTCTGACCTAAGTGACCTGCAAGGGGAATCTCATGGGCCAAGGTGAGAAGGAAACCTCTCAGAGACAAGGGGATGAACAGCCTCCTGGTTGCACCAGGCTTGGGGTCTCTTGACTCAGAGTACAGGAGTCCATCTTCCCAGTATACCCTGTGGGCACCTGTGGCATTCCCTGCAGCCTCAGCAGCAGCCTGCTGTCTGAGGGGTTCAAGGGAAGGGCAGCTCAACTGTTCCTTCCCCAGGTCTGCTCTGGAGGGTCCCCCTGAGCCCAGAAACTCAACTTGATCAAGTTCAAGCTCTTTAGGCTCAGTTTCCCTCAGCTCTTCCAGATCAGCCTCCTCAGAGACTTGATCCTCAACCTGGGGCAAGGGGGAAGGCAAAGCCTTACCCTTACTGCTCTTCTTCTTGGAAGGTGTCTGGTCCATCATTTCAGGATCCAGCACCTGTTCAGTGGGGCATTTTCTGGCCTGTGACCTAGTCACAGCAAGCACATGTGCTGGCAAGCCTAACATTTCCATGTGAGTCCTCTGCTCCACTTCTGACCATTGTGATGACTCCAAATCATTGCCCAACAAACAATCAACTGGGAGGTCTGAACTGACTACAACTTTCTTTTGTCCCTTCACTCCACCCCAGGAGAAAGCCACAATTGCCACACTATGACTAGTAGTGACATTGCTGGCATTGGTCACCAGGAAATCAGTACCTGGCATGATCTGTCCAGGGTCCACAAAGTTAGGTGTCACCATGGTGACACTGGCACAAGTGTCCCTATAGGCCTGAGCCATCTTGCCATTAATCAAAGGCGTCTGCCTGTATTTGCCCAAAGTATTGGGACTTATCTCAGGGGTTATATCCATATCCCCTGTACAGACAAGGACAGCCTGAGTGAGTGTGCCAACTAAGTTGTCAGACCCCTCAGTTCCCAAGGTTAACCCAACTAATGCCTTGGGAGGTACACTACCACTACTGACTGTACTAGGGGGTGCAGTTGCCTTAGGGGCTGTAGTGGCAGGAGTTTGTCCTCCTCTTTTGGTGCACTCACTAAACCAGTGAGATCTACTTTTGCAGTACTGGCACCACCTTTTTGACTGGCCTTCTTGAGTCTTCTTCTTCTGGGAAGCCTGACCCCCACCCTCTTTGGTTTGTTGGGGACCTGGTGAAGACTTCTGGTCATTTTGTTCACTCTTTGCATTACCCTTCTGGTCTGCTTTCTTCTGACCACCCTGGTTCTGGTTCTGGTTCTGCTTGATCCTTGTCCTGACCCATTTGTCTGCCTTCTTTCCCAATTCTTGGGGAGAGGTCAGATCTGAATCAACAAGGTGCTGGTGCAACAACTGGTTCTGACAATTGTTTAAAATTTGTTCTCTCATCATAAGATTATACAATCCTGTGTAATCTGTAACCTTGCTACCCAGCAACCAGCCCTCCAAAGCCTTAGTGGCACTATCCACAAAGTCAGACCAGTCCTGAGACTGAGTTTTCTGGGTGTCTCTGAACAGCAACCTGTACTGCTCAGTGGTTAAACCAAACCCATCAATCAGTGCATTTTTCAGGACCTGGTAATCATTAGCATCCTCCACTCTTGTAGTGAGGAGCTTATCTCTACCTTTGCCATCAAAGGAGAGCCACAGTATAGCTGCCAACTGACTTCGGGGAATGCACTGCACAGTGCAGGCCCTCTCCAAAGCAGCCATCCATTTCTGGATATCATCCCCTTGCTTAAAGGGGGGCACTATTTTAGTCAGGTGTTTAGTATCTAAACCCTTCTCTCTATCTCTTGGGAGATTGCTGCCACCAGTGGGAGCTAACCCACTCATCTGCTGCTCTCTTGCCAGGGCAAGCTTCTCTTTGGCCAGGGCAATTTCTTCCCTTTCAATCCTCAGAGTAGCCTGTCCCATCCTAGCCTCATGCTCCATCCTCTGAGGGGAAGTCAGTCTCCTCTGGGGAGAGTTCCTTCTCCTCTGAGAAGAGGCATTAGAGTGCAGAGATCTATTGGAGTCCCTAGAAAGAGATCTATCTCTCCTAACTCCAAGGTTAGGCCTACTTAGGGTCAGTACTGGGAGTCCCCCAGATCCTAGCCCAAGCAAGTCTAAGTTGGCCCTAGTTAGCCTTCTGACTACCTCAAGACCTTTGTCTACCTCGTCCCCAGAGAGTTCCTCCTGATCCTCCTCCTCAACTGCATTGGCAATGTTGGGGAGGTCTGGATCCCCAGAGGTACCCTCTAAGGCTGGCATATTCCCATCTAGCTGAGAAAGCTTTCTCGCATCATAAGTCTCTAAGAGACCTATTAAAAAGGGAATGGTGGGGTGAGACCCCTGCTTCAGTTTTCTGGAGACACAGATTTGTCTCATCTCCTGGAAACTGAGAGCTGCATATCTTGAAGTGACCTGTGGAGGGTCAACACTGACCAGGGGAGTCTCAGTAGATTCTCCCTGGGTAGACATGCTTTTCTAGTGAGGTGTAAGTGGTGCACTTACCTACACTATGTGTTTGCCTACTGATCCCTTGCTAGCGTTGTAGTTTAGGGTGTGCTAGGCCCTAGGAGCTACAACAGCTGGTTCAGTAGAACTCAGAGTATTCTAAGCTAAGTTATATGTACCTTTAGTACTTATGTGATCTTTCACAAGATATTCTTAGGGCATGTGTGGTAAAACAACAGCAAGCTCAAATCCCAACCGCTGCTCACCAATGTGAGAAGTTGGCCTGATGTGCAGTGTTCACTATTCTAGTGATCACTATATATAAGTCCAAACAACCCTTATTGATGATTGGTTGTAAGTCAACCTTATAGACCAGCTATCCTAGTAGCATGGATACGAGCAGTCTAAGGCTAAGACTCTAGAGGGCGTGTTAAGCCAGCTGTTTTACCATCACATTACCCCTTGAACACCCAGTGAAAGGACACCACACAAGTGTTATGAAAATAAACAATGTATTTATTAGGATCACAACAACCCTGTACTCTTTATGAGGACAGGGTGCTAAGCACACAACAAAACTCTTATGAAAATACTTAAGTTAGCACGTTATACACAAATGCCCGAGGGGCACGAAAAACCATATACTCTAAAAGTGGAATGCGAAATTACTAGCAGGTAAGTACAGTACTAATAGGCTTTGGAATCGCTAGGACTTGACTAGGGAATCGTTAGATTACTTCTAGGAGACCTAGGGGACTCGGGTGCAGAGTGTGCACTCTCACGCGGGATGCGGGACAAAGTCTATGGAAGCTAGTAAAGGCAAAGTTAGTGTTCACGGGCGAACCCGACCTGGTAGGGAGAAAACGACAGTGGATCCTGACCCTAGGATAGTGAGGCTATGCTGGGACACCGAAGTGCCGAAGTTACCTAGCCCAGGGGCTGCAGCTGCATAGGTCTGAAAAGACGTCGGGAATCTCGTTGCCGGACCAGGAGCCTGGAAGAAGGAAGTTGCTGGCAGGCGACCAGTGAAGGAAAGTTCGATGGATCCAAGCCTGGATCAAGGAAGAAGAAAACCTGAAAGCAGAGGGGACCAAGTTCTTGAATCACTAGCCAGTGATTAAGTGGGCACCAGGATGGCACCGGGCGAAGTCACCGCAGTCAGGTGAGTGGGCGCTGCTGGGCTCTGCAGTCTCTCGGACCAGGAGGCGTTGTCGGCGACCAGGATGGAGGTGCGAGCTGTCCCACGAAGGTTCTTGCTGTCGACGTCGCTGGACCCAGGATTGGGCAACAAGTCTTGGCAAATGCAAGGCCCACGCGGTGGACCTACAATGGCGTCTTAGCCGGACCAGGAGGGTCCAGGGTACTTCTCCGATGGAGGGAAGCAAGGGCCAGTCTGGAGCAACCAGACTAGCAGCAGTGTTGTCGTCGGGCGTCGTTCGGAAGGCCACAAGCCAGCGGGCTAGTAGCCAAACAACGCGGTGAGCAGCAAAAAGCAGAAGGGCCCCACGCCGATCGTGGAGATGCTGGGGGGCTGCTCTTCGGTGCTGGAGCTGCTCAGGGTGGGGGCTTCTCGGACCCCAAAGCACTCACCAGGAAATTACTCGGTGGGCTTGCTGTGCAGAAGTCGTGCAGTCTTGGCGATGGCCGGTCCCTCGAGGTCTCGTCGCACCCACGGTTCTCAGCTGTGCTGTAGAGGTGGGTAGAGGTCAGAGGTGCCAGGGAAGCCGGGTCTCGTCGAGCTGGGCAGTCGGATTCCGGAGGAAGGACGTGCAGCAGACCGCAGTGTTCTTGGATGGTGCCTGCGGATGCAGGGTGACTACTCCTTAGCCACAAGGGAGAATCTTGAGGAAGAAATCGTGAAGTCCTTTCGTAGAAAGTCGTGTCTTGATTCCAAAGATGATCTGATTTGGAAGGGGGCCAGTCTCTACCTTTATCTTGGAAAAGGGGGCTGGCACGCGACTAAGTCCTGCCCTAGGGGTGGGACCAGGAGGGGGGTGGTTACACCCACTTCCTTGGCGGGCTTTTCTGGAGTGTCCCTGGAACTGGTTTAAGCCAGCCTATGCACAGTGAGCACCGGGGTGCCACGTGCAGTCACCTTCCTCTGAAGCCCTGCCTACCTACAATACACAAAACCCTGTCTGGGACGGTGCTGGCACCGCCCCTGGCAGGAAACCCTTTGTCCTTATCTCCTGCTCTGGGAGGACTCCCAGCAGCAGGAGGGCAGACTTGTGTCTCGGTGGCAGCATCCATTTTGTGGATGCTAAGGCTCTGTCTGACTTTTAACCGGGTTATAGGTTACATGCATGTCGTGTCCCTCTAGAAGGGTGGAATGCTAACCCCGTCGCCAGAATTGGCGAGGGGTTAGTATTCCAATTCGTATGACACCTTACTCGACATGTTTTGATAAAGCGATACCAGAGTTGGCATTTAACCACGAGGATTATAATGCACGTAAGAGTATATGGTATGCGATATCATGGAAACGGCTAAGGGATAGATCCCGAAAGCCGCAGACAGGCTCAGCTCATGCCAGAGCACCATCTCACACGATTCCAAGCACTCTGCCTTCAGGATTGTTAAGGCCTGCCATAGGAGTGACTGATAGGAGATCTGTGTGTCCATTTTAGGGTTAGATATAGGTATACTATATCTAAAGCAAAGGGTGAGTACACCACCTTGCCCCAGCTGTCGTGCAGCCAGTTGTGCCAGTTTAGTTAGTCAGCCCAGGGGTGGCATAATACATGCTTCAGCCCCTGGGAGACTTCTGGGTACACCTCAGCCCTGGGTACAGGGACTTGGAGAGGGCCCAGTGCCAATTCAGTACCTGAGTACAATTTGGATAGAGAGAACAGCTAGGCTGTGGGTCTGATTAGCAGGCCCACAGCCAGGGAAAGTCGTAAACCAGTGCAGCAAAAAGCAAAAATCTGGGTGATCATAGGATTGCAGACCCTACTCTCCTACAGTTAGCAATTGTGTTTTGCACTTCTGCTGGGTCTTCATCGGAGGAATCATGGGTTCCTTCGCTCATTTTTCTGGAGTGTGTTTGGTTTCTTTTCTTGATTGTGGGGTCTATTCTAGTTTTCCCGGATCTCATGATGGTACAGAGGTACAGATGTTTCTTTGGGAGAGCCCGCTTCCTTCCCTTTTTTTCTTTGCCCCCTTCGGCCACTCTGCCTTCCGTACCGCACCCTTGAGCTGACAGGGGCGTGAGGCTTTTGGGCTCTTGAATAGAGATGATAGGTAGTAAGAGTATGTAGTTTATTAGTTGATTAGTAGTTGTGAAGTGGTTACGACTTGGGGAGGCCAGCCCTGATTTGGGGGTGGATGGGTTGTGCTCTCTCCGGTAGGGGTTGAGGGGGCGGATTACTCCTGCTGCCCCGGTGGACCACCATTTCTTCTCCTATTCTCCTTTCTCCTTTAACCTGTGATTCTCTCCGTGGGATGGGGTGACCGGATGGGGTGAGATAAATGGTTTTTTTTCTCTCTCTCTTATCTCTCTTATCTCTCAGGGCTCGGGGGGGCTCTTCGCCCTGCTTCGAGTCGTCAGGCGCGTGACTGAGGCTTTGCTGGAGTTGATGCAGTTCCCTCCTTCGATTGGGCCCCCACCCCCCCCGTGCTACACCGTGCCTCGCAGCTTTGATGGAGGGGGGGTTAAGGGCAGAAATCTATGCGTGGCTACAGGAGGTTGCAGGATCACTGGAGCACAGGTATAGGAGTGGGCACCAGTCCTCCGTCCTCAGTGGCACTCCGCTCTCTGTGCTCTCTATGCTCTGGGCTCCTGGGCAACAGCCTGGGCTGGGCTACATCCTGGCTCTGTTCACACAGTGTTGGTGCAGTGTCCGCTTAGCCTGGGATCACACGCCCGCACGCCCAACTACATATGTGCTGCCGACCGCGAGCGCTGCTGTCCACCCCAGCTCACCGACTCACCGAGTGCCGGCTGCTGCGGCTTCCCTGGCGGCTTTGCGGCTTTACCGCAGCTTTTCCTGGCGTTAAGGTTCCTCCTTGCAGCTGAGGGCTAGCGGCGGTGTTGTTCTCACAGCGCGGGACTCAGCGCTCACACCTGCACGCGGCTCGCTGCCTGACTCCTCTGGTCTCCTCTGACGGACTGACGAACTGCTAGGCGAACTGCAAAACCTGGCGTATCGATCATTATGCGTTTCAGGATTTCCCTTTCTCAATGGCGATAAAGCTACACACACCTGAATAATTTGTGAATGAAGTTTTATATAGGACAGCCATCTACTAAAAAGTTAAAATTTACATTTACTAAGAAACAGTTTCCTTTGGTGTGTTTCGGTAGATGTCTAAAAAAGGGATATGTTAGACTATATATCCGCAAATAATTCTTTGCTTGTTATCCCACATCATATTTACTACTGAATGCTAAGCAATTGCTTTTACCCAGCAGAACCAACTGTAGATTACATTTCTATATGTATAGAGGCAAGACCTAACTATCAGGCCACATCACTGTCCACTAAAGTTAAATGTCTGTGTTTGAATTTATCTTTCTAGTCAGCAGTGGCCAAGGAGTATTCAACTCTGTCCCCAAGTTCCAGATTCAGGCTAGAATTTCAGGATGTCTAACAGGAACATATTTACATAGGTTTTATATATAGTAAACTGAAAACTGAAAATCTGTTATGTATGTTACGTCGTTGAAGATACTCATTCCGAGAAAGAGAGTCTGAAAATGTTGCTGACAGTTTGGTTTCACACTTTCTTTTTTGTGGGCCTCTTTACATAATGGCATAAATGATAAATTGGGACCTACATTGAAATTTGCAAAGCTTCCCAATTAACAATTAGGCAAGCATAACGAGATATTCAGCGCACCTCTATGTTAGATCACGCACAAAACTGTTCTCTTAAAGGAGGTGCAGAAAAGCAATTTTAGCTTCAGTCTTTGTAATCTACAGAAGATCAATGAATTAACTTTTTTTTTTAATTACCATTCAGCCTCTATCTTTGTCTACCCAATGCATTTCTAATCTGTGCACTCCATGGACACTGATGGAATTTTAAATATGACATCAGAATGATTAATGCAAAACAACAGTTGATGGACAGAATGCAGAACAATGTCATACATTCACCCCAGTACAGATATCTGGGCCTAAATCCATCGTTTTTTGGCACTCCACACCACCCCAGTTCAGACATGGCCATACGCAAATCAGCCTTGACCCTGTGGCTCATGGGAACAGTCCAGCCCGAACTGCCAAGCCATGTCTTTCCTGGACCGGAGTCAAGCATCCTAGGACCGGTTTCTGGCTATCAGCCGTCTTCAGCCAGGATAGCTTGACTCCAGTGGTGTGGAGAGCATGGGACTCACGTCTGAGCATACCCATCCCACTCGGGTGACAAATGCAAAACAACAGTTGATGGACAGAATGCAGAACAATGTCATACATTCACCCCAGTACAGAGATCTGGGCCTAAATCCATCGTTTTTTTGCACTCCACACCACCCCAGTTCAGACATGGCCATATGCATGATTAATGGCATTTCCAGTCAATAAGGTGCTATGTAAATAAAAATGCACATATGTGCAGCAACATTTGATGCCTTCTCCTCATCTACAAGAAGCGTTCAGTGTCTGTCACCAGGTTGCACCCAAACTCATTGTTAGGATTCATACCTTATCTTAATGGCTTCAAACAAAACTGATAAAGTGTTGGTATATTGAACAGTACTAGGCACACAGTGACATTATGGTCCTCACCAATGTAGGGAAATTGAGGATCTAAATTCTAGCATGATTGGGGTTACTGGCTACGAAACACGACCTTGTTAAAGTCACTCTACTGCCAGTAGACCTTTTGATAGTTCTTTTTGCATCTGCACAAAAAAAATAATAGCCCTTACATATTCAATGATTCTTTATTTCTCATCTTTGGATGAGACAATAGTCTTGTTCACCTTGAATGTCTTTAAGCTCATCACACACAGGTTTGAGTAGACAAAGGGATGCACACAGTTGCAAAACACAATAAATAAACTAACGGTCTGAATATCTATTGAATTAATTATTTCCCCCATCGTTGGTTATTGTGGCCCAAAGTCAACCTGCTAGATGCTGTGCTGTTAGAAATGTCACTGAGGGGGGGCGTGGCTTGGCGCCCGGCGCGGATGGCGGCTCTGATGTGAGCGCTCCGTGCCGACCGGGAGATTCGTCCGTTTTCTCCTCTGGTAACTGCTTTCTGGGAGAAGGCTCTTGTACCGGAGCATGAGGGACATGTGCTAGTGTTGTTTTCTGGGCATATTCCGGCACTTTCCCCTCTATTCTGCTAAGTTACTGTGCGGTCGCGGCTCTCTGACGGCCGCGACCGCCATTTTGTTTGAACTTCGCGCGTCTGCCGCGCTGCCTGCTCCAGAGCCGGCTGACCTCCTGGAATGTCCTGCGACTCCGAATTTGCTCATGGTGAGCTAATTTTGTTCTCCTCATACCAGCAATGCCCTTGATTCACTCGTTTTTGCTCCCATGAGTTTTTTTTTCACATAATACAATTCCGGCTGCCATTTTGTACTTAGTGTGCTCTCTCCTCATATCGCTCACCTACGGAAGGACTCTGTGTTCATCACTATTGGGCCTCATTTACTTCTTCTGCACTTTCATGGTTTGGGGATTTACTCTCTCCCTCAGTTTTTGCGCCACCTGCGCATTTGCTTCAATGGGCATTCTCCTCAGACATTTATCACTTACCTCAATGCTGTGCTTCTCCTACTGGACAGCTCTCTAAAACCAAAACAAACGTTTTTCACCTCTTTACCTTTCGCCGACATGGTCATCCTGCGCTTTGTTTTTTCTTACATTATGGCCTTTTGACCTAGGACTATGGACTTTCCTCTGTGACTGTTGGTGGCTCATGGCTACTACTTTTTGCGTTTGAGGCACGCTGTATCCACGTTACTGGATTTTCCTTTGCTTCCTACTTAGTGGTGGTTCCTATCATATGGAAAGAGGTACATCTGGTCGTATTTCCAAAACTCCACGGCGTGTCTTCATCAAAAACTCGAAAGTCTTCTCTGCATTGGCACGCTTGGAACCTTCCGAGGCAACTGATATCACAATGTCGCAGTCCAGTGCAGAGCGCCCTGTTCAACCTCCAGGAAAAATTACAACAAAACGTCCTAAAAAGGATCCTCCATCACCGACGGGCTCTACCTCAGCAGTATCTATGGAGCTACTGTTGGAGGAGATATGCGCTCTTCGCCCCTTCATGGAGGAAACTAGTTCCAAGCTGCAGATCCTCACGGATAATTGGACACAGATGGATACAAGAGTCACAACTGTGGAACACACCATTTCTTCCCTCCAGGAATCATCCTCCAAGGTGACGCATATGCAGTCGCAGATCTCCTCTCTCCAGAAGTTGAGGAGCTTGAAAATCGTAATCGACGCAACAACGTTCGAATTTACGGCCTGGCGAAGAATTGTGAGGGGAATGACCCTGTTGCTTTCTTCAAATCTTTCCTGCCTAAGCTTCTCCATCTACCTGAAGGTACCGCGCTCAATATTCAGCGAGCGCACAGGCTTGGTCGTATATCTTCCTCTGCTTCTGCTTCTTCAAAACCAAGAGGTGTCATCTTGTATTTCCTGGAATACACCAATCTTCTTAAGGTCCTCTCAGCAGCCCGCGCTTCTCCTCGCCTCACGTGGTTAGGATCTGCCCTCTTCTTCGCGCAGGATTACGCCAAGGCTACAGCCAGCCGTCGCAAAGCTTTTCTGGACATGCGACCGGAGCTTCGCTCTATTGGTGCTAGATATGGCCTTTTCCATCCTTGTCTTTTCTGAGTCACCTATTATAACAAAACGACGACCTACGAAGATCCTGTTTGTCTCCGGAGCTTCCTGAACTCCTGTCAAACGCCGAATATGGATCTCTCCAGCTCATCATCAGCTTTTCCTCCATGACTCTAATACCTTGTTGTGGATTAGTGTTTCAGCACATCCAGTGCCGACTTCATCTTTGCTCGTGCTTGTTCTGTTGATATATCCCTTATACATGTAACCCTTCTTGCTTCTATCTCCTTCCACTTGGATCCATATTTTGTTCTTCTGTTTCATGTTTCGTTTTTATTATAGCATATCCCATTGTCTTCTTCTCCTCATGTTATTTCTAATGTTCTCTCTTCTCCCCTACAGGTTTTACAGTTCATTGTATGTCTCCCCTTCGGTTTGACGGTTCGTTTGCATCGGTTGTCCTGCCTCCTCCAGTTGGCGCTTCCCCCTCAGTTTTTTCTCCTCGTCTCCTCTTCCTTTTGGCCATCCCTCCCCAGTTCCATCCTTCGTAAGTATGTTTTCCTTCCTTCCCTCACTGTTTGATACTTCCCTCGTATCCTTCCTCTTGCTCTTTTATCTGGTTCTCCTCTGTTCCAAGGTGTCTTTTTTTTCTAGTTATCATCACTGTTCTTGTTTTCGCCTTTATCATATCTATTTTTTTATCATTTGTATTCCTCTACTTTATTTCCTTACTCAATTGGCTTTCACCATTACTTTTTTCTTTTATATTTGTATTCTTTATTTATGCTCTTTCCTTTTCCTCTTCTCTGTCTTTTTCTCACCTGTTCTTTTGATTGCTACTTTTCACTCATCCTTGGCCTGGTCTTTCGCTTTCTCACTTCCTTTTTATTTAATTTTTCTTGCATTTCCAATATTCTTATTGCTGTTTTTCTTGCACTCTCTTCTTACCAGCTCTAGATTTCATATTTTACTCCCTCTTCTTGATTCTCTGCCACTTCTCTTTCTTTTCTGCTTTCTTTCTTATCTGGACTTTTCTTATGCTCTTTTCTCTATTGATATTTTTTCTTCCTCTCTTCTAATATGTCGTTAAAAATAGTTACTTGGAATGTTAAGGGCATAAATTCTCCCATCAAACGGCAGAGAATTCTATCGCATTTTGCTCATTTAAATGTTGATGTTGCTTTTTTGCAAGAAACCCATTTGTCTGCTGAAGAATCTGTTAAATTGAAAAGAGGCTGGGTGGGTGATGTTTATTATTCTCAGGGAGATGGTAAACGAAATGGGGTGGCTATTTTATGTCACAAAAATTTATCACATTCATTGCTCGCTCAGGAATCAGATGATATTGGTCGCTGGGCATACGTTAAACTGTCTATTAAGAATGTTCCAATTTCACTTTTGAATATCTACGCCCCTACTACTGGTGATCCTACCTTCTGGCATACGTTCTCTCATCATATCACCAGATTCATTGACGATAATTTTATCCTAGCGGGAGATTGCAATCAGCCTCTTGACCCCTTTTTGGATAGACACTCTAAGGCCCACTTTATTCCTAACAGATCCCATAAACTTTTCTCCCAGGCTATTGCTCAACACAAGCTCACTGATGCTTGGCGGCTTTGCAATCCAGACACACGAGAATTCACCTTTTATTCTCCCTTTTATTTTTGTTACCCACAACATTGCCCAAACCCTCACTCATGCAGAGATTGGTCCGATTCTACTTTCAGATCATGCCCTCACCTTGGCTCAGCTTGACATTATTCCTAAATCAGATGGACCCAAGCGATGGCGCTTTAATAATGCTCTTCTTCTGGACCCCAAGTTCACTGCTTCTTTCACTGCATTTTCAGACGAATTTTTCTTGCTTAATGATACTCCATCCATCCCCAAGCACACCATTTGGGATGCCTTTAAGGCTGCGGCTAGAGATTTCATAATTGGCTTTGTAGCAAAGAAGCGGAGAACTGCCCGTAAATTCACAACTGATCTTCTCCTTGATATTAAGAAACTGGAGCATTCTTATTTCACTTCCCGTTCGCAAGACAGTTTAACAGCCCTGGTTAATGCTAAAATGAAATTCAACAAGAAGTCTACGAAAGACGCGTCTTTATATTTATTGAAATCGAGTGCAAAGTTTTATGGGGGTAAGAATAAAGCTGGGAAAATATTGGCTAATTATTTGAAAGTAAAGCATAACAAATTAAATATTGAATCAATTTATGACACACATTCTGTCCTCAAACATAAAGATGCAGATATTCTTGCTGTATTTTCTGCCTTTTACGAAACTTTATATAGCTCCGAAACCCAGCCCACCTCTCAATCTCTGAATCGTTTCTTCTCCACCATACAGAAACCATCTCACTTTCCCCTTGATCTTTCTCACTTGGAGATTAGCATCTCCCAACAGGAACTACTCACAGCACTTCAGAGTCTCCAAAAGGATAAGGCTCCTGGACCGGATGGCTTTACTGTTGAATTTTTTTTGTGCATTTTTCGAAACTTCTCATTCCAAAACTACACTCCCTTATTGATGCTTTCCTTACTTTGGGTGCCTCCTCTGGTTCTTTCTCTGACGCACACATCTGTCTGATACCCAAGGAGGGGAAATATATTCAATATTGTAAAAATTATAGGCCAATTTCTTTGGTTAATATCGATTATAAAATATTTGCAAAGTCTCTCGCGGCACGTCTTGACCTTCTTCTTCCGGATCTTTTGGGTGAGGAACAGTCAGGCTTCGTCAAGGGTCGTTTCATCACTGACAATAGCAGACTATTATTTAATGTTTTAACTCAGTCCCGTCACTCACCTCATTCTCTTGCAGCTATCGCCCTAGACGCTGAGAAGGCGTTTGATAGGGTTGAATGGACTTATTTATTCCACACACTTCAATGGTTTGGCTTTGGACCTAAATTTATCTCCTTGATTTCTTTACTTTATTCTAACCCGCGTGCAGCAGTCTCTGCCAATGGCCAAGTCTCCTCCTTTTTTGACCTGAAAAGAGGTGTCCGTCAAGGTCTCCTTTTCTTTTTAATTTAGCTTTAGAACCCTTCCTCTCCAAACTCCGTCAGAATCCCAATATTCAGGGCTTCCAAACTTCAGGTTCCCAGGTTAAGTTATCTGCCTATGCGGATGACATCCTTCTTTTTATTTCTAATCCCACTGATTCGATTCCTGCATTCCTCGCTGAAGTACATGAATATTCTCAAATATCGGGTTATAAACTTAATAATGATAAATGTGAGATCCTACCCTTGACGAAATTCACATTTAAACCTGACTTTGCCGCCTCACACTGTACATGGAAATCCTCCCACATTAAATACCTTGGCCTACATATTACCTCTTCGATTCCAGACACTGTCTCGCTCTGTTTAGCTAAATGCACTAAAAAATTAATGGATTTAACCTCCAAGTGGCACCCTCTTTATTTATCCTGGTGGGGACGTCTGGATACTATCAAAATGATGCTATCTCCCATAGTTCTCTATACCATTTCTAATATTCCAGTGTCCATTCCCTCTAAATTTAAAAAACAAATGAACTCTATTTTGACATCCTTTCTTTGGAATAATAAAAAATCCAGAATGTCCCTTGCTCGACTGATTCGTCCTAAGGCGGAGGGCGGAGTTAATTTCCCAGATTTTCCTACTTACCATAGGGCGTTTCTGTTACGACAAGCTTCCTTCTGGTTGAAGGATCCTAGTGGTCCCTGCCCTCTTTGGACTAAATTCGAGCGCCTTCTTCTTTCTCCCTTCTCTTTCGCTGAATATCTCTCTTTCTCACGCAAACCCTCCTCCGTATCTGCCCCCATTCACAAATTCACTACTAAACTGCTCCTTTCTTCCTCTCATCCTCCCCCCTCAGCGCTTCCTGACTTTCTCTCCTCTCCTATTTGGCATAACACCACCCTCCTCATCCGCAATAAACCCTTCTTTTGGAAGACATGGCATCACAAGGGGCTGTTATGGATTTCTCAACTTTTTTCCCAATCCTCTTTCTTACCTTTTGCTACTCTCCGTTCCCTTTATGGTTTACCTGCCTCCTTTTCTCGCAACTATCACCTACTTAAAGAGGCTGTTATGGCAGTCTATACCCGACTGTCTCGGATGCCCTCCTCTCCCATTACTCCTAATCCCACCAACTTGTTTCATTCTTTTTTACGTACTACCCCTAAGGCTTCTTTCATTTACAAATATCTTCATACCACTGACTCTATTAGGCCTAAATCCAAAGCAGAGGAGTGCTGGGAACAGGATCTCTCCACCTCTTGGCCAGTTTCGTTCTGGGATAAGATATGGAACAAAATCCGCAAATCATCGAGGGCAGCCACTTTGACACAATCCTTGTTCTTCATTTATAACAGACTTCTCTTTACACCTCTTGACCTTCATAAACGCTTTCCAAATACCTCTCATACATGTTGGTCTTGCTCCTCTCCGCAGGCAACATTGTTTCACATGTTATTCTCATGTACATCTGTTCATGACTTTTGGTTACAAGTTTGGGCTCAAATCAATGCAATTTATCATACATGTATTCCTTTTTCTAATGTTAACATTTTCTTAGGAAGCCTTTCCCCCTGTTGGGATAATGTTGAACTGAAACCTCAAATTATTGATTTGTTGTTGGCCGCTGCTTTCCAGCAGATAACGGTAAATTGGAAAGATTTTTCAAAAATTTCTTTTAAGGCGTGGTGGTTTAATGTTTGCCATAATCACAGACTTGATACTGCCTTTGTTTTCCCGGCTAACATGGCTACAAAACGTATGGACTTATGGCTTCCTATCACGCTTTACTTGGATACTTGTGCTACTCGTAAGTCTACTCTACTACCTTCACAACAAGAAGTCCTTAAACCTCCTTAACTGCTCAACGCATTCCATCCTTCTTTTCTTCATTGTATTACTTTTACATTTCTTTCAGGTATTTTCATGCTTTTATGGTTAATGTTTGCTATTCCTTCTCTTTTTCTTTCTTTTACTCTTCATGTCCAGATTTTGCTTTTGCTATTACCTGCAATTGTATGCTTGCTTTATTTATTGCAGTTTTTTAATGCTTTATACTTTTAGTGTATCCTATGTTGACACCTTGTTGTTTCCTTTTTAATATCAAATAAAGTATTTCTTGAACTTAAAGAAATGTCACTGAGAAAGCCTCTGCTTTTTATGCCCATCTTGAGTGGAGGAGAAGGACGCGGAGCTACTGCCAGAGTGGCGAACTTTGGGACTGAGGAACAAAGGGTTCAAGTCTTGGCTTTGTATCAACATTCTGTGATTATCGGAAAATCACTTAATCTCCTGACTTTAAAAAATAAATAAAATAATGCAAATGTGTGTAACATAACTGTTGCTCATGTAAAGGGCCCCAATACCTTCCAGTGGGGCTGAGTGTGTGCTATTTTTAAATGCCAAAATAAGAATAACTAGTACCTCGATCAAAGCAGAGGGACACCAATTAAGTTAAATAAATCTGTACTTCATTGATGCTCTCCACAATGGCTTCACTACGCTGCCCAATTAGAAGGCAGCAAAGAAGAGTGATCATTATTCCCAAAAATGGTAATTACTGGGCGGGCTAACATCACTTTTTTAGCGAGTTATTTTTTAAAGATACACAAGATCATTGCTATTGCGACAGCGCATGTGCACTGTCTACAAGCTGAACCTAACAAGCATTTGCAATGCAATAGGTCTCACATTTGTGAGTTTTAGAGCGATTGACATTGTAAATGACAATGTATTTTACCTATATGTTATAGTTTTCATTGGAGTGGAATTATGTGGATTAAATTGGTATTGTTCGAGGTAGTAATGTGTGGTGTGGAGTGGATGAGTGTATGCTTTTATGATCAAAATTATTTTTATAAAAGCATTCCAGATGCATACCAAGAGCACATGAGAAAAAGACAAACAGCAAATGGCAGACAATGTGGCTCCTTGCAGATACCTGGAGCGTCACAGGGAGGTGTTAAACTGGTGGCTCTTTTTATGCATGCCTGGTTATGGGGAGCCACACTGTACTGTTCACATCTGCTTACCTAAACTGGGCTCCGACAATGAAAAGTCACTCACTGTCTTAATAGGGCACAAAAAAGAAGTTAAACAGAAAGAGAAGAATGCTGAATTTGAATTTATAAGCTCCCTTTACGTGTGAGGTCAAACAGACACTCAAGCGAGGAGGGAGGGATGTTGGTGCCAATTAAAGCAGGACAGAGGGTGAGGGGATGTGGCAGAGGGTAACAGAGCAAGAAAAACAGCTGGGAGGAGGCTTGGGGTGAGGGAGGAAGAGAACCAACACAAGCGATGACGCAGCAATGGTAGGGCTGAATTAGGGACTGCAGAGACATGCAGAAAGTTATTTAAACAACATAAACATGCCTAGTGGAAGAAGCATTATTTTAAAAGTCTTGGGCCTTTGCAAACTATGAACCACTGCTTGGCTTGTAAAAAAAGGCTCGCCTATGGAGTGTTAAAACAGAAATAACCAGAGTCACTTACCTTGCTGTTGTCAGTCTGGTTGCAGTTGTCCCCATTGCAGTAATACATGCTGCTAAGGTAGAGAGGCTGCGACTAGATGGAGCTGATGTTCCACCCTTAGGGGCTTATTTACAACCCTCTTGCTCCACTTGCGCGCTTCACTTTTTGTGACCCACTGACGGCGCATTTTGCTGGGCCATATTTACAAGGACAGAAAATGCAACCCTGAGTGGCTTTTCCTATCCTTGTAAATATGGCCCCTTTACATGCAGCACTTTGCATGAAAAGGGCGTTCCATGGGTGTTGCTCTGGGTGCTCCCATGTAACACCCATGGAACCTGACACATTTCCAGATTTACGAGAAATTGTAAACCTGGAAATGCGTCTGAATGCTACGCATTTCTATTCTGCAGCACACATAGAAAGAGGAAAACACCTCTTGTGATTGTTTATGTGCAGGAAGGTGTCCCTTCATTAAAAAAATTACATTATTCAAGTTCTATGTGCACTAATGCAGCTCACATAGGAGTTGAAATTAATGTATCTTACACTGAGCAGAGCATATCTCTGAGTGCCACCAGGCGTTGCGGGGTGTCAGTAGAGTGCACAGTCCTTAATGTCCATTTGCATTCTGGGGCTGTAGTCATGGATGTAAGTCAGGAATAAAAGCTACAAGACACAGAATGCAAAGACATGGGTATGGTCGAGTTAATCGCTTTCACATGCCTCGGGTCATATACAGGGGCCCGGGGAGCAGGTAGACGGTTGTGTCCTCAGCTCTGAAATAAGTATCTGCAGAGAGTAGACAACCACTGATGTCCTTAGGTCTTAAGCACATGTATGTGCAGGGATGCCTATCACCAGGAGTGAAGGGCTGGAGGCTACGAGGACCACCTGAGCGGTTGCTGAAAACTAAACCAGGAGAGAGGCGCCGGAGGGGATGGGCAAGGATTAGCGGAAAACACAAGCTGCTAGTGCTTGTGTTTTCAGCCAATCCTTGGTTAGTTTGCAAGCACTTGTGTTTTAGCTGATCCTCATTAGTTTTCAAGCAACTAATTTAGGATCAGATGAAAACACTATCGCTTGCAAACTAAACTAGGATTGGCTGAAAACACAAGCGCTCAGTTCGTTAAAGTTATGTGCAATAAAAGGCGGGCAAATTAATCTTTGGAACCTTGTAATATGTAAGTATTTAGCCTAAAACAGCCACAAGGCTGAAAGATTACAACATCCTGTGCAGCTTGGCAAATCACATGGGCCGCATGGTGGCTTTATGGAAGGAGGCCCGTGCTACACGGCAAAACCAAGCACTGCTGTGACCTCTAGCGTACATTTTAGAACAAGCACAAAATAAGTAATAGACTATCCGTCATCTTCTCGGTTCATAACAATTAAAGGAGTTCTCCTTAAGCAACTGAAAAGGAATGGAAGTATTGGTAAACTGTACTTGGTCGGTGCTGCTCAGCCAAAAATGAAAGTGACATACTGTTGCCTGAACCAGTTATAAGGCAGCAAAAAAGAGCGACACTGGCCTGAACCAATGGTAAGGAGCAGGCGGGAGCATTGTCATTTATGAATAAGACAGGTCTTGAAGCAGCGCATGCGCACTACTAATCTCGACCTAAAAAGGACCGCTTCTGATGTGGTGGGTTTTGGTCAACTTAAACTGGAAACCCAATACTTGTTCTATTCTGTTGCTTGTATTGGACACAGCATGAGACTAAAAGAAATACAAAAATTAATGAATACTGCTACCCACACTAATAATCTTACAGAAGTCAAAATTGGATGCCCTCTTGATCTCTACCAGTCATGATCTGACTCAACTTCTTGGACTCACAAAAGGAAATTAAGTTCATTAGAACATTGTCTCATGTTTGAAGCAACCATCTCTTCTTACTTGATAGCCACACAAAAGTTAACCTGTACACACATCTGAAAGATTGACAGTACCCATTAGTGGTGGTGCAGAGGCACAGCAGGGATGTGTGCAGGTCAATGACTACATTTGTAAATAGAGAATGCTTCACAAAAACAACTATGGTTCAAAAGCCAGCCAAAGGGGATTTACAAAAAATATAAAATCATTCCAGAAATGTAAGCGGTTGAGTAATTATAGTTGTTGACCCTGAGATTTGATACAAGGCAGCAATTGGTGGTCTGAAGAAGAATGTTAGAATATTGATCTAACTTGTTAAATAAAAATAATTGGAATTATTCTGTATATCGATGAAGAATGTTAAGTTATAATCTACCAAATCTCTGTCAAAGAAAAAGTTTAGTGGACATGCAAATTCAAACACCATATATGGAGATAGTTGTTGAGAAATCAGCATGAATCCTTCATTTGAGTTTTGTGGAGATGAGAAACATCAAAGAGACAGACCTCATAACTTTTACTTCTAGAGACATCCTCAGTGTAAGAAAATGGCCTATTATTTGGGCAGGATGTGAGTCCTTCTCAAGTAATGAATCCTAAATCTTGTCAGGTCCAATGCACACGTTCAGTAAATAAACGTTCAGTAAATACATCTGGGCTCAATCACTTGTAGCTAAGTCATAGAGCAGCAGGACCTAACCGAAGGAAATGTTTATTTAGCAATATCATAACAAAAATGCCAACAGAACTGTTAATATCCAGTATGGGCAATCAGCGATATGACTTTTTAAAGTTTTAGGGCAATACACTGTTCTAAGTGGGCCAGACGGGATAAGTAGAGGGATCTTGAACTTTCCATAAGTGACCAGCAATGAAAATATTGCTACAAAATGACAAAAAAGATCTCATTGAATAGTAGACACTGACTAAGGCATTTAAATACATAAACCGACTATACTACATTGCGAAGTGCCTCTGTTGCTACAGCTTATGTCATAGAGTGCAATGTCATCGCTGTGGGGTGAACAAGGTTGGATACGCGCATCTGGCCTGGTACGGTCCAGGAATACAAACATTTTGGTGCAAAGTGTTTGCTAAGCTTGAGATGATTGCAGTAGAGGCGCTGATGCTCGGTCCGCTGCTGACCCTGTTGGGTTTGATTGAGGAGGTGCTCAAGGTGGTGCGAAATCTGGTTGCACTGGATCGGATACTAGCCAAGTGCTGGATAGCCAAGATATGGTCCAGTGCCCCCCTTCCTACCCTGGCAGACTGGCACAGAGACATGTCATATTGTAACATACAGTGAGACACTAAGTGAATTAGCACCACAATGCAGCCTTCCTAAAAATATTTGGGATCCCTACCAAGCATACTTGTTATTAGTAGGTGTCCCCAATGATTGCAGTGCCCCAGACGAGTAGGTGTACCTGGTATAATAGTACCTTATTGATAGAGTATGCTTCAGCTCAGGCGCGCAACACCCATTGGGCTCACGGGGCTTCAGCCCCCCCGTCGTGTATGTAAGCCCGGGCGGAGACAGCTTCGCGGGCTGGCGAGCATCTAATTGCAGCCACACTCGAGTACTTAACAAGTCTTTAAAAGACCATTTACGTGTAAATGAGGCTTTTTTTGTGTGTTCACCCCTTCTTACAGCCACTCTGTCTATGGTTGGAAAAATTAACCCCCTTCGAAATATTTTTCAGCCCCCCCCCCCGAAATTTGGCTCTAGTTGCCCACCTGCTTCAGCTCACACTTTAATACCCAGTAAGACAATATTTGGGCTCATGGGATAATCTATGCACAGAGTTTGATGTTGTGTTATTGTTGCAGGCAGGGATGGGCTATAACCAGCGACAGAGGATTGTAGCCATCAACATGCCTGTGGTTCCACTGGATAATAGCGACCTATGACCCTGCTCGCAGGCAGGTCGCTCCCCACGCTGCTGCACGGCTCTGCTTGCCTTGTTTTTGCCTAATCTTGTATTTTTCCCCAGTGCCTAACTTGCTTTCTTGCTCAGACTTGTCTTTATTCCCCTGTGCCTGTACTTGCTTTCTTGCCCAGACTTGTTTTTATTCCCCTGTGCCTGTACTTGCTTTCTTGCCCAGACTGGTTTTTATTCCCCTGTGCCTGTATTTGCTTTCTTGCCCAGACTTGTTCTATTCCCCTGCCCCGCCCACCTGAAATCCAATTCTCCGCCCCGCTCCCGCCTCCCAGCTGCTCCTCCCTCCCACATCCCCTCATATGGAAGCCGCTACGCCGCCGCGCAGCGGCCGAGCTCAGCGGGCGCACCGCTGCCGCTGCCGCTGGTGCACCTAAGGCAAGCCCGTCTGTGCCCGTTCGTGCCTGGACCGTGCCCAGCGCCAGGACCCCTGGACACCACAAACACCACGACGCCCGACACCGCTATGATACCAGAACCCTCCACGCACTCAACACCGGAAGATCACACACCTGCTTCCAGGCCGCCCCAAAGCTCACCCACGGAGCTTTCACCTGCCGGAACTGCAGATTCACAAGCATCTGCCCTACCATGCTGGCGACCAGGAAAGAACTCAACCACCTCAGATGCATCCTTCTCAACACCCGCTTCGCCCGAAAACATGACGTTGAACTCTGGGACCTACTCGACTCAACCTCCCCAGACGTCGCCTTCCTGACGGAGAACTGGCTGAACCCCGCCTCGGCACCCGATATAGCCATAGCCATCCCGGAAGGCTACAAGATCACCCGCAAGGACTGCACCAACAGAGCAGGAGGAAGAATCGCCAACGTCCACAGGAACACTCCCAGAGTCTCAACCAACACCGACGACACCCTGAGCACTGCCGAGCACCTGCACGTCCAGATCCACACCGACCCCAACCCACCCTCAGAGGAACCCTCATCTACAGACCGCCCGGACCCCAACCACAGTTTAGCGACTCTAACACCCTCGTCCCGATCAAGAAACCCTCCAGCAATCATTCCAACAAGAAAGCCAGCTGGCTCACTGAAGACCTCCAGGCCTCCAAGCAAACCTGCCAAAAGCTGGAGAAGATCTGGCTCCGTGAACGAACACCGGACAGCCACGCTGCCCACAAGAATGCCACCCGCAGACACCATCACCTCATCAGATCTGCCAAAAGGGCCTCCTTCAAAGACCGCCTAGACAACAACGCACACAAGAGCAAAGAGCTCTTCAACATCGTGAAGGAACTCTCCAACCCCAGCTCCAACACCAACGACGTCCAACCCTCGCAAGACCTGTGGGACTCGCTGCCCACCTTCGTCCACCGCAAGATCACAGACATCCACGACAGTTTCAACACCACGACCGCCCCAACAACCACTGAGACCTCCGCCCCCACAACCACCATCAGCACCAACCGCCTGCTCTACTGGACCAACATCAACGACGATGACACCATCAAGATCATGAACACCATCCGCTCCGGATCTCCGTCAGATCCATGCCCACACCACATCTTCAACAAAGCCAGCACATCCATCGCAGCCCATCTCCGGAAAGTCATCAACACCTCCTTCGAGACAGCAACCTTCCCTGAGAGCTGAAAGCACGCAGAGATCAACGCCTTACTCAAGAAACCAAGGCGGACCCCAAGGACCTCAAGAACTTCCGGCCCATCTCCCTGCTCCCGTTCCCGGCAAAGGTCATCGAGAAGACCGTCAACAAACAACTGACCCGCTACCTCGAGGAGAACAACATCCTGGACCCTTCCCAGTCCGGGTTCCGCAGCAACCACAGCGCCGAAACTGCCCTCATCGCCGCCACTGATAACATCAAGTCTCTGCTGGACAATGGAGAAACCCCCCCATTTTTTGAATCGTTTTTGGCCACTATAGGTGTGGCAGGGTATACTCAGACATGAGTCCCTTTCTCACTGCTCCATCAGGATTCAAGCAAGCCGGGCCGAAGACGCCTGAAATGGCAGAAACCGGTCCCCGGTAGCTTGTCTCCTTTCTGGTGAAGAATTGGCTTGGTAGTTTAGTCTGCCCTGTTCCCATGATGCACTGGGCCAGGGACAGACTGATTTGCATATAGCCAGGTTCTGAGCTGGGATGGGGCAGTGAGATAAATAACGGTGATGGATCAAGCCCTGATCTTTGGACTGGGTAAGAGTGGTCTGCTTAATTCAGACACTCTGTTCATCACCACCCCCTTTTTTGAATCGGACAATGGAGAAACGGCGGCCCTTATCCTTCTGGACCTGTCAGCTGCCTTTGACACAGTCTGTCACCACACACTACGAACACGCCTCCACAATGCTGGGATCCAAGAGAAGGCCCTGGACTGGACCACCTCCTTCCTCTCTGGCAGAACACAGAGCGTCCACCTTCCCCCCTTCTGCTCCAAAGCCACCGAGATCATCTGCGGCGAACCCCAGGGCTCATCCCTCAGCCCAACCCTGTTTAACATCTACATGGCACCGCTCGCCCACGTCGCCCGTCGGCACGACCTCAACATCCTCTCCTACGCCGATGACACCCAGCTGATACTCTCCCTCACCAAGGACCCCCACACAGCCAAAACCAACCTTCACGAAGGAACGAAGGCCGTTGCTGAATGGATGAGGAACAGCCGACTGAAGCTGAACTCAGACAAGACGGAGGTCCTCATCCTCGGATCCAACCCTTCGGCCTGGGACGACTCCTGGTGGCCGACCGCACTGGGAACTGCTCCAACACCCACCGACCACGCACGCAACCTAGGGGTCATCCTCGACTCCACCCTCTCCATGACTAAACAGGTTAACGCTGTCTCCTCCTGTTTCAACACCCTCCGCATGCTCCGTAGGATCTACAAGTGGATCCCCACTGAAACGAGAAGAACAGTCACCCAGGCCCTTGTCAGCAGCAGGTTGGACTATGGAAACGCCCTCTACGCAGGAGCCTTGGCCAAACTCCTGAGACGGCTCCAACGCATCCAGAACGCCTCTGCACGCCTGATCCTCGACATCCCTCGCCACAGCCACATCACACCCCACCTGAGAGACCTGCACTGGCTCACGGTCAACAAGAGGATAACATTCAAGCTCCTCACCCACGCAAACAAGGCACTCCACAACACCGGACCAACGTACCTCAACAGACGACTCAGCTTCTACACCCCCACACGCCAGCTCCGCTCCGCCGACCTTGCCCTCGCTACAGTCCCCCGCTTCCAAAGAGCGACCTCAGGTGGCAGATCGTTCTCCCACCTCGCCGCCAAGACCTGGAACACCCTCCCCATTCACCTACGGCAGACCCAAGACCTGTTGACCTTCAGAAAACTCCTCAAGACCTGGCTTTTCGAGCAGTAGCAGCATTCTCCACCCCAGCGCCTTGAGACCATCACAGGTGAATAGTGCGCTTTACAAATGATATGATTGATTGAGTGATTGATTGATAATACAGCTTGTGACTAGCATGGTTCTCATTGCTCCGCTTTATTACTGTATGCTGTTTATATGGCATGTTTAGCTCATGTTGCTGCACCCTGCTGATGTCATGAATGTCTGTTCAAGTGTAACTGAATCGTAAAATTATATAAATAAAGTTTACCAAAAACATTTTATAGCTGATGATCTGTTATTCGACCTAAGGTAAAATTGACAGCGTGGTGGAAAGTACAGCTCTTTAATTACATACACTGTCTTCATTATCCAGTGTTGCATGCAGATGTTTGGCCTTTGACCCCCACCTGGCATATGCCTATGTGCTGGGCATGGGACCTGGGTGTTCTCATCTCCTCTTCACCCTCTACATGCCCTTTGTTTGTTTGGGGGGAATGATGAAATGTTAACATACTGAAAACCCCCTGGGCATGTGTCCAAGAAGTGTGCATTGGACGTGGCTGTTCCAATACCCTCGCCACACCCTAACTAACCAGGGTGTACCAAGGAGATAATATTCTGATTCTTGTGGTTAGAGTGGAGGAATAACAGAATACCAGGCGAGGCCACATATGGGGGTCTACCTTTGGGGGTAGCAGGATTCCAGGCTTTGTTGCTATACTTTGGTGGTGGTGGTAGCAATATGCATCAGATGCAAAGGAGTGTTGGAGTAGGCCTGCTAGTAAACTATTGCAGTAGTTATTAGTCCTTATACTAGTGAGTGAATGAGTGTTTTGGCTGCTAAATTAGGCGAGAAAGCTGATCTTGCTTATGTTGAATAATTGCCTTAAGGCTGCAATTGTTGTGTTGCTTATGTAGGATTCCTTTGTCATGCCATGGCCTTCGAGGCAAATTGTAGAGTGTTGAGGGTGAACAGGCAGGGAGCGAGGCAAATCAGGTTATTTAAGGATCTGGGTACTGATCAGGTGGGAAAGTATAGGACTTCCATTTTAGAGGATTTTACCATAAGTGATATTAAAGCCAACCAGTATAGGATGGAAGTGAAAAATTCCGAGACACGTGATTGGAGGTGGTATGTAAAAGTAGGTAAGGTGAAAAGTGATTTGAGTGTGATCTACATGAAGTTGATAAAAGATTCCAAGTTAGAAAATGATATCGCTGAGGGAGGTGGTGTATACTGAGAAAAGGAGAGGAAGGCCTTTGTGATTCTTTTTTATAGTTTAATTTGATTATTACATTCTTGGTGAGGCTTTGAAAAGGGCTGTATAATGCTATTTCGAATCTGTTTAAGGCAATTTGCATATTGCAGGTTTATTCCTCTGATTTAGGGAAATTACATACTGGTTTAATAAAGATCTTTACACACAGATACACACAATTCTTATTCTTATCCAGCATAAATGTTTCCAAATGAATATGAACTGATATGTTTCATGCATTTTAGGTGAAGACTGGAACCATTATTATCATTTGTATTTTTTGTCATTTTACCTGCCACTGTTACGGAGTTCATGTTTACAAGCAAACACATTGGGATCATCAGAAACAGGTCTCAGCAATATGTCTTTAATTGATTCATGGAATGTAAGGGAGGGGTTCTTATCGTGGTGTGATGCAACTATTTTCAACTATTTCTAAATCTAGAAGCTTTTGCTGATTTTAGTTATAATTATCTTTCGGTATTTCATTGTTTCTTCCTGTATCTGTTCTTCAGTGCTTTGTTTAAACTCCTATTGTCAATGTTTATATTTGTGTGTTAGGTTTCTTGACTGAAATTCATGCTCCCAAGATGGCGTCAGTGTGAGCGGACGTGTCAGCAATCACTCCGGGAGTCCTGGTCGGAGTATTAGAAATCTCCCGACTATGCTGATATCACCGGATTAAGATTGCTAACTACTGGCTTCTGTGTCTGTGTCGGTGCTGATGGAGTGCCCGCTGTGCTTTTTGTGAGAAATAATTAAGGACCAGGACTTTTAAAAAGTTTCGTGGTGGCTGGTGGGCTCGAGAGGTACCGACATTGGGTACCGACATTGGGATCGGCAGCAGAACCTGGCTGCTACATCGGTGCCACCTTGAGGTGTAGGCGAAATACAGAGGTTTCGATGGGAGCTCCAGGAAGATAAAAAAATCTCAGCGACTCCGCAGTGAGCACATCTGGACCTAGAGGGCTTCTCTGGGCAACTGTAAGTACGGCATCTGCGCTTGGCACCCTGTCCTGTATCTCAGCTTGTATCCCAGCTTGTATACCGCCTATGCCACTGGCGCCCCCCCCCCTCTGCACCTATCTTCTGCCACAGGACTAGTAACAAACCAGGGGGACTGCCTCACAGTGTTTTGCGTCAACCCTCGCACGGAGGTCTGATAGGCAAGGTAGAGAGGTCGGGCTGGCAGATTGCCAAGGGAGTGTGGTGGACACAATCGGCACCTCAGGCAAAGAGAGTAGCGACCCTGTGAGCCCACGAGCAGGTGAGCCGGCGGATCATAAAGGCCTAGGACGCAGTTTCATTGAGGCACAGCTTCACATCATCACATCCTCACAGCGCTAGCCATCACTGACCTGACAAACAGTAACCGGCGGCGGGTAAACAGTAACTGTAGCTGTAGCTGAGCCGACGCTCAAGAGATCCACGGCTCATTTTCCTCTGCTCTGTGCTGCCCTGCGCTGCCCTGCGCTCCGATCAGGCACTTGGACAGCTCCTCTCTAGGCTTACTCTCGTCATCTGCACACTCGAGGACTTGACGTTTAAAAGGGCCCATGACGTAGGATATCACGAAGGAGCCCATAATCACTATCAGTATCTCACCCTAACCAGGAGAGCGGATGCAGATTTGAGCTGGAATAGTACAGATTGTGCAGATTGGCAGAAAGGTCTAGTGGTGGTGGAACAGTGCGAGATAAACTGAGTAAATGCTGCAAATTGCTGTGGAATAGCACGGGTCATAGGATCGCAGGAGAGAGACTGGTGTCTGACAAGAGGGTCATCGTGAAACTGGGGGCATCAGCAAGGGCGCCAACAGCGGGTACTCGGGTGTTTGTGACAATCAAGTCCCAGGCAGCCCGGTCGAATGCCTATGGTACATATGCAAATGCCCAATCCATCTCCGGCCGCTGCTGGAGAGAGTTAATCAAAAGAACTGCCACAGGAGCACAGGCTATACAAGCTGTGACAAAAACAGACACCAAAACCACCACAACAGCATCATCTGCATCAAGGAATTCAAGACTTTCTAAACTACCCCTTGCAACCGCCACAACAGCGACAACAGCAACAGTAATATCTTCAGTAGCTAAACGAAAACGGACACAGACACAGCCGCGGGTACAGGTACAAGTGCAGGTACGGGTACAGGTACAGATACAGACACATGAAATGGCTGGCCTCGCTGGGCCCGTGGAGGAAATTACTGAGCTAATAACCAAGCCAACCCTGCGTCTATCGGACCAAGAATCACCTCAAGAACCTCTAAAAGAAGCCTCAGAAAAACAAAATTCGAACAATATGCAGAAAGCAAAGGACTCACAGCGGCGACTGGAAACCAGAGGGTCCAAAGCTAAAGAAAACAGCGAGGAGAGAAATGGCGGCAACAGTAATGACAGACCTAAAGGCAAGGATAAAAATAAAAACACTGAGAAAAACACAGATAAGAACCCAGATAAGAAGCTGGAAAAGGAGGCGGATAAAGATAAAGTGGAAGGTAAAGAGAAGGAAAATGGGAAGGAGAAGGAGAAGGTTATAGAAGTATACGATAACGAGAACGATAATATGGAACTATTGGCTAAAAAGGCAGACTAAAAACTAATAAAAATCTGAAAGCTGCTGCAAAAAGCACTGGGCAACCGGCAGATTCTCAACCTCGGATCTCAAACATATTCAGCCCAATGCCCAAGGAGGGGTTGAGAAAACCAGCAGAAAAAGAGAAACAGCAGCGGGCCATACTGGATGACGAAAAGTAACATAATGAACAAAAAGAGAAAACAAGGCAACCCACTGTGGGGCTGGAAACTGCTTCAGATTCTGCTCTAGGAAACCAGTCTCTGTACCCAGATATTATCGAGGGAAAAGAAAGTGCTAGCTCAATTACAATCACACCCGATGAAAGCGAATCTGTGCCTACGCTTCCAAATGAACTCCAGAGACCTGACCACTCTTCTTCAATGGCACAAACGCCCTCCGCGGGAAGTAAACCACTTCCAGAGACCGAAGTAACCTCTGAGGAATCTGACTCGGACATCTATGAGACAGGGGTCTCCATCTCCAGTGTGACAAGTGAGTCAAGTGAGGCAAGTGAAGCAAGTGAAACAAGCACAAGCCATAAACCAGCAGCAGCAACAACCTTGGAGGTCTCTGACACCACAGTCCTAGGGAAATCAGGGGTACCCGGCCAAAATACCACTCCAAAGAAAAGGCTGAAAAAAAAGAGGAAAAGGCACAGAAGGCACTGCAAAACATCATATGATAAAACCACAGATCCCGGGAGCAATACTGATCAAGCTAAAGAAAGAACTAATCACACACGAAAAGGCTCAACCCCAAAAACTGCAAGAGAACCTGAATCAAACAGGCACTTTATGGGGGACTCTGAAGAAAGTGCCCCACAGCAAAATGGAGATTCCGGCGGATTGGGAAAATCAATAGAGCCATCACTGAGCGAAGTACTAAACTCCATCAAGCATTTCCACAAAGATGTTAAGATGGACAGCCAAAGGAAACATTCTGCCATACAAAAACTGCAAAGAGCTGTTCAACAAGTAGGCCAAACCTACTCTGAAATTTCTAACAGAATGGGGTCGGTGGAAACCCGAACAGAAAATCTGGAGTCCGACGTCACCAAGCTCAAAACTCAAGAAAAAGAGCACGAAGGAATCATTAAAGACCTGTTGCTAAAAGTTGAAAAAGAGCACAAAGGAATCATTAAAGACCTGTTGCTAAAAGTTGAAGATCTAGAAAACAGAGGCAGGAGAAACAACCTGCATTTTCTCAGAATTCCTGAAGGCGCAGAGGGAAACGATCCAAGGGGTTTCATGGCCAATCTACTAAAAATTGCCTTTCCCGAACTTCAAACCTGGGAAATGAACAGTGAAATCCAACACACCCATCGCTTCCCCTTGGCTCTTCCTAAACGCGCTCATAAGGCACCTCAATACCCAAGAGCCATGCTGGTCAACTTCGGGAATTTCATCTTAAGAGAGGCTATCTATGACATTGCCAGACCTACAAATAAGAGAGAATACAAAGGCTTCACCTTCTTCGCATGTCCAGACTTCGCCCATGCCACAGTAGAACGAAGGTGGAGAATGAGGCAATTATTCGCCCCATTCGAACAAATCGGAGCAACTGTGTTCTTACAAAACCCAGCACGCCTGAAAGTGATCTACAAGGGAACAACTAAAAGCTTCACAAGTGAAATCCAGGCTGAGTCCTACCTAAAAGAAATCTCAGAGACCGCCAAGCAAAGCACAGGAAAATAGCAAAAAGTATCAAACAAATGAAAAGGGAAAAAGGGACAAAAACATAATCTGGAGTCCGACGTCACCAAGCTCAAAACTCAAGAAAAAGAGCACGAAGGAATCATTAAAGACCTGATGCTAAAAGTTGAAGATCTAGAAAACAGAGGCAGGAGAAACAACCTGCGTTTTCTCAGAATTCCTGAAGGCGCAGAGGGAAACGATCCAAGGGGTTTCATGGCCAATCTACTAAAAATTGCCTTTCCCGAACTTCAAACCTGGGAAATGAACAGTGAAATCCAACACACCCATCGCTTCCCCTTGGCTCTTCCTAAACGCGCTCATAAGGCACCTCAATACCCAAGGGCCATGCTGGTCAACTTCGGGAATTTCATCTTAAGAGAGGCTATCTATGACATTGCCAGACCTACAAATAAGAGAGAATACAAAGGCTTCACCTTCTTCGCGTGTCCAGACTTCGCCCATGCCACAGTAGAACGAAGGTGGAGAATGAGGCAATTATTCGCCCCATTCGAACAAATCGGAGCAACTGTGTTCTTACAAAACCCAGCACGCCTGAAAGTGATCTACAAGGGAACAACTAAAAGCTTCACAAGTGAAATCCAGGCTGAGTCCTACCTAAAAGAAATCTCAGAGACCGCCAAGCAAAGCACAGGAAAATAGCAAAAAGTATCAAACAAATGAAAAGGGAAAAAGGGACAAAAACATAATCTGGAGTCCGACGTCACCAAGCTCAAAACTCAAGAAAAAGAGCACGAAGGAATCATTAAAGACCTGATGCTAAAAGTTGAAGATCTAGAAAACAGAGGCAGGAGAAACAACCTGCGTTTTCTCAGAATTCCTGAAGGCGCAGAGGGAAACGATCCAAGGGGTTTCATGGCCAATCTACTAAAAACAGCCTTTCCCGAACTTCAAACCTGGGAAATGAACAGTGAAATCCAACGCGCCCATCGCTTCCCCTTGGCTCTTCCTAAACGCGCTCATAAGGCACCTCAATACTCAAGAGCCATGCTGGTCAACTTCGGGAATTTTATCTTAAGAGAGGCTATCTATGACATTGCCAGACCTACAAATAAGAGAGAATACAAAGGCTTCATCTTCTTCGCGTGTCCAGACTTCGCCAATGCCACAGTAGAACGAAGGTGGAGAATGAGGCAATTATTCACCCATTCGAACAAATCGGAGCAACTGTGTTCTTACAAAACCCAGCACACCTGAAAGTGATCTACAAAGAAACAACTAAAAGGTTCACAAGTGAAATTTAGGCTGAGTCCTACCTAAAAGAAATCTCAGAGACCGCCAAGCAGTGCACAGGAAAATAGCAAAAAGTATGAAACAAATGAAAAGGGAAAAAGGGACAAAAACATAAAGAGGAACAATCCCGCCAATGGTCTAGATCTTGGGTGTATAACTAGAAGAGGATGAATCGAGAGGGAAGATATATCTTAATATCAGGGATGGCTTGATTGCAAAGAGAAAAGTTTATCTTTATCCATTCTACCCCAGATGTACTTACTCACGGCCAGGCCACGGGGCAAGCTGAAGCGCACTGACTTCACCGACGCCCACACCTTGGTGCCCTATGACCCAGGATGTCTCAATGGGTGGTGGGGGAAGGGGTGTGGGGGGTCACAGGGGAGGGTTGGGGTGGGATGGTAAGGGAGGGGGCGGAGGGGTGGAGGGGTGGGCGGGTAATCTGGTCTACAAGAAACCAAAGAAAGCAAATGATAATTAGAAGTCACACTATCGCACACTACAACAGGTACATCACCAAAATAGGAAAAATTTAAAAGAAAATAAAAAAAATAATAATATGGCTAAGCTAAAAATTGTTTCTATAAATATCTGTGGGCTAGATGATTCACTAAAAAGACAGAATGTCACAATAGGATTGAGATCAATGGGGGCTAACATCGTGTGTCTTCAAGAGACTCATGTGGAGGGATCGCAACGTCATCTCCTGCAAATGTTGTGATATAAACTTATTACAGCCAGAACACAAGCAAGTAAGACGCGTGGGATAGCTATTTTGGCAACATGCGGGGGGCTCCAATTTGCTCGATCCACAGCTCGGGAGACTGGCAATTACTGAATGCCAATACGGCGCTGGTAAGAGTTCCATCTGTTCCATCTATGGTTGTATCATGGATGGTCCCGACTTGCTGGAAGTCGTATCTAGTGAACTATCACACTGGCCACTCCCAATAGTAATAACTGGCGATTTCAACTTTAACCTACCCTCAGACTGGTCCTCCGGACCAAATTTCAAATACCAGGGGTGGAAGCCCAAGGTCTTTAGGGTCTTTCAAGTGCTATGTAATATACATGGGCTCTCCGATTGTTGGCGATCTAAATACCCCCATAAATCAGGGTTTACGTTCTTTTCCCATCCTCATCTCAAGTTTGCCAGACTTGATTATATGCTTGTCTCCCGCACCATTATTACCAAGTGCCACATTGATATATTACCTAGGGTCCTGTCAGACCATAACCCATTAATCTTAAGCATTGACACCGATAAAATTCAAAACGATCAAAACAGCTGGACATTTGAAAGGGATCTACTATTGAACGAGAAATATTGCCAACTTATTGAGAAGTAATAACCTGGGTAGTGCACCTTTAGACGTAGCGTGGGACACATTAAGCCGGAATCAGGGGTGAAACATTGCGTTTCTCAATAAGGAATGACCAAGCTGCAAAACAAAAGATAACCGAATTACAGGGGAAATTGATAGACGCTGAGGAAGAGCTTGTAAGAGCAATTAAAGGGGTTATAAAAATAGAAAC
Source organism: Lissotriton helveticus (assembly GCF_964261635.1). Lineage (NCBI taxonomy): Eukaryota > Metazoa > Chordata > Amphibia > Caudata > Salamandridae > Lissotriton > Lissotriton helveticus. The sequence goes on along the minus strand of NC_136059.1, from coordinate 2,005,720,579 downwards.
GGCATCACGAAAGGTGGCCATCGCAAAGAACAGACTAACAGGAATATTTGCGGAAAAAGCAATATGTAAAGCCACAATGCAAAAAGAGAAAGTATATGAACTATGCGAGAAAATAGGGCATCATCTTGCCATCTGCACGAGACAACAAAACACTGCAAATGCAATCAAAGATCATAACGATATTCTCACGCAAGACCCTGAAGAGATTAGGTCAGAATTTCAAAAATATTACCAAGATCTATATAAAGAAACCAATAAGGACCAAGAACTTATCAACGCATATTTAGATCAGGTCACTACGACTCAACTCTCACAAATTGACCAAGATAATCTAGTGGTCACACCTCAGTGGGTGGAAATGTTGTTGTCCATCAACTGCTTAGCCCCAGGGAAAGCAGCCGGACTGGACGGAATACCCGCTGAATTCTATGTCAGATTTCATAAGTCACTGAAAAATCTTTTAACCGATCTAATGATCCAAGTCTTCCAAGGGGGGAAACCACCAAAATCATGGGCACGGGCCAAAATTGTGGTCTTTCCAAAGAAAAACAAAGGACCCAACGGAACTGGCATCCTATCGTCCGATCACGTTAATCAATTGCGATTCCAAAATCTAAGCCAAATTATTAGCCAGTCGACTAGCTCCAGTTATCCACAAGATCATATCAGTCCGGCAACATGGATTTGTCCCCGGCAGATCCACAACGGATCATGTACAAAGGGTTATCACACTCTTTGACATAGCGGAAATTGCAGGAGACCCTATGGCGCTTATACTTTTGGATGCAGAAAAGGCTTTTGATAGGGTCTCCTGGCAATATTTCTGGACGGCTATGTCAAAGAGTGGGATCGGGGAACGCTTCATTAATGCTACACATAACTTATACCATAACCCAGAAGCAGTCGTTATGATAAATGGGGAACTGTCAAACAGGATTGATGTGACCAGAGGGACAAGGCAGGGGTGCCCGTGCTCCCCTTTGTGGTAAATAAATAAATAATACCCTATTTTTGAATGTATAAATGAATAACAGATAGCTCAATAAATAAGAGTCAAGATTCGAGGTAGTAGGAGTTTCGCAGGTTTATTACAGCATAAAGGACAGGAACAGGACAACCTGCATAGGAATAGGATGGCAGGGCCCAGCAGCGCTGCTGGTGTCAGGATCGGGACAAGGGAAGGGATGACTTTTTTAATAACAGTGCATGAGCATATATACATAACGCAAACACATAGCATTACATTGCAATAGGCGTAGCAGTGGGTGGAGCAAAAGGCGTGACGTGTAGCAGTCGCGAAAGATAAGGGTGAAAAAGAGGTGTAACAGGGCGTATACATAGACATGTGATGCAAACGTAACAGAATATGTCATGAATGGGGCGGAAACCATGGAGGGGGCTACCTAAGGAGCCGGGACCTCTAACCTGATGGTGCGCGCAAACTAGCAATGACGTATCACTAGGAGAAGCTGGGGGCTATGAACTCTGTGCTAGGAGCAGAGACTGAAGTCTGGAGAGTCAGGGCGACATGTACCTAAACAGTATCTAGTATCTGATGTTTAGAGAACATGTTGATATAAACTAGAAGTCAGGAGGGGAAAGGCTGACTTGATTCTAAGACTGGACCATGCATTATTCTACATGTAGTACGTGATGAAGAATATGAAATGACCATTAAATACAGTATTTCTCTAACGTGGAGACGTGAAGGCTAGACAATGACGGAAACTATTGATGCGATTCAGTAGCTTTAGGAATGCAGAGAAGGAGGACTGAACTGATAACTGGAATCATAACATATTCTTGGCAGACTCAAAGGCATAGCCAGCCTGAACCGGGCACTGTGAGGCAGGAAGTAAGTGAAGGGTCGAGGATACAGGTGGGGGCTGTATCGCTCCTCAGCGAGGTTTCAGGAGACAGGAGCTGAATCTGGTGTCCAGGCCCTTTTGAGGCCTAGAGACGGGGACTTTATAATGGAATAACGTGCACACTGAGAAACGTGGCAACGTAGCTTTACATAGACCTGATATTCGTAGTATTCACGAGAACTGGAAACTGGCATACTAGAGGTGGACACAACTATAATTGTGTCTTGAATCGAACATAGGGAATACATATGCATATTTAATCATGCACACATAACATATGATGGATGACACGTAGGGACACAGAACATGGCAAAATTTACTTTTCCACATTCCCTCCTTGTCACTACGTTTCCATCAGGAAACATCAATATTCATGATACCATCTATCATTTCATACAGTATCATTTGTTCGTCTCGAATTATCCTGGAACGGGATCTAGAACGGGGCTTGGGACTAGGAATACAAGAGGTAGCACAAATGCCGCAAATCGCAGGGCCACATTGTATACAGAGACAGCAGCTGAATATGATCGCTACTGCAATACCTAGAAAGGACAATATTTTCCATCCCCATGCGGAAATTATATTCCAGAACCAACCGGACCATGTCCAGGTGCCTGGATCTTGGTGTATCAGATGGGCAATTTTATGGAGTCTGGTTATAGCTGAATAAACAGACGGCGCGTTATTTGGAATGAAAATGCAGCAACTAGATCCGATGACTCTACAGGCCCCGCCCCTATCGGCCAGTATGACGTCAAGGACGAGACGATTCTGTAAAACGACAAATCTCATAGCAGATTGCTCTTCGGTTAAGTTACCTAGAGCAGAGGCAGTCTCGTTTACCACAGCTTCGAGGGTTCTGGTTAACCTACGGATTAGCTTACTATTCTGGATAGGTCCTATAAAGAAGAAGAAACCTCTATTGAAATCTGTATACTGTTCTAGAGCAGTTTCAGTATAATCGACAATTGGGGACTCCCTTCTATGTCTAATGTGTACTAGATGTGTATTTCTGTGATAATCAGATGGGGCTAGAAAAACTGGTGGCAGTAGGAAGGCAATGTAACAGGTTCCCTCCCAATCGAGGGGCAGACGAACATATGCAGTTTGACCACAAATAAAATAAGAATGACGTGAAGCTTTGAAGATAGATTTCCCACTGTCACTATACTTGACAATAGTAGTACAATCACTATGTCCTACATGTACAGAACCATAATTTCGGACACATAATTCACCTTTGACTGGCAGTACTGAAATAGCAGGCAAGTCTGGAGTAGTATCAGACTGAACATTTAGGACCATGAAATTCGAAGAATAGTTACCTAAATTATACACTTCATTTTCTAGATCTAACCCGGTTCTGTGGGGGAGACCTTGCTTGTCTGGAAAACATGTACTGTTAAGAAAAGACATATCTGTTGAGGATGACGTTAACGTGGACCATGCTCCACACGAACCATTATGTGAAAATGGATAAGGAAAAAGTGGCAGGACTCCCTTCGGTGTCTGGAAAGGGGGGAGTCGACCACACACCCAACAATTAGTGGCATTGCTGGTCTGATGTGAGTAATGTAACATGCGGATGAAAGAATTATTTTTCATAGCGAGGCGGTAAGAGAGTTCATGAGGAGGCAGATCACTAAACGTGTGCTCTACTGTAGCATTAGCAGACTTATTTACATGAAGAACTGGGAAATACAAGAAAAATACATAACTGGTGCAGGAAATCATAATGCTGAGAAATAATATGAAACATAGAAAAATGATACATCGAATTGAGTTTTGACTAACTCTCTCACTATGGGGGTCTATTTTATACATGTCAGAAACAGTCTAACCGTTTCACCTAGGGGAGGACTTAGACAATCAAACTGGCTGACTTATTTTACTAGACCGGAGTTTGAGTTTATACTCCTGTTGCGGAGTTTTCTCTAACAGGGGAGGGTTTGTAGCAATGTCTTTTGCGGGACAGTCCTTGAGAACAATATTTTGGCAATCCTTCAAATCCTGGGAAATGTTCTTTAAGACGGGTTTCAGTCCATTAAATTGTTTTACATGAGAAAGGTGCACCCAGCCTTTGCGACCTTCCAACTTCACGGCTGTACGGGTGGTGAGGAGGACCTGTCGGGGCTCTTTCCAGCGAGGCTCCAGCGGACTTGATCTGTCAAAATTCCTCACCAACACCATGGATCCTGGAACGATTTCATGCGGTGCCACCTCGGTATTGTCTGGAAATGCGGCGGCAACCTGTGAACGACATGAGTTGAGGGCAGACATCAAGGAAGCTAGGTAATCTGTCAGCATATTACTTGAAACATCGGTAATACTTCGGGGTCTAGGAGTACCCCACATGTTAGGGGGGCGGCCGAAAACAACCTCATACGGGGACAGACCTGATCTGGAATGTGCGACCATGCGCATATAAAATAAAGCGACTGGTAGAGCTACCAGCCAGTCCACACCTTTCTCTTTACATACTTTGGCGATTCGGATTTTCAGAGTCTGGTTATGTCTCTCTACGAGACCGGCTGCTTCAGGATGGCGTACACAATGGAACTTCCACTGGTACCCCAACAAAAGGGAAACATGCTTCATCAACTCAGATGAGAATGGCTGGCCGTTGTCAGAATATACGACTCTAGGGAGTCCATAACGAGGGAAAAACTCACGAACCAACTGCTTGGCAGTGGTCGCGGCTGTGTAATCTGGAACTGGATATGCTTCTGTCCACCTGGACAAAGCGCATACAACTACAAGGACATACTTGAAACCTCGACATCGCTCCATCTGAATATAATCCATCTGGAGGACTTCAAAAGGGTGGTCAGGAGGCTGGAATCCACCTTGTTCCACCGGGACACTTTTACCTGGATTAAACTGACAACATATCATACAGGTACGGACTTTCTGCTTGGCTGCAGCTCGTAAATGCTTGTTGAACCAAATGTTCTGGATACTGTCTAACATAGCTTTTTCTCCTAAATGTGCTGGACTATGTGCGGTATTAATAATGACTTGAACCATAGAGTCGGGGAGAAACCATGTGGCTCTACCCTTCGTTAACCATCCTTGATCTGTCTGGACCCCTCCTTGTTCGGACCATTTCTTGATTTCATCAGGAGTAGCATGTAACTGTATGTCTATGACATCTTGTGTAGGGTCCTTAACTGTCATACATGTAATCGGATCTGGAGTGTGTGTCATGTTAACTGGAATGTCTGGAGTCTGTGCTGTAAGCTTGGCTGTGCGATCTGCTAGATCATTACCTTGGGAAATAATGTCAGTAACTTTCGTATGTGCTTTACATTTCATGATAGCAATAGATGTCGGTAAATGTATGGCATCTAACAGAGCTTGAATAAGGAGACCATGCTGAATCTTGGTTCCATGAGAAGTCATGAAACCTCTCTCCTGCCAGAGCACTCCGAAGTCGTGTACAACTCCAAATGCGTAGCGTGAATCTGTGTAAACATTAACTTTCAAGTTCTTGGCGTGTATGCAGGCTTGTGTCAGAGCAACTAGCTCTGCTGCTTGAGCGGACAGGGTGTCAATGCGGTGTGTCTCAATAACTTCAGTATCAGTAGTCACTGCATACGCGGCGACTAGTTCTCCTGTACTTGTTCTCATACATGAACCATCCACATAAAGTGTCAGGTCGGGGTCTGGTAACGGAATATCTGTCAGGTCTTGTCTTGGCTTTGTCGTAATGTTAACTACTTCCACACAGTCATGTGTGGCAGAATTCGAAGTAACTGATGGTAACAGTGTAGCAGGGTTCAGGATGTTGCAGCGTCTGATTTCTATGTGTGGCTGGAACAGTGTCAATTCATAACCTGTTAAACGTGCAATTGTCAAGTGCTGAGTTTGTGTTCGGTTTAGAAGAACTTCCACAGAGTGTGGAACCTGTACTGTCAGGAAATGTCCTAAGACTATGGAATCACTTTGCCTGATAGCTAGGGCTGTGGCTGCAACTGACTTGAGGCACGCAGGCAGAGCCTGGGCTACAGGATCTAATGTGCTCGAAAAATAAGCACAGGGCTTGTATTGTCCTGCTTGATCTTGTGTGAGAACAGATAATGCTGTACCTTCGCGTTCAGTGACGAAAAGTGTAAAAGGCTTACTGTAGTTCGGTGTAGCGAGAACTGGAGCTTGGCATAGGGCTTTCTTTAACTCATTGAAACTAAGTGTATGTTCAGATGTCCAAGGGAGGACAGTCGATACGGCTGCCTCCTGTGTCGTTAACTGTATCAGTGGCTTGGCTAGAAATGCATACTGAGGAATCCATTGTCTGCAATAAGAAGTAAGGCCAATAAAAGCACGTACCTCCTTCTGGGTCTTGGGCTGAGGAAGACTCGCTATTAACTGGATACGGTCTGGTGTCAACTGCCTACCCCTCTTGGACAGTAAGTGTCCTAAGTATACCACTTGCTGGACACAGAATTGAAGCTTAGAAGGGGACACCTTGTGCCCCATCTCGGCTAGGAAATACAAGACTGTAAGGGATGCTCGCTCGCAAGCACGTTCAGAACGGGCTGTGATCAGGAGATCATCGACATACTGGAGCAGGGTTGTGTCAGTTGGCATGTGAATGTTGTCTAGTTGTCTCTTAAGTGCTTGACTGTAAATGCTAGGACTTTCTGTGAAACCTTGAGGAGCGCGTGTGAACATATAGCTCCTTCCATTTAAACAAAATCCGAAAAGGAACTGGCTGTCTAGATGAACAGGGACACTGAAAAACGCGTTCTTGAGGTCGATTACAGTAAAGAACGTGGCTTCGGAATCAATGGCTGTCAATAAGGAAGAGATGTCTGGGACAACTGGGTACTGAGGAATAATACACTTATTAAGTTCTCGTAGGTCAATCACTAATCGATATACTGGGGGTGCATTTGGATCAGTGCGTTTCATGACTGGAATGATCGGAGAATTACATACATTGGAGTCAGTTTCTACAACCACTCCTTGAGCCATGAGCTCGTCAATAATTTTGGATAAGGCTGCTACAGCCTCTGGTGGCAATCTGTACTGTCTGATCCGTGGTAACACTACACCTGGCTTGAGAGTCACACGATGGGGTGTGATTTGCATGTAACCTACATCAGTTGGACCTTGCGCCCATAAGTGCTGTGGAACATTAGACAGTCTTGAATCAAAATCTCGTAATACATAGTGACCCTTGAAGTCACGTAGGAACAATCGTATTCCCTCTGGGGAACAGCATATAACTGCACCTAACTCTTTCAGTGTTTTAATGCCTAATAGATTCTCTGGACACGACTTAGTAAGTAACAGGTCAGTAGTACGGGACAATGGACCTACTTCTAGAGAAACTGGCTTTGAAATCTCATTTACGATAGGCTTTCCTGAAAATCCAAGGGAAACATTTCTTGAGCCTGAGAGCGGAGCCCCTGGAACTTCGGCGTGACTAATTGTGGTCCTACTTGCCCCTGTATCAATCAAAAACTTTCTGTCTTTCCCTAATACTTGACTGTGAACATAGGGACCTTCTTGATCTACAGGTATCTCGATGAGAGGCAAGCCTACCTCCCTCTCTAGGCTGTTTCATGAATACTGCTGATACTCTGGATACTCAGACTGTGCATACTGGTACATCTGCTGTGTAACGTGCTGTGTTGCAGCAATAGGCTGCGGTGCGGTAACTGTCTGTGGTGCATTCTGTGGCTGAGGAATCTGTGAAACTTGTTCGTGTCTAGGCGGACGTGGTCTTTCTTTAGTCTTACCAGTAGCTATGTTGTGTTTCAGAACTGCACACTCGTTTATAAAATGACCTGGCTGTTTACAATAATTGCAGTTCCCTTTAACGGGAGCTGCAGGATGACTGGCTTGATTTGGACCCCTCTTCTGACTGTCTTGAGGAACAGATTGTGCAACTAGTACTTTCATTTTCGTGTCTTTCATACGTTTTCTCTCGTGTTCTTGCTCTTCTCTGATTCTGTTCTGGTGGTATTGAAGCATCTGCAACATCTGGGACGGGGTATTAGCTTGCCAGGTACTTTCGACTTTCAAAACTCGATTTTTAATTTGTGGACTTGAATTCTCGACTAATTTAGTAACAAAAAGGTGAGGGTATGACTCACTACTTGTCTTGAGGCCACTGTTGATGCTAAAACATTTCTCAAATCTAGAATAAAAATCACTAATATCCTCATCTTGCTTCTGTTTACAGGCTGAGATTGCATCCCAGTCTTCTTTTCTAGTTGTCAATAATCTGGGTAAAACTTGTATTAATAATTCTGGTAATTCTTTACATTTATCTCCAAGACCGGTACCTGGTACTCGTGCCTTATCTTCAGCTTCTAGAACTGCCCAATCGATCTTTTTCTCTCCCACCTCCCATTCTTTTTCCTTGAGCTTTTCATACACCCCTGCGGGCAGCAGAACCTTTAACATTTTAATTATATCTGGATACGTGTATTCTCCCATACGGAGCATGTCTTTTAATTCTCTATGGAACCCTGCTGGATCTTTATCATGACAGGGAATTAATTTCTTCATCTCGAGGAGTTCCATCTTTGTAATCGGAGTGTAAACAAACACTCGTTCTAGTTCGCCACCCGTTCCTCTAACTGGGTGGACTTCTCGTAACGGATTCTGTCTCTCTATGTAAAATGGTTTACTTTCTGGGGGTGAGACATGAACAAAATGCGGATTCAAAAACGTTCTATATTTGTGACGCTGTTCTAGAACGACACTAATTAAATCGGTACCTAAACCTTTCCATCTATACTGGAGTAACTCGTTCAGGACATCGTGTAACGGGCCTGGATCAGAGTGCTGACCCTCATACAATGTAATGAGGTGCTGAATCATATACATACCCGCCAGTCGTTGCTCGGCTGGGGCCAGTTTCAGAAACATTTGTGCCACTTTTTCGTCTGGAAAAGTGGTAGAATCAGTAATCCATCGGACTGCTGATCGGACTAGTTCTTGTTCATGCATGGTACTCAACTCACTGTAACCGATTCGTGATTTCAGAATGTGATCGGTAGCTTGAAACACTTGTTCTAGTGAACCTTGTTCTGGTGCTGGAGAATGAAAAATAGACTTGTGTTCTAGGCGTAAATGGCGATCTGGAAATCTAGATTTTCCTACATACGCTATTCTGTCGGGATTCTCGTCCTCTACCTCTTCAGTATCAGAGTTACTTTCTTTCTCGCTTACTTGTGCTGCTTTACGCTGTTCGTGTAATTTTATTATTTCTTTACGGATTTTCTTGTACATACTCTCCATAGCACCGACGGTCTTGTGCTTACCCTCGGCTATATTATCACTCCACCTTGTCAGGGTTCTCATTTCGGCTTGATCTTTAGACGGGTAATCTTGTTCTCTTATTAGACAGTTAATCAGAAACTTTAATATCATGAGCTGGATCTCGGCTTTCCTTTGAGACATGGCCTCGCTAATGCTTTCTGGATCATCCCCTGTACGGATGAAACGATATATTCTGTCTAGATCTTCTTTCATATTCGGTAGGATACTCGGCCACCTTTCTTACGCGGAATGAATATAAAACCATATTATCCTCGCCTGGGACTGGATCATAGCCGCATTCGGCAAGGGATTTTCTTATTTCTGCTACAGTCTGATGTCTGGGCGTACGCTGTGACGCTTGTGTATGTAATTCGGCTGTCGTTAAACGCTTGTGTGGCGGCGGGGTTTGAGGAGTACCTCCCCCTGCGGCCCCTAAACTAGAGTCGTCTACTGAGGCTCTTCGTCCTGGCAGAGTGGGAAATGGAAATGTAGGCTGGACTTGTATAGCGGGCTGGACCGGGGGTACCGTAACAGGTACTCCGGTGTCTGGAGGAGCGGGAAGTGCCTGATTTTCAGGGACTGGCGGAGCGCGAACAGGATTTGCATATTCTGGGACTGTGTCGTCCAAATAGGACGAAATAAAAATATCAGCTGCGGTCTGTTTGTGACGTAGCTTGGTCGGAACTAATGGTGGCGGGAAATTACTGGATGCCTCTGGGGTCGCTTTTGGCAAGCCCTCGGCAAGGAGAGGATACATACCCCTAATAAGGGCATGCCTCTGTCTGTCTGACTGTTCGGCTTTGACTTGTTCACCTATCTCGATTAGTTCTTTTTCTTGTGCTCGTTCTAAAGATTCTCTACTTAATTCTGACTTTCTGATTTCCTTTTCAGTTCTTTTATGAGCTTCTTTGCGCCATAACTCGATGGCATCTTTCTGTGACTGTCTGGCTTTCTTTTTCCATAATGCTTCTTCTACTCGCATGATGCATTCGGCATCCCATGTACCCGATACGGGCCATCTATACTTTTCTTCTAACTGTTTGGTATACTCTACCCATAAATCTAGATATAATATGGCACTTATGCCATACTTCTGATACATAAAATGACCTGGACTGTCCCTAGGCGGAACTGGAACTGCTGCTTCCAGCAGACCCTTCCTGGTTTTTAACTGACGTAATTTCGAAAAGAGCGGCATGACTGAACTATAATCTAGACACAATACAATACACAATGAACACGATACTTATTCCCCATTCATACCACGACATTAAAATACATGAAGAACATTTAAAAATAACAGTTCGAACAGAATACTACCTGGAATACGGAACACAGAATACATGAATTTTCTCGAGAACAGAACTGACTAGAACAGGAACTAGATGCACTGCTGAAACAGTACGAAACTTACCGGTCTCATAAAGAGACACGTCAGGACCCGCATCCACCGAAGTGGACACTTCGTTTGTGGGTCTGTGTACCACCAACCCACGGACCAGAGTCAATTAGATTGACCCTGTCTAGATACCACCCCAGTAACGGTACTCACCGGGCAGCAAGAACGGAAGGCCTCAGACTGGACGGGACTGCTTGGACGCCGGACGGACGAACTTCGGACTTCTGTTACAGGTGGGCCTCCGGATACCTCGGACCTTGGACTCTCGGCTTGGGCTCTGGTCGGGACTCGCCGCGTTCCTCCACCGTCTCGTTTGGATGCTGGACCGCCTCCTCCGTCTCCTCCGTGGGCCTGAGGGATACTTGAAGCAGAAATATCTGCCGGTGCGCAGAAGAGTTCCGTCACGACTGCAGAGGGTCAGGGGGTCGGCGTGGCTTCACCGACGCGTGGGGAAAGGGCAAGTCCCTGTTCGGGCGCCATTATGTGGTAAATAAATAAATAATACCCTATTTTTGAATGTATAAATGAATAACAGATAGCTCAATAAATAAGAGTCAAGATTCGAGGTAGTAGGAGTTTCGCAGGTTTATTACAGCATAAAGGACAGGAACAGGACAACCTGCATAGGAATAGGATGGCAGGGCCCAGCAGCGCTGCTGGTGTCAGGATCGGGACAAGGGAAGGGATGACTTTTTTAATAACAGTGCATGAGCATATATACATAACGCAAACACATAGCATTACATTGCAATAGGCGTAGCAGTGGGTGGAGCAAAAGGCGTGACGTGTAGCAGTCGCGAAAGATAAGGGTGAAAAAGAGGTGTAACAGGGCGTATACATAGACATGTGATGCAAACGTAACAGAATATGTCATGAATGGGGCGGAAACCATGGAGGGGGCTACCTAAGGAGCCGGGACCTCTAACCTGATGGTGCGCGCAAACTAGCAATGACGTATCACTAGGAGAAGCTGGGGGCTATGAACTCTGTGCTAGGAGCAGAGACTGAAGTCTGGAGAGTCAGGGCGACATGTACCTAAACAGTATCTAGTATCTGATGTTTAGAGAACATGTTGATATAAACTAGAAGTCAGGAGGGGAAAGGCTGACTTGATTCTAAGACTGGACCATGCATTATTCTACATGTAGTACGTGATGAAGAATATGAAATGACCATTAAATACAGTATTTCTCTAACGTGGAGACGTGAAGGCTAGACAATGACGGAAACTATTGATGCGATTCAGTAGCTTCAGGAATGCAGAGAAGGAGGACTGAACTGATAACTGGAATCATAACATATTCTTGGCAGACTCAAAGGCATAGCCAGCCTGAACCGGGCACTGTGAGGCAGGAAGTAAGTGAAGGGTCGAGGATACAGGTGGGGGCTGTATCGCTCCTCAGCGAGGTTTCAGGAGACAGGAGCTGAATCTGGTGTCCAGGCCCTTTTGAGGCCTAGAGACGGGGACTTTATAATGGAATAACGTGCACACTGAGAAACGTGGCAACGTAGCTTTACATAGACCTGATATTCGTAGTATTCACGAGAACTGGAAACTGGCATACTAGAGGTGGACACAACTATAATTGTGTCTTGAATCGAACATAGGGAATACATATGCATATTTAATCATGCACACATAACATATGATGGATGACACGTAGGGACACAGAACATGGCAAAATTTACTTTTCCACACCTTTATAATTCGCGATATTTATCGACCCATTTATTCGTAAACTTGAGACTAACCAGAATATATTGCCCATTAGAACCCCAAATGGACCCACCAAGACTTTAGCATACGCGGATGACATCGCGATTGCCACCAGTAATCCTTGTGAAGCCGTAAAAAGGATGGAAAAAGAGGCTAGTCTCTTTGGAGAGATCTCCGGGTATAAATTAAATCAGGGCAAGACCCAGATAATTATCAATAAAAAAACAAATTACAGAGACAAAAGGATTGTGGGAAACGATGTATATCTAGGTCTAAAAATTACGTCCAATCTGGATCAATTAGTTAAAATAATATAGACCCACTTTTGAAAGAAACAACGAGGAATCTCAGCAAACTACATAACCTACATCTAACCCTTATAGGCAGATGCAATGTTATCAAAATGATTTACCTCCCGAATTTTTTTTTTTTTTTTGCACTATATGCCTAAACTTCGACCAACACATATTTAAAGCAATAGATATTATATTTTCTCGGTTTATATGGGGTTATACAAGATCATGCAGAGTCTACAGATATGTATCGCTCCCGAGAGATAGAGGGGGTCTTGTTGTTCCTAACCTTAAGGTTTACTGGTGGGCCACACTCCTGAAATATAGTAAGATCCTACTGACCCCAAATAGGAGTCCTGTACAAGAGGGGGAGGTTCCGACTCCAAAAGAACTTATCCTCGTAACTGAAGTGGGCGAACATCTGTGGCGACTCACCTTCGATTGCCACTACAAAAAGGTGCGCTTCAAAACATTAGCCGGCATATATAACGCGTGGAGACATATACGCAAACTTCTTGGAGTTGGCAGATATTCCTATTACACGAGCCTCTATCAAAAAAATAATTTACCAAATATTTTTACAGATAATTATATGAAAAGATGGGTGAATATTTGGATCTCTCGATGTGGGTATTTTTTTACACCAGTAGGCTTTAAATTATTCAAAGAATTAAACAATGAGTTCGGATTAGAACACTTCAAATTAGAGACTTTCTAATGAAAAAAGGCAGGGGAAGAGCGGAGTTCCATAAAATTCAGACAACAGAGATCCTTAACAGAAACACCACAGTTAAAATAGGATAAATATATAATAACTTAGTTTCCTCGCTGCCAGACGATATGGATAAACACACTATCAAATGGCAAAATAAGCTAGATATGAATGAGGACTCAGTACAGCGGGCATTCCAGCTTTCGCAATCATTACTAATGTCATCTAAATTGCAAGTGCAATACTATAAAACCTTTTTCCAATTATATCACACACCATATAAAATAGCTAAATGGAGCACAGGCAAAGGTACCCAGTGTCCAAGATGCTCATCACCGGAGGCCGATATATGAATGAATGAATGAATGAATGAAGAGATTCTTATTGTGCGCAAACTTTGCCCATTGGGCGTCAAGGCGCCTACATCAAGAAAAAAATAAAATAACAGCTCGTCACCACATGTAGCATTCTGTCATTGGTAGGCCCTCCTGGAGAACCAAGTTTTAAGTTCCTTTTTAAACAGGTCAATTGAGGGTAGCGTTTTTATCTCAATTGGGATGGAGTTCCAAAGCTGCAGGGCAACAACTGAAAAGGCCCTAGCTCCCCATCTAGTCAGCCTAAAGCGGGGCACGACAAGTTGGAAAAGTCCAGCGGACCGAAGACCTCTTGTTGGAACGTAGCGAGTGAGTAAGGAACTAATCGCACTCGTTGATCCCTCCATCAGTGCTTTAAACGCCAAGCAGAGAATTTTAAAAGAAATTCTGTGCTGCACAGGAAGCCAATGAAGGTCTTTCCTGGCCTTGGTGGCAGATGATGTTTTAGGAAGAGCCAAAACAAAGCGAGCAGCAGCATTCTGCACAATTTGCAGCCGGTGTATGAGGCTCTTGTTAGACTCCATATACAGAGAGTTGCAATAGTCGAACCTGGAGCCAACAAGAGCGACTGCAACCTGTTTGCGCGCCTGGGGGGAGAGATAACCACGTATTCTGTTAAGTATCCTAATCACACCCCAGCACGTGGCCACGGTCCTGTTAACTTGTAGGGACAGAGAGAGTGAGGTGTCGAATATCACACCAAGATTTCTGGCTGATTGGGATGGAGTGGGGCAGGTGCCAAGAGAAGAAGGCCACCACTCGCTCGACCAAACATCCTGGTCCTTCCCAAAGACCAGTACCTCGGTCTTTTCGCCGTTAAGCTTAAGGGAATTGATAGTCATCCAGTCTGCCACAAACTGCATGCATACCCTAAAGCTGGAGGCGGATGTCATGACAGAGGAATGAGCCAGAGACACTATGATCTGGGTGTCGTCGGTGTAGGACACCACCTCCATCCCCTGCGATCTTACTAGTCTAGCAAGGGGGGCCACATAGATGTTAAACAGGGTTGGGCTCAATGCCGACCCCTGTGGCACCCCACATTGCAAAAACTTGGCAGGGGAGAGGTAGTTCCCAAGCATTACTCTCTGCTCCCTTTCAAGAAGAAAGGAGTTCAAAAGACTCAGGGCCGGTCCAGTATAGTCCATATATTTGCCACCTGTGATACACTAGGACTCCTTAGACGCGAAATATCTACATTCTTATCCGGAATTTGGAATTCAAAAATAAAAATCACATCAGGTGAAATAATGTTAGGAATGGACGGGAATGTCAGGCCAAAGAGAATACAGGGGCTCATATTTGTCTCCATGGCTGTTTACAGAATCTGCTTAGCATCTAGCTGGTTGGATCCAAATCTCCCGGCCTTCTCACAGTGGCGGGCAAGACTCCTAGCTTCATACAGTCTAGAGATAGCGAAATATCGGAGGAAGGGAGTTAAAAGGAAAAAAAGGGCCTTGATACCTGGGATCCCCTTACACAGTGGATGCAACACCAAGAATCATAAAATAGAATGTCATACTTATGAAATGATGCTAATGGGATTGCAATCTAAGGTAAAGTGTCGATGTTCCACTATTATGGATCAATGAGTTGTATCCCTTCTCGAAACTGAGTCCCCCCCGCCCCAAAAAAAAAGAACAACGGATGCATCATGTTGAACCTAAAATATATTGGTTTATAAGTGAAATAATCCTAATATGACCACAATATTATGTAAGATGTCAAGACTCATGAATGTGTATCAATGAGATGTTTTCCTGTTTTCTTGTTTTGTTTTAAATTTCTTTCTTATTTATCTTTTCGCTTGTTATATGTAAACAGTTGACCGGATCGGGGGGGGGCAGGGGGGGACTCAGGGGGAGGGTGGTCTATGTTGTAAAAATATCATATAAAAAAAGTCTAAAAAAAAAAAAGAAAGTCATGTTCCCTGCATTTCTGTTTCGAAACTGGTCAATACATCAGATACATCACAGTTTTGAAGATAAAATTACTAAATCAGACAGGGGTCTACATCCAGCCAGACAGAACCTCTTCAACCACCAGGACCCTCTAAACTTCCCATTTGCTGGAGGGAAGGTGCAAGTAGGCTTTCTGGCAAGATCTAGACCCCTTTGTCCTGAGAGATTAAAAAGAGCACTTGACCTGGGAAAAAGTTCTAGTTCTAGAGATTAAAGTCCAAAGAAGATGATACTTTCTACAGTACTCAATGAGGAAGGCCTTCATGGCAAGCATGTATTAAAGCCTTATTATCTTCATCTGTACCAGAAAGTTGTCAGCAATCATACTAACATTTTTGCCTCTCCCCTTTCTCTCCCCACACATTTTTAAGACGGGTCCATTTCTGCCTACCAAGGATCCATGTCACTCATTACTCCTCCAGGATTGAGAGACACTCATCCTATTCTGTGATTGGCCTATCTGAGGATGTGCCCTCTGCACATGGGGATCAAAAGTGGTAGTTTCCTTTAACGGTTTTACACTTTCAGGCTGCCTAATGCCACACATACACCTTTGCTCCTTAGTGCAAAGATATCTGCATGAGTTCAGCTCAGGTTTTCTATTGGGAGGGACCCTTCCAGTTCAATACACTAGGTTGGACTTACATGTAAACTATTCCCATTTTCAGGTCAAGCCTAGACCATGCATACACTGTCTCAAGACATGCTGTATCGCTTCTATGAAAAAAGAACAATTGATGGACAGAATGCAGAGCAATGTCACACATTCACCACAGTACAGAGATCAGGGCCTAAACCCATCATTTTTTTGCTCACCATTCCATTCCAGTGTGGACCCAGCCATATGCAAACCAGTCTTGACCCAGCACCCAATAGGAACAGTCCAGCCCGAACGGCCTGGTGAGCAAAAGAACGATGGATTTAACCCAGATCTCTTGACTGGGGGTGAATGTATGATTTATTCAGCATTCCGTCCATCATTTGTTTGCTTAGCACTTTTCACTCTATGTGGGATTGATATGCCCAGACGTGGGTCCCTTGCTCACTGTGCCACTGGATTCAAGCTAGCCTGTCTGATGAAGGGTAATACCAAGAAACCGGTCCCAAGATACTTGTTTCTGGTCCATGGAGGACCTGGCTTGTCAGTTCGGCCTCAACTGTTCCCATGAGGCACAGGGTCAAGACTGATTTGTATATGGCTGGGTCTAAACTGGGGTGGCATGGTGAGCAAAATAATAATGGATTTAAACCATATCTCTTTACTGGGAATAAATGTATGATTTATTCCGCATTCTGTCCATCATTTGTTTGTGTAGCACTTTTCACCCTAAGTGGGATGAGTATGCCAAGACGTGGGTCCCTTGCTCACTGTGCCACTGGATTCAAGCTAGCCTGGCTGATGAAGGGTAATACCCAGAAACCTGTCCCAGGATGCTTGTTTCTGGGAGGACCTGGCTTGGCAGTTTGGTCTGGACTGTTCCCATGAGGCACAGGGTCAAGACTGATTTGCACATGGCTGGGTCTAAACTGGGGTGGCATGGTGAGCAAAAGATTGATGGATTTAACCCAGATCTCTTGACTGGGGGTGAGTGTATGCTTTATTCAGCATTCAGTCCATCATTTGTTTGCATATCTCTTCTGTGGCCTTTTGGCATGCCCATCAATTGCCATTGGTTGATTTCTGTGGCATTCTGATATGCTTGAATTTAATTGGTCCATTAATGCAATTGTCCCTCTTTTTTGTGGCTCATTCCTTCCATGGCAATTTTACTGATGGTTCCTTTTGGTTGTCCCGCAGGAGGAGGTATTGCCTGGTGGGTTGGGGTCATGCAGGGGCTAGGCTTTGCTCTTCTGCACTGGTGTTTCTTTTGTTTTTGGTGCTTTTCCCGTTGTCATTCCTCACCACTCACCCTCCATGTTCACGGTTCCTCCTGGTTGCCCAGATGGTACAGCTCCCAGAGGCTCCTACTCTTTTTTTGTGTACTGATGCTTTACATTGCATGATATTTGTGGGTTATCTTACCCTAAAAAATGTTTTGCCCACTTGGCTTATTGAACGTCCAGTCAACATCAGAGATTTATACATATTATGTCAATTACCTTTTATTAGAATTGAGAACTTTGGAGGCGGAGTTGCGAATGTGAATCTCCCATCAGAGATTTGTTCTAATATGGCAACTGAACGTTTATGCCCTTACTATCCTCCCTTTAACGTTGCAGTTTTTAGGGTAGCAATTATATTTTGCAGATATGTCTTCTCAGTCATTTGTTTAGATTGGGTTTTGCCTGATGGGATCTTGGAGTACTTTGTTCCTACATTATTAGTCACTATTGATTTGTCTGTTTAACTTTTCAAGATGGCGATCTAGCTTTCTACAGGCTTACCTTTGTTTTGATGTCCCAACATGTTAGTGATGTCCACTGGTTCTTTTGACCTCATTTATATTTGGCCACTTGGTTATTTGAATAGTCACCCTTTATTATATACTCCCCAGTCCACGCCCGGCCGAGAGGAGTTGAGTGCGTTACAATGTATTGCAGTGGCCGGGTGGCTCAACACATCCCATCCAGCCCAAGAACGTTAAACAACAAACAAAACACAATGTCACTCGGTCACCTTCCGAAAACCGCCTCCTGTACCGGTCCTCCAGCACCACACCTGATCGGCTTTCCTCCAGGAGCCCTTAACACAAAAAGTCTCGCAGCCTGGTACTTGGCTCCGGATTGCTGCGTAGCCCGTAGTGCGGGTGCCTACCCCGTTATCCATTCTCGGCACCCCGGTGGTTGCTGTCCCGACTGTGGTCAGGATCAATTCATTAGACCACCTCCCCCGGTGTTTCAGGGGTAGCCTTGACTGTTGAGCTCCCTTCCCTTGGCACTTCTGCTTCGCCTTCTTCCCACACCTCCCTTTAGGGCTCCACGGCCACCTTCCTGGGACCAGGAGACTTTTTTGAACCACAACATGTGATGGGCTATACGCTGATTTCTCTTCTCCACAACTACCAGAGTACCTTTGATCTGCACCACATTCCGGGGATCATGCTAGAATGGTGTGCGAAACTTTGATCCCAGGTGTCGATCTTTTCCCACCACATTGTCTCCTACCTGGATGTCTGCTGGCCAAGCCCCTCTTTTCTTACTGACCCCGTCATTGTTACTTTGGTGGCGGGCCTGGGACAGCTCCACATGCAGAACCGCAGGGGTCCACACTCTGCTGCTGGGTATTCCATCACGCACAGCTCTTTTTTGCAGGAGATCGTGGGTGTTTGACGGTTGGCCCTCAAAAACTGCCGCAAGCAGGTTTCCAGATTGACACCTTGAGCCAATCCAATCCGTAGGGCTTTATTTAGTGTCCTCATGAAACGCTGTACGTCTCCGTTGGCTTGAGGCCATTGAGGCGTTATTTTCCGATGTCGTATGCCATGCTGGTCGAGGAAATTGCAGATTTCCTGTCCTTGAAACGGCGGCCCATTGTCTGTTCGGAGCTCCTCCGGCAGTCCCAGCAGGGCAAAAGTCTTCTCCATTGCTGGCTGAAGGCATTCAAAGGCCGTCGAGGTGACCACCTCCACTACCGGAAATTTCGAATGGCTGTCCACAAACAACGCCATATGGAAAACTCCCAAAGATCAAGCTCACTCGCACCCAGGGTGACATACTTGGGCCTTCCGTTATGATCGGCACTTCAGGCGGATCAGCCCCTGTTATCAGGCACACATGGTACCTCCTTACTTTGTCCTCCACAAGCCGATCCACACCAGGAAACCATACTTTAGCTCACAGGCGGGCCTTTGTCTTCTTGACCCCCTGGTGCCCCTGGTGCGCCAGATCTGCTGTCCGACCCCGTAGTGCCGCAGGCATTACTATGCACAGGCCCCGCAAGATTATGCCGTCCCCCGCCGCACTCAACTCCTCTCGGCACTTCCACAGGTTCTCCCAGTATTCCTTGTCATTGGCCGATCTTCTGTCATTTCCACTTAGGAACCACTTCCACTGATGATCACGTAGCTTGCGGGCAACAGCCTGCAAACACTCATCTTGCAGTGACGCCTTCCTGATGTCTTCGAGCAGCAAATCCAGGGGGCGGGCCTCTTCTAGCAGTTGTCTCACAAATATCTTGGCTCCTTCATCCACTTCCGGCCCCTGGATTCCACTCTGAGCCAGAGGGTGTCATGACGGATAATCAGCCGGTATTGCTGAAATCGAGCAGCCCATCTCTCAATTCGCAGAGGGCCATATCTTGCCGTTCCTGCCAAAAGAGGTACCAGTGGCTTGTGGTCCGTCACCACTGTGAACGTGTGTCCACACAAGTAGATGTTGAAGTGTTGACACGCCCAACGGATAGCCTCTCAATCTGCACATATCGTGTTTCCACCGCTGTGAGTGCCCGACTTGCGTATGCAATGGGCACCCACTCATCCTGGTCTGTCCTCTGTAGGAGCACGGCTCCAAGGCCCACCGGGCTACCATCCACGATCAGTTCCGTGGCCGCTCCCAGCCGAAAGTAGGCTACAGTTGCACCCTTCAACAGTGCCTTCTTTATGTCGGCAAACACTTGTCCTTCCTTATCAGTCCACTGCCACATTACATCCTTTATGGTGAGATGCCGGCGAGGTTCCGAGATAGTGGAGTGGCCAACCGAGGAATAAGCCGGCCACAGTAGTTAGCCATCCCGACGAAACTCCGCACTTCGGAGGGCGTTTGAGGAATGGTCGCCGTTCTGATTGCCTCCACCATTGGCTGATCCACCTGCAAGCCCCGGGCCGAGAACCGATACCCGAAGAGCTCCACCTTGGTGGCATAGAAGTCACACTTTGTTTGATGAAGAGTTAGACCTTGCTCCACCAATCGCTGAAGAGTGGCTCTCAACCTCACATTGTGCTCCTCCAGCGATTTCAAGAATGTCAGGATGTCATCGCTGACATTGATGATGCCCACTAGACCAGATAGCGCCTCCCGAACTGCCTCCTGAAACACTTCCGCCACTGAGGACACCCTTACACAAGACTCCCCTATCCATACTTGGCACGTAGGCAGGGATCTCTTGGTGGTGTTCACCCCCGGATTAGTGAAATGACAAACACATTGTCCTCCTCGTCCTCAGTGACTGACGACTGCTGACCCCAGCTGCCCAAATCTTCCTCTTCCAGCACTGTCTTAGCCGACTTCGTGATTCTCTGTCCTGGAGGCCTACCTCCGCCCTGCTGTTGTCCACTCTGGCACACCTTTGTGAAATGTCCATATTTATTACATTTGAGACACTGCCTCCCTTGTGCGGGGCACAATCTTTGGGCATGCGCCCCATGCCGCAGTTCCGGCATTCTTATCTTCCTGTTTGGCACCCGCTCCAGCCCTCGGCCATATGCTTTTTTGAGCACCTCGACCCTCTCTTCCTTGATGGGCTTCGGGAACACCGGTTGAACTCCAGTTGACTTCTTTGCCAACGCCACTTCCATCTCGCCTGCTCGTACATCTGCCAGCTCATACGATTTCCCCAAGATCAGTATCTCGTCCAACGTGATCCCCGACTGACGTAGGATCAGTTTGTGCAGCTCTATGGACTTGCACCCCGCAATCAGCTGGGCCCTGGTCTCAAACACTCGATCAACCCCCACACATGTGCTGGCCAACTTCCTCAGTCTCTCAAAGAACATGTCAATCGACTCATCGTTGCGTTGCTTTGCCTGCAGCAGCTTGAAATGCTCAAAGTCTGGGTTGACCGGCGGATCAAAATGGCGATTCAGGGCCCGGACCGCCTTTACATAGTCATCGCTATCACCAGTGTCAGGCAGATCTTGGAACACTTCATAGAGCTCATCGCCACCTATCAACAGCATCAACGACCTCGTCACCGTGTTGTCAGTCTCTCGTGTGGTTACTAAGTGGTTTTCCAACTGCTCAAGCCACTTCTTCCAGTGTGGAGCCGCCGTCGCGGGGCCCGCAAGCTGACTGAACTCTGGGAGGGACTTCACAGCTGTGCGACCCAGCCGCTCTCCCGCTGCCTCTGCTCCCGGGGCAGCCGTTCTCCCTGGTGAATCCGGCATCACTGAAAGACGCTACACACCACGCCGGCGGGGCAGTCGCTGGCCAATGACTCAATGACAATCCTGCCTCACCAGGCCACGCCTCCTCTTACCCGAGCATGCGCAGGTGTTGTCCCCCTTTCTGTACTTTACCGTGTGGACCGGAGCCTCCGCCGACAGCCAGGCATCCACCACATCTTCCGCCCTGCAGCAGATCTACCAGCCAAACCTAAGGCGAAGGCCAGCCCACGCGCAAGACACGTGGCCACCCGCGGGGTCCGCTCTCACTCTCATCACCAATGTGATACCCCGGGTAGGGAGGGTCACCCGGAGCCTAGAGGTAGAAACCAAGTGGCAATCCCTGGGACGTGCGGTCAGGGTGCAACCGTCTTCTAGGGGCTTGGACAAGGAAGGCCTAACTACCGACAGCGGAGCTGCTATAAGGGACATCTACTCAGGTGCTCCGTTCATGCCATCAGTCATGTGCACTGACATCACCCTTTATTATATACTCCCCAGTCCGCGCCCGACCAAGAGGTGTTGAGTGCGTTACAATGTATTGCTGTGGCCAGGTGGTTCACTACAGGTGTGTTCTTTCCTACGTTTTCAGGGATGTAGGTTGCTTGCTTACCTTTATGGCTTTAACTTTATGGCTCATAGTATCACTCTTTAGCTGACCTTAAATAATGGAGAGGGGTGCCGCCCACTATGTTTTGGGGAATGATGAGTAGAGCATATCATGTTTCCTGACATACATTATTGAACCAAACAGAGCTTTTCTAATGTTGATTCTGGCCTCGTCCAGTATGGCACCTGCGTGACTTACTTGTTTTGCACCATACAATATATCGATATCAATACATCGTTTTTTCATTAATCCAAATTACTCCAAAGCTACAAACTCTCACGCTCCCTCCTGGCATGCGATAAACAAACCTCCTGTCTGTGCGTCGCAGCCTCAGGGTTCTTTCTGGTTGTCCATCTGTTTGCTCTGGCTTGTGTTCTGCTGTAGATTTTGCTGCCCGTCTTCTTTTTTCTCTTGCCCCCCTTAACCATCTCTCCATTCTCTTCAGCCCACCTTACTGTTGCTTCTTTCTTTCCTATATTTCTCTCTATCTGTCTCTCCACCTCTCTTTTTCTCCACAATATTTGATGTGTCGCTACTCTCCTTTCTGCTCTCTTTCCCAGTGCCCGTGTTTCCTCATTCTTTGCCTCACTCTCTTGCTTCTAACTTTCTCTCTCTCTGGAAAACACCACCTTCACTGGGATGCCTGGGTACCCATGCCAACAGACACTGCCTACATCCAGCAGCTGTTGGCACAGATGCACCAGTAGACACCACTTACTTACGGTGGTCAACAGACACTGTACACACCCGGTAGCCCAGCGGATACAGACACTGTCAGCCAGAACCTCTCAGCCACTACACACGCCCTAGGCCCCTTCTCCAAGATTCCATTGTCAGATTTGTTGCAAAGCACATTGTAGCTGCAGGCTTAAGTCTGGGGTGAGTACTGTGTGCGAGTAAGTAACGATGTATTACTGCACATTGTCAGTGTGTGGCCTGATATGTGACTGACATTTACCCAGCTCAGACAGCCTTCTATAGCTAAGCTTGACATATGATTGACTCTTCCATTGCTCTGCCGGCCTTTTCCAGCCAAAATTAGCTGGGAATAATTCTTCCTTATCTATTGGTCATCGACAGGACAGGCATATGACTGACACATCTCCAGCCCAGCTAGCCTTTATTAGTCAAGCTTAAACATGTAATTTACTCTTCCAGGCTCTAACTGTCTTCAA
This sequence comes from Lissotriton helveticus, assembly GCF_964261635.1. NCBI lineage: Eukaryota > Metazoa > Chordata > Amphibia > Caudata > Salamandridae > Lissotriton > Lissotriton helveticus. The sequence goes on along the minus strand of NC_136059.1, from coordinate 2,005,697,154 downwards.
CAATATAGCGAGGGATGACATGTGGCAGACTTTTCCTTATATATTTGTCATTAACAGGACAGGCATGTGACTGACACACTCCCAGATCAACCAGCCTTTCATAGCCAAGTCTGAGAAGTCGCTTACTCTTCCTGACTCCATCTACCTTTCACAGTTAAGCCAAGCCGCACCATTGACCAACTCTTCCTTATCTATTCCCATTGGCTGGTGACATGGGTCTGTTTACAAGCTCTTTTGGCGTTCTATAAGTAACCATATCATCAACTGCCCTGTAAGCCTTGAATAGCCAAACCTAATGTGACTGGCTCTATCTCAGATCAGTGGCCTTTCATAAGTGAGCATGGCATTTCAATGCCTTCAGAGGTCTATCTCTACATCTCACTATCTTTACCTCGCTCTAATTTACTTTTTTTCTACCTTACCTCCCTTTCTACCTTGCCCCTTGGAATTCTGTACTCCCCTATTTCTTGCTCCAATTCCTTATCACTATTCATATCTGTCACTACTCTGTTTCTCTGCCTACATCATCCTCTTTTTACTATTTTTATCTTTCCTTCTGGCTACCTTACCTTTCCCTGTTTACTTTACCTTTTTCTCTACCTCATAATCGTGAGTCACCTCTATCTCTACCCCTTTTTCCCTCTGCTTCATGTCCCTCAGTGTACTGTTCTGTTAACTCCCCTGCCCTTCTCTTATTCCATATTCATATGCCAGTCTAGCCAGCAAAGTGCATGCGTATAAAGCAGAGAAGAGAGACAAGGCAAGGGAAGAGAAGAGAAGAGATATTAGATAAAAATTAACATATTTTAATCATGGCATGGTGAACAAGTACAATAAACCTACAATTTAAAGTGCTATGCGCGGATTTTATATCTTCGCTCTTTACCACCTCTTAATGATGTTCCTTTGGATCGTAAACCCACTTCTTTATTATTAGAGGCTTCTCCTTCTGCTTCTGCTCTGTATAACTCTTTCCGTTATACCACTGATAGACTGAAGTCCAGGATAGAGACTGCTTGGGAATCGGATTTTTCTCGGGATTGGCCGGTACTTCTTTGGGATAAAATCTGGACTAAACTTCATAAGGCCTCTAGAGCTGCTAATACTACCCAAACTCTATATTTCATTTACAATAGAACCTTGTTTACTCCACTTGCTTTATCCCGTTTTTCACCAGATACTCCCTTTACTTGTTGGTCATGCTCTTGCCCTTCTGCAGATCTCAAACACATGTTGTTTGATTGTCCTCCTACTTCCCAATTCTGGCATCTAGTTTGGAACCAAATACAAAAGATTTTCCAGTTTCACATTTCCTTTTCTCCTTCACAAGTTTTTCTAGGTTCCCTTTCACCGGAACTCCCTCAATCCCCTCGTCACTACCTTTTACTTGACCTTTTAATAGCTGTGGCTTTCCATACCATTACCTCTAACTGGAAACACGCTGCAAGTATCTCCTACCAATCTTGGTGGAATGCGGTCTGTTTTCATCATCGTCTCGATACCAACTATGTGTCCCCCATCTCCTTGGCAATAAAACGTGACCTGAATTGGCTTCCTTTGGTAACATACCTTTCCTCCACTGCTCCTGTACATCACTCCCCAGATCCCAGCACAGTTGAAGTACGCAAACCTCCATGATTTTCTTATTGCCTTATTGCGGTAATTTTGAAGTTTTCACTACATTGTATTGTACCTTTTACTTATATTCATATGAACTGTTCATATTTCCTCATGCTTGTTATGCTTACTTTTCACGAGAAATTTTCATATATTGCTTAATTCATTTCTGTATTAATTGAATTTATTGTTCCCCCTTCTCCCTCCCTTCCCTCCCCCCTCTTTATTTCTTTAATAAAATCAAACTTAAAAAAAAAGTGCTATGCTCATGTTTTATTTTTAAATTATGCAATTGTCCACAAATTCACCCTAAGCTTGTTTTTCTACAATGGGAGTACCAAGCTGGTTAGACACTAAATTGCACAAAAACGTTGTCATTGCAGGTAAAAAGATATAGATCCGAAATCAAAAAGAAATGGCTTTGTCAATGGTTGTTTCCTCTTTCTTTCTGTACCGTTTGGCTGGCAGAACCCAGGCAGCTTGGGCTTTTGATTATTTTTTTATGGCCGAGGGTCAGAAACCTGTTCAGAGGTCCACAGGTAAGCAGGAATTACTAGGCTCAACCTTGTGGGTTGAGGCCTTTCAATCCTGATGTCCTGACCTACTATGGGTCCTGAGCAACTGGGCAAGTACCACATCAGCACTTGACTCTCAGAAGTAGTATAGGTCGAGCAGTTCAAGGCTTCTCAGGACGGGAGGGGTGGTAGAGACAGGGGGTTGAACACAGGCTCACAACTCAAAATGCTCACAGCAGCAACGATAAATGATTTTCTATTGAAGTACTTGCTTTTATGAAAAATTGTATTTATTAATGTCCACCATTGGCACCATTGATAAACTATTTCATTTGCCATGCACTGTGTAGTCTGTCTTGAAGTCGGTCACAGTTGACACCCTTAGTGCTCCACACAAGGAACCACTTCTTTGTTGTCCAGTAAAGGCCTTATATTGTCAGTTTGTAATTTTTCGTTGAGAGACTTATTCGTATAGCTGGAAAAATCCACAGCTAAAATTGATGCAACGTCGCGATCACAGGAATTTCATCCACCTTCACAGTGCACTTGCCTGTCACTAGGGTTGATCCCAGCATGCCCTGCAGTCTGTACTAGGCTGTACACTCAGTATTAGATGCCTTCTAATCTCCTTTGCCCTCTCTCTATTTACCAGAGGCACTTTATAATGCAGGCTTGTAACTTAACTGTCCTAGTGATGATCCTACTATTGATTTAAAAGGATCGAAACGTCGTCCACTAATTTAAACAGTATGCACATTAATCCAATGTGATAAAAGAAGTGCCTCAACTGTTTTTTCTAAGCCTGCTACAATTATTCTTAAATTCTTCAAGCTACTTTTGTCTTGACTGAAATGTCTTTGTCTAAATGTACTTGTTATATGTTTGTGTAGGATGCAGGACTGTGTCCCACTATATTGATGTGCTCCTATTTGTGTTTTTGACTTTATTGATTCATTAAATTGAATGTCCGGCTGGACACTCTCAATATAGCACTGATTCTATATTTATTCTATCCACTCTGCTTTGTTTAAGGACCACTGTTTGAATATATAATACTATAGTGACCATAGCAGCCCTGGTCCTTTGTCAATAGACTCGACCAGCCACATTTCTCGCTTGGCCCCGGTGGCTCCCTCTGGCATACTGGGTCACCGTTCCTTCTCTGCGCACAGGCTCTGGCCCATTTGTCACAGCAGAAGTCTTGACCCCACCTGGCCATAAAGTGTCAGCGAATTGTTACCACACATGGGCTATGGCCCAATCGGCACAGCAGCAATCTTCACGGCAGCCCCACTTGATGTACGGGTTGCCGACTTGTTGCCACACATGGGATATGGCCCAATCATAATGGCAGCAATCTTTACAATGGTCACGCATGACATACATGGTTTTCACACTGCACATGAGCAATGACCTGCTCGGTTCAGCAACTGTTGCAGTTAACTTCCCAGTGGCCCTCCTATGGCATATGAGGGATAGCTGGCTTTTCCCTACACATTGGCAACAACCTGACTGGTGCAGCAGTGGTCTCCTCACACCTCATTTCGGGGATCCACTTGCCAGGATTCTCCCACTGGAATTCACTCACTCCAACGTCTCCTCTTTCCTACAGGCCACATTAATTTTTACAGGCAAGCAGACAGGCACTAGTGCTCCAGGATCCAGGGCAAGTTGTCTTGAATTCACTACGTGATGTCCCCTGCCCCACCGGATGGCTGGCAGGTCTTGGCTTCCAGTCATGGTCACAGATTGAAGTCTTGCAGATCTGCTCCTCCTTGCACAGTCTGACTGGCTGCTTTACAGTTGAAAATTTTGGGGTTCTCAAACTCCCCTTCTTATAGTCTATTTCCAGATATCAAATGTGATTTATATTCTGAGTTTTGTGAAGTTTGTGATTTTGGGTCTGATTTTGTTTGAAGAGCCTTCTACTCTGTTTTCTCTTTGTCCTGAAAGCAGCCTGGCACAGCAGGAGCATCTCCATATCTGCTTAGCCCACAACACAGGTCATGGGAGTGACTAGAGGTTCACACCTGGATGTCACCTACAGTGATATGTGTCTCAAAGGGTTACCCCACAGCCTAAGCCATTCTCTTCATGATTCACTATTCAGCACCATCTCCTTCCCGAGAGGTGCCCAGATCCTTTCCCAGTGAACACTCTCTGAATCATGGAGCACCCTTTGAAGTGTACTGGAGACCCTGACTCTCCCTTCCTCCAGTGGGTCCCACCCAGTTTACATGAATAAAGCAATGCACAATCTGTCTGGGGAAATTCCTCTACCTTCTCTCCCAAGTTTCTCCATTTAGTCCGGGGTCTCCTAAAATGGAAATTAGAGTTTTCCATGTATTGTGCCTCTCAGAGGTAGACACACACCCAGCATATGCATATAACATACATTCACTGCACAGTACGGCATTATCCCCGTATTATACCTTTCACAGCCACACATACACCCAGCACATGTATACCACAATCACTGTGCAGCACTACAAACAAACCCGATGTAGGTCAAGGGTGAGTTAAGCACACAGCAGCAGAACTTTAAAGAGTGAGCCTGTAGGCCTCAATCCAGTGACTGAGGTTAAAATGACCTGTTTACTCCTACCGATCACACATTAGGCTGCCACAACCGTGTTCGATCTGCCTATATCCTAGCCAAGTAGTAACAAGAAAGGGATTGGACGTATTATTAAATTACATTTTTTAGAACAACTCTTTTCAACAAATAAACAGGGTATGGTGTTTTTATTTCACCTTTAACTTTCACTGTCAGTTTTTTATCGTACAAAATAGACATTAAATTCATGTCATAAGAGAAGGCCATACATATGCATTCAACAATACATCAAATAATAAATACAAAATCTTTGACAATTAGTAAACACATGACAAAAAACATTAACAACAAGAAATGACCAGTCCTTAAGTTGGAGAAGAAATGTAGCATTACAGACTTATTTATAATTTACATTACTGGGCCCTGCTACAGACAGCTTGTCGATGGTAAAGCTACAACAGGCGTACTGCCTTATTTGCACACTGCATGGGTCAGTGGGATAGTAATTGTTTCGTCTAACTGTATTTGGTCAACGCGTTTCCAATCCCTATCACCATTGGAGGGTTCCCATCAGGACCAGGACTTGGTCGGACTCTTTCATGCAGAAGAGGTAAGTACAAGGGCTGTTTGGTGTTCAAGATCGGGTTGTGTGGCAATTATCATATGTTCATCTGTATTCTTTTACAAAGGAAGCCAAATCGACGGTGACCTAATTCCTGCAGTGCAAGCTTTACTCGTGACTCAAGCGTGGGGCTGGGTTCAATCAATTAGCACACTGTGGCTTTGCTGTGGCGTTTTCAGAACTTCTAATACTGGCAGCAGGGCGATCAATACATTTCTGTATTTTATTTAACTCAGCTACTGAACAGCTGATTTTCGATCTCCTCCCTTCCTGTACACATTCTTTGGAGTCTGGTCAACGCGGAAGTGAAGGCAGTAGCCTTTCACCACTATAAGGGTAGTGCTTTGGGTGCCCCTCCTGACACACATGCATGATCCGTGTTCGCCACAACAACAAAAATCAGCATTAGGGATCCAGACAGCATTACATTTGGGAAATTCAGGGCAGTGGTGCAAACGCATCACCATGTGAAGGACTTTTCTTTTTTTTTTTTTTTTTAAACATATTTATTAAATTTTTCCCCAATTTTTCCTCATATTCCAACGTATGTATTACAGCACATTCCAATTTCTCAGGTGGTTATATATATACATATACATTTCATTGTTTTATACAATTTTCGTATCATAAGCAGATATAATAAACCAATAACCTACCCTCCAAAACAAATCAAACTTTTCTTATACTATTCTAGATTTATCCTGCTGGTTTTCCACGTCATGATTGGTTGCCATATTTTTTTACCCAAGGCCTTAGCTCTTCTACCTTTCCTGTCGTATATTGCCTTTTCTAGATTATAAATAGTGAGGAGGCTGGCAATCCAATCTGAAAATAGTGGAGGAGCCTTATTCAACCAGTTCCTTGCTATACAGATACGGAACACTGCTATTGAAACAAAAATAAACTCTACTGGCATAGCTTCTACCATATTTACCACCCCTAAAATGATTAATTCGTCTAGAAGCTTAATCTTAATCCTAAACGTTTTATCAAAAAATTCTTCAATCGCCATTTTCAAAGTAAATAATTGTGGGCACTGCGAAAACATATGTACAATATCTGCTCCACTCGCACTACATCGTGGGCAAGTTATTCCTGTTGTCCCACCCCACTGGGCGATTCTAGCCGGTGTATGATAAAGTGAGAATACTGTTTTAAAATGTTGCGATTGGAGGGTTGCCGAACATAGCACTGTTCTACCCAGATCCAATGACTCCTGAAAAGTTTCTGAGCCTGACCCCAATTTTTCCATCCATTTTTGTGAAAATTTATCTCTTTCATCTGACTTGGTTCCTTTTAATTCTGCATAAAGATATCTTATTGTACATTTGGTAGTTGTTTCTATATAATCCATAATTTTGCATTGCCCCAACCCAGCCGGGCCGCCTTGTTTTTGTGTTAGGAAACTCCTCACTTGTAAGTATTTATAAAAACTATTATGCTCTAGTCCAAACTTCGCTTTAAGTGCTCCAAACTGCAGGATATTGCCCTGCACGTCCAGTAAGTTCCCTATCTGCACTATGCCTTTATTATACCAATCATACATAGTGGCATCCTTAAAGATCTCCCTCGGCAGTGAGCTATTTGTATATAATCTTGTATAGTTGTTAAATCTGCCAAGCCCAAATTTTTTAGCCACTTCTTTCCACACCCTATATACTGCTTTCAGAGTCTTAAATCTCGTATGTTTAAAATACGTGAATTCAGTTGTGTTTAAAAACCCATTCTCAGCTTCCTCCCCCAGCAATAAGGTATAAACATTAGGTAAGCCTGCCTCGCTATCCATTGGGTGCTCCAGACCTCCCCCACCAATTAACACCTTGCTGTATTGCAATACTACAGCCCAGTAATAGAGCCTAAAATCCGGTGCTCCCCAGCCTCCTTTTTCTCTATCTACCGTCAAGTGTCTGTATGCTCTTCTTGTTTTCCCTTTAACCCAAATAAATTTATTCAAAATCAATTCTAATTTACTAAACCAACCATTTTCAAAATATAGGGGTATGGATCTAAGTAGATACAGAACTTTAGGGAATGTTATCATTTTAATGACATTTATTCGGCCCATTAAGGTCAAATGTAAATTGTTCATTCTTTCTGTGTTTGTTTTAATTTTCTCCAGCAATGGGCTCATATTGATTTCTACTAATCTGTTTAAATCGGTTGTAATCTTCACCCCTAAATAAGTAACTTCAGATGCTAATCTTATATCGTGATAGTTTACCCAGTTATTTTTAATTATTTGTGTTTTCCCTTTATTTAGTGAATAGCCCGAAAATGTGCCAAAAAGTGTAGCCTCTTGTTCAATTTCCATAATGGCTGACCCTGGATCTGGTGTGACCACCGCCACATCGTCCGCATATGCAAGTGTCTTATATGCATGACCATGTAAACCAATCGGGAGGATGTTTGGATTTCCTTCTAATCTTCGCAAGAAAGGGTCAAGATATAGGGCGAATAGCAGTGGTGAGGCCGGGCAACCCTGTCTTGTACCACGCTTTATATGTATATCCTCTGTATACCCTCTGTTAATCCTCACTTTAGCTGTTGGAGCTGCATATAACGCCTTTATGGCCTTTATATAACCTGTGCTTATCCCAAACCACTCCAAGACTTTCCACAAATAGCACCAGGAGACCCTGTCAAAGGCCTTCTCTGCATCCAAGAAAATAGCCGAGGCAGGGTCCCCTGCAGCTCCCGTAGCATCCAGTATGGTAACCATTCTCCTTGTGTGTTCCGTAGTCCCTTTACCCGGTATGAAACCATGCTGTGTTGTATATACCAACCCCTCAATTACTCTGCTAAGTCTTTGTGAAAGAGCCTTGGAGTATATTTTTGCATCCGCGTTCATAAGTGTGATCGGCCTATAAGAGCCAGGATCCAGATGCGGTTTATTCTTTTTTAAAATAACTACTATACTTGCACCGGCCCATGACTGTGGTGTATTCTCCCCTATCTGTGCATGCCTTAAAATTTCCAACATGTCTATCCCCAATGAATCCCAGAACGTCCTATAAAATTCTGCCGGTATCTGGTCAGGTCCTGCGGCCTTTCCCGAGGGGAGTTTCAATACTGCATTATGTACTTCACCCAGGGTTAATAGTGCCTCCATAATTTCTTTATCTTCCAGGGAGTGTGAAGGACTTTTCTATGCCAATCTAAGTTCCCTCTAATGTGCTCGATCGGGCGCCCATGCAGACACTGCATTTGTGCAGTGCACAGAATGATTGAAAGTGCGCACACAACAATTGTCACTAACCTGGAGGCATTTCCATTCTCTTTCCAGAGCTAATGCCCTTGAGCCGGCAGCAATGCTTTCCTGCTGGGCTGTGGTTGCCTTGCTGCATTCCTCCTAATCAAATTTCAAAAAGGGGGTGGTGATGGACAGAGTATCCGAGTTAATCAGAACACTCCTACCCAGTCAACAGATCAGGGCTTGATCCATCACCGTTTTTTAGCTCACTGCACCATCCCAGTTCAGAACCTGGCTATGTGCAAATTAGTCTGTCCCTGGCCCAGTGTGGAAGGGTATACTCAGATGTGAGTCCCTTGCTCATTGCACCATCAGGATTCAAGCAAGCCGGGCCGAAGACGGCTGAAATGCCAGAAACCGGTCCCCGGAAGCTTGTTTCCTTCCCAGTGTAAGAATTGGCTTTTGTAGTCTGGTCTGCCCTGTTCCCATGATGCACTGGGCCAGGGACAGACTAATTTGCATACAGCCAGGTTCTGAAACTGGGATGGTGCAATGAGCTAAAAAACGGTGTTGGATCTAGCCCTGATCTCTTGACTGGGTGAGAGTACTCTGCTTAATTCAGAGACTCTGTCCATCACCACCCCTTCTTGTAAAGCATTCCTCCTAATCAGCATCACAAAAAATAAAGTTTTGCAAATACCTTTCTTTGTCTGACACTTTTCTACTACAGTTCCAACCTCCCAGGTAAGCAAACACCAGCACCAGTATCTGAAACAACTTCCATGGCTTATTTTCACAATAGTAACAAAAACACAAGGATATAAGAGGGTCTGAAGGGGAGAAAAGCCATTTTCGGCTGAAACATGTCGACCAGTTAACTTACCACCTAGATAGCAGTATTTGCTGAGATTCTATCCACACTCTGTATTTTAACCTTGTCATCATGGTGACCACCAGAATAAAAGTTATCCTTAGGCACCATGCTAGTCAATTTTAACACTTCACTTTTTTACTAGCACATACCTTTTGAGCACTGCAACATCTCTGCCCACAGCTCTTTACACTACCTTTTTCCATCGCTGGTGGATCCCTTACTCGCAAATAACAGTGAGTTATCTAGTGGATACCAGCTTATCCTCTAAAAATCCCAGATGATGAAGCTCCGCCAATGGGTGGGCTGATGGGTTTTCTTATCTTCTCTCACCACTCTTCAGTTTATACACACACTCTTTAGGAGAAAGCAGACACTTTCTAGTCCACTGAGACCAGTAGCACCCCATTTGTGTTTTTTATTTTCACAATATGCAAGGAGTGACGCACCTCTGACTGCATGAACAAAGGTCTTCTCATTCTCGTTCAGAATGCAATGAGGGACTTTCTCTTCAGAGCTACAGTGATTCAGATAATAAGATGTTGCCTGCTACATTTGGTAAATAGCTTAATGCTATTTAGACTGTACAAAACAAAATACATCATGTTTCACTATACTAATTCACCACTAATCCTTCATGGGTTCCGGAGTAGCGTGCTACTAGCCGAAAAAGCGATTTGACACCTCGTCAGGGGTTGTAAGCGTTATATAAATGCAATTACAATAGAATACATTAAAATGTGGCAATTTAGTATGTTTATTTAAAGAGTGTGGATTTTTAAATGTTGTGCTACAAGAATCAAACAATATCTTTTCATAAGTTGTTTCGTTTTTGCTTGGGGGATATTGAAAAAGGAAATTTGATTTATACAGATACTTAACCTAGTAATACTCTTTTTGAATAATTTATCAACATCTACATCATCAGGATTCTACATTTGAAAATTAGGGTTTGCCCATGAAGTATAAGGCTCATAGGATGTACATAGGAATCTATTGATGTGTCAGTGGTGAAATGTCTATTTAAATAATCAAATATGATTTTTCTGTAGTTAAATGGGGTAGTGATGAAGGTAAACTGCCATTTTGCACTTTGTGTGCAATGAGTGTGTGGACTATGGGTATGCTTTGAAAATGTTATAAAGCAACAGATAAACCACAACTCTTGATCTCTATGGAAAACGTTCTAATTAATCTAAATATTTTACATTTTAAAGTAGATAGACATGGAGAAAAGTGAAGATGCCACATTAGATGGGCTGCATTTTAGGGCTACAAAAATGGCAAGGACAGTTTGAGCTTCTGTAGATAAGTTTTGTTTTCCCAAACATGCCCCTGTTCGAGAATTGTAGCACCACGTGGCTGTTATGGAAAACATGCTGTTGTTGTTTAGCAGTGTTCCTCTCCCACTCACCCAACCAGAAACCTTAGTTTCCTAAGAAGTGTACAACTTTAGAACATCCCATGTTATAGTCTGAATTTTCGTGTGTTTGAGGTGGAATTGAGAGAATGACTTTCAGGTCTGGCACTACCAAAGACGTTTTGATTTCATGTAAATAATATATACAATATACATACTTATATAGAGGTTCCACCAGCCCTCTTCATTCTTGGTCTTTTGTGTAATTCACGTTTTCTTCTGCACACTCGAGTTTGAACATGGACACCAATATGATCAGTTCAGCCACTGGCTGATTGCACCATGAATGATGGCATTCTACTCTTTGGGGACAGCATTCCTCCATAAACTGTAGCTGCCTTCCTTGCAGTGAGCTACTTAGTGTTTTTTAGAACAAAAAATATATTTGCTTTTAGGCATTTCTTTTATATTGGCAAGGGCCCTGCAACTCCCCCAATAATACAGGCATGACAAGACAAAACAAGCATTGACAAAGCCAAAAGGTTGGTTTGCCACTGCTGTTTACTATTCGGTCAAACACGTCTTCCTTATTACAGTGCTGACACAATCAATAAGTAATGCTACTGCACAGCAAGGGCTTTAGTACTGAAGCACTTGTATGACCCCACATTTGTCCAGGCACACTTATTCAAGCTGTGTGCTCTACTTTAAAGAAGAGATGTCGGACAGCCTCCACTTGTTTTACTCTCTGTGTGTTGATTTAAATTTTCTGACATATGTATGCTTTATATGCAGATAGCAGTTGTGTACAGTGTAATATGCTGTTTATTACCATTACTGAATGTGGGACCGGGCTATTATTCATGATAGGTAATAAAATGCATGTACCTCGGCATATTAGGTTCATGATATTGTCTTTTTCCACATGTATTTATTTAAAAAATGTACATATTGAAAACCAGGGTGAAAGGGGTTACAATGAGGTAAAGTCACTTTGTAGTGGTCTTGTGACTATTAGTAGAGTTGTTTCCCTGCACAGTCTATTGTAACATATCTGTAAGGCAGTAAACTATGTGGCAATAATATGGAATTTTACCTAGTAGACGTGTTTTCACTGAAATGAGATAGGTTGGATGGGTGCGTGCGAATGAGGTGCCCTTTAATAAATCCAGTTTCATTTTCAGTCTATTTTATTTTGCAGAGTTACTTAAAACCATTGCAAAGCGTGCGTGCAATAAAACCATGTGTAAAATATTAAATCGCAATAATAAAATTTCGACACAATTAAAACATAAAACACTTCTGTTGCTTACAAGTTGAAAGATACAGATTTAAATATGCAAGAGCAGCCAATATAAGTTGACCGGTCAGTGCAGCGATTGTTACACCCCCTGTGAAAATTGATAATCCAAAGTCTCCTTTGCCCCAAGAAAGCTTTAGTGACAGTTTGGCATTTTTGCTCTAGCCGCTTCAAGAAATCTGACTAGTCTGGAGTTCCATTGAGGTGATGCTGGGTCGAAGCAAACCAGAACTGCTTGCCTCCTTGTCCGAATTCCCCTTTGATGAAAGGGGATTTTTAGCAGTTACCTCCTTTCTTGAAGCATCTCTGTGCAAGAGCAAATGGTGTGGATGATGTCACCCTGGCCGTTTTTGCACAAATTGCATACTGTAAAAGACTGCACCCTTTTCCATGGTGGGAGATGCTGCGTGCATGGTATGACTCTGAATCGTAGCTTTAGGAATTATAATTTCTGTGCTTTTGGATAGCCCAGGTTAAAATATTGTTGCGGTGCTGGAATCTTGTAAGAATTCGGCATCATCCAGGCATGTGCTCTGGCTGAAAAGCAACGTTATCCTCCAACAGTAACTGTTATTTCAGCGACTTCCAGACTATTTTCTTCATAGTTGAATGATGGCACTGTGCATTCCATAGGGGCGATAAACCTGTGTTTGCCAGTGCCTCCTGAAGATACAATCTTGCAGGCAAATTCTCCCTCTGTTGAAGATCTTGCCACAGGAGGTAGTTTAATGAGTTAGGGTTTGATGTTCTGATTTTATTCCGACAGTTGATTTATGCTCCATATCCGGCCCAGGTTTGCTTTAACAGGCCAAACTCCAGTCTAAGTAGCGCCGGGGAGGTATAATTCGGGAGGCTAAACATAGTTATGTATGCTTTTACAAGTGCTGTATCCAAAAGATTGGCATCTCTTCCTCGAAGAGCTTCACTACCATAGGTGATTGTAGGTAGAATTTGAACCCGTGCTATCGTTAGAAGAGGGCTCAGCGTAGGGCCCAATAGTTTGGCTGATAAGCTTTTCATGGTTAAAGCAAGGATCATCCCTTTCCCTTTGATCTCTTCTTGTTGGCGGGTAAATGATCATTCTTTATCCAAGTAGACACCCAGATACTCCGCTGATTCAATATGTGTGCCGCCCAAGTGCCATAGGCACCTCTTATTTCGTTTGCTGTTAATTGTCATGGTCCTGGTTTTGTTTAAGTTTATTGTCAGGCTATTTTCTTCTGCTTAGTCCTGCAGACCATTAAGAAGATGTTGCAAGCCAACTACCGTATGGCTAAGCAGGACTACATCGTCCGCGTATAGTAAGTTGGACAAAGTGGTACCCCCCAGTCTGAGCGCATTGGAGTTACATGTGTTAACCGCATGCGTGCGGCGGCTTTTTTCGCGCTGCGCTGCTTATTTTTTAAAAACGCGTTACATGACGAGCTCAGCTCGTCATCAGTGTGCGAGCGGCGCATCAGCGCCGAACCGGTTAAGTGTCTGTGGTAACGGTGCCATAGATAAGTTGAATAAAATAGGTGCCAGCACGCAGCCCTGTTTAAGTCCTTTTGTTGTTTTAACTTTTCTTGAGAGATGAGACCCTGATCCTAATTTCACCTGTACCCAGGTATCGGTATGTTAAAGCATTATCATTGATAAAAGGATGTTTGGGATGCCCCACCAGGCTAACTTATTCCACAGTTTAGGCCTCTCCACATTGTCAAATGCGGTGCTGAAGTCGATAAAACAGACATGCAGCTGTGTTTTCCTCGATTTCTTTGTGTCCATTATCAGTGAGATTGCCAGGATGTTGGATATTGTGCCAGAGTTTTTTTGGAAGCCTGTCTGATTTAGCGGGATTATTTCATTATTTTCTGCCCAGGTTGTTAGTACATCCAGCAGTGTTCCCACAAAATATTTGGCGTCATTATCGATCAGTGTGACTAACCGATTATTGGCTGGCAAGGCCTTACTGCCACTTTTCTGGATCAGAATGATCATTGAACTACTTTTCCATGAGTCTGGAATGGTGCCCAGTCGTCTTACATTCAGAAATAGTGGATGGAGTATTATTGCCCATTCTTCCCGCCTTTGTTTAAAGACTGCAGGCGAGATTCTGTTCGGACCTGGCTCTCCTTCCTTTCTTCCCATCCTGATCTGTTTCTTGATTGTTAGATGCTCACTGCTGCTTGACCTATCCTCCTGATGATGGATTAACACAGGAGGTTTGGATGTGTCACTTGACATTGGTTGAGTAGCAGCGGAGCGGTCAGGGAAATTGTTGATGCCTCTTTCCCTTCTTCCGGAGTTGGTGTAATGTCCGTCCGAGTCTTCTCTGCTCTACTCCAGTTTGGGAAGACCATTGCTTAGACTGTTAAAGTGGGAGTTTAAGTAGCTTGCCCAGGTTTCCTCCAAAATGTAGGGAGTCGGGCCCAGATGCATGAAAGTAAAATCTGGTCGTAAAGGGGCAGATTCTCAGAATCCGCCCATTGCGGCCGGAAATGTTGCATTTGGGATGCATCATCCCAAATGCAAAAATCGCAATTTAAGGAATCTCTTAATTGAGATTCCTTAAATTGCGATTGCATTTAAGGAATTTCAAATTGAAATTCCTTAAATGCAATGCAACAAAGTAAAAAAATTTGCGATTTCGCTAATAGGGGGAGCAAATTACCATGAAGTTGAACTTTATGGTAATTTGCAAAAACTTTGAAAAATGCACTTTTGTGCATTTTTCAAAGTTTCATGTGCACAGATTATTTTCAGGGATGCAACAGGGTGTCCTTTGGACACACCAGCACCCTTGAAATTGCATTCTCAATTTGCAATTCGCTGATTGCTAATCGCAAATTGAGAATGTCTTTCTATTCATTCCTATGGGCCTCAATGCCCATAGGACTGAATGGGGAGGTATTCCTTAATTGTGACTTGCAATTTGCGAGTCACAATTAAGGAATATTAAGAAATCGCAATTTTTTTAGCAATTTCTTTATGCATAGCATTTTGCTATTCCTTATTATCGAATCCTTATGTTTCGCTAATAAGGAATCGCAAAATGGATGCTTGATGCATCTGGGGGTAAGTCCCTCAGGATGCTGGGTGAATAATTGTATTTCCAAAAGCGATCACTGGCGTTATGCTTTACATTGTGTAAAAGTTTTGCCCAGAAATACTGTTCGTAGTTACTGTTAATGTTCCATTTCAGCTTCTTTAGTTGACTTCTTTATTGCCACAGGGATGAAAGGAGTTGTATATTCCTGGATCGTGATGCAGAGATCGTATGCAACATTCATCATTTTCTTAAGGGCTTTTATTTGCGCTTATTCGGCCTTGGTTATCTTTTTCTCTTGTGCAGGCACCGGAAAACACCTAATTTTTATGTCCTTTAGCTTTTATGTCACTGAGGTTAATGGTGAATAATTCTTTTTGAGTTGTTTTGCGAGTAAAAGATTGATTTCTGTGTCTGTCAAGCACTCTATCTTTTCTGCCGTATACTTGATCCTCTTATAATTCATCGTAAAGCTTGAGCTTAAATATGGAGTAAGAAGGATGCTAGACGGAGGAGTTGCCACTAAAATAATCTCTTGTGGGCGGTGATCGCTGTCCCCCTTGTCACCCATTCCAAAGCCTGTTACATGTGTAAGCAGCGAGAGACTAACAAAAGTATAGTCTAAAAGCGAGCTTGTTAGTTCAGTGTAGTAGCTTGCCACTGGAGGAGTATCGCCGGCTGTTCTTCCGTTAAGGGCCCTAAGATTTAGATGTTCTAGTTTTTCCAAAATGAATCTGTTTCCCCTGCTCGGCCTCCCATGCCTAAAGGTTCCATGTGTTGGTATGTTGTATTTGAGCATTGGAGGCAAACTTCCTTTGGTTCGGATGATCCCATTAGATATTGATTCAAGTCCCCCGATAATATAAGGTTTGGAATTTCGGCCCTGCCTAGATAAGAAGTTATTTGATCGGTTAACTTTGCTGAGTCACTTGCTGTCCATTTAAGTGGATGTATGCGTTAAAAAGAGTTACTTCGTTTTGTGCCCCTGCCAGGGAGAGAGTAAATTTGACTGCTAAAGCTACATCTGTCTCCTGGCCGGTTAGCACCGCTGTTGGTATGGATATTGTTGAGATGTAGGTTGTCAGCCCCCATGAAGAATGGCCCATTTTGCTACCTCTAATGGCTGGGCAATCAAAGCAGAGAAACCCTTGTATGTGTAGTGGTTCCACGAGCCATTTTTCCTGTAACCTAATAATATCAAAGCTATTAAGATATTGCAGAAATTCTGGGTCTTGAATTTTTTAAGCTAAGCCATTAACATTCCAAGAGCAGAGACGTATTGCGTGTTCTTTTTGTCTATTGTCTATCTAATAAATCCAGGTGAACAACTCGGAGTCTCTGAGACCAAAGGCAACCTTTACTCAGTTGCTCTGTCTCCTTCCTTCTCATTTGGATGGGGATTGCCTAGGCAGCAGCCAGAACCAGGAAGTATCTTGAGGAGAACCATCTCCACTCTAGGTTCACTACAGCCCCACTCAGCACCTGTTTTTTACGTCAACCCGGCAGGAGTCTGATTATGCTTCACTTGTGATTGTCCCATTTTGAGAGGTTCAGCACTCTCTGTCAAGGGGAAGTGTCTGTTTCCAATTGTACAAAACAAACATTTTGCCAATCTCTGCCAAGCAATTTGGGCTTTTAAGAGGGCACATTAAGAGTCCATATTGTGGAATTGGATCTCTGTTAAAATCAACAGAGGACTTACTGGTTCCTCTTGCACTAATTATTTTGGTGGGCCTCCTAGCTCTATTAGTTAGTTCTCCCATAACCCCTCAGATGTAGTAGCTCACTCACCCCATTAATTTGCATAGTGGATCATCACTACTCATGGTCCTCCACACAGTCTAGAAAATTGTGCCCACAAACATATTATTGGCGCCCACAGAGGAAAATAAATTGAGGGAACATTGATCCCAACACTCCGTTTCTGAAAGTTTAGCATGCAATTCAATGTTGTTTGGCAGCACAAAGACTTGAATTAAACAAAAATGGGTAAGAAATGCAAAGTTGTTTCAAACAGGGTGCCCCAAAATATGTCATGCTCGGGCCCCACAAAGTCTTAAGAAGTCACTGATATGCTGCATAAATATCCTTTCTTGACAGATAATATCCTCTCCCTTCGCCCCATAGTTTAGTCCACTCTGTTTAATTTGGTCCATCATTGCCGCATAATTCTACTGGCCCTGCTTATTCTCAGGTTCATAGTACATACACAGAATGGCATATTGCATTCTATGCTGCAGGGAGAGACTTACTTTTGTTAGGAGGTTGCATATTCGGGTGGCGCATCCTCAATAGTACCCAAGGTGGCTGGAAGGTGGCTGCTGGGGTGCCAGCTGCACGTTCGCATCAGCGCAGCACTTGTGGGGCTCTTTAAGATGCACATACTGAGAGGATGAATGCCTAGCTGCATTAGATTGTTATAACACTTGGCAGTTAAGTTAACCAACATAATTAATGCACAAAGAATCATTTTCCAACAATTTTCCGAAACCGTACAGCAGTAGAGATGTACTTATAAATCATCAGACAAGTAAATTCATCGTTTAGCAGGAGTAAATAATGTAATGCAGGCCTGCACTTTTAAACATTCTTAACAGTGGTATTAAAAAAGCACGTATTGGAATAGTATAAAGTTTGCAAAAAAACATAAAGTGCAAAGTGCTCTGTGTAGACTCTGAATCGCATGGGCACAATTCTAACTTAACATCGCAATGTGCATCACGAGGGTTGGAGACTGAGAAATACCCATCCTAAACCTGATCAGATAAAACATTTTGGCATGAATTAAGTAAAAGGAGAGGCGCTCAATGCTTACAGAGCTGACTAAGAGCGAATGCTCAACAGCCCTTTTTTACCAGCTTTTGACTATCTTTGAATTGGTACAAATAGGAGAGAATGTCTCTATTCAGCTTGGCTCTTGGGATTTGGGCTATATTTCCAGTGGTATCAATGTACATGTCAGTTATTGGGCTTGCCCATATGTACAAGGCCTGTAAAGTCACCCTGTGTGTCATTTCAGCAGCTTCCTCCTGTGAAACCTTCCAAAATTCATTGTATATTGCATATAAAAAGCGTTTTTGGCATGGCTATCTGGGACTTAGAAAAAATAGTGTAATTACATGTCACCGAGGAAGGAGAGACAGGTGTTCTTTCATCTCATCTAACGTGGAATGTTTTAGTCATTCAAGGCATCATTTTCCCATGCAATATGTTGTCTCTACTCCTGACTGTTGTGTCTGCACTTGAAGTGGGTCTGGTCTGTTTATTCTAAACCCCTTCATGTTGTTCAGGAAACGTACATGACAAACATAAGTTTCTAGTGGCCACACTACCATCCCTCTGAAATGGATTGTGAAGAATTGTATGTACCATTCTTGAGCAAGTTGTTTAATTTTTCCTCTGTGTCATTTGTAAAATGCTTCCAATTTTCAAAATGCGGAATGTGGGAATGTTTGGTGTGTTCATGTCATTTACCTTGGCCAGGCAGGATGTTTGTTGTACAGTTTTGTTCAGAAACAAAACATTTGTCGTTTTATTATACATGCTCTAAACAAAGCCTCTTTGCCTGGAACTTGCACATTTTTAGTCAATCAATCAATCAATCAGGGGCTTATAAAGCACATCACTCACCCATGAGGGTCTGAAGGCGCAGGGGGGTGGGGGGGGGGGGGGGGAAGCAGCTCCAGATCAGTCAAAAAAACAGGTCTTAAGGTACTTCCTGAACGTGTGCAGGGTCCGGGAGGGTCTGATGTTCACGGGAAGTTCGTTCCAGGTCTTGGCTGAGATGTAGGAGAAGGCTCTCCCGCCTGTTCTGTTTCTGCAGCTGCGTCGGACCTCTGCCAGGGCGAGGTCGGCGGAGCGGACGTTCAACTTGGGTACGTAGAAGGATACTCTCTCATTGAGGTATTTGGGTCCGATGTTGTTAAGGGTTTTGTAGGCGTGGGTGAGGAGTTTGAAGGTGACCCTCTTCTCGACGGGGAGCCAGTGGAGGTCTCATAGGTGTTGGGTCATGTGTTCATGACGCGGTGTCCTGAGGATGAGTCTGGCTGCGGCATTCTGGATGGTTTGGAGTTTGTGTAGTGGGTTCTGTTGATTATGGCATATAGGGCGTTGCCGTAGTCCAGTCTGCTGGTTATGAGGGTGTGGGTGATGGTCCTTCTGCAGTTGGGGGGGATCCATTTGAAGGTCTTGCGGAGGATGCGCAGGCAGTTGAAATGGGTGGAAGCGATGGAGTTGATCTGGCGGTTCATGGAGAGGGAGGCCTCGAGGAAGATGCCGAGGTTTATTGTGTGGTCTGTAGGAGTGTGTGGATTACTGAGGGTGGAGGGCCACCAGGTGTTGTCCCCAGGCGGTGGTGTGGGGTCTGAGAATGAGGACCTCTGTCTTCTCTGAGTTGATCTTCAAAGAGCTGTCTTTCATCCAGGCTGCCATGTTCTTTATTCCTTCCTGGAAGCAGAGTCTGATGTCTTCGGGATTCTTCATGAGTGGGAGGATGAGCTGGGTGCCGTCGGCGTAGGATACAATGCTGAGCCCATGCTATCTAACAATGGCGGCGAGGGGGGCCATGTAGATGTTGAAGAGCGTGGGGCTGACTGAAGTTCAGTGAGGTACTTCGCAGTTGATATCGGTGGGTTCGGAGAGGAAGGGAGGGAGTCTGATCCTCTGGGTTCTGCCGGAGAGAAAGAATTGGATCCAGTCGGTGGCAGCTCCTTGAATCCCCGTGTTGTGAAGTGTGGCTGCGAGTATGCGATGAGAAACGGTGTTGAAGGCTGCGGAGAGGTCTAGAAGGATGAGGGCCGCGGTGTGTCCCTGGTTGAGTAGCATGTGGATGTCATCAGTGGCGGCGAGGAGGGTGGTCTCGGTGCTGTGGATGCGGCAGAATCCAGACTGGGAGGCGCCTCGGATGGAGTTCTCTTTCATGAAGGCGGTCAGCTGGTGTCAGCGTGTCTCTCGTGACTTTGGCAGCAAAAGCAAGAAGAGAGATGGGCCGGTAGTTTTTCAGGTCAGTTGGGTCGGTCGTTGGTTTCTTGAGGAGGGGTTTAACCTCCGCCTGCTGATGGAGCAAGGTTTCGTACATAGAGAAACGTGCTCTGATTCAATCATCTTGAATAACATGTAATAATCTGACCACCATGTTTCGTGGATACTAATAATTGCATTACACTACATTTTATTTCATCTAGGGGAAGCTTTCCAATGTGCTTTGCTAACAAGTAATTTGAGTGTTTAATATGGCTGCTGAAAATGCGGGAATCTTCTCTGTATGCATCTACTACATCCATGTAGTGTGATGTCTTTCGCTTTGGTGGGAAATCTTTGCAGCTGTGCAGTAGTGTTAAAGATGGCCGCTTTGAACCTCACATGCTGATGCACATGGCCATGCTTAAACTAATCCTCGCATGTCCCACTAAACTGCTAATGAAATAGCTAAAATAAATTAAGGGGATTAGAGTTGGAAAATGTGGTATACAGTGCATACATTTATTATATATTCTAACATGTGTTTCTTTGACTATGTTATTAGTTCACATTTGGGCCTGGAGGGTGCCTGAAAGTTCCATCTTGCCTAGTTGGGCGCAAGCACGTTGGACTCTGTAAAACCTCGAACTGTGACATTGAAACTCTGCCAAGTACAGTTGACCAGAAGACGCGCCTGGGAACACCACCTCTTGACTCGGAGAGGGGAAGGAGAAGAAGTCAAATTTTGCAAAAAATTTATTAATCCTGATGTGAAATGCGGGTGGGAAAATAAAGCATGTAAAAATAATTAAGGGGAGAGAACATAGAACAATAAGCCTAAGAAAAGGACATTACATTAGTATGGTGTGATGACCTCTCCACATCCCATTGTCCAATCAGAAGTAAGGGATTCACAAATATTGAAACTTTGGGGGATGGCACATACACTGAGAATAGTATAATTAAGGTAGGATCAGTCAGTTAGTTTGTCAGACTTGTCAATGACCTGTCACCGACCGATCATTGCTGCAGAAGACAGCGGAGGCCACAGAGGTCAGAGACGCTGCTCGAGCACTCTGACAGAAGAATCGAGAAAGGAGAGATGGAGAGAAAGAAGAGTTGGAGAAATCGCTGAGGGAGAAGTATCTGTCCATCCAGAAGGGGGAAGAATCGAGGAGAGTAACAACAGAGAGGGGTGTAACGCTGTTGTTACACTTAGAAGAGGGTACCTGTCCTGTCCTGAACCTGTCCTGAACTGTTGGCTTCTGACTACTTGGGAGTCCCTTTTCCAGCTCTTTGGCCAGGGGTTTTTCCTCACACCATTCTAGGTAAATATAAATCTGTGAAGTATGTCCTTGTACCGTTTTCCTTTTCCACCCATCTCAGGTACCAACGTCATGAGATTTTATTAAGTCTTTATGTCTTCACTAGCAGCCCGTCCCGACGTTGTCCGGGTATGAAATAGAATGTGTGTAGTCTGTATTTGGCAAGGGCAATTCATCTTAAAATCTCGCGGTAGACAACATTTTTTGTTTCATTAGAATCGGGACGGAGAAGGCCCAGCTGCAGCCCTGGTTGATGTTAGCAGGCGCGTGTAATTAGTGTACTGGTCTGCCGCCTGAGCCCGGCTAGAGCCCTGGTTGATGGTAGCAGGCGCGTGTAATTTTGTTGAATGAGAGAGTTCAGTAACAGTGCGCAGGAGAGGCTGCAGTAACATTGCTTACCACGCCTCCAGCTGAACGCGTTTCTCACACCCCCAGCACATGGCCACAGCAGACGATCTTCTGATTAATGTACGACCCACATGGCATGAAGGGCGGAACGTAGCACATGCCCCCAGCATTTCTCACGCCCCCAGCGTGCCCCTTGATGTGGCGCAATTGCGTTCACATGGCATGGAGGCCGGACACCCGCCCCCAGCATTTCTCACTCCCACAGCGTGCCCCTTGATGCTGCGCAGCAACATAATTGGCGCTTGTATGTACAACTCACATGGCATGAAGGGCAGACACATGCCCCCAGCGTTTGTCACGCCCCCAGCCCACGCCCACAGCACAACGCAGACACACCCACAAGGGACTACTTTGCTGGCACGTTCTTTTACCTTTTAAATGTATATGGTGGCCGTCTGCATGGCCTATGTCCTTCTGCTGCAACTGCCCTTTCCAAAGCTGTATTGGGTGTTGTGATTGGTGCTGTGGTTACTGAGATTACCCGCCTCAAAGGTGTGGGCTCTCTCTTTATAATATTAGTATGGATTTAGATCATTATTTCTCCTTAAAAATTGGTGTTTTGACATGTATTGGTATTTGACTCACAAAATTATTGCATAGATAACATTTTAAAACTCTCCCAAGTCTGTGGTCATTTGAAGAAATAAAAGTAAATGTAATTTATACCTATTATGCTAACATCCTGATCTACCGACCAGAGGAAATTGAGAACTGAGGTGATAAGGTATTGGTAAGAAATGGTGTACTGATATAATTCACTATAAGGTCAAAATAAGTCCTGATCGCCAGTGCTGATTATCAGCTTATTGTATGCGTGTTCATGGGCCCAGGTGAGTATGGTGTTTTAGAATAACCCACGCTGGTAATCTCGCTGCATCAGAATTGCTTGGTAGCAGAGCTATGGTTAGATTTTAGTTAAGAGAGGTAGTTTGTTGTTTATTGGAATATTGATTTATGTATTAACCAAAACCCGTATGTATTGTTTTCTGTTGTCCAGAAAATTCCTGTAAATATTGAATAGCGGGTGGTAAATAGAAGCCACACTGCAGTGAGGTTACTTGCCTTGATGAAGAAAGTGTGGAAAGTTAGGTAGAACTTCAAGCACTTGTTAGGGATTATTTTCTTGTATAAAAGTGAGAGTGATTGGTAGCAAAGGAATTCATTAGTGAAACTTTGGGCTTATATCACCTAGAAACGGTAATACTGAAGGAGTAACAGGTTCTTTGATGCTTGAGTGAAGAGTAAGCGGGAGAGGTTTTACTCATAGCGTGTGATGGGTAAATGGAAAGTTTTACTCACAGCGGAAAAAATTTACTTGCCTTTGATTTAGTCAATCAGGCATAGTAGCGAATGTTTCTATGTTGTAAAATAACGAAATATGTAATTCAATTGAAAGTTTCACATTACCTTGCAAAGGAGGGGTCAGTTGCAGGTGCTCCACTGACATCACTGACAGCCGCACTGGGATTGGTTGAGCCAGCGGGCGTGTAGCTGAGGTAAAAATGTACAGGAGTGCTGAATAGAGAGGAGCGAAACTGACGTCACTGAAAAGCTGCACAAGCATTGGTTAAAGTGAAAAAGCAAAAGTTGATTGGTCATCAGAATAAAAGACGCACTGGTATCGGAGAAGCGTTAGTGTAGAAGTAAACAATTAATTGATTGACAAAATAGACGTTTCAGTGTTAATAGACAGTGGGGATTGCATGTGGAATGTAGATCCAACGATAATAGGGACCCGTCCAGACAGAAGGTTTATAGGTTTTGCCCACGAGCAGTGCATTGGAGGGAATCCAAACACAATGTACAGAGGAAATAGGAAAATGTAATTTATGCAGAAAATAAAAAAATATTTAAAAAAGGATAAACCCATTAAAACTAGAGAAGGAATTATTATTCCTCCCCCGAAAACTCCCTCATAATACATGATGATAGAAAGAGGCTACCACACGTGTGTATGGTTAGAAAATTGGATAGGATACACAAAAGATGATGGAGTATTAGCATTTTCTGAGTACGGAACCTTTAATGGAAGAATTTTACACAATCTACGAACTCGTATGAATGAGTTAGAACCAAGGCCGAGACTAACTCAGTACGAAGCTTTAGAAGTATGGGAAACTGAGGCCTTCGAGCGAGACAGATCACAAAGTAACAGTAACAGGAGTAGATTTTATCCTAAATTTCCACGAGAATCTCAAGATAGTAAGATGAAACAATGGAGACAAGCTATGGTGCTAGAAGGATTATATCCTGTACTGACCACCGAAGAAACAACAGGAAGCAAATGTACAGAGAAAACAAAACATTTAGGGACCAATTAGGATGGCGGTCGGAAAACCTCCCAGACCGCAATGGAAGCGTAAAACAACCGCCCGCCGGTACCGTTGAAAAAACGGAGGCCAAATTAGGATCATCCGCCAAAAACCTCAGACGGCGGCGGTACGGTGCAAAAAAAAAACCCGCCTATAGCGGGCGGTAATGCCCAAAATCCGTCCACGGTGGTCAGATACGCTCCAGAAAAACACCAACCCGCAGCAAGCATAGCGGAAACACCGCAAAGGAAATTAGGATATCCCTGATGGTGCCGCGGTACATTCCGCTGTTTCCGACCAAAGCGGTCGTACACTGGAATGAATGGGAGAGCCAGCAGAAAAGCTGCAGCATAGCCACCGATGCGGGCGATCCGTGGAATATATGGCGAACGAAGCAAAAATAACACAATGAGGCCAAACAGTGCACACAGCAAACTAGCCATAACCCCCAAATACACAAAACACATCCCAATGACACTAACACATGGCAAAAAGAAAAATACAATTCCCGGGACAACACACACAACACACCTGACAGCAATACCCCATTTGGACACACCCACATAGATGAGTATAAAACCAGCCACTTCCCTGACCATAATCCTTTGCAACTTTCCAAGACTGAAGGCCACCAACCCACACAACAAAGGATAGGCAAAGCACCACACCAGCACTACTCATGCCACACACAGCTCCACCACCACTTCCACACCTGCACCTCCAACCCCTGCACATCACACACCAAACACATCATTACCACACCCACCACTCACACCCCTGCACCCACGAACACTTTGCACACCACACACCATGTCAACACATAAAACGCCCAAATTCACAGAGAGTAAGTTAACAGTCATGGTAAATGAGATAGTCAGAGTGGAAACACAACTGTTTGGTAGCCTGGTCCAACAGATACCATTAGCCACAAGGACACAAATGTGGATCAGGATAGTCCAAAGGGTCAATGCAGTAGGGACCACCCTGGGTTCCAAAAAGGAGATCATGAAGCGGTGGCATGATCTGAAGAGGGTTGTCAAAGAGAGGAGAAGCAAGAATCGTGAGCTGGCTGACAGGACTGGCGGTGGCCCTCCCATTCCACCAAAACCATTCACACCATGGGAGGAGAAGGTGCTTGCCATACTGCATCCAGAGAGTCTCTCAGGAGTAGCCGGGGGAGTAGAGGCTGGTAAGTACAAACAAATGACTACCACCACACTGATATGTACTGTCTTGCACAACTACAAAGCTACACCACCTAGGACAAATCCCATTCATCTGCACCACACACTCCCAAAAACATGTCTCAAAGATCCAACATTCACCCACTTCAATTCACCCCAAACGTAGCCATCAACATTACCATGGGGGCATGTGTACAGGCGGCCAGCACTACAACTCCAACCATGCCCCTTGGTCCACACCTCAGCAGGATGGAGCCCTCCCCCCACCCCACCCAGAAGCATGTGTCAGCCATTACACAACCCACATCAAACTCACAGATAGGTAGCCTTCTTCCCTGGGAGGGCTGTTTTGGAGAGGGAGGCCTGTACCACTACTCCCACCATGCCCCCTGGCCCACACCTCAGCAGGATGGAACCCTCCCCCCACCACACCCAGAAGCATCTGTCAGCCATTAGACAACCCACATCAAACTTACACGTAGGTAGCCATCTTGCCATGGAGGGCTGTTTGTGGGAGGGAGGCCTGCGCTACTACCCACCCCATTCCCCCTAGCTCACACCTCAGCAGGAAGGAGCACCACCCCCACCATAAAGCAGTATGCAGCCTCACCTGACAGGTAGGTAGCCATCTTCCCTGGGAGAACAGTTTTGGGGTGAGAGGCCTGTACCACTCCTCCCACCGTGCCCCCTGGGCACACCTCAGCAGCATGGAGCCCTACCCCCACCACACCCAGAAGCATGAGTCAGCTATTACACAACCCACATCAAACTCACAGGTAGTTAGACATCTTCCCTGGAAAGGCTGTTTGGGGGAGGGAGGCCTGTAATACTACTCCCAACATGCCCCCTAACCCACACCTCAGCAAGATGGAGCCCTCCCCCACCACACTCAGAAGCATGTGTCAGCCATTACACAACCCACATCAAACTTACACGTAGGTAGCCATCTTCCATGGGAGGTAGGGTGGTAGGCCTGTACTACCACTCCCACCATGTACCCTTGTCCCACAGCCCAGCAGGATGGAACTCTCCACAACACCCAGATGCATGTGGCATATAATGGCCCACCTCAAACAAACTAACACGTAGGTAGACTCATTATTCTATCTTATGACACCACTGAGCAGGATGTAAGTCTCCACCACGCACACACAGATGTGTCACATTACAAAGCCAAATGTGAGCACGTAACAGGTAAGTATCCAGTACGTGCACCCACACATTTGTCACAAACAAAATTGTACCATATGACAACACCAGCCCTCTCACTGCCTAACTATGCACACCGAGACCATTGCCATGCACAGTGTGCACACAGCTAAGAAAAGGAAACAGTCACAGCTACTAAAGTGTCACACACCAATGCAGATGTAGAATAAAGTCTAGGCACAAACATGCACATCACCGATTAACTTGTGCATTGTCATGGGGCCAGAGCAACAAGGACCATTTAAAATATAAGAAAGCATGTGTGGTGGTACAAATCAAGATATGCACAATAACATGACAAAGGTATGCAGGAGATGTCAATGGCCAGTCACTGGCCAAATGTAAATATATGCCAGATCAGACAAATCAACAAAGAGCCCTCAATGAAAAACATGTTGTGCCAGTCCCTAGATGGCAACAAGTCCCTTTAATCATAAATCATGCACGGGTCACATGGAATGCATTGATACCTCACACCATGGACAAGTAATGCAGGTACCACTGCATCATGTCAGGAGGCAGAGTAGTGCACATAGAACACAATGTGCTGATCAGTCAATTGTGTAGTATACAAACAGTGAATGACACAGAGCTAACACAGAGCTTGCAGTGTGCACTACAATGACCTTTTCCCATCTGATCCACAGGTGACAAAGAACTCACTGCAGAGGGCAACACCAGCAACCTGCAGAGCCAGTCTCCCCCTCCCCTCCCGGTACATGTACTCTCGGATGTTGACTCCCAGGATCCTATGGACGATGAGCTCGAAGCTGGCCCATCTGGTGTGCCAGGGAGCAACAGGTCCCAGGACCACATTGTCCCCCCACTACATCTGCTGCAATAATAACTGCACTGCAGACCCCTGCTATTACGGCCGGTGCATCCACTGCCACCACCACCACCACCCCCAGTGCAGCCTGCAACACCCTCCATGTCCCAGAGGATGAACACCCCACACCACCAACTGAGGACGGCAGGGGGAAATGCGGGTGCACAAAGTGGTGAGGCAACAGGCCCGTGGCAGCAGGTAGGTGGGAGGGGCAGGGTCACCCACAGACACCAGGAGGCTGGGATCCAATCCCTGGACCACAGCACCAGAGTCCTTGGTGCTTATGAAAGGCCCAGGGACAAACGGGCCGGTCGGATGAACTGTAACGCAAGCTCATCCTGCTGATGATGAGGTCCATCGACAGCCACAGGCTTCCTCGATGGAAGAACTTGGGTTGATTAAGGCGGAAGGGACTTAATGGTCAATTTCCAAATCAAGCAGTGGGAAGACACGGTAGTCTTTCTCCAGCATCGCGCGGCAATACACGAGTGCTCTTCCATCGAGGAAGCCTCCCAACATTGGCAATCTAAAGACCATAGTAGCACCACGCCACTCGACCAGGAACTGTTTCATTTTCGAAAGACTCGTACCCGGCTCTTTGGACTCCCATTATAGCCTGTACACTGCTAGATAAGGTTCCACACGGCCTGGCTTGTGCGGATATGAACGAAGCCCCATAATTCTCAACGACGTCTGACCCACGCAAAACAGCGGACACCGACGGGCTTTCATAAATACAAAAAACAGGCAACTGATCATATGGTCCTGATGATGATCCCAGTTTAATGTTATGTTATGTTATGTTAAGTTTTATTTCTATAGCGCACGGCTACTCCAAAAGAGTGTCCCGGCGCTTTGTTTGGGCAGCTCAGTATAAAAAACATAACAACATAAAACAGACACCAAACAGGAGAGAAAAGAGACATCCTAAAGGTTAAAAAGCCAGGTCTTAAGGCTCTTCCTAAACAGGAGCAGGCTAGATGAGCGCCGCAAGGCCAGAGGCAAGGTGTTCCACAACTGAGGGGCCCTCAAACTGAAGGAATCTGGCCAGCCTGTGGTCATTCCAGAGCACCGGGAGAAGCTCAATGTCGACTAAAGGGACCGAGGAAAAAACCTGATCTAAGGTATGTCCCTTATCATGTGTGGGGCCCACGAGAAACGGGACGAGGCCCAAAGGAGCCGTAATGTCAAACAGTTTGTTTGAGTCCAAGTCGTCGTCCACATCCATATGAAAATTAAAATCTCCCGCCAACAAACAGTGCCGCGCACTCAAAGCCAGTCCTGAGATGGCAGCCTGCAGGTCATCGAAAAAAGAACCCCCTGGTCCAGGGGGTCTATATACCAACAATCCTTTCAGGGCTTGTTGCGGGGTCAACCTAATGGTGAAGGCAAGGGATTGGGATCCTGCGATTGTATCCAGAGGGAGAATAGAGCAAGAAGCTAACTTATTCACTACCACCGCCACCCCACCTCCCCTTCCCTTGGCTCTATCTTGCTGAAAAATGTTGTAATCTGATGGAATAGCCGCCATAATGTCCGGATTGGACATCTCCCCCAACCAGGTTTCGGTCAGCAAAAGACAGAGTGGTTTTTCCCTAACAAGGAGATCAAAGATCTCCAGGGCATGCCTACCTACTGATCTCGTGTTGAGCAATAAGCAAAGATGTTTCACACGATCCTCACCTCTCCATAGTGAGGCGGCGGCGGGGGCATAATCAGGCGACCAACCGCAACCAGGACAAAACCGTTTACCCCTGTAGCGGCCAGGAAAAACGGATCGACAAGCGCAAGAGAGTTTTTGCAAGGCACGGAGTTCCCCTGAAGAATAACAGACCATCTTCGCCAAAGTGAGGATGTACAGCCAGGCCCTCCCGCCGCTCCGACGCCTCCGGGACGCTGACGGGCGCAGACGGGCAGGACTCTGGCAAGACTCAGGCACAAGCGAGGGCAATCCCGCTGCGCGATCCCGCTGCGCTGAGATGAGCGGTTTAAATAGGTCCTCCTGATGAGGTCTTACCTGCCCCACAAGGACGCTAAAGATGGCGCTAATCAAAGCGCCACTGACCATCCCAAAATGGCGCCCAGAGTCGGAGCGCTGCTGAGCCCAACCGCCCCGGAGCCCGGACCCGCTAAAACAGCGGTGGTTAACAATAATATGGAGTAAGGGGGCACTCCTATATAAAAACAAGGGAAAGAAAACACAAACGAAAAACAAATAGACAAAATGGGAGGTTAAAATGAAACGCGCTGACAAGCAGCGCTAGCACCAGCACAGAGCCGCCCCTCCGGGCAAATGTGTCCAAACAGAGCGAACACACCCGAGGACCGCCTTAAATAGGTCCTCCTGATGAGGTCTTACCTGCCCCACAAGGACGCTAAAGATGGCGCTATCAAAGCGCCACTGACCATCCCAAAATGGCGCCCAGAGTCGGAGCGCTGCTGAGCCCAACCGCCCCGGAGCCCGGACCCGCTAAAACAGCGGTGGAGCCAAGGGATCGAAACGTCGACGCTTTAAACAGTTCTGCAATTTATCTATTGTGTTTATGTGTTTGCAGCGACTGTTTGTCAAAGCTTGCTGTAGTATATATAACCAATTGCAAGTGACATTTGGCTCCCACGTCTTTGCCTGCTATTTCTTTCCCTTACTTTCTCTACTTTTTCTTTACTATATGTTGTCTTACTTTTGGATAGGTACAGGATTGTGCCCTATCTAATGCTTACAAATGGCCTTCCTAAGGCATTTTACCTCTCTATTGATTTGAATAAATATTCCTTACCCGGCTGGGTATAGGAACTAAGAGTATAGCACTGATTCGAGTCTATATCCTTATTGTATGTTTAATCCAATTATCCTTAGGACCTTTGTTTCATGTTCCTGGAAATCTGGCACACACCTGGGAGATGATCATATCTGCAAGGCACACCACTTGTACATTTATGGAGTGGTAATGTTTGTGATTCCTGTAAATGTGCTCACTTGCCTGTGGTGGCACAAGATCAACATAGGTGCAAACTATGGCACCAACAACATGGGGGGATGTGCCCGAGGGGATAGAAGTCTCTCCTCACAGCTGGCAATTCAGCACCACTGGGGAAAGGGATATATCTGTCCTTGCATATCATCATGGTGGACAGAACATCATGCAGCACCATGCTGAACATCAGTTGTGACATCCCACCAGCGCTGGATACTGTCTGCTGGAACGATCCAGTGGCAAAAAAATGCAGGGCTGCCATCGCCTTATAAGTTGGGGGGAAAGTTGTTGGATATGTCCGGCGAGGCTGCAGGTGGGGCTCCAACATATCACAAAGGGTTTTTAGGGTGGTTCTATCCAGACGGAATTTCTGGACGATTGCCACATTCTCCATGACTTCCAGCACTGTCAAGTGACGAAGCAGATTTGGCCTCTTCCTAGTTGAGATGAAAGTGGACACATGTCAATGCAATATATCATGAGATGGGCACACCATCTCACGTTCTGGATGACACAACACCAAAATACATTCAGGACACGCCAGATGTATTACGTCTGTTGGATGAGTTTGAGAACACTTTCCAGATTGACTTCCTCATCACCCTCGACGTGGCAGTCCCCTACACAAACATCCCCCAGAGGGCCACACTAGGGGTGATCGAGGAAGTACTTCACGCTTCTCCCTCGGAGTCATTGACACAACCTGCATTTGTCATGGAATGTGCAACTCTAGCCCTGACTGAGAATTTCTTTGAATTCAAGGGCCAATTTTACCACCAAACGCAAGGCACGTTAATGATGAGCACCTTTGCCCCCAGTGTGGCCTGCCTTTACATGGCAGATTTCAAAGGTAAACACATTTTCCATGATACCAACCCATACCAGACTAACATCAGATTATGGAGTCGTTTTATAGAAGATATCCTGATCTTCTGGGCTGGCAACAGCGAATCATACAACGAATGTTTCAGATGGATTAACACCTTTAAACCATACCTGAACTTCACTATCAGGGCATCCCCATCCCAAATAGCATTTCTGGACTTGACCATCATAATTGAAGGGGATCACCTTAACACAACAATGTTCAGGAAGAGTACTGATCTCAATAGCCTCTTACATTTCACGAGCCATCACCCGAAAGCACTGAGAGAAAATTTGCCCTTTGGGCAATTCTTAAGGGTGAGGAGAAATTGTAGCAGTGCTGAAAGTTATAAGTCCCAATCCAAAATCCTCACTAACAACCTCACAGACAGGGGCTATCCACGAAGGGAAGTTGTTCTAGCAAGGAAACGAGCTCAAAACAACCACAGGGAAAGCCTCCTGGAACGGAAAATAGAGGGTCCTATGGACAACGAACCAATGACACGTGTGACCACCTTCACACCAGCCTCTAATGAACTCAAGAAAATCCTGATGAGACACTGGCAGATCTTGAACACAGGAATCCTTGAGTTTGAACCACTACGATTCGCGTTTAAATGATCTAAGAACATCAAGTATATCCTGATCCAAACAAGGCCGAAGAAAAAGACAGCTGACCAACAAACAACCCTATGGCAATTACCCGCAGTCAAGGGACACTACCCTTGTGGGATGTGTAGTGCCTGTGCTTTCACGACCACACATAAAACCATCAGGTTGAATGACTCCTTTACCTGGGAAATGAGGGGGCATATGAATTGCAATAGCATAAACCTCATTTATCTCCTGATCTGTCCATGTGATCTGAACTATGTGGGCACAACTACACTCCCGATAAAGACATGCATTTCAGAACATCGCAGCAACTTCCGCTGCAAAAAGAACAACACAAAAATGTGCAAGCCCTATTTAGAACACAACCACACAGCAGACTCCCTGAGATGGTTAATTCTGGAGGCAGACCCCAAAATATTTAAACAGAGCCTATTCTACAAAGAGCAGAGGTGGATACATTGTTTATCCATTGACAGCACAGGCCTCAATGAGGAGATACCGTGGAGTGCAATATAACACGGACAAACCAAGTCACACACGCTTAGTGCTCAATCCCTCAGGCCCTGAGACACAGCCTACATACAAGGGAGGAACACGATACAGTTCATGTATATGCATATGACGATACAACTCTCCCCACATGCTGTATAGGCAATGGGACTAGGTAACGAGTCCGACACGCCCTTGAACAAGACCCTTAAATAAATATTCGTCACACCACACTCATACTAGAGGACCGCATATTAACCACTAAGAGAGGCTTCATGAATGAATGCATGCTAGCCGACAATTTAACTATGGCAAAAATACAGCACCATGAGAGGGGCGGTTTGTACACAACCGTTGAGGGTTGTATGAATAAGGGATGTTGAAATATCATTCAGGAATTAAATACATCACTATGTCGATATTGAACAACAGACACTGTGTTTCGATTAACCTCGCCTTATTGGCACTTAACAAACGACATTGTTCTGATTCGATTAAGGGTAACGCTCTGAACGTCCTTATGTCATAGAATTATCAGGTTTTAGGTGGCACAATGGACATTCAACTCCGTTCTGTCATGGCCGCCGGTTAGTCAGCACCTCCCGGACTCAGCGGCGTGGTAAGGTCGATTGGAAAGGTAGATGAAAGGACACCTTCATCTACACAAAGGGCACACCTGTCAACTTACACAAAACAAGTACCTCAAACACCACCTTGGTCAATGTGAATGCACATAGGCATATGGCCACATTACACATGGGCATGCCTGGGAGTACAGCATTCAGCAAATGTGTAACAAATCAACCCCACTGTCTCATACCTAGCTGATGTACCTGTCACAACTTAATGCGTCAATTCAACCTGGCACACAACCACAACACAATGACCACAGTTGGCGCAGAAATGATGATTGTGTGCATGAGCAGACATAAGAGGCCATGCAAAAAAATACATCATTCATTGAGTCAAGCATTGCTGTGATTGTCACTGCACCTCAACACATTAACATGGGTACACATTGTAGAGTCCATAAAAATACTGTCCTGCCTCATCGACCATCAAATTCATGAGTAACATGTGAGGGAGTACAGACCAATCTACGTAATCACATACACAAACATGGCATGTGTAGTCACCAGTGTAGTAAATGGAACATTGGCATTGTATGCACAATGATGTGCTATTGACCATGTGGCCACTGTGCATTGTTGATGTGTGCCAGATGGCCATTGTGATTGTATGGCACCCAAATTGCGGTAGCTACCGCCTGGCCCCTGCGGTGTGTCATCAGCACCCCTCATTCACACAAATGCAGTAGTGATCGGCATGGAGAAATGCCCAAATGGCTGTGGGTATGCTCCGCCACCCAAATCGCGGTTCCTCATGTGATTGTAATGCACCCAAATCACGGTAGCTACCACCTTTCCCCGCGGTGTGTCACCAGCACCCTCCATTCACACAAGTGCGGTAGTGATAGGCATGGAGACATGCACAAATGGTGGTGGGTATGCTTTGCCTACCCAAATCACTGTGCCTCATGTGATTGTATGGCACCCAAATAGCGGTAGCTACCGCCTAGCTCCGGCGGTGTGTCACCAGCACCCCCCCATTCACACAAGTGCAGTAGTGATAGGCATGTTGACATGCCCAAATGGCGGTGGGTATGCTCCACCACCCAAATCGCGATGCCTCATGTGATTGTATGGCACACAAATCGCAGTGGCTACCACCTGACCCCTGTGGTGTGTCACCGCCATGGAGCATGCCCTAGAGCCGATGGGAACGTGGATTGCGCTGGCATGATTCAATTTTGAAAATCGCAGTATGTGTGCTACGCCACCACGGAGGTGGTAATTTGATGCATTTGAAAGATGCACCATCGGGGTAACGTGCACCGGGCCCCTGCGGTGTGTCACAGCCATGGAGCATGCCCTAGAGCCAATGGGAACATGGATCGCAGTGGCATGATGCAATTTTGAAAATCGTGATAGGCATGCTCTGCCACCGCTGAGGGGGTCATTGGATGCATTTGAAAGAGACAGACCTGGACCACCAATTGCTGCAGCTTGGCACCTTTGTAACGACCCCCGGGGGCTATATATGTGTGGGAGGGAGCCCCACTTTTCCACTGCTCCCAGAGTCTGCTGCCAGAGACCCCTGACATGCTGCTGCTGCCTCAAGGGACTGCTGGCTGAGATCGCTCATCTGCTGCTGCCTCCAGGGACTGCTGCTTGAGACCCCTCATCTGCTGCTACCTCCAGGGACTGCTACCACAGACCCCTCACCACCCAATTCCACCTCCGTTGTTCCATGTCCACCCTGATGGCAAGGACAGAGAAGATCCATGCCATTCTATTCACAAGCGAGGAGCTGGAGGTCCTGGTGGACGAGGTGCTCACACAGTACCCAAGGCTGTATGGTGCCCCAAATGTTGTGGTAAGTCCTCAAAAGTGGAGGTGTAGGGCAGGGGGGGCACACATGTAGTTGGACTGATGCAGTATGTGTCTGAGGGTGTGGTGGTCTGTCATTCACTGCTAAACATGCTGTTCCAGGGTAAAGGTGTGTGTCCCAATGTCACAGGTTTACCTGCCTGCAGTTGTAGGTATGACTGAACTGTGTTGTGTTGTCAGCCATACAGTGACGCTGTAGGTAGTTCATGCAGGAGTCAGGACAGTGATTGCTTGGCTGAATGGCTGTGTGTGCCCCTGTTGTACATCTCAGTGTGAACCTAGATGGCTAGCACAGTGCCCGCCCACAAAGACAAGGACATATCACTTCACTTACAATGTATTTCCTAAGTATTTTATCATTGCACTCCAGCTATGCGCCATCTCAGCCCTGTAGATTGCACACAACCGGCCTTGTGTTGAGGAATTTCTGTTTGTGAGTCCATGTCCCTCAATGCGACACCCATAACACAGTTATCGATCCTCAGGGCAGGGACATTGAGAGATGTGCAGTTTTGGACACAGTGAGTCCACCCTCAGACGCAGCTTGATATGTGATGTATGTGTTGCTCAACCCAACGATGGACTGGAAATGTGGGCAGGTCACATAGGGGTTTCAATGTTGGCATCCTGCATGTGTGTGAGATGTGCAGGGACTGTGTTCCCCCTCACGACTGCATGCATTCACATCAGCTTATCCCTTGCAGATGTCCCATGTGAGATGTACCCTAGCCTCTGATGGACATATAGTTGAATTTGTAATGAGTTTGTATCTTGCTGCTATACTGATAGATGTTGGAACATTACACTGTGTTACTGATCATTTCCCCCTCTTGTCTCCCATGCCTGCAGCTCAAGGTACACCAGCGTAAGGCCGATTGGAGGGCCATTGCAGTCGCGGTGCGAGCTCTGGGGATCTCTAACCGACGGCGCACCCACTGCCACAAGAGGTGGGACGACATCAGCTGGCTGGCAAAGAATGTGGCAGAAATGACCTTGGGGCTGCTTCTGGGCGTTTGGCAATGGCACAGCATGACACCACTAATGGGCCACATCTTGCCGGTGACTCAGCCTGAGCTGGATGCACATTTGAAGGAGCATCAGCAGCAAGCCAGGTGTGAGTATTTGGGGAGGGTGACTTTGGCTGGGAGTGGCTGCATGTGTACAGACCCTGTGCCGGCGCTGGCCTATGTGATGTTGGTAGTGTGATGTAGTGGCATGTTATTGGCTGCTGGGCTGGGTGCCAGTGCCATGCATTTGCCCTACCTGTACTTACAAATGTAATTTTCCATGCTGTGCATTTCCATTGCAGTCTGAGTTGTGCTCTTCAGGTTTCTTCTGCATTGGGGTAGTCTGGGGAATCACATTAGGAGGGAACGGCAGTGTTCCCAATCTGAGTGTGACTTCATCAATGCATCCATTGCATGCACCCAGATTGTGAAGGCCTAGACATCTGACAACAATGTGCACCAGTCTTTGGGCCCCAAAGTAAAACATGGAGGATGGCATGAGCTCATCGCCATTGTGCACTGTAATGTTGTAGTCTGTGTCTGTGTTGTCCCCTCCTGATCCATCCAGATCTGTTAGTGGCAACAAGTGATGTGCACCACCCTGTCCCTAGGTGTGTGCAGAGCTAGTTGTGTGTCTGGTCGAATATAGCCACAAGCAGGGTGCTGTGCTGTGTGGCCATCACATGGCTCAATCATGACCGAAATTCTGGGTTCCACGCACTGTTTGAGTCTATATAGTGAGTTGCCGCAATGTGATTGCAGAGGGTGGTGTGCAACATGTAGATTTGGTCAGCTTTTGTAATGCATTGCTTGCATAGGTTAGTTCTGTTGCCGCCACCGACCTGACTCTACATCTCTCTCTCATGCAGAATCTCCTGTGGTCACGGAGGGACAGGTGACGACACCAGTGGGGGTGAAACTAGCACAACAGCTGCACAGGAGTCCAGTGACACAAATGTCACCAGCGCCTCAGAGAGGGACCGGAGTCTGCAGGAGGAATCCCAGCCTGAGACGCAAAGTACCACATCATCTGATGCCAGTGGGGATGCATCCATGTTGGAGGGCACAGGGAATGGGGACTCTGCATCATCTTCGACCACACAGAGGCCAGTGCCCACCCTCCCAGCCACTTCCTCTGGTGCTGCCCATGTCCGGGTCAGTAAGAAGGGCCGATTTTCCTTCACAACTGGCACCGCAGCCCCTGCCCCTGTCCCCCTTTGCTGCCATCAGTGCTGAGTCTGTGGAGATTTTGCACCAGCTGTGTGTAGACAGCTCTCCTCAATGCCTTCATTGACCATGACAAAAAATTGGCCCATGGAGGGCATACATTCAGACCTGGGTGGGCTGCACCGTACTGTCCAGGCTCTGTCCTCCACAGTGACATCTGCCCTTCAACAGGCACATACTCCCAGTTCAGCTCTGGGGCCTTTGTCCACCCCCGAGGTAGTGGCGACGTCTGGCGATAGTGACCACGGTTCACAGACGTCAAAGTCACGATGCAGCACACACAAGCCCACAGCAGCAACAACCCAAGCAGTCCCGCCTGCAGACACCATCCCCACAGAAGACCAAAGCCACACAAGAGCGCAAAGACAAAAGCTCGTCAGGCAACATCAAAGCCCAAGAAGCAAAGAAGCAGACCTCAGGCTCACATGCCTCAGAGGCATTCCCAGCTAAGGACTCTCCTGTCCCTAAAGCATCTGCAAAGAGAGGCATGCACTTTCTGTGCCCACTGAGGAGGTGGTCCATGGCAAGGGTACACCTAAGAAGGGCTCCAAGTCAGATTCACCCACCACCTTGACTCCCATTCCAACTCCAGTGAAGCAGAGGAAGGAGGGCACTATAGGGGTTACACCTAGTAAACAGGGCAAAGGCGAAGCCAGGTGAAGCATTTTGCTGGATAGAGCACGTCCCCAGAGGGAGTGAGACCATCGGCACCTGATGCAGCTTTAGTGGAGAGTGTGCCTGTTGTGTCCGCGCCACCTCCCACTCCTACCCTGACAGTGAGGCCATTTAGACTCCCCAAGAAGTGGAAAGGCACCCTCCACAATCTCCCACCCAAACTGTGTCTAACGTCAGCATGTCTCCACCTCCACGTGCCACTACACCACCTGGTCCAAGCAGCCCTCTGGCTTGCCAAGCCACTGATAGCTCGACCTCAGCTGTGCCCCTCTCTCCCCGGTCAGGCGCTCCTACTGTCCCCGACACATATGCAGCTCCTACTTCACTTGACAGCCAAGTCTGAGTGGTAGTCACCTCACACACCTGTCTCTCACGCAGCTGGGCCTGTACTGCCCATTGTTACCCCCTGACTGTGTTGCTGATCATGTTAAGGTACAGGCACACACATTCCCTGTGCAGCTTCTCATATACTCGCTCTGCACTTTGCCCTGGATATTGGCCTTCCTATTTTGCCCTTGCCTGTGCAGATTCTCATGTACTCATTCTGCACTTTGCTTTGGACACTGGCCTTCCTGTTTTGCTCTTGCCTGTGCAGATTCTCATGGACATGCTCTGCACTTTGTCCTGGACACTGGCCTTCCTGTTTTGCCCTTGCCTGTGCAGATTCTCCTGGACATGCTTTGCACTTTGCCCTGGACACTGGCCTTCCTGTTTTGCCCTTGCCTGTGCAGATTCTCATGGACATGCTCTGCACTTTGCCCTGGACACTGGCCTTCCTGTTTTGCCCTTGCCTGTGCAGATTCTCATATACTCGCTCTGCACTTTGCCCTGGACACTGGCCTTTCTGTTTTGCCCTTGCCGGTGCAGAATCTCATGGGAATGCTCTGCACTTTGCCCTGGACACTGGCCTTCCTGTTTTGCCACTGCCTGTGCAGATTCTCATGGATATGCTCTGCATTTTGTGCCTTGGTCTTCTCTACTCTTGGTGCCTATCTGTGCTATATGTGAATAAAGACAGTTACTCCTGTTGTCTGTTTTGTCAGTGTCCTTTCTGAATAAAGTTCTTTTGGTGTGTGTATATGGTTTACTGTGCCCCAGGTTCTGTGTGCCACTTCAACATTGCCAATGTTTTGGCTTGCCTACTCTTTTTTTACAGGGGTGACAGGGACTTCAGTTCTTCATGACCCTGATACTTGTGGTGTCTATGATGTCAATTATACCTGTAATGCAGTTGTCAATTTCATGATTTGTTAATGTTAGCTCTATTCTTCACATGTCAAGTTGGGGGGCACTGCCAGCACAGAATGTGATTCTGTCCACAGGTGGCCAGGCTGGCTGGCGAGTGTCATCATGTATGTGTGTACTTCCTTTATGTGGCCCAGCAGTGTATGTGTGTGGTCATCCTGGTCCCATGGCCTACCTTAGATGTGTGCTCTTGGGTAGTCAAGAAGTGTGCAGTGTGAAGGGTGTGACTTTGTAGGGAGAGTTGGTGTGTGTGTGCCCCAGCATTGTCAACTACACACATGTATTACCCAGGAGTTGGGTGCCTATTGTTTGGATTGTTCAGCGCTATGGATGTGGTTGTATGCACATGTGTGAGGTGTATGTTGTGCACTATGCAGTGTGTTGGTGTGTCCATGCAGTTCTGTCTGACTCCTACTTGTTGTTTTTGTCACTTGTGAGTATGCAGAGTGTGTGACTGGCACGTCAGTTTTGGGTTTTGTTGATCATCCATGTGTCTTGATACTGTTTGTGTAGACTGTGCAGACGTGCTGCTCCGCACTGCATTGTGGTTGTGTTTTCTCATGCATTGCTGTCACATGGTGCCTTTTGGCCTCCAGTATTACATGTTGTGTGTGGTGTCACGCTATCCCCTATCTGTGCTTCAGATACCTACCCATTGCGGGTCTGCACTCTCTCTATTTGTGTATGGTACACTCCTGCCTTGTCCACTACTGTCATGCAGTACACTTCACTGAGATGTCAGCTGTCCCCTTGATTTACATGTGTGTGCCTCCTCATCACTTCATTTGTGACATTGTGATTTGTGATGCAGTTCTTTGGCCAGGAGCAATGTGCCACTGTGATGAGGAGGGTCGGACGGAGAAGGATACGATATTACCTGGTACCGAGGAGTACATGAACGACCCCCTCTCCCCTCTCTCTCTCTCAAGCAGTCAGAAGCCTGGCAGACTACAGACTCACTCTCTGGTTATTAAGAAGAGCAAACAGACCCGTGTTTCTTTAACTGGGCAGAGTTCTCACCAAGCCCCGCCCACTCCGATGATGCAGGCGAAGCAGGTAGCACAAATCCCGGGGACAGAGGGATTTTGGCATGTTCCATCACCAGAGGAGAAGAGGAAGTGAATGAAGAGAGAACAGAAAGAAGAGGAGAGAACTGAGAGGAACCTGACGAGAGGTCCATGCCTCGACATACATAAGCCAGGAGGCCAACGACACGGCGATTCGCCCAGCCACGCTTCAGGAGAAGCGTGACTCTCACAGGTACAAAGTGGTATCTCTGGTTGGTCGGGCAGAAGGGGCTTGTTAAACCATAAGTGCCTTGCTCCAAAAAACTCCCAAAACCCTGTCCTGAGCACCCACGTCACATAGAACCTAGGAAGGAAAATTTCATTGTGTGTCTCCTCACTCCCATCCCTCAATGATTACTCATTTTTGGGCACCAGACTGACTCAAGTCTTCGCTTTTGTTTTTCCCACTCACGTTGGACCGCTGTGAGCTGCCCATCCCCCTACGATGTCATCACCCTGGAGTGGACCAGACGAGAAAGACGCTACCCCAGAGGTCGTCTGTCACCGGAGAAAGAATCCGAGACCACCTTACCCTATCATAGACTTAGTATGCGCAAGAAAAGAACACTAAGACCAATAAAACTCTTG
This sequence comes from Lissotriton helveticus, assembly GCF_964261635.1. Classification (NCBI taxonomy): domain Eukaryota; kingdom Metazoa; phylum Chordata; class Amphibia; order Caudata; family Salamandridae; genus Lissotriton; species Lissotriton helveticus. Next base: position 2,005,656,666 of record NC_136059.1, on the reverse strand, counting down.
TTAATAACATCCAAAGTCCCTGTGTTTTCACCGCACCCGCCACAAGTGGTGGAGAATGCGGGCACTGAAATAGCTATCTGTACACCCAAGATGGAGACCCTAATTCAACAATTAGTGAAGGGACAAGAACAGCTCGGATGGGCTGTGGAGCAGCAACTTACGTCAGCCCAGGCAGACAGAGACACGTTTAAAAAAACAATCTCAGTGCAAATTGAGGGGTTACAGAAAATGATGGGGGAACCCTCTACCGCAACATATCGAGACCCAAGACAGCATACCCCAAGCCCCTCCGGGATTTCTCTCCAGAAGTACGTGTCAGGGGAAGACCCTGACGCATTCCTGCTTAATTTTGAGAGAGCTGCCCTGACTTGCGGGTGGCCAGTAGAGGAATGGCCATTTTTCTTGGCCCCCCTCTTAACGGGCGAATCTCAAGCCACCAATCAGGTGGTCAATGCCACTGGGAATGCACTGTATGCCTCCATAAAATCCATTATATTGGACCAACTCGGACTCGATGCCGAAGCCTACAGAGTACGCTTCAGAAAAGAGAGGGGAACACCTGGAGAGAACCCAAAGACCTTGTTCTTCCGCTTAAAGATGGCTGCCGACAAATGGCTCACCCCAGCTTCTAGTTCAAAAGAAGAGATAATGGACAAGATCTATCTTGAACAATACTTGGAGGCTTTGCCTTACAGTACCCAAAAATGGTTACGCCAGCATTCCGATTTGATCACCACCCAAGCCATGGAGATGGCGTCCACATCTGCTCGGGCCCAATCACGGCAAAACCCCTTGGAGATCGAAAAAAAACCACGACAACCGCCCAGCAAAACGGAGAAAAAACCACGCTTGAACTTCGAGATAAACACCCAGTGCCCCTATAAACCTGAGATTCCCAGCTTCAAAGGCCCCAGTGCTTTGAATGTGGGGCGCGGGGGCATATTGCCTTTCTCTGTCCTCAAAAGAAGATGACCGAAGAACCTATGGAGGTTGGATACGTCCGCAAATCTATGCTGTACTCCGCTGAACTGGGAAGCACATACCATGTAAGTGTAAGGGTGAATGGAAAAAAGATCAAGGCCCTTCTAGACTCAGGCTGCAGGCAGTCTGTTATACAAGGAGTCTTTATAAAACCCAGCCAAGTGATCCCCAATACCATGGTGTACATCAAATGTGTTCATGGCAACGTAAAACCTTATCCAGTAGCTAACATACCTTTGGAACTTACAGAGGGCACTACTCATAGTATAAGTGTGGGGGTCTTAGAAACACTCCCAGAAGAGATAATCATTGGGACGGATAACTCCAAGTTCCTTGAGCTCTTTGCACATACCTTGAAACTCCCTCCCCTTCTAGGGCCCCTAAACAAGGAAGAAAACCACCCAATCCCCGCTTTCATAACCCCTGAACCCTGGGCAGGCAATAGGAGTTTTAAGAACGCCCAAGCCAACGATGCTACCCTCTATAATGCATGGGAGCAGGCACATGCTACACAGGACACGCCTGACCCCAAGTTTCCCCGTTTTCTTATTCAGGAGGGGTAACTATATAGACAAGGGATTTCAGAGGACCCACTTCAGCTATTGGTCCCTGTCACGTTTAGAGAACAGATCATGTTCTAGTCACATTCCCATTTGTTAGTGGGTCACGTTGGTAGTTAAAAGACCACCCAGAATGTGCTAAGGCATTTCTATTGGCCAGGTATTTACTAAGACATTAGGATGCATTGTCAATCTTGTGAGGTCTGTCAATACTCACCGTCCCCCTGCAGTACCTTTGCAACCCCTCCCCATTATAGGCCCTCCTTTTGAAAGAGTGGGGATGGATTTGATAGGACCCCTTTCCAAAACCAGGAGAGGGAACCAGTATGCTCTTGTCATAGTGGACTACGCTACTTGATTCCCTGAAGCCTTTCCCCTGAAGGCCCCTACTTCACGTAGCATAGCTGCGAGGTTCATTGAGCTGTTCTCCCGGGTGGGGTTCACAAAAGAGATCTTAACAGATCAAGGCACGCCTTTTGTATCTTGATTAATGAGAGAGGTGTGTAGAGTGTTGGATCTCCGTCACATTAGAACATCGGTATATCATCCCCAAACTGACGGTCTCGTCGAACGCTACAATGGGACACTCAAGTCGACGTTGAAGAAGATGCTCACCGTGAATGGGAGGGAATGGGACTTAATGTTGCCGTTAGCCCTATACGTGATAAGGGGACAGACACAGAGCAGCTTTGGGTGTTCATCATTTGAGATGCTTTACAAATGCCAGCCCCAAATGCTTCTTGAGATGACCAAGGAAGCTTGGGAAAGAGATAGTTCAGGGGAGGAACGCGGCATCCTGGAATATACCCAGAGCCTGAAAGACAAGCTGGGAAAAATTAGGGAGTTGGCCTATTCCAATTTGGAAAAGAGCCAAGAAAGACAAAAGATCTGTTACGACAAAGGAAAGAGATGGAGAAGGTTTGAAGTTGATGACTGGGCCCTGGTGTTATTACCCTCCTCCACTAACAAGTTCCAGTCAGAATGGATGGGACCCTATAGGGTTATTGGAACCATCGGGAGGAACAGTTACAAAATCCAAGTCTCACCACAAAAGGCCCAAATCTACCACATAAATGCGCAAACAAAATGGATAGGGCCACCCCAAAAAAGTGCCCACCTATCCTTACTCACGTTTTCTCCCTCAACATCTATTTCGGAACAGCTAGTAATAAATGACGACCTCAGACAGCAAGAGAAAGATAGCCTACATGAGACGCTGTACCCGTTCTTTTCGATTTTTCAGACACCCCTTGGAAGACGTCCGTCATAGAACATAGGATTGAAACCCCCCCTGGGGCGGTTATCAAGCAATGTCCCTAGCGGATACCTGCTGCCAAAAGACCGCCAGTACAAAAAGAAGTTCAGGAAATGCTGCGCCTATGGGTGATAAGACCGTACAGAAGTGATTGTTCGTCACCGATAGTGATGGTGCCAAAACCAGATGGAAGCACAAGATTTTGTATGGATTTCCACGCACTGAATAATCTGTCTGCATTCGACTCTTATCCGATTCCCCAAATCGACAAACTCATCGAGAAACTTGGGGAAGCCAAATACATCAGCACATTGGACTTGACCAAAGGATATTGGCAAGTTCCAGTACGGGAGGAAGATTGCAAGAAAACAGCCTTTGTAACACCGGATGGCTTGTTCGAGTTCAATGTCCTAACCTTTGAACTGCATGGGGCTCCGGCAACATTTCAACACCTAATGAATGAAGTCCTAAGAGAACCCAGTCCTTTACATCGGCTTATCTGGATGATATCATAATATTCAACCCCAGAGTCATCTCAAACACCTCCAGATCATACTACTAGCCCTTCAGAAGGCAGGCCTGCATGTGAACTCAAAGAAGTCCCGAGTGGGCTACCAAAAAGTGAAGTATTTGGGTAATGTGTTAGGCCATGGAGTTATCGATCCCCAGATAGAGAAGGTCAGGGCCATTGCCGAAACCCTCTTTCCAACAAACAAAAAGGAGATGAAAGCCTTTTTAGGGCTGATAAGCTACTATCGTAGGTTCATCCTTCGTTTTCAGGCACAGTAGCCCCTTTAACAGATACACTAAAAAAGGACTCCAAACCACAAACTTATCAGCATCCCACCCCTTCTATGTGGAAAGCCTTCAACTCCCTAAAAAAGGTGATAACCACCAGTCCAGTCTTGTCCTCCCCTGACTTTTCTCGGTCGTTTATTCTTCACACTGACACCTCTGAATACGGGGTAGGGGCAGTTTTATCACAACTGTCCCCAGAAGGTATAGAACACCCCATACTCTACATCAGTAGAAAGCTTTTTCCCTGAGAGTTGATATACCCCATAATTGAGAAAGAGTGCCTTGCGATAAAGTGGGCTGTAGATAAACTGAGGTATTACCTCGAAGGACACCCATTCACCCTTTACACAGACCATGCCCCTTTACAGTGGATGAGTCAGAACATCTCTCATAATCCCACGGTCCTTCGATGGTTTTTGTCCCTTCAGCCGTTCTCGTTTAAAGTATGCCATCGAAAAGGAGCAGAGAACGGAAGAATCAAGGGTGGTGGTGTGTGATGAGGAGGGGCGGACGGAGAAGGATACGATCTTACCTGGTACCGAGGAGTACATGAACGACCCCCTCTCCCCTCTCTCTCTCTAGCAGCTGGAAGCCTGGCAGACTACAGACTCGCACTGTGGTTACGAAGAAGAGCAAACGGGCCTGTGTTTCTTTAACCGGGCAGAGTTCTCACCAAGCCCCGCCCACTCCGATGACGCAGGCGAAGCAGGAAGCACAAATCCCGGGGACAGAGGGATTTCGGCATGTTCCATCACCGGAGGAGAAGAGGAAGTGAGCGAGGAGAGAACCGGAAAGCAGAGAGAAGAGGAGAGAACCGAGAGGAACCTGACGAGAGGAACCTGACGAGAGGTCCACGCCGTGACGTGCAGAAGCCAGGAGGCCAACGACACGGCGATTCGCCCAGCCACGCTTCAGGAATAGCGTGGCTCTCACAGGTACAAAGTCGTATCTCGGGTTGGGCGGGCAGAAAGGGGCTTGTTAAACCATAAGTACCTTGCTCCGATAAACTCCCAAAACCCTGTCCTAAGCACCCACATCACGTAGAACCTTGGAAAATTTCATCGTGTGTCTCCTCACTCCCTTCCCTCACTGATTACTCATTTTTGGGCACCAAACTGACTCAAGTCTTCCCTTTTCTTTTTCGCACTCGCGTTGGACTGCTGTGAGCCGCCCCTCCCCTTACGACGTCATCATCGTGGAGTGGACCAGACGAGAAAGACACTATCCCAGAGGTCGTCTGTCACCGTAGAAAGAATCCGAGACCACCTTACCCTAATACACACTGAGTATACACAAGAAAAGAACACTAAGACCAATAAAACCCTTGTTAATAACACCCAAAGTCCCTGTGCTTTCATCGCACCCGCCACAGCCACTCAGGATATTTCCCCAATTGTTTATTTCTGATATTCTTGTGCTGTTTGTCAGTCATGGTTGCTCATTTGCTGTTCACCTGTGTGCGCTTCCAGGTCCTCTGGTCAAGTTGATTTCACCTTTGTATCCCAGACTTGTGCATCTGTTGTTGTTGTGTTGGATGTATGTGTGTTGGCTGTGCTATTGCTTTACTTTTGGGGGGTGCAGTTGTGTTTGTGCTGTGCTGATTTGTGTTATGTGAGTTGATGTTGTATCACTCATGTCTGTGTGTGGCTGGTATGCTTGGTGTGCATACATTGCTTGTTGTGCGTGCAGTGCTGTGTGTGTATGTTGCCTTGTCATTGCCTGGTGTGCATCCCCTGATATCCTGCTGTGTTTGCTCTGTGTTTTTTGGCCTGTGCATCTGTTGCTTGTTTGATGTGGTTGTTTTGTTCTGTGATGGTGCAATTCTTGTGTGTGTTGTGGTATGTTGTCTGTGCATTGTTCCTGAGTGATGAGGTTGTGCACTCCTGTTGTGTCTGTGCTCCAATTCCATAGTTTGGCTGCACAGGGCATGTCTGTTTTTGTTGTGGTTCGGTGTGTGTTTATGTTGGGTTCTGTGTTTGTCTGTTGTTTTTATGCAGGCATTTGTTCTGGCATCCCTGTGTGTGTTGTTTGTGGCTCCACCCAGGGTGTGGGTTGTTTGTGTGTGTATATACTGGCAAGTATTGCCACCCTTCCGTGTGTTTGGCACTGGTGTTGTGTGCTGCTGGTGTGAGTGGGGTATGTGTGTACATTCCTCCTGGTGTTTGGCAGTCATGGAGTGTGTCAATGGGCCCTGTGTGTTGTGCTGCTGGTGTACTCCTGTGAAGTATTTGTACACATGTGTGGCTGTTCACAGTTTGACTTCAGGGCCTTCCTTTCATTTTTGTTCTTATACATGGTTTGCCTTGCTGTCTCCCTGTGATGTTGCACTGCGGTGTCTGTGTTTTGACTTCACTGACTGTACCAGCCATGTGTGCTTTGATGGTCTGAGGGTGTTGTTCTGTGTTCCTTGTCTTGCATGTGATGTACACATGCTTGTTGTGTGTCTCCATGGCCTTCTATTTGTTTGCATGCCACTTTGCCTTTCCTATTTGTTGTGCTCCATTGCTGTTGGCATTTGGAGTGTGTATGTGTCTGTGTGTCAGTCTGTGAAGTGTATGGGTGACTATGCAGGCTGTGTGTCCATTTGTATGTTTGTTCCTTGTATGTGTTCATTTGGTGCTTTTAATCATTTATGTTTCCCCGAGTGTGGTGGTGTTGTGGTGTTTGCATTTCCCTGGCCCTGTCCCACTGTGCTGTGTGTTGTGTATTCCTGTGCAGCCACTCCTGTTGTGGCTGTCTCCCTGGTTGTTTGTTGAGTGGTACAGGGCGTGGTTTTACCTGGCTTGCTGTTGTGCATGGGGGTGCACAGGAGGGACACATGGCATGTGCCTTCATGGGGTGTGCTAATGTGAGGTAGGAGGTATGGCCCTCTGGTGTTTGTGCCCTGCCCATGTCTGGCACTGGCCCTGCCTTCTGCATTATGCGCATGTATTCCCTTGGGTTTACCCCTGCGGTGACATGTCCGGGACATTGTTGCATAGTCACGAAAGATGTGTGTCCAGGATACAGAGGGGTGACTTGGTGGGTGCCCTTGTGGATGTGTTCCTATCCCCAGCAGGGTGTCTGATGTGGATTTTCACCCTGTGTCAGACCATGTGTTGTATGTTGTGCGTGTGTAGTTGCGTACCTGCGGCGGCATCCTCTGCGGTCCATGAGTTGCTGGTGATGTTGCAGGTACAGCACCGGAAAGATGTCTAGAGATGTGTCCATGGTGGTCGTAACCAGGTGGTGTTGACTGTCTCGGACTCTGGTTTGCGCTTCGCTGTCGAGCTTCCGCCATCTCCGACTGTGCGGTGTCTCTGCTGCGGTGTGTCTGCTTGTTTGAGGCATCCTAATTTGCGGAGCGGGCGGACGTCCTTCCGCACGCCGGGGGATCTCCATTGCCTCCCACCGCTGCGGCGGTGGGCACACTTTGATGCGGTGCGCGTCGCACCGCAGCAGACGGGAAATGGCCTATGTTTGGCCATACTAATATGGTGGACGTGAGTACCGCTGCTCGCGGGCGGGAAAATGCATTTTTCCGCGCCATCTGCACCGCAGAGGTGCCACCGCCCGATATCCTAATGGACCCCTTAGTGACTGGTAATGGAGATTCAGAAGATGAAGCCAAATTGTCCTAAAACACCTGTCTTGACTACACCGATCATAATGTCCAGAAAAGAAAATATAACAATTGATGACCAGACAAGTGAGTGTGAGTCGACAATTTCTTTAATGGATTTACCTATAAGAGAACCAATAAATGATTCATTCAGGAAAGTCACACCCGGATGCTCAAAAGAGGTACAAATTGAAACATCCACAGGGACAAAAAATGCTACCGTAGTAACCCCAGAAGAAATAGAAAGATGGACACACGAAATAGAAAAGCCAAGAACTCAGCCAAAAGTATTGGATATATTAAAATTAAGAGTAGAATTGGAAGAAATGATAGCTGGAAACGTAGGGATAGAAAGATTAAAGGCCAGATGTAGGTAAAATAGATTTACCGATTCTTAATTACCGAAAATTAAGAATCGGTAAATCTGAGGGGTGGATATGTAGGTATTCCAGATGTGCTGGAATAACGAATCGGATAAATTCGGTATTTACCGATTCGGTAAATACCGAATCGGTAATGCCCATTCATTCCTATGGGCTTTGAAGCCCATAGGAATGAATGGGCATTACCGATTCGGTATTTACCGAATCTGTAAATACCGATTTTCACAAGGGTGCAGGGGGTGTCACTTTGACACCCTCTGGCCCCCCCAAAACAGGCTTGGGTGCCATGTGGCAGGCATACATGCCCTAAGGGCAGGTCCGCCTGTCACATGGCATAGGTGTGCATGCACACCGGTATCGGTATTTTACCATCAAATTGGATTTGATGGTAGAATACCGATTCGGTAAGGCCTCTGGGACTCAGAAGAGTCCCACCTACATCTGGGTGCCTCAGATTCTGTAAATTTACCAATTTTTTTATTTTACCGAATCGGTAAAATTACCGAATCGGTAATTTTACCGAATCGGTAAAAAAATGCCCCCTACATACCTGTCACCCATTTACCGATCGGTAACGGCCAAATTCGGCCGTTACCGGTCGGTAAATGGCCTGAAATGGCCACCTACATCTGGCCCTAAATACTTTCAGTGAAAGAGAGTTGTTGTTCATATGCAGAAGCATCACACGAAATATGAAAATATTTCATGAAAAATTAATGAATTTGGCTTCAGAAATGGGGATTGACATAGGTAATTCCAAAGTGTTGCAGAAACCATATAGGGCAGAATTTTCTGACAAAGATTTAGAAAACATGAATGTGTCAGGAAGAAAATTACTGATAAAAAAATTATTTACCTTGTTGCAAACGTGGGGAGATTGGGATGGATGGAAAACTAGGGGGACAAAGAAAAAGGAAGAAGCACACGTGAATCGAACAACATCTTTTGATGAAAGAAACAGAAAAGGTTGAAAGATTGTGCCCAATGCGAGAATTTCCGGTAGGAGGTTATGTACATGTCCCATGGACTCAACAGGATATTTTATCATTCACAAATGATTTCCCAAAACTTAGAGAAAAACCAGTAGAATGGTATAAGCAAGTTGAAAGGTTTGTGAAAGTCTCGAAAGTTTTGTTGAAGGATTTGGATGGTTTATTTCACATAGTTGTTCCTGCTGATTTATTGGCAGAATGTAAAAAAACAGTAGATTTGCCTAATGATGAGTACCCAAGAGATGCAAAGACAGGAGCCCCGTCAAAAGGTGTAATGAAAAAATATCATCATGTAATTACTTTCCTGAAAGGGAAAATTCACCCATATGAAACTGATTGGATAAAAATAGACAGAACCACCCAAGAAAAAGATGAGTCAGTATATGCATATCATGAACGTCTCTTACAGGTGCTCAAACAGTACAGTGGGTTTAAAAACACTAAAAATAAGGACATGACACATTTTGTGTATCGTTTTGTGACTGGGTGAAGGTTGGAAATATCACAAATGATTAAACAGCACATGTTATGCTGGCAAGTACAGCCCCTAGATGAAATACTCAAGTACGCAAATTACTGTGGGGACGAGATCGACAATAGACAAAAGAATTTGGAAGAAAGGGTAATGTTGGCCCAAGTTAAATTAGCGGAGCAGCAAGAACTTCAGTTAAGTAATCAGGCAGAAAACCAAGGAAAGGGGCAAGGCCAAGGTGAAGGTAGTGGGGGCAAACCAAGAGGGCGAATGACTATAGAAGAGGGTGCGGAAAATGGGGGCATTGGAAAAACGAGTGTTAGCTTATACAGAATAATAATGTCCAAAATCAATATTTTAATCCACAGACGCAGAATGAGGTGTTAATGAGGCAACCGCAGCAGGTTGTACAGAGTCAATTGCCACCTGCCCCTATGCCAAATTTTGTGAGTCAAGCCAAGTACAGTGTGGACACCGGATTCCAGGAGGGAAGTGGCAAGAAAAATTCTGTCCCCCCACAGTTTCCTTTGCAGGATTAATTTTTTGAGACAGAACTACTATGACAGTGCCTGAGAGGGGAGGAAGAGGAATGCGTACATGGCGCATCCTTGCTGGTAGATCAGTCAGGTCCAAATATAGATGGAAAGGTTGTTGGAAATGAAATCACCTTCTTATTGGATACTGGTGCTACCCGTTCTACTGTGAGAACAGCAGACATCCCAAACCTACCCCTCTCGGGAGAAGCGATCCAAGTAGTGGGCATTTCTAATAAACAAATTAGGACCCCAAGTACTGATGTATCGAACCAATGGAGGTATGCATTGGCAACTTTAGAGAAATGCACAAATTTGTTGTGTGTGACTCAAGTCCCGTAAACTTGCTAGGAAGGGATTTATTGTGCAAAATGAACTGCACAATATTTTGCACACCGGATGGTGTTGCAATTCAAACTCCTGATGAAGACGGAGTATACAAAATCATGTTAGCTAAACAGGGAACAGAAGTAAATTACATGTTTTCTATGATGACACCAAATGAATTACCAGAGGAGGTCCAAACTACAGTAAATCCTGATGTGTGGGATTTTACTGGAAAAGAAGTAGGTTTAATGGCAACGGTAGACCCAGTAAAAGTAACTGTAAAAGAAGGTGCAGTTTATCCAAATGCCGACAATACAAAATGAGCCCAGAAATTAAAGCTGGTGTTGCAGCAGAAATTGATTGATTGGTTGAGCATGGCATTTTAAAGGAAATAATGAGTAGTCCTTGTAATTCACCTATGATTGGAATAAAGAAACCTAACGGAAAATATAGGGTGGTCCAAGAGTTGAAGAAAATTAACAAAATTGTCATACCATGTTGTCCAATAGTGCCAAATCCAGCAGCAATCTTATATCAGATACCCTAGCACGCAGGATGGTTTACTGTAATTGATCTATGCGATGCCTTTTTCTCCATTCCATTGCATCCTGATAGCCAATTTTAAATATCATTCAAATTTGATAAGCATATTTACGTTTCGAATCATGTTCCACAAAGGTACTCCGAAAGTCCTTAGATTTTCAATCAAATCTTGAAAAAGTGCCTTGAATCCCTGGTGTTGCTCAGACAATCAGTTTGGTACAATACATTGATGACTTATTAGTCGCGTCAAAAACTCAAAGTGACTGTGTTGCAGATTCAATTGCATTACTAAATCATCTGGCTGAAGGGGGACATAAAGTGTCACCAGAGAAATTACTATTTTGCACAACTCCAGTAAAATATTTGGGACACCAAATAGAAAGAGGGGTCAGAAGAGTGACTTCAGAAAGAATAAAAATAATAAGACATATGCAGTTACCAGAGACCCAAAAAGAAATAAGGACGTTTCTTGGAGTAGTAGGTTATTGCAGGCAGTGGATAGTGGGATTTGCAGTACTGGCCAAACCTTTGATACAGATGACCAAGAAACGAGCAAAGGATCCAGTATAGTGGGATGATGAAACCCTGACAGCTTTTGTCAAATTACGAAACTGTCTGTGTGAAGCACCTGCTCTAGGTATGCCAGATTATTCGAAATAATTTGCATTATTCTGTGACGAGAGAGATAATTGTGCACTCTCAGTCCTAACACAGAGACATGGCCTAATGCAATGTCCAGTGGAATATTTTTCAGCTACATTGGACCCAGTGGCATCTGCATTGCCAGGGTGTCTAAAAGCTGTAGCTGCAACATGCATGAGTCTGGAACAAAGATACTCCATTGTAATGGAGCACCCTGTAAAGGTATATGTTCCACATTCAGTCGTAATTTTGTTGACAAGATCTCAAACTCAGTACCTTACTCCTAGTCGGCTGGCTAAATACGAGCGAGTTATATTAGGGGCTGAAAATGTAATGATAGCCAGATGTACTGTCCTAAACCCAGCAACTTTGTTACCAGATCCATAGTTTGAAGAGGTAAAAGATGAAGTTGATCATGAATGTCCCGATGTCTCTGAATTAAGTACTAAACCTCATCCAGGCATGCAGAAGGAACCCTTAGAGAATGCCGAACATGAACTGTTTGTAGATGGTTTGTGTATGCTCCATGATGAAGGAGGATTGAGTGCTGCTTATGCTGTATGCACATTGGCTGGAATAGTCGAAGCATCCTATTTACCATGAGTCAAGTCTGCACAAATAGCCAAATTGATAGCTTTAATTAAAACATGCAAAATTGGAAAAAATGGAGAGTGACCATGTACACTGATAGTAAGTATGGTTACAGGGTCGTGCATGACTTTGGCCAGCTCTGAATGCCAAGGTATTTCATGACTTCTTCAGGAACCCCTATTAAAAATGGAAATTTTGTAAAAGAATGTATTGAAGCAATTCAGTTGCCAAAAGAAGTGTCCGTGGTCAAATGTGCTGCTCACCGGTCAGGAAATGATAACTTGACAGCTGTTAATCGTTATGCTGACCAAGTTGCCCAACCTTTTGCTAAATACAAAAGAGCCGTAAATAAGAAAATTGATGCATGTGGAATCAGCTCTCAACTTATGCTACTTGGGGGTGTAGGAATATGGGAAGAAGTGAGAGATGTACAAGATGAAACAGGCACAAAAGAAAAGGAGGAGTGGGAGAAAATAGGTTGTTCAGAGAAGAGCTGATGATGGGGTATGCATTTACCTAGATGGAAGACCTGTGTTACCCGACTGTATGCTTGCACCCATGGCTAGGATGTATCATGGAGACTTTTCCGACAAGATTGGTTTAATGCAAGGTTCAGGAATGTCGCAGAGAGTCTTTGCCACAGATGCTTAACTTGTCAACAAATTAACCCAGGCAAGAAACCTGTAGTCTGCACAGAGAAGATTGGGAAAGCTGAGGGTCCATTTATAAGATTTCAAATTGATTTCATTCAGTTACCTGCTTGTCGAGAATTCAAATATGTACTTGTCATTGTTGGTTTATTTTCAAAGTGGGTGGAGGCATACCTGACCAGAAGGAATGACAGCTTGACAGTGGCCAAGCTCCTACCGAGGGAACGCATTCCACAATTTGGTTTTCCAGTAACTCTTTTTAATAATGAAATAATTTGATTAATTTGCAAAGCATTCAAAATTGAACTGTGCATACCGCCCATAGGCCTCTGGAGTGGTATAACAACTGAATGGCACAATCAAGTCAAGACTGGGAAAGGTGTGTGCATCCACCCCACTGGAGAGGCCTGATGCTTTACCTCTAGTCCTGATGGGCTCAGTAATATCCCAGACAAAAATACAGGCTTGAGTCCCCATGAGTTACTCATGGGAAGGGCAATGAGGCAAGCATGTGTACCAGGACACAAGCTGTTGAATATATCTGATGATTTGGTGTACTGGAGTATTGCAAAGATTTGGCTGACAAAGTGCGTGCTATCTCTCACCAGGTTGGGGAAGACGCTGTTGCCAGACAGCCAAACCAAGCGCATGATCTGAATCCCGCCGGCTGGGTAGTAGTGAGAAATCACACTTGAGAATCGTGTCTAGCACCGAGGTGGGAAAAGCCACATCAGGTTATATTGGTTACAACAACAGCTGTAAAATGTGCAGGCTTGCCTAATTAGATTCATGTAAGCCATCCAAAAAGAGTGCCAGCACCTGACGAAGAAGATTTACAACAAGCTCAGGCAGTTAAAAAGGCTGATGGTTGTACAGCTGAAGGATCCCAGGTAATAGATCCTGAAGTAGCTGAACAAGAACAACCTAGCATTGGTCAGGATGACTTGATCCCAGAAGTGGATATACCTAAAATTATTATGGGAACAAGAAGTTAAACTCAATTAGAAAGACAGGACGAGAATGAGGATGAGATAGGAATAGAATAACGCACTCAGATTACAGAAAATAAAGCGAACACCAAATCTGAGGAGGACCAGATAAGGAAAGAGCAATATACTCAGACAGAAGAAAATGAAAGCAACCTCCATGAGTCTGAGGAGGGACAGATAGGCATTAGAGAAAACACCCAGGCAGAAGAAAATCAAGAAATCATAAGACCTGAGCAGGACAAGTTAGGTAAAGAAAAACAAGTTCAGGAAGGAGAAAAAGAACAAAGTCAAATAAAACAAAATCCTGAACAGGGTCAGAATAAAGAAGAAGAACGCATTCAGGCAGAAACGGCTAAGGTAATAGGGCATGGGCAAGGTCAGATAGAGAAGAAATCAGAAGACGGAATGAATCAAGTTGTCCCACAAATCAACGAGAACAAAAGAGCACTTGAAGAAATTGAAAGCACAATACAAACTAAAAGACCCAGGAAAGGTGATACTTGGCCTAGAATCATCAAGAGACTGAAATATCGCCTTAAGACAATAAGTGAAGAACCTGACCAAGTAAATGAAGCAACCAGTCCATCTGGACTGTCAACGGAAAAGCCTAGACGAAGAAGTCCACGATTGAAAAGACTGAATGATAAATTCAAAGGCCCTGAACGGACATATGTAATTCTTGAAGATTTCGGGAATCTAGAAATAAGTAGAGATAGTGATGAAGAATTAGATGCTGATCAAATAGACAAAGAAGTGAGACCAACTTGAAGAAATAAATTCCCTAGGTTGTATTCTGTATGAAATCAAAAAAGAGGGAAGATATCTTCATAGTCTAAAATGGCTGATAATAGAGCTACTGGGAAACCGAAACAAAACTGTGTAAGAAGATGCTGTAGAATGCGTATATGAAACATATTTTTAGTACTTATAGTATGGTTAGGACTAACAATAGCCATTCCCTACCTAATGACTGAAAACAAACAGAATGACACCAATGTACCTGGAAAGGTAGCTAACATTGAGCAAGACAGAGTAGAATCAGAAGCACCAGATGAGACAGATTTACATCACAGTGTGTATAAAAATAATACAGATTTAAATCTTTTTGCTAACCTGTTAGTGCACTATGTAGAAACCATGGAAGTTAGTGATTGTTATGTATGCATGAAATTGCCGACATCTGTAGCAGAAAAACTGACATATCATCATTTAACATTGACATATGATATTTCAAGTAGTATTTTAGCTAGTTTCTTTTATAGAACTGGGAAGTTACAATATTATTATTGTAAAGTAGATGTGATTTTTTCTGAAGTTCCTCTGTGGAAAAGTATGAACCCGGTCCTTAGCAGTAGAGATTCAAAATTCATGGGTGAATATATTCTAACAATTAAAACAATAGATAGAGCTGAAGCACTTAAGCATACTATAACATGTAAGTTACATGAGGAAGAAAAGATATTTTTGAATTTAGTTGAGAAAATGAGACAGGATTTCCATAGAAGGGCCTCCGACCCAAAACCTCAGATACCTAAGTGGGCTGAGAGAGAGGACTTTATTGCAACTGGCAAAACTCATGCTGCTATGTCCTTGGACCTTGAAAAGAATTGCAAAATTTGTCTCCATAGGTTAAAAACAGACAATAACAATAAATGTATCGGTTCCAGTGAATGTGATCACAATTTTCTGAGAATAGGGGGATGGAGATTAAAAGGGGCAACAGATCCAGTATTACCAGGAGTTTATTATGTTTGTGGAAATGAAGCTTACTTTAATCTGCCTGACCATTGGTACGGGAGTTGCTATTTTGGAATAGTATTCCCTAAAGTATACCATGTAAAAAGAATCACTGGAAGCAATGAAGAAAATAATGGACTAACACACAAGAAAAGAACAAGTTTTTCAGAAATTGTAGGAGACATATTTAGTGCATTGATACTTTCAGTTGGAGTAATTCTGAATACACAAAGAATTTGTAAATTATCTACAGAGAAGGGTCGCTTATCAACTGACACTGCTGGAGGATTTTTATTGATCAATACTGAACTGGTTGCGGTCAGATCTATCTATTTGCAAAATTGACTTGCCCTTGATATATTATTGGCAAAAGAAGGCGGAGTCTGTAAAATGTTGAAGGTGCAACATTGTTGCACCTAGATACCAGATAAAAGTGTTGAAATTGGGAGATATGTCTAAAATATCACGAATTTGGAAGAAGACTTGAAACCACAGGAAGTTGACAGCGTATAGAAGAAACTAACTAATAATATTTCTTCTATAGGTAGTTGGTTTTCTAATGTAGAAGGAAGTATTATAGGTCAAATATTGATGCCAATAATGGGAATAAACACTATTAGTCTTAACAATAATGGATTGGTGTAAATGCTGTAGAAAAAGAAAATGGTATGGAGTGAATGAAAAGGGAAGGAAAAGAAAATATGATGAAATTCAGCTTGAAGAAATAAAGGGAGATATTTACAAGAGACTGAAAGGGTTTCAAAAGAGAAAAGGAAAGGGAAATCACAAACTTATAGAAGAAATAGAGATGGGAAATTGCTAAAGTTGGCATCTGGTTTAGAAGTTAGTGATAGCATAGAATGCCATCAAAGAGGGGATTGATGGAGCAAGGTTTCGTACATAGAGAAACTTGCTCGGATTCAATCCTCTCGAATAACATGTAATAATGTAACCAACATGTTACATGGATACTAATAATTCCATTAAACTACATTTTATTTCATCTAGGGGAAGCTTTCCAATGTCCTTTACTAACAAGTAATTTGAGTGTTTAATATGGCTGCCGAAAACACCGTAATCTTCTGCGCACGTGTCTACTACATCTACGTAGTATGATGTTTTTCGCTTTGGTGGGAAATCTTTGCAGCTGTGCAGAAGTGTTAAAGATGGTCGCTTTGAACCTCACATGCTAATGCACATGGCTATGCTTAAACTAAACCTTGCATGTCCCACTAAACTGCTAATGAAATAGCTAAAATAAACAAAGGGGATTAGAGTAGGAATAAGTGGTATACAGTGCATTCATTTATTTTATATTCTAACATGTGTTTCTTTGACTTTGTTATTAGTTCACATTTGGGCCTGGAGGGTGACTGAAATCTCCATCTTGCCTAGTAAGGTGCAAGCACGTTGGACTCTGTAAAACCTTGAACTGTGACAATGAAACTCTGCCAAGTACTGGGAACACCAACTCTCGATCCGGAGAGGGGATGGAGAAGAAGTCAAATTTTGCATACAATGTTTTAATCCTAATGTGAAATGCAGGTGGGAAATTAAAGCTTAGGGAAATAATTAAGGGGAGGGAACATAGAACAATAAGCCTAAGAAAATGACATTACATTAGTATGGTGTGATGACCTCTCCCCATCCCATTGTTCAATCAGAAGTAAGGGATTCACGAATATTGAAACTTTGGGGGGTGGTACAAACACTGAAAAATAGTATAACTAAGGTAGGATCAGTCAGTTAGTTTGTCAGACTTCTCACCGACCTGTCACTGACCCATCATTGCTGCAGAAGACAGCGGATGCCAAGGAGGTCAGAGACGCTGCTCGAGCACTCTGACAGAAGAATTGAGAAAGGGGAGATGGAGAGAAAGAAGAGTCGGAAAAATCACTGAGGGAGAAGAATCTGACCATACAGAAGGGGGAAGAATCGAGGAGAGTAGCACCAGAGCAGGGGCGGCCTTAGGCATGTGCAAGCTGTGCACCTGCACAGGGCCGCCAAACCCCAGGGGCCGCCACGCCAATATATATCCTTAATATAATAATCCTCAAAGGATGGATACATATTTGCGTGGCGGCCCCTGGCAGGGAATTGGCGGCCTCCGGCTCTGTTCCACTTCCAAACACCCTGACCCCCCGCCCTGCCCGGACCACCTCTTCTGGGGCCCCCTACCTACGCTCCCTGCCCAGGGCCGCCATGAGCCTAGAGCCTCTCCTGACCAGAGAGGGGTGTTACGCTGGTGTTACACTTAGAAGAGCATACCTTTCCTGTTCTGAACCTATTCTGAACTGTTGGCTCCTGACTACTCAGGAGTTCCTTTTCCAGCTCTTTCGCCAGAGGTTGGTCATCACACCATTCTAGGTAAATATAAATCTGTGTGGTATTTTCCTTTTCCACCCATCTCAGGTACCAACGTCATGAGATTTTATTAAGTCTTTATGTCTTCATTTAGATCATTAGTTCTCCTTAAAAATTGGTGTTTTACATGTATTGGTGTTTGACTCAAAAAAGTATTGCATAGATAAAGTTTTAAAATTCCCCAGAGTCTGTGGTCAATTGAAGAAATAAAAGTAAATGTCATTTATACCTATTATGCTAACAACCTGATCTACCGACCAGAGGAAATTGAGAACTTAGGTGATAAGGTATTGGTAAGAAATGGTGTAGTGATATAATTCACTATAAGGTCAAAATAAGTCTTGATCGCCAGCGGTGATTATCAGCTTATTGTACGCATGTTCATGGGCTCAGGTGAGTATGGTGTTTTAGAACAACCCAAGCTGGTAATTTCGCTACGGGGTTTAACCTCAGCCCACTTACAGTCGTCTGGGAAGATGCCGGACATGAAGGAGGCGTTGATGGTCCGTCCTAGTTCGGGTGCGATGGCAGCGACGGCCTTGTGGAATATATGGGGTGGGCAGAGGTCCATTGGGGCTCCGGAGTGGATTTTCTTCATGGTAGCGGTGATGTGTTAGGTGGTGGTGGGATTCCAGGTCAAGATGGATAGCTTATCGGCGGCATTGGAGGGGGTTGTCCGGCGTCTGTCCCCCAAATAAATTTTTAATCAATACTGTCTTTCCAAAAGTCAAACCCTTGTATAGATAACTGGGGAATGAAAGAGGCCAAATATATCAATTTAATTTTGGTTAGCATATTTTTCTTTGCCGGGTAAGGTAAAAGTGTACTATAATAATACTCTGGGTCTACAGGGTTGTTGCCAGAAAAATATGCAAACTTCTGTAGGTCTGAAAATATCTTATGGTACCTTATCCCAAACAGTTCCATCAATGACAGGAACCGCTGAAATGTTCTCATGGGACAGGTCTCTTTGCCCCGTGTGTGATAAAGAATGAGGCTTCAATACCTCAGTTACCAGTTCAACAGCAGAGCATTCTGGGAGATAGTGTTCATTAAGAAGCTAAAAGAACACTGTCACAATACCAATCCAAAGGAAAAGGAAAAGCAACAAAATGTAAATCTAAATGTAAATCCAAGAAGTAACAAAGTATGTATTTTTGAGCTAAATGATAAATGCATGAGTTCCATGCGGTGGTGGGTCTTTTGAGGAAAAATCATCAATGTCGACAAAATAGCCAGAGGCAGCTTGTGCAAATGCAGTGAAAACGCCTGGTTATGTTGAGCTGGTGATTAATTACAATGGTGGTTCATAATATGCAACTTTGTTGTTGGCACGTGGTGTTGAAACTTGTGAATGCTCAAACACTGTTTGTATGGTGTTAGTAGATGTGACTGGAAGTGGCAAGACTTCAATGTTAGATGTCCCCATGAGCAGTAACCTCAATGTTGGTTAAAGTTTGTAGTGTGATTTCCTGAAATGTAGTGAGAGGAGGCAGGTTACTACCCAGGAGCCCTTGTGGCCTACTGTGTAGTACTGGCCACATGGTGTGGTTTGATGAGCTCAATAGATGCAAATCTTTTGTGTTTACAACCAGCAAGGGTCTTTAACCGCATCGATGCTCGCAGATTTACAACCATGCGCTGGGATTTTCAAAAACCCATTATTCATGACGAGCTGGGCTCGTCATGAGCGTGTGAGCAGGCTACTGCATGACGAGCCCAGCTCGTCATGAGCGTGGAAGGGGTTAAAAGTACAGTTCTGTTCTAAGGCCTGATAATGTGCCTACGAAGAAGTATAGCTGCAAGAAAAACCATTTCTGAGAACTTTACCTCATGATGCCGTGCGAGCAAACATGTGTTTAGCGTCACTGTTTAAAATTATGTCAACTTTAAACATGAGCATCCAAAATGGAAGTGTATGTGCCCGGGGCCTATGTAAACACATGAAAACACCTCCCTGCATTCCTGGATACTACATGTGTCCTTTTGAAACTTGGCTTGGTAGATGGTTTAGGCAGGGTTGGTAAGAAAGATGTGAAGTCATTGCTGTAATTCTGAGATGTTGGTCACTCTAACTAATTTATAGGTAATTAAATAAGGCATGTGTTCTTCAATACTAGTTTGAGATGTTTGTGCAGCTTCTAGTTATGCTGGCTGCAGTATTAAATTAAAGGGAATTATTTAGCCGGCTCCAAGATTCCTTAACTGATCCTAGGCAATGGGATAATCAGTCCTGTAATTTCACCTGTACTAGATAGACTATAAATATTTTTTAATTTTTCCATGTTGGTCCAGTTACTTTACAATGGGTGCAGTCATGCTACTTTACTCAAGCTGTACTGGGAAGATACATATATAAACTTTTAGTTAAGCACATGAAACTCTGGCATGTTTAGTAGATATCACTTTCATTGCTAGGTTCAAATTGCAGAGTTCCACATAAGGCAAACATTCGAAAAGTCAATAGGTTGTGTTATGTATAAAGGGTCCACTTGCATACCATTGAAAAGCAGCTATTGGTGCTTTCCTGATGCAGTCTTTAGTAGCTTAGGCCGTTACTTGTCGCTTGAGTCAGATACAAATCTCGTCTGTATTGCCTTTAGCCAATGCTAGAGGTCTTTTAAGTCAAGTACTGGTCTTTGCTATAGCAGCTTGTCATACCATAAACAGTTACTAGGTTCCTTGAGTTAGACACAATTGTTATACATAGCGGCTGAACAGTGCTTCAGGCAGGCAAATGATCATGATAACAGGGAAAAATGTACCATAACCTCTTAGAGTGAGAGTCATAGACTTTAACCAGTAGGCCACAAAAGATACTCTCCATAACAGGTACACAAAATCATATGGAAGGCTATAAACGACCTCCAAACTCAGTAGCAAATGCACCCATAGAAATTAACACAACTTCAAGCTCTTCCAGCTTTTTTTGGCAATAGTACCTGCTAGCTATCAAGCATGCTGGGAATTGTAGCCAAGGAAATGAAACGAAATATTAGATTTTATATGAGCATATATGTCAGGCCTTTAACCATTCCTTATATTGTACCTGATTCACAATGTCCTTGCCACAGAAGGTGATCTCCCCAAAAATACTGGCAGCAATTTCAAAGAAAATGACATTTACGAGCCAAAAACACCGCCTGAAAGCTATGGAAATTGACAAACACAAAAAATAAACTCTTTCCAAACCAATAGTAAAACATTACACAGTGTGTTATGTAAACAAGGTCAACAAAAAGCGATTTGCAATTGTCAAGACCATAATACATCTTCAGTCATCTTTCTAGTCTTCATTGCAAGGTTCAAAACGTACCTGTAAAGGATGATACCACATCAAAATTAGAATTAAAGTTCATGATTTATGAAAAAATAACATATGTTTAAAAACACGGGCTGGATTTTTTTTAGAAGTCCCAGAAAGCTACATACTAAACAACTAGATTTCAACGGATATATTGCCACCTTCCATCTTAACAAAGTTTCTTTTCTCGGTACGTCCCAGGTCTGACAAATAACTGCATACTAAGCACACTAAATTTGCCCTACCTAATACGGCTGTCAAACAAGGTGGTCAAAGAAAACAGTGCCTCTATCAATTAGCAGAGTCGGGAAGAAGAGCAGGGATTGATGGGATATTTTACGCTAAATTATACAAAATTAGTAGGACTTTAGTATTCACTATCCCAGCAACCCCTACTTTAGACTTATGTCACATCAGAGCAGCACAGTGAGGTACAGGGAACTGGATGGGGCAGCAGAGAGAAAGAGAGAGAGAAAGACCCCAAGTAGGTGGAGGTGGAAATGTAGGGTGAGGTGGGAAGCAAGTTGAGGAGAGTCATGACAGAGGAGGAACCGCATAGGGAGATAGGCTGAAGGTAGGCACGCAACACCCATTGGCCCCTCAAAGGGCTTCAGCCCCCCCCCCCCCTCGTGTGCGGAAGCCCGGGATGAAACACTGCCCAGGCCTGCTCACCGCCGCACCCGAGCACTTCACAGGTCTTTAAAAGACCTTGTGCATGTTAATGGGGCTTTGTTGTTCTTTCAGCCCTTCTAAGAGCCCCTGCAGCTCGACTCTGCCGATTGCCTGAAGATTCAGCCCTCCCCTGAAATTTCTTCTTAGCCCCCCCGAAATTTGACTCTAGTTGCGCCTCTGGCTGAAGGGTTGAGAAGAAGTAACTGAGTCGGGAGGCCTGATTAGATGATGGGTAGAGTCTGGGCAGGGATGCAACAAGCAACAATGAAATGGAACAGCGAGAGAGACAGTGGAAAGAGGGGAGACAGGAACCATGCCAGTGGGAACGAGAGCAACGAGAACCAACATACAGGGGAGAGAGGGAGGGAGCAACTGGATGCAGACAGAGGGGTAAAGGAAAAAGGTCATGCACTCCAATCGATTGCTACAAGTGAAATACTATAAAAGAACAAAGGCTTCCTTGACATTATCTGTGGAAGAATGCAACCCATCCATCCAATCAAAGCAAGGTGAGACCAAAATAATTTTCAGGGTGAGAAGAAAAAGAATAAGGAGGAAAACCATCTGGTCAGTTGCTGGAATCAGAAACCGTCAAGAAAGTCTTTGAATCATGAGTAAGGACAGACCCAAAGCCCATTCATACTAAAAGTTCAAGTTTCGGAAACAACAAGTTTGTGACAAGCAGCTAAAGCTGTATGTACAAAGATCTGAAACACGGAAACATGCTAATGCAAATTGATTTCCTCAAGAAAAAAACCTACTTGAAGCTCTTTGTGTATCTACAATATTGATTTCCAAATGTTGAACTTGACTGCACTGCATTCCAACTCTCGAATTTTGTTTATAGAGTCTGACAGCGGGAACATGGTACAAACTGTTAAGAACTTTTGAAGGTCATGTTGAAATAACTTACCAATGACTTCCAAACCAAACTTCACGTGAAATTAGACTTTTGGGAAATATCTTTTCCTTTGAGTCTGATGCTACTGGGATAAGGATGTATTTGTCTTCAGTACTTCACTGTGTCGCATACAATGCTGTGCCCGAAAATGAAAGTAAAGGTGCATTGTCAAAAATAATCATATTTATAGGAGACTCATTAAAAATGCATGGGATTTATTATTTCTGCTTGAAAAACAGTCTACAATCTAAAAGGATCTGAAGTACTAAAATCTTGATTACCTCCTGCCTTGTTTATCATGCTTTTGAGTTCACTGTTTCCTGGACATATCATCTATATTCATAAACTCGTACAATCACCACAGGGGGACAAGAACCAACACAGTAATTGTGTGCAGTCATTTTGCGCTTCAGTGGTTATGTTATATTAACCCTGAATGGAGAAATGTAAAATAAGATTATAGAATGGAAGGCGAACCATGGCACTTTTCTGGGTAAAATATAAATATACCTAGGTTTTGTATAAACATTCATAATATTCTATTTAGAAAGGAAGATGCAAGTTTTTCAGCAAGCAAGAACAAATCAATCCGATCAGAAAAATAGTCTTTCGTTTCAAAGACGTCAAATGAAAGGACATTTATTTTTATTAAGGTTCTGTACCTCAGTGGTAAAATAAGTTTATGCTAGCTCTTAGAATCGCTAGTAATAATGAATAGTGTTTGGAATCACAGAAAAAAGACTCTATAAAGACATTTTTTTAAATAGCTTTCTGAATATCAGTCCTAGAGTTCCACGTTGGTCTTCATAGCATTGGAGCATATGCCAGATTCCCACTATGGCACAAAATATTTAACAGTTCTTATTGTATCCTTTTAGTTAATGATTACTGTTTTCAATTCCAATTCAATTTCAATTCAAAAAAATCTTTATTTCGATCACAGATCATAAAAGATACAACAAGAACATACATTTTAAAAACTTATTAAACATGGAGTGATCAGTATAATAAAAAATCATTAAATATTGCATAAAAACACTCGAGGAAATCGCTGAAGGAGTCCGTTATACCAGTCTTTTCAGCATGCGAGTTCGGGTAACCCACAATGCAGTTAAAAATTTTGACAGTGCAAAAACTACATAAGGGGAGAGGTCGGATTTTAGAACTCTATAAGCAGTATGGAAAGATCTAAATCCCAGGTTCCTGAGCATAGGGACTAACCAATATTTTCTACTTCGGTCATAACCCCTACAAAAGAAGATCGCGTGGATGTCATCCTCTTTCGGGTGGGCACACATCGGACACGATGGCGTCGTAGAGCACGCTGTCCAAGACGCTGTGTACAAGGCCAGAGGAAGACATCCATAACGCCACTGGAGGAACAATTTCCTTGTTAATGCGGGGGAAATATTGTCCAATACCTGTTCAAGAGAGTAAGTGTCTTTAATTTTCAAGAATGATTTTGTCAGGGACCCCACAGGGGAATTATTAAGGGCTCTAGTAAGCATCATGTCGTTGTAGGCGCTTGTAAGTGCCTTCTTAGAAGTTTTCGTGCATGAATTAATAGGGTCAGTCCATAATTCTGGCAGCCCAATTTCTTCAAACCTTCCCCTGACATAGATCAGCCAAGGAATCTTCTTTATCTTCCCTATTTCCAGGAATTCCTGTAATTCCTCTCTGTAAGTTATAAGATCAGGGCTTGACCACAAACGCCTCCAGAATTTTAGGGGTTTGAGTCCCAGCTCCTCTGTTATTGGAGTAATACCCAGATCTAACCTGAGTGGAAGAAGTGGGGTACTCTGGGGAAGGGCGACTAGCTGTCTCAAGAATTTGTTCTCGCTGACCTGTAGCTTCGGGTGTTGAATGTAGCCCCACAGCTCACCCCCATAAGTGACCCCTGCTCTCGCTTGCATCTTATATATATGAATAATTGGGGCAAGTGGTCGGTAGCTTGATTTACTCGCCAGGCGCAAAGTGCCACCCGCCAACTGTGCCAGTTTGATGGTCATTTTGGCCTGGTGGGATGACCAAGCGAAATATTCATTTATCGTAATGCCCAAGTATTCAATAATATGGACCCGTTCTAACTGGATCGTTCCTAGGTTGGGAGGGGCTCTATTTCGGGCGCTAGGATTTAGAATCATGAATTTGGTTTTTTGGGGGTTTATTTCCAATCCCCTCTCGGAGCAGAAGTCTAGGAAGCCATCCAAAATACGTTGGATCCCCATCGGGGATTTAGACAGCAGCAGGGTGTCGTCCGCAAACATGATTGCGGGCACCCTGTTGCCGGTCAACTTTGGGGCATCAGAATTAGCAATCCTGTTGAGGTGGGCAACTACCCCGTTCACAAAGATACAAAACAGGGTAGGTGCAAGCACACAACCCTGTCTTACACCTCTGCGAACGGGGAACCTTTCGGTTAGCTTGCCACCTTTGCCACACCTAACGCGGGCATAATTGTTGGAATGGAGTCTCATCAGGATTGCCAAAATGTCCTCTGGGACGTTCAGCTCCTTCATGACGCTCCACAACCTTGCTCTGGGAACCAAATCGAAGGCGGCACGTAGATCTACAAAGATGGTATATAGACTGCCGCCCTCGATAACCGCTGTTCTCCAATAGAGCAGTTGAAGCCTAAAGATTTGGTCAGTGGTAGATACACCCTCCCGAAATCCTGCCTGGTATGGTGACAGGATATCCATTTCTTGAATCCAGACCTGCAAACGATTTAAAATCAGTCTGCCGAAGAGTTTTTGGGATATATCTATCAGACTGATAGGACGATAGTTGGATGGGAGCAGAGGGGATCCCCTTTTGAAGATAGGGACTACCTCTGCTCCCATCCAAGTATCCGGCACAGTCATTCCACCCTGAATAGCATTGAACATGAGTGTGAGGTACGGTGCCCAAATCCCTGGTTCCTGTTTAAACAGGTCCCCCGGGACCCCGTCCAATCCCGGTGCTTTTCCAGCAGGTGAGCTCTTAATAGCCTGCCTCACTTCTTTCTCTGTGAATGGGGGCCCGGAAGGGGTTGGTCTAGTCAGAAAGCACTCGCTACTGGGATCCCCAACACCCTGTGCATACAATGCTTCAAAGTGGGCCTGCCACGCGGAGGGGGCTATATTTGGCTCAAGTGCTGGAGATAGCTCTGTCGTGCCATTCGCTACTACCCGCCAGAATTTACGTGAATCTCTGGTTGATAGTGCTTTCGTGAGGTTCTCCCAGTAATCGTGATCCCATTCCGCCTTGGCGTTCACCACCAGGCTCTTGTACTTATTTCTCCTGTCACTAATTTCTTCCCTGCTAAGGCGTCCCTTAATAGCAGCTATCAAGTGCGCCTTTGCATTCCTACACGTGGCATTATACCACGAGGTCTTTGGCTTATAGCCCTTCTTTTTCGTGGCGGATGTGAACAAGTCATGTTGAAGGGAGTCTGTAATATTTTTGTGTATTATTGCTAGTTCACCTCTAGTTACTTCGTCTAGGTCTTTGGTACCTAGCTCAAAGGCACACTCTAGAAATGGAATTAGCCTTTCATAGAGGCACGGTATTTTATTTGCGCTAGTGACTAGCATCTCCCACTTGACTTTCCTACGATTGTTTTCAAGTAGGAGGCCTGACTTGTCACTGCCAGTTCCCTGTGAAGGGTCCTGTTTCCAGGGAAGGGAGTAAGTCAATTCCAGGGAATTATGGTCGCTATCCATTCTTGGGCATACTTTAAAATCAATTATTGCTGGCCACATGAAGGTTTTGACCATAATGTAATCTAGACGGGATTCACTACCGGGTTTGTTGTAAGTCGGTTTACTTGGTATATCCGAATTACAACGCCCATTACATGCCCGGAGGGCAAGGTTAAGGGTGAGGGCATTTATTTGTAAGGCCAGGGGGGTCCAGGCCTTTGGAGGTGGTGCCGCCGACTCTGGAATCAGCCAGCTAGAATCTTCGTCCAGGGAAGGACCATCACGTAGTCCGGACAGAGGTTCATAGTGGGAGTTGAAATCACCGCCCACTAGACAGGGGAGATCACACGGGATGTCCTCAAGAAACCTGGCTAACTCGTCTATAGTGGGGGATTCATTATACATTTTGGTCGGCCTAGAGTAGATGTTGATAACTAAAAGCTTTAATGCGCCAGGCCACTGTAATAGGACGGCCAGCAGATCATCAGAAGCGGTCTCCAAAGCGGAGGCCTGACAGCCTAGATCCGTTGCTATCCCTATCATTAATCCCCCAGAGGGTCTCCCCTTTCCCTCCCACTTGGCTTTTTTGGTGAAAGCAGCAAAGCCAGGTAGATCTACTGGTTCTCGCGCCCAGGTTTCCTGTAATAGTATTACGTTTTTGGAACTAACATAAGCGCCCCACTCTGGACAGTCTAATTTGCTAGCGAGCCCAGCCACATTCCATGAAATTATAGTTAAGTGTGGTACTTGAGCACAGGACAAGCTCGCAGCCATGTCATTGGATTCCTGATGGGCCGTAAAATTAGGAGAAGGAAGTGTAGGGCCAAGTGGGCTGGAAACAATCAGGGGGGACGGATTTGTCATAGCTGGCATCTGGATCGGTTCGTCTAGAGTTGTTGCCAGAATGTCCTTCGTCCTATCGGATAAATTGAGGGGTGGAGGGCTCCGTTGGTGGGGAATGATCTTGGAGGGAGATGGGTCTCCAAACCTCCCAAGTCAATCCACCTCCTCCAG
The DNA here is from genome assembly GCF_964261635.1 of Lissotriton helveticus. NCBI lineage: Eukaryota > Metazoa > Chordata > Amphibia > Caudata > Salamandridae > Lissotriton > Lissotriton helveticus. The sequence goes on along the minus strand of NC_136059.1, from coordinate 2,005,629,674 downwards.
GCAGCCGAACCTGTTTGAAGTGGGGACCCCCTGCCACCAATTAAGTTGATTTTGTTCGACTAAACTATACGTAGGTCGACCAGGGTTTCTGACAGTAGACCATGACCCCTCACTCACGTGTTGTTGCCTAGGAGGATAGAAAAAGGTGAGTGGCCTAACCACAATCGTGGGATTGGGCTCAAAGGATGGCCCTGCACATAAACACCGGGCTGTGAGGGGGTCAGAAAATGATACCACCACACAGTCACCGGGTATGGATTTGTGCGTACGACCAATCCAGGGAACTCTCCGCACCATAAGTATATTACTTCTTTGATGGTCGGGGAGTTGTTTATTGGAATTAAGCCAGTGAATGACTTTATTTTTTAAAGAAAAATCGTTCTCCTGTGATTGTTGATCTAACTCTGGAACACCCGCTAGAATAATAACGTACGACCCTGCTTCTGGCGGGAGGTCAATAAACCCTCCACGAAAATTGTGACGACTAACCTGTCGTGTTGGGTTATGCACCGGGGGTGGCCTGGGAAGGTGGTGAACCGGTGCCCTAGAGACTGTGTTCGGCCTCTGTGCTGGTTTCTGCGGATAAAGAGGTTTACGTATTGCTGAACTCGGAGTAGGGGGAGTAGTATTTACAACAGTGGTACGGGGTTTTGGAATAGGCCTGGATAGGGTCTCAGGGATGCTATGGACTCTTTGTGAGGGAAGTTGAACATATTGTGTTTCTTTAGGCTGTGGAGTGGGTTCCATTACACATGTGAGCTTAGCGTCCATTTCCTTGAGGCTCACGCTAGCTAGAGTGACTATGGTCCTTTCCATTTCAAGGAGGTTATTCTCTATGCGAGAAAGCCTCAATTCCAAGGGGGAAAGTAACTGCTTTAACGTACCCCAGACTAGTTGGAGGAATTCACTGTCACTCTCCCTATCGTGTACGGATCCACTCGCTCTACCCTCCAGGATGTTTATGCTATTCTGACTAGGAGGGATGGTAAGAATATCATCTTCGACCCGGCTAGGTATTTCCGTAATAACTTCCCCATTAAAAACAGTATTAGTCAATTTGGGGTTAGCGTCATTCATCCCAAGGGAACCCATGACCCTTCTATTGTTAAAAAACTTTAGCCTTGCTATTCTGGCTTTTTTCCTAGCGTGTATAGTTCTTGCCAGACACTTCTTTTTATATGCTGCAGCTTTCTTGGCGCTAGAATGACTAGCAGCTTGACTTATTTTGGGGGAGGGAAAGGAACCCGCAATACTAAATAGAGGGGCAGGGGCAGTGTTCTGTAACACTGGATCAGGTTGGGAGATTGGAGGGGGATCTAGCGGGATAGTGGAGGGAACAGGGTGCATAACTGCCGTTGTTATCAAGGGGCGTAGGACAACAGGGCGATCAGGGGAACGAGCTGATGCAATTTCCCCCAAGGAAGATTTTTTGGTGTTGGCAATGTGCGCTGACAACCTGCGTGCAGCATCAAGTTCTAAAGAGACCTTGTGCTGCATTTTGGTGATTTCCTGGTCAATCGCCAGATTGGTTTTGACCAGGAAATCATCTATAGATCTATTGGAGTTGCCAGCCGCCATAAGGGTTTTACTCCGGCTGCCCCGTGAACACATATTACAGAGTACAAGTCAATAAATAGCTATACACACAACAATAAAACTGTAAGATGTGACTGTAATGCTAGGATATGACAAAGGGGGCGGCCCAACCCAGCCCTCGTAGACCTCGAACGGCCTCAAACGGCCCAGTCTTTGCCCTGTCTTCGCCCGGGCTGCGTCCCGCGCTGCGGGAGTGTTAGGCCTTGAAATAGTGGGCGTGATGTGCAGGGGGCGGGCCGGCGGGGAGAGCGGACCGGATGGTGAGTCCGTGGTCTTCGCAGGGACTCCTGGGTGTTGGAGTCCCTGCACACTCGCAGCCCACGCCTTACCTCGCGCCCCTGCCTCCGCCCTCAGTGACCAGGTGCTGGTGAATGAATACGCACTCCTGTGCGCAGCGGCTCCCGCGAAGCGGGAGCGGCAAGCCGTGAGGTTAAAACTGCCCCTGAATTCCAGAAAAAAAAACGAAGTAAGTCTCTGCCTCTCCGTTCAGCGTCCCAAGGGGTGACAGGGAAGAGCGCCTTTTACAGTTTCAGGTGTGCAGGGGGCGGGCCGGCGGGGAGAGCGGACCGGATGGTGAGTCCGTGGTCTTCGCAGGGACTCCTGGGTGTTGGAGTCCCTGGACACTCGCAGCCCACGCCTTACCTCGCGCCCCTGCCTCCGCCCTCAGTGACCAGGTGCTGGTGAATGAATACGCACTCCTGTGCGCAGCGGCTCCCGCGAAGCGGGAGCGGCAAGCCGTGAGGTTAAAACTGCCCCTGAATTCCAGAAAAAAAACGAAGTAAGTCTCTGCCTCTCCGTTCAGCGTCCCCAGCGTATGTTTTCAATTATATTCTTTCGGTATCAGGTTCATCTCCAGAATGAATTCTAGCAGCTATTTCACCTTTCCATTGTCAGAGATTCTTCTTTTGGGAATTATCTACCTTTTAAAATATTTTTCTATCTGTTGTATTCATCCTTGTTCATTGCTGCTAAACATTGAAAATATTTTGCATTCTGTGAGCGTGTGTCCTGACCTCATTTGAGACCGTAACCCTGAAAACAGGCTACCAATAGCAATGAATGTACCTTTCCTGTGCCAAAGGTCAAAGTTGTCATGTACAGACAGGCCTTAAGCATGGTGAAATATATATATACCATGAAAATATGGCATTTATCTTCGCCTGAGGGTAGACTGTGACAAATGACTTAGGGGCATATGTACAAAAACATTTTTGTACAGTATAGGGCCGTTACTAACCGCAAAAATGTTTTTCCATATGTAGAGGGCACAAACTGCAGTTCAATAACATGTTACTGAATTGCAATTTGTGTTTAGCAATTTGGTATTTGGCAGGGGCATGTTCACGGTGTCCCTTCCAAATACCGAATTATAGTACTCTGTGTGAATGTTTTGCAACCGAATAACAGTTGCAAAATATAAAAAATGTTACTGACACTTCTAGGGTGGTGGCAACCATTCACAAATGGAAAGGGGTCCTCATGGGACACCTCCCCCTTTGTGACTGTTGAAACAAATATTTATTACGAGTAGACTGTGGTCCATAGGACCACTGTTTACTCTTAAAAAATAAAATGTAAAGTTTCATTTTATTTTTTGAAAGACTTCTTATTTCCCTTTAAGAAAAATGAGCGGCATTTAAAAAAAAAGTTTGTTTTATTAAAAAGCAATCACAGACACAGTGGTCTGATGACCTCAACTGGCGACCAGCCCTGGGATTGCTACCATTCCTAACATGTCACATATTGCCACCTACTTCATTAATAATCATGATGTAGGTCGATTTATGACCCCATTAGGAATCTCTAAATGAAACAAAATGAGTTTTATACATTAGGAACAGTGATTTCCTAACTGTGATTCACAAAAAAATCACAAATAGTTAATAACAATTGCTTACATTTGTACATATGGCCAAAAAAAAGTTCCAAGGTTGATTTGCATAACTGACCTTTCTTTATCAAAATAACCCCAGAGCAGAATGAAGTAGCTAAGCTTAGGTAATAATCCCTAGTACAGCCAGATTCTTAGAGATAACAAAAAGACAGCTTTAACACTGAATTAACCATTCTGCCCTCACTTCTCTTTAGACATCAAAGTTAAACTGTTCATAGGGTGCCACATGATTCACTTCCTCCTTTTCTGTACTAACTCCTTGACTTGAGATCAACTATGGGAGGCCCACATTTCAAGAGTTTCTGTTGCTAAATGTTATAAGTGTCCCCATGATGGTTGACTCACCATGTTAGACATGGCCTCTGTTAAAAAGACACTGCCAGGTAAGGTTTCAGAAGATTTATTCAAAATGATCAGTAAGCCACCAGCTCCTGCTGCCAGCCTGCAGTTACACCAGAGTAAAACTGTCTCACAGAATGCAACCATGGAGACAGACTGTACGATGCACATGCAGTACATTTTGAAAGATCACAACACATACCCCTGACAGAGGAAACAAAAGTGAACAAGGAGGAACAAAATTAATAAAAAGAAACCATGTAAATAATTCTCAAAAAGTTCCAAAAATAATTGCAAAGCATTGTAAATCTTAATAAAATTGTTCATTAAAAGAATAATATATCCTGTGTGTACTTCGTGACTTTGGCAGTCTTCCCTTTGCCTCCTGTCCCGTGGAATAAAGGCGAAGGATTGTTTTCCTGACCGCGTGTGAGGCTGTTCAAGCAGGGGTAGGGACTGCGAGACCCAGGGTTCAGCGCAGGATCTCCGGAGCGCACCTGGTGTCTCTTCCCGCCCCTGCTCCGCCTTGATTGATTGGCTGCCGGCTCTGATAACAGCTCGCGGCCCCCGCAGCGCGGGCGCCGCTCGCAGCTCCTGTGTGTACTTCGTGACTTTGGCAGTCTTCCCTTTGCCTCCTGTCCCGTGGAATAAAGGCGAAGGATTGTTTTCCTGACCGCGTGTGAGGCTGTTCAAGCAGGAGTAGGGACTGCGAGACCCAGGGTTCAGCGCAGGATCTCCGGAGCGCACCTGGTGTCTCTTCCCGCCCCTGCTCCGCCTTGATTGATTGGCTGCCGGCTCTGATAACAGCTCGCGGCCCCCGCAGTGCGGGTGCCGCTCGCAGCTCCTGTGTGTACTTCGTGACTTTGGCAGTCTTCCCTTTGCCTCCTGTCCCGTGGAATAAAGGCGAAGGATTGTTTTCCTGACCGCGTGTGAGGCTGTTCAAGCAGGGGTAGGGACTGCGAGACCCAGGGTTCAGCGCAGGATCTCCGGAGCGCACCTGGTGTCTCTTCCCGCCCCTGCTCCGCCTTGATTGATTGGCTGCCGGCTCTGATAACAGCTCGCGGCCCCCGCAGCGCGGGAGCCGCTCGCAGCTCCTGTGTGTACTTCGTGACTTTGGCAGTCTTCCCTTTGCCTCCTGTCCCGTGGAATAAAGGCGAAGGATTGTTTTCCTGACCGCGTGTGAGGCTGTTCAAGCAGGAGTAGGGACTGCGAGACCCAGGGTTCAGCGCAGGATCTCCGGAGCGCACCTGGTGTCTCTATCCCGCCCCTGCTCCGCCTTGATTGATTGGCTGCCGGCTCTGATAACAGCTCGCGGCCCCCGCAGTGCGGGTGCCGCTCGCAGCTCCTGTGTGTACTTCGTGACTTTGGCAGTCTTCCCTTTGCCTCCTGTCCCGTGGAATAAAGGCGAAGGATTGTTTTCCTGACCGCGTGTGAGGCTGTTCAAGCAGGGGTAGGGACTGCGAGACCCAGGATTCAGCGCAGGATCTCCGGAGCGCACCTGGTGTCTCTTCCCGCCCCCTGCTCCTCCTACTTAAGACACACCATCAACGCTAAGCGGGACGCGTGCGGGACGCCGGGCTAAGCCCGGGCAAAGGGCGGGCCCTCTGTGGCCCTCAGTGGCCGAGGCAGGCTGGGCTGGGCCCGGTTATTTTCATCGACAGTGTTTTTTTTTTTTTAATTTTGTCTCCTTTTGCCTATGGGAAATACGCCTGACTGTTTGAGGAAGTAACCATCCATTGACACTGCTTCGTAGCTTCCTTGGTTTCTATTGTCGGGGAGTCATCGTTGCACCTCCAGGACTATATTTTTTATTTTAGGAGTATCGTATCATTGTTTGCTTTCACTCATCCGGAGGAATTTCACCTTTATAATATAATTTTGTGAATACATTCTGTTAGAAGATGTTTAAGAAACTGCGCTCAGGAAGGGAAGTGGGTGGTATACCTGGTGCAAACAAAGATATTACTCGCACAAGAAATAAATCTGTAAATAACCCCCCGTTGAAGGGTCAATGCCAACTTTTCGAGCTTTGGGATTTGCCCTCCCCTAAGAACGCTAATTTATCTATTAAAAAAGGCTCCTGTGCCATGGTCTTAGGGGTCCATACTCAAGCTACTACATCTCTGCCACCCCCTCTTGTACAGTCTGTATTACAACATTCTGTGCCAGTGGTGTCCCCTCCCCGTGTCCTTTCGGAAGGGAAGGATGAGAGTGAGTTCTCCTTTTCAGTACCTGAGAGGGAACTCACTAATCATCCATCTGTGTCGCAATCCCCTCCGAAGGAAAGGTTGGGTGGTGATCTGTCACCACTATCCATTGACCTTGAACTTTGCGGCCGTTATGTAAATACAGCGAAAGTGGAGTCTCTGACCCCTATCAAACCTCCGGGGGGTGCTACCCCATCTGGATTATTGTTGTATAGTAGTACCCCCTCGTTGAATGGTCAGGACATGTCCGATTTGTTAGACGTTTCTGGCCCCCCTGGTCTTAACCTATCTGGTATCTGCCGGCCTGTGGAAGCATGTGAAAAACCAATCTCTGAATCGATGATTGCTTAGGAACAATTACTAGCCTCTATTTTATCTCTCTTAGGGAAATTCGTTGGTAACTCGGATTGTATTTTGGATTCAGTCACCCAAATACTGAAGTCCTTGTTACAAAAGTCAACTGATATAAGAAGTGTTCCCTCACCCATGACCGTACATAGCTTGCCACTGAGGGAAATAAATGTGGCTCCAGTGGAACTTGACAAGAAAGCTGGGACATCGGTTTTGTTATCACACACTGTAGCTATCCCCCTAACTGCAGTACCCAACTGTATTAATAACTCAGTTCTTGAGATTGTGGAGGAAGATAAATCCATATCTGGCCTTAAAGTGGCTCAAGACCTTTTTCCCATCTTCACGTCTGAAAATAACAATGAACCTATTGAAGATAAACAGGAGGTAAAGGTAAAAAATGGTAAACTTAGAAACAATAAGGGGAATAAAAAGAAACCAATTAGAAAATACAAGAAGAAAAGGCAGCGTCGGATAATTTTTCAAAATTCTTTGACCACACTGGAGAATGAAGTGATCGTCTTGGATACTTCTTCTATATCCGCAAAGGCGGATATTGATATTAAAGTGAATCCACCCATTTCTACTTTTTTTAAGGTGGAAAGTGAACTGTGTCCACCAAAATCCTGGGAAGCTATTCCACAAATGGGGGGTCCCCTTCCAAGTCTCTCTCTACCGACAGTGACTGGAGGTTCAATTCAATATCAAGCGGCGTCCCTTAATCCTTTGGCGTCTCCTTTCTTTGTAGTTTCAGAGAGTGGAGATCGCCATTCCTCGGATCGCCCTTTAACATCCTTAAAAGCTCCAGTGGAAATTCTTGTGTTAGACTTTTTACCCCTATTTGATGTTGACTTGCCCTTAAACAGAGCCTGGCTCCTTAAGCGTTTCAGTGAGATAGAAAGTCTCCGTCATATTCAAACTAGGGACATTGAGTTAGTTTCCCTGTTTGGTGAAGTCAAGGTAACGAGTATAAGGGTTAAATTTTATTCACCTATTATTGTAAATTTGATATTGCAGCAAGCTGAGAATTTTCAACGTACAGGTATTGATATTCTCCCGATTTTCAACCTTGGTAACATAAACCTGTCTTCTGGGGAGGTATTCAGAGGGGAGGAGCAAAATGGGGTAGCCTCTCCTCTTAGAGACCTGAGGATTTGGGTATCTAAGGGAAAACGTTCGGTCTCCCAAGTGAAGCCACTTCCGCTGACTCAGAATTCCTCTTTTTCAGAGGATAATAATCAGTGGAACTGGCTGCATAGTGCCTTATCCACAAAAACAAAAGATAATCCCAGATTGTTTCAGCATCTTTAACACCTCATTAAATATTATTTCCTGGAACGCGGCAGGGATTCACAGTAGCCCAGAGAAATTTGATTCTTTATTTTCTCTTGGAGCTAACGTGTTCTGTTTACAGGAAACGTGGTGTATTAATACGTTGAAGGTCTCTAAGGATTACTATGCCCTGGAAGTGCCTGCTGTTCCTTCTAAGAAAGGTCACGCCAGGGGGGGTCTCGCTTGTTTACTATCAAATAAATTGCAATGGAGATTCTCCCATTATATTGATCCTAGCAAACTTTTCCATGCTATAACCATTGATAACCTGTTTAATAACGGCATAAAGTCCTCTATTGTAATTTTGAATGTTTATATTCCTCCGGAGGAGTGTTTTAATGTGATATTAAAGCAGGTATTTCGATATATTGAACTAATCAAAAATGTCCCTTCTCCTCCTGAAATTATGCTTGTGGGAGATCTGAACTGCAAAATCTCCAATGTTAGTTTGGAACTTTTTAGGAATAAACCTAAGGAAGAGGCATATTTTATTCCTCAATCACTCTTCCCTGATAAATTAGTGACAAATAAACGAGGGAAGATTCTGCTAAAAGAACTAGCGGCCGTCGACGGACTTATATTAAATGGGAGATTTCCGTCTGACGTGCCTGCAAAATTTACTCACAAGTCTCCCTTTGGGTCTTCTATCTTAGATTATGCAATTGCAGACTATGGCCTGTTTCCTTCTATTCACGACCTTAAGGTCATATATACTCCGCTGAGTGACCATAGCATATTGTTTGTAACTATTTCTTTAAATCCTTTGACAATCGCACCTTGGTCTCTTCATGGCAGTGACGCTGCCTTCCACGTTTCTTCTGGAAGGTGCTTTTGGAATCCTTCAGCCATTAATGGGGTGCAGGATTTTTTATCCGACACCCTATTAGTTTTAAATGAGTGGCGTGGGAATGAAATAGTTTGCTTTGCAGAATTTGTGCGAAAGATCACTTCTTATGCTAAAAAAACGTCCAGACCCAGAAATGGAGTAGTGGTCCCTAGCATATTGTGTAGCCTGAACAAGGAAATAAACAAATTAGTCCGTGAACAATATCTAGATAGAGTCATGGAACGCGGAAAAGAAATTTTCAGGCTAAAAAGAAAGAGAAGTAGACTCCAGCTAAAAATAAAAAAGGAACAGGAGGATAATGTATGGATTAACGTGAGGGAATCTGTTGTTCATGGCAGGATCAGAGAATTTTGGGCAATAATTGGTAAGGGGTGTGGTTCTAGACTAAGCCCATCTCCTATCCCTATAGCGGAAGAGGTATGGACTACCTATATTCGGGATCTTTATGCAGGGAACGGGAGTTTAAATGATGATATTTCCATCGGTGCTAGTATTAGTAATGACATTGACACCGGCGCCACTCCTGTGGGTCTTATTAATTATCCCGCAGAAAAAGAAATTGAGATGGCTATAAAAAACATGCGTGTCTCAGGGGCAATGGGCCCTGATGAACTCCCCATGACGGTCCTGAAATCGGACCCTGCAAGGTGGAGTAAAATCCTGTATCCTCTGTATAAAGCCTGTTTTTTGTCCAAAACGGTACCTGCCTCTTGGAGGGGAAGTATCTTGGTCCCTATTTTTAAGAAGGGAACTAGGGATAGTCCTAGTAACTATCGTCTGATCGCTCTCCTCGACTCAATCGGAAAGGTTTTTGCGAAATGTCTTCTAAAATCCCTCTCCGTTTGGGTAGAGGAGAATACTATCTTGCCATTAGAACAGACTGGTTTCCGTAGGAACCATGGTACGTTAGATAACCTCACCGCTCTTCATGTGGTCACAGATAAGTATGTTCAGGTGAGAGGAGGGGTTGTGTATGCCGCCTTTATTGATTTCTCCACAGCGTTCGACAAAGTTGATCGTGGAACGCTGTGGAGAAAATTGGCAGCGCTTGGGCTCCCACTCTATCTGTTGGAGCTGGTGAGGGCTTTACATACAGAGACCTGGTGTAGGGTCCTGTTGGGGGGCGAAAGGGGGCTATCTGATACAATTCCAACCTTGAATGGCCTCAAACAAGGCTGCTTATTGGCTCCCCTTTTGTTCTCCCTATACACGGCAGACCTACCCGCCGCCTTGGCTGCCAGTGAGGGCATTGCCCCGGTGGTGGGGGGGACCCCGATTTCCTGCCTGATGTATGCCGATGATGTCCTTATCCTTGACTTAACTCCTAAAGGACTTGCAAATCGGCTACATGCTCTTCACACTTTTGCGGTAGCTCATTGCATGAAGATCAATATCACCAAAAGTAAAGTCATGTGTATAGCTGGCAAGAAGAGGTGCCGATCCGTAGATTACGGTTGGTTCATTGGGGATCAAAAACTAGAGGTGGTAAAGTCCTATACTTTTTTAGGGAAAATCATCACGGGTAACCTGAGTGAGAAGCTCCATATAGAGCATTGCTCACGCAAAGCTATTGCCCATGGCAAAGGTTTACATTCCCTATACCATGCAACGGGGAAGCGGGACTTCCCGAGTTTATTGGAAGTGTATAGATCTAAAATCCCCGCAACAATACTGTATGGTATCGAACTTATCGAGGTGAAAAATTGGGACTTTTGCCATAAGATCGAGGGGAAACTCTTAAGATCTCTCACTTCTCTAAATACTGCGTGCTCTCTGGCAGCCTGTAGGCTCGACTTTGGTCTCAGGAGTAGTTGGGTCCAGGGATTATGTGCCCTTGTAAGATGGGTGGCTTGCCTCGCAAGAGCAGAAGTAGGGACAATGAGAGCTCTCCTCAGAAGTGAATTGTTGGGTAATTTTAATGAGTTTTCTCAACTTGTTCGTAATTTTAGAAAAGCTGTAACCCTATTAAAATTAGATGAAACTGCTCTTTTTCTGTACTCTCCTTTACAGTTAAAATTGGTTTTGAAAGCAGCTTCATGGGACCTATGTTTCCAATCTGATAAAAAATTCATTTGTGAAAAAAGGAATGTAGATCTTCTCCTTGATTCTTATCAGATGAAACTACCACAACCCTATGTTTTATGGAACCTACCGCATGGTATACGTAGATTTTGGTTTCTTCTACGCTACGATTTAATACCTCTTAATCGATTGTTATCTAAATGGTATGGCTCCTCTCCTCTGTGCAATTTATGTAAAGTGAATATCCAGGACTGTATGCATGTGTTACTGATTTGCCCTGCGCTTCGTAAATTGCGCTCTAGATGGTTAAAATCTATCTGTCTTCGCCTTGGCATTGTCACTTTGAATGGCTTTCTTTCTGCACTTTATTTCCCTCCCAATGGAATGTTCTGCTTTCATATTTTTAACTTTTTTAAAGGTTTCCTAGCTATTTATTAATATGTTCCTGGAGATGTTTTGACGTTCCGACTTTCTGTAGTTTTGTTTCACATGTCAGTATTGTATTTAACCTAGGTCTTTTAAATGGTATATGTTGTGTTTTCTTTTTTGTAATGTATTTGCTTTGTGTTGCATTCTGTATATCTTTATGTGGCCCTCTTCCGAGAGCCAAAACATAATAAATAAATTGAATTGGTGAAATAATTAGGACATTTTGTAATCCTCATACCTTTTTGGAAGACGACGCGTCCTAGGTGGTTGAGGTGAGGAAGCTCTAATGGGAAGTGCATCAGAAGAAGGTGAAACATCTAGACATGATGGAAAAATAGATTTATCACCTTGAAACTTCACCAACCGAGACTTACTCCACTTACCACCATTATGTACAGTGACAACATTTTTGTATACAGAAATAATAACAAAAGGTCCCATGTAATCAGAGATACCTTTCTTGTGCAAGCGTGGTCTCTTGATCCAAACCCATTCTCCAATTTCCCATTGTACCATTCTGGTGGACTTTTTTACATCAAACCTTTGTTTATACAAGTCTTAATACCTCTTGATCTTACCACTCACCTCCTCTTCACTCAAAATGGGACCCTTAATTGGAGGTAACCAATTTGGATTGAGTTTGGAAGTAGCAACCCTGCCATGTAATATCTGAAATGGAGATCTTTGCAAAACACAGTTAACAGCAGTACGATGAGCCCACCATGTGTCTCTCAAAATTCCTTTTAAAGGAAGTCTCGATGCCACAACTCTTTGTACACATGCCTTAACTACTCTGTTCATTCATTCAGCCAATCCATTGGCTTGAGGCGAATATAGAGCAGTTCTTTGATGTAATAAGCCATACTCATTCAAAAATTCATGCATTTCCTGCGAAACAAATTGAAGCCCATTGTCAGTGAAAATGTACTTAGGAACACCTTCAGTAGCAAACTCATCTTTAAGAAAATCAATCACTGTTCTTGTGTTCACTGAACTGACACACCTGGTAGAAAACCATTTCGAAGAATAATTCACTAACAGGATTACAAATCTATTTCCAGGACTTAAGAGATCAAAAGGACCCATCAAATCTAAGCTTAGTTTTACCCATGGTTCCTTGGGAACATCAAGAGGAGAAAGTGGTGTATTGTTAACAATCCGAGATTTATCGCAAGCACCACACTCATTGCACTCCTTAACCACTTTCTCAACTTGCCCATCCATTCTTGGCCACCAATATCTTTGTCGTAAGTGAGACTTAGTAAGATTCCTCCCCAGGTGTCCTTCATGAGCTAAATTAATTAGCTTAGATCTAATTCCATCAGGAAGAATTACTCCTTCCCCAAGCATGAGTTGTCCATGAGAAAGAGTGAGTTCACACCTGGCTGCCCAAAAGGAAAGAAGATCAGGATTGACTGCTTTGCTGTCCGGCCAACCTTCAACAACAAAATGTGCTAATATTGGAAACAAAGGATCCTTCAACCTGCAACTCTCCCAATCACTTTCAGGAATAGAGGATTCTTTAACCCAAGCAACACTGAAAGTATCACTGTCAACCAAATTCTCAGTGTATTCAACAGGTAATCTCGACAAGCAATCTGCCACCTTATTGGCCTTGCTTGGAAGATACTCCACAGAAAAGTTATCCTCTTCAAGACCTTCACTCCATCGTTTTAATCTCGGAGTAAGTCTTTCACTCTCTGTAGAAGAGAACACTTGCACTAAGGGCCGATGATCAGATCTGACCACAAAAAGAATGCCCCATTGGTAAAATTTAAAGTGTTTGATGGCCCACACTATGGCTAAAGCTTCCCTCTCGATACAAGAGTACTGTTGTTCTGGTTTCTTTAATGCCCTGGAGGCAAATGCTACAACCTTTTCCTCTCCACACTCCACATATGAAAGTACAGCCCATAGACCACTCAAACTCGCGTCAGTAGTAAGAACAGTTTTCTTTCTTGAGGCAAAATGACCCAAGGTTGGCATTTTAGCAATAGTTTGTTTGACAAGGTTGAAAGCAGAAGTACACTCAGCAGACCAAATAAAATGTACACCCTTTCTCAGTAAGACTCTTAAGGGCTCCACTATGGAGGCAAAACCTTGAATTAATTTCGAGTAGAATTCTGCAAGCCCTAGAAATGACCTAACGTGCTCTTTGCCATTTGGTTGAATACTTTCCCCCGAAATCACATGCCCCAAGTAAGTTACAGATGACACTCCTATTTTATGTTTCTTTCAATTGGCGGTTAGACCACTGTCAGCTAATCTATGAAGAGTCCTCTCAGGGTCTTATCATGTTCAATGTCGTCTTTGCCATATATTAAAATGTCATCCTGAAAAAACATGACATTGGGAACATCTTTCAAAACAAGTTTTGTTATTCATTGAAAACAAGCAGCCGCAGAGGCTAAACCGAATGGCATTCTAATAAATCGGAAGGCCCCTAGTGGTGTGACGAACGATGTGAGATGTCTGGAATCTGGATGGAGGGGAACTTGATGATATGCTCAAGATAAATTTAAGACACTAAAAACTTTTGCACCATCAAGTATAGCAATAGATTCAGAGATATTCGGAAATGGTTGACGATCTACCCATATCCATTTGTTAAGGCTTCTCAAGTCAACACACATCCGAATACTCTCCCCTCCATCCTTAGACGCTAAAACCACTAGGGCCAACCCTTCTGATGATTCAATTTCCTCAATAATATTGTGGGAAATTAATCTATTGAGTTCACACTCTAGAGGTTTCAACATCATATTGCGAACCTTTCTAACTTTATGTACTACAGGTAAAGCTCTTTCTTTGAGTATAATTCGATGTTCGAAATTTTTAAGTAAACCTAAGTCATCAGAAAAAACATGGGGAAATTCATTAAAAAATGCAACCATGGAGACAGAATGTACGATGCACATGCAGTACATTTTGAAACATCACAACAGCCTCCTATTGTCACTCTTCCGACGTCCTACTAATCAATGACTGGCTTTTCAACCCTGCAACAGGTCCAGCTTCTCTAACTGAGAAAGGTATTCTGGTTGACTGTTCAACTCTGCATTAGCTATATAGGGGTAACCTCCTTTTAGATCTTGCAGTCAGGCCACTGCAAGTAGGAGCGGTGGGGCCGGCTGGGGGGATTTCAAGTTTATTTATTTAATTTACCCTTGTGGTCATCTCTCAAAATCCCCCCAGCCGCCCCCACCGTTCTTACCTGCAGTGGCCGCGGCTGACACCTTACCTCAGACATCAAACTAATCTTTGACTTATGATGAGACTCGCTAAGCACGATTCACTATGTAGGAGTGTTTTTATTAATTAACCTTTTGGCTCCTAAACTTTTTCCACTTAGAATGCCAAGCTATTTTTTTTCTATTTGGGGTACTTCATGCTTATGGCTTCACAACCTTTCCACATAAAGTATCAATGCCAAATTTGCATCCTTTTAGCCAACTTTCTGGCGATTCTAAAACTACGTAGGATTTGTGGATTCCTCTGGAGGAGGCCTACAAATGAGCCAAAATCTAAATTTTGCTTTTTTCAAAATGAATGGAAAAAGTGCTGTGCAAGAAGACAGATTTTTTTTTGTAAAAATGGCATCAAGTGAAGGGCTACTGTTCTTGCACCACCATTTTCTCAACTTTCAGGAACAAGCACAAAGATGCAACAATGGCATCTATTTTGCCACACCTCATTGCAATAAGACTGCAGGGTTGCGCAAGATCAAAGGACATGATACAGTTTACAAGAGGTCTCATCACATCTCAAGCAAAGATCATGGTATAATATATGAGCATATTTTAACTTCCATTGGGTCCAGTACCAATCATGCTGGATCTCGAAATATAAAGAATTTCAGTTTGGATTCCCTAAGGACTGGTTTGTGTTGTACATGTATGGAAGGCTGACTTGTGGTATCTGAATCTTCACATCTGATTTCTTTAATCAAACTACTTACCTGATCACGCTTTGCCTTCCAAGCTAGAAGCTTGCTACAACCTTCACCATATTCAAAATGTACTAGCTGGCTGGACTCCCATTTCTCCTTGACTCTATCTCTCAGAACTCCTGATAGATTCACTATTAAATGTAACATTTCGTCCATCTCCTATTCATGGCTCCCTGCAGTAATCAAAACTGCTTCCAGCCTCCAAATCTGTTCTTCTATCTCCAACACCTTTCGATGATAAGCTCGCATTTTCGCTGCTGCCAAAGCGCCTAGTCTGCCCCTTAAGTTGGCCTTATAGGCATCACATACAATCCCAATCCTAGCTGAGCCTTGGTACCTTTAAAAAAATTCCTACGTTTCTTCACCCGTAGACCGTTTACATTCCATGACAGAATTTTTAACTCCTTAATTCCATTCCCTGTCATCTCCTAAAATCCCTCTCTGCCCTAAACATTTAATGAAAACCAGACAAATGAGGCGTTTTTTATTTCCCCCCCCTAGACCCCACTCCTTGCGCAGCCCGCACCCCCCCCTTCCTTTGGAAAACCCTAACCAACTTCCCATTGCAAAAGCCCTGAGTGTTACCCTTCAGCGTGTGGCGCACTTATATACACACCTGTACACCCTCATATAAATTTGAAATATATACAAAACAGTAAATCATTATCTATAAAATATACCGCATAACCGAGCGACCCATCTCACTGCTTCCAAAAATGTGAACTCTTAACGATTCCCGGCCTCGAGCTGTTCAATAAAGCTATTATCCTCCTCAACAAACCGAAAGGCATGCATCTCGTTATTCAGCATCACTTTGAGTAGAGCTGGGAACTTCAGCTGGACAGAAGCACCTAGCTTCCTTAGCTGCTTAATTCTTTTCCCCAGCTCCCACTGTTACTACTGACAGATCTGATCTTGCTTCAATTTTTACTCCAACACTTTCTTATTCAGAGCTTTAGCTAGGATCTTCTCCTTCAAGGAGTATGTGAAAAAATTAACAAGAATTCTCCTAGACTTACATCTATTTGCATTTAACCTAAAAGGGTCTCTATGTATTCTTTGGATATCTCTGGCAATTTCCTCCTTAGTTTCTTCCAGCTGAAGCTCAATTTTCAGCAACTGAACCACAAAGCCTTTAATATCATCTCCTTCTTTACCCTCGGGAACTTTCAAAACCTTCAAATTGTTCCTTTTTTGAAAGTTTTCTGATCTTTCCACTCTTTCCTCGTGCTCCCCCCCCCCAGCTCTGAGCCCTTCAATCTCTTTCCTGTTGATCTGTATCTCCTCCTTTAGGTCCCTAATTTTGCCCTCTAGCACCAATGTTCTACCACTCAGGTTATCCACCTCACATGCTGACCTGATGCTTTTCTGATTCAGCTCTGAAGTCTCGAATCTCCCTCGCATCTCAAGGGTAAGGGTTTTGAGCAATGTCCCTATAGAAGGATCTTGACTCTCTAAGGCTGCTCCGTCTTCCCCTAAAGCCTCTTGCCCCAATCCATAGTCCTCCCCGGGCGCTGACTTGCTTTGTACCTCTCCGATACTTGCAATTTTCCTCCTTCCTCCAAACTGGACTCCACTGTAGGATTATAACTACCCTCTGGATCATTCAAACAAACTTCATCCCTTGTGGCTCCCACTTCCTCCATCCATCTCTACAGACAGCGGTTGGAATCGGTTTGGGCCCTAATGTGCACACCAGTCTTTCAAATTTGTTAACCCCTCAGAGCTGCCCCAACCTCCTGAATACTCGCTATACTTCTGCAAATTTGTTTAAGGTCCACCACTGCTGCTGACATGGATTGCTCCTTAACACTAAAGTTTTCAGGAGCACCTTAAAATAAGCCCTAAGGGACGGTGTCACCTAAATCTTACACTCCATAATGCCTCCTTTTGCCAGTTTAATGTGCACCTTGGTCCCCTTATTGCACCTTCTTCCCCTGGGCTTCACCACCTTCACCTCCTCCTCCACCTTCTTTGCCCCTTGCTTTTTTCCAGACCTAGGCCTAGGTGAAAGATCCTCTAACTCTGGAAAAACGTCGCACCCCCTCTCGCCACACTTCTCAGTGAATACCTTGAAGAACCATTAAGTATCTCAGCCACCTCACTAACACTACATCTACTCTCCGCCCTCACTACCCTTATCAGCACTCTGGCTCTTTTAATTAATCCCCTGCTCCTGGGCCATTTGAAAAAAAGGGGTAAACTGTACCTCCGTGTTTTTAGCACACAATGAGTGCTCCACTCCACTCCTACAAGCGTGCTCCTCGACCGCTGCCTCAAAAGAGAACTCAGGCAGCAGCACAATGCCCCCTCGGCAACTCCATTGCCGCTCTCCCCCACGGCTGCTCCGCCATGTTCCCCGACTCCGCCTCCAGCCTTGCTGCCTCGTTGATCCACACTCGGCTCCGGGAGCTCCCTACCTCCGTGAAACCTCCGATAGCTCTCTGAAATGCTCAAAACCCCAATAAACTCTTGCTGGATCACAAAATTAGACCTACGCGGTTAATACCACATACACTAGCAACTTTCACCACTTTCACCACCGCTCGCCTTCCGAATCACGTCAACTTCACCGCAAACCTCCGTGATCACCCACGAACCGTCGCTAGCCGGCCACCATGTTTTCCTCCGCGCACTGCACTCATGGTAATCTTCCTTTCAGGTTCTGCTATGCCGGACTCTCGGAAA
Source organism: Lissotriton helveticus (assembly GCF_964261635.1). Classification (NCBI taxonomy): domain Eukaryota; kingdom Metazoa; phylum Chordata; class Amphibia; order Caudata; family Salamandridae; genus Lissotriton; species Lissotriton helveticus. The sequence goes on along the minus strand of NC_136059.1, from coordinate 2,005,612,020 downwards.
GAGGCTAATATAGCTTTGATTCCTAAACCTGAAAAGTCATTAAAAATGCTGACTCATACAGGCCTATTTCTCTTTTAAATGCCGATTACAAGCTGTTCACAAAGGTCATAGCAGGGAGGTTAAATGGAATTATGTTGAATATGGTTCACAAAGACCAGAAGGGTTTTTATTGGTTCAAGAGCATTGAAAGAACTGACAATTTTTCTTATTGGTTCCATAGACATGGTTACGGATTACGATCTTCCGCTGGCAGTATTAGCATTAGATGCTGCTAAAGCATTTGATTGTGTTAACTGGGTATATTTGCAAACTCTGCTCAAACATATTAATCTGGGGGAAATTTTTTGCAGAATGTCAAAAGGTATATATAATTACCCGGTAGCTAGAGTACTGGTTAACGGGGTACTGATATGGCAGGTGAGGATTATGAGGGGTATAAGGCAAGGGTGCCCCCTGTCCCCACTTTTGTTTGATGTTTATATTGAGACATTGGTGAAGAAAATGAGGAGCTTTGAGGGTGTACTGCCTTTTAAATTCTATGATTGGAGCAGGAAAATCGGGCTCTATGCTGATGATATTGTAATGAATACAACCAATTTACAATAAACCATGAGCTGTCTTTTGAAAATAACGAACGAGTTTGGCAAAATATCAGGGTATGATATTATTAGGCAGAAAACGGAAGTCATAGCATGGAATATGGAGACAGAGGGCATCGAATGCAAAAAAGATATGTGATATTTAGGAGTCAGGATAACTCTTGAAAGAGTTAAAAAGGAAATTAGTGCTAGTCTACGAGGTTGGATGCAACTCCCACTTACACTATTTGGGTAAGTAAATTTAGTGAAGATGGTGGTTCTTCCGAACCTAACTTTTCTGTTTGAAACAATACCTTTAACCTTTAAGAAAGAATGATTGATAAAACTGCAAGGTGAAATTAGCTCTTCTATCTGGGCGTCAAAAGGTTCCTGACTAGCCTGGAAAAAGCTTAGGAGGTTAATGAAGGGGGGTTTAGCTCTTCCAGATTTGCTATTTTAAGCGTGGGCAAATGGAAGGATGTTATCAGGCACCCCTAAGAATACAGGGCTAGGTAAGATGTTTAAGGAGATGTTGAGGAAATAAAAAAGAGCAGAAAGCGGTTTTATGTTTAAGTATGCCCAGCCGAAATATTTCAAGAAAGTCAGATTAAAATTGTTAGCGGGCATGGCGGAAACTTGGTATAGAATCAGAATGTCCTTAAAAATTCAGTTTTTTTTGTAGTCAGTTGGCTCCCATTTGGGGTGCACCAGGGGTAAACAACCTTTACAACGAAACTTTTACAATGCACTACCATTACAACGCGGTCATTACAACGCAAACCATTACAACGCATTGCGCTGGGGGGCGCTCTAGGATAGGGAATAAGTTTAATTTACTATCCAACACCTTCCCTAGTGTCCACGGGGACTGGAGTTGGAATATTAAATTAAACTATTCACTATCCAACACCCAAAAGCACTATGCGTTGTAATGGATTGCGATGTAAAAAACGCGTTGTAAAGGCAGGCGTTGTAATAGCCTGCGTTGTAACGTCATACATCCGCACCAGGATCTCTGTCTTGGTCCAGAGATTTATTTGCTAGACCCTTAAAGGAGGCTGGCATTTTAATGTGGAAGCAGTTATTTCCAGAGGGTCATTTAATTTCATGGAGTTGGTGCGAACAGGAACTGTGCCCGAGGTTTTCAAGATTTAAGTACCTCCATATTCAAAGTTGGTATCTGGCGTCAGGGGAAATGATAGGAGGACTGAATGAATTAGAGGAAAAACTTGTGACCAGTGTCATGTTTAAAAAATAAATTGCACTATGGTACTGGCTGATGCTAGAGACGGAGGATGGTGCTTTCACTTTACTGGAAGATCTGTGGGGAAGATGCTTGCCAGAGACAGCGATGGTAGACTAATGGCAAGTATCAATATCTATGCTTTATAAAACAGTTAAACCTGCATATCTGAGGAGGAATCATTTCTTTACATTGCACAGGGCATATTGGACTCCACGGAGGCTGTTTAAATTTGGCTCAGGTGTAGTGGTGGCATATCCTAAGTGCAGCAGTCCAAACGAGGAGGACCTACATATGTTCCTGCATTGCCCGAAGATACACTCTTTCTGGGAGGCCGTGAGTAATTGCCTCTCGAGTGTTTTAAGTACAGTCTCCTGAGTCCCCCTGGTGAAGAAAAGTGATGCTAATATGCTCATCCTGAGACTAGAGCTGACAGCACATAAAAGTACTTGCAAAATCCAAACTCATGAGCTGAACATTCTCATGTCAGCAGAGAGCATTTGACTTGTGGATTCCTTCTGACGGTATTGGTGAAACACCACTCTGTCCTATGTCATTTTAAAAGGAAAAGTTTCTCCCATGCATTGCACATCACAGTGTTTGTGCTCAAATACACCCTGCATTAGTGACAGATTGGGAGGTAATCATGCCTAAAACAAGATTTAAAAAAAAGTAAAACTTGAGCCGAATGCAATAGGTTAGCTCCGCAGTTTGTAAATGATAAACATGCCACAAATCAGAGGTGTAAAGTGAGGTTTGTGAATTCCCATGTGTAAATTGCACATAATTATAATTCATTTCAGGGAGGTGCAACTCGAAATTAAATGCAATTTACACATTTACAAAATAACTACTGGCTAGTGGTGATTAGCGGTGCAACATTTTGAGCCTGCAAATTGCAGGTCATGTTTATTTATTCATGAGTTATTAATTTTCTTTCATTTTATTGTTGCTCGTTTCATTTTTTGTAGTTTAAAATGTAACGTATGCTTGACAGAAATGTATAACTGCCCTATCATTTTGCCCCTTGATAACAGCCCACCATATAGCATTACACCCTCATACGGCTCTCCTTATCCCAATCATAAAGTAGTGTGTGAGGGGGTAATGATTGAGAGTCAAAGGACGGACACATGCAAGGGATAAAGATCGATCTAATGGTAATAGGAGGAAGAGATTGGAGTTGAATTTACCAGGGACAAATGCAAGGTCAATGTAACATGAAAGGCAGTGATAGTGAAGTCAGGAGGGAATGTGTGAGAGGGAAATAGATAGAGATAAGAAAGGAGAGAAGAGAATAACATAAACAGATGTGATTAGTAAGTGGGAGGGGAGGGAGGGCGATAGGGAAAGGAGAGAAAGCTGGAAAGGAAAGTAATGCAATAAGGATCAGGGGTTAGTCATTGATCCTATCCTGCAACAAACATCTTGAAAACGGGGATGAGGCGCTTGCAGGATTAAATACCCACCCAACCCCCAACAGCAGATGCAATGGGAAAATAGGGGGATGGCAGTGATAATCAAATGCTCAGACTGTTGCACCCTCTCCACAGATTTACACTGACTATAAATTGAGCTTCAGCCCCCAGCTTCATCTGACCCCCTTCTGCATTTGATGCTTGGTCTAAACTGACCTCGTCCCCACGCCGATGCACCTCCACTGTTAAACAGTTCAGCTTTGACAATAAATTGAGCTTGATCACCTGGACAGTTGAAAATCGGTTCTTCCGAGCATAGGCTGTTGCGCTAGGGCGCTGGGTAGTTGTGAATTTGGGACTGGGAATTTTGGAAAATCACTGTATTTGAATCGCTATTTTTATGCTGTTTTGTTTTTAATTACGCTCAAAAACTGTGCTTTTCATACCTGTTTAAGCCAGCAATTCCGGTCCCCGGTCCGCCGTGTCATGTGCCGTTTGAGCGGAGGGACAGGGAATCGAGGAGAAACCTATCTCTTGTTTTGATAGGCCAACGTCATCATTGAGACCCGCCCCCCACACCATTTAAACCCTCTCCCAGCGCGGACGCGCGCAGCTGAAAATCGGTTCTTCCGAGCATAGGCTGTTGCGCTAGGGCGCTGGGTAGTTGTGAATTTGGGACTGGGAATTTTGGAAAATCACTGTATTTGAATCGCTATTTTTATGCTGTTCTGTTTTTAATTACGCTCAAAAACTGTGCTTTTCATACCTGTTTAAGCCAGCAATTCCAGTCCCCGGTCCGCCGCGGCGTGTGCCGTTTGAGCGGAGGGACAGGGAATCGAGGAGAAACCTATCTCCTGTTTTGATAGGCCAACGTCATCATTGAGACCCGCCCCCACACCATTTGAACCCTCTCCCAGCGCGGACGCGCGCAGCGGCGTGCCGGCTGCGCGCCGAAGGCAAGCCCGTCTGTGCCCGTCCGCACCTGGCCGTTGCCTGTTGCCAGGACCCCTGCCTCTATCTATTCGGTCTTCACTCAGGTAATTGTAATTATGTTGTGCTATACTAGTGCTGATTTAAAACTCCTGAATACTGGCAGGACAGTGCGCCCAGTGTTAATTACCCCAGTAAGCGAGTCGCAAGTATACCCTTATCTGTCCTCCCAGCAGGGAACACTAGATGCTTTCTCATCAGGATCTGTCAAAAATGAGTTAAATGTGGACCCTGCTTCCAGGGCAAACACTACCTCGGATAGGGGCGATCAAAGGGAAGATGAGGCTACAACCGCTTTTTACCTCAATGCACGGTCGATACCTAAACATGTCTCTGAGGTTTGGGACTTACTTGAATCTGAGAACCCTGACCTATGTTTCTTTACAGAAACTTGGCTTCACAGCCAATCTTCATCTGATATTGCTTCCGCCTTTCCTCTGGGTTATCTTTTAACTAGGTTGGATAGGAAAGGACGGAGAGGTGGTGGCATAGCCATTGCGGCTAAGGCCCCCATTGAGATCAAGCAATTAGAATCCTTTTTAAGTCCCGTAGCAGAAATTATGATGGTCAGTATTAAAATTTCTCTTACTGAAAACTGGTGAGCTGCCTTGGTTTACAGACCACCTGGCCTTAAGACAGGATTTGTCAATTTTCTATTAGAAACAATAGTCTCACACGCTTTGGCTACGGATAATTTTATTCTGCTTGGAGATTTTAATTACCATGCTGAATGCTCCTCTGATCCTGAAACCGGGCATTTAATAAAGACAATGGAGAGTCTTGGTTTAATCCAGAGAGTAAAAGGCCCGACGCATCTAGCAGGCCATACTCTGGATTTAATGTTCACAAATCCCGCCAAATTGAGTTGTGAAGATCCCCTTCCCATGACCTGGACTGACCACCATTTGATAAAATTTAACCTCCCTTGCCAGGCTTCAGCCGCCTTGACTAATGGGGAAATAGTGCCGATTCGTCAATGGCGCATACTTACATCTGAAGCTTTCAATTCCCATTTTAAGCCATCACAGAATCTGTCTCTTTCCTTAGAGCAAAGGGTGATTTGATTTTGAATCTGCCATTGTCCATACCTTAGATATTATCATTCCGGAAAGGAATGTCAAAGCTAAATCAGTGGCCTGTCCATGGTTTACGGCCGCCCTACGAATTGATAAACAAGCCAGCCGAGCAGCCGAACGTAATTGGCGGAAAACCAAATCAGAAGAAGATAGAGTTAAGTATAAAATGCTCCACTCATGTTATACAAAGAACACTAAATTGGCCAAGAAGGCATACTTAACCCAAAGCATAAACAATTCAGCCAGTTCCAGTACAAAACTGTATAAGATACTTAAAGAATTTACTTCCCCACGTGCTGAACAGGCTCTTTTTAATCCTTCCCAAAATTGGGTTGAATCAGTGTCTGAGTTTTTTGAGAATATAATCAAATTAATTTACTCTTCTTTTCCTAATACAGACCAGGGACTACTTTCGCTAGAGCACAGCCGGAGCCCCCCACTATCTTTATCGGATTGTAATGAATCTCTCTATTTGACCGAAATTGATCCGATCACAGTCACCGAAACACTGGAGGCCTTAAGAAAAATAAAATCTGGTTCTCCTTTGGACCCTTTTCCACCTCGCCGCTGTGCTACTATTTTGCCGCTGTTAGCCAACTTCCTCACTGCTATTTATAACCCTTCCCTTGGTTGTGCCAAAAAATTGGAAACACGCCCAAGTAAAACCAATCCTTAAGAAGCCTTCGGACGACCCCTTCTTACCATCCCACTATCGGCTGATATCTCTGCTTCCCTTTTTTGGGAAAGTGTCGGAACATCTAGTGAACAAACGCCTAGCTGATTACAGAGTCGCATGGAGTCCTGGATCCCTCTCAGTCTGGTTTTCGTGCTGCTCATAGCACGGAAACAGCTGTTGTGGAGATTGTGGATAACATCAGGTTCGCGGTAGATAGAGGCGATTCAGCCATTCTTATCCTCCTGGACCTCTCCGCCACATTTGACACCATCTCCCACAGCATCCTTAAACATCATCTGTGGGAGATAGGTGTCAGAGGGGGGGCCTTAGGCTGGATTGATAACTACCTAACTGATCGCCTCTCTTCCATTCATGTCGGTTCTTTGGTCTCCAGTGGGCATCCTGTTACAATCGGAGTACCTCAAGGGTCGATCTTCAGTCCGCTTCTCTTTAATCTTTACCTAACACCGCTGGCTAAAATCATCAACTCTCACGGCTTTAGAACCGTGTCGTATGCCGACGATACCCAGCTGCTTATCACATGCGGCATGGATCCCGTCGACACTCATTCTCGTTTCAAGGATTGTATGATTGAGTTGAGCAACTGGATGAGAAATAACAAACTCCAGTTGAACGCCAGCAAGACTGAGATAATTCTGTTTGGTAGGGCGGAGAAGTGTTGGACCCACGAGTGGTGGCCCTCTGAATTGGGGGAGTGTCTTGTCCCAAAGCCAGCGGTTCGGAAATTGGGAATTATCATAGACAGCACCTTGTCCATGAAAGATCATATCACTAAATTGACAGGGACATGTTATGGAATTATGCGCTGTCTTAGGAAGATCTTCAGATGGCTCCCTATAGAAGCCAGAAAACCATTGGTCCAAGGCCTGATCATTAGCCATCTTGATTATGGTAACGCTATGTACTATGGGCTAAATGAAGATATTCTGGCAAAACTACAGACTCTTCAGAACACGGCTGCTAGATTGGTTTTAGACCTCCCACCCAGGACTGCATCTGTGCCTTGCCTGAGGAAGCTTCACTGGCTTCCTGTTCGTCAGAGGAGCCATTTTAAGATCCTGAGCATAGCACATAAATCTCTTCAAAAGAAAGGGCCCAGATATCTTCAGGATAAACTAAACTGGTATATCCCTAAGAGATCCCTGAGATCTAGTAGCAAATCACTGTTGCTCCAACCACGTGTCCGCACCGTTCGGTATGGTCAGCGCTCCTTTTCTTATCTGGCGCCTCTTCTTTGGAACAAACTGCCTCCTCACCTTCTCTTAATCTCTGAACACAAGCAATTTCGTAAGGCTTTAAAAACCTGGTTGTTTTCTAAGTAGATCCCCCTCTTGGATTTACTCTATTCTGCGCTTTCTTCGGCTGATGCTTTCTTAGGATTAACCGATATGGCTGCAAGCGCCTTGAGACCTCATGGTGAAAAGCTGCGCTCAATAAAAATCTTTGACTATGACTATGACTATGACCCTCAGTATATTACATCTCACTTTCAGCAGGGCCAGTTGAGGATGTAGGTGGAGCCAAAAGAGGAAGTGGGTGGAGCTAGTTTAGGGGGTGGGTGGAGCCGGGGAAAGTGGGTGTGGCCTTCAACAAACATTTGAGCACCTGGACTTAATATTTAACAAATTAAGCACTGGCAATGCCTTTGCAGATGTTGACGCACAGGGACATGTGTGACCCAATAGCTTGGAAAAATGACTGTCTGCTCGATTTCCTGGAATGGAGAGATTGCCTATGGCATGCTCCGGCTTTAGGAATGCCTGATTACAACAAAGCATTCTCACTGTTGTGCCACAAGAGGGAAGGTTGTGCTCTTTCTGTACTCACCCAGACACATGGAGGTGCCTATAGACCAGTGACTATTTCTTAGCTACATTAGATCCTGTAACTCCAGCGTTGCCCGGATGTCAAAAATCTGTTGCTGCAACTGGTGTCAGTATTGACCGATGTGAGAGCATTGTGATGGGTCATCCTCTTATAGTATATGTACCGCATTCAGTTGAGCTCCTGGTGACAAGAACCAAATACAGTATTTGACAAAGAACTGATTAACAAGGTACGAGCAGGTGTTGCTCGCTGCCGAGTATGTACTGACTCCGCCCTTATAGTGGTGGTTGAAGAAGCGAGGCAGATCTTGGACTCAGGAGGATCAGCGGCAGTGATCCTCCTGGATCTAAGTGCGGCCTTTGATACGGTGGACCACCGTATCCTTATCAAACGCCTCAGCAACCTAGGGATCACAGGCTCTGCCCTGGCATGGTCAGAATCCTTCTTACACTCCAGAACCTTTCAAGTCTTGGAAGGCGACACTTGCTCTAAATCGGCCCCTCTCCAGTGTGGTGTACCACAGGGCTCGTCTTTGAGCCCGACACTTTTCAACGCATATATGGCCCCACTGGAAGATATTGTCACCCCCTTTGGGAATAAATTAGTCACCTATGCTGACGATACACAACTAGTCATTTCACTCAATCAATCTGACCACTGCTCCGAGAACCTACAGTCCTGTTTGTCAGAAATTTTCGGCTGGATGAACAAATCCATGCTTAAAGTAAATGGAGACAAAACCTAGCTAATGCTATTAGGCCATGGGACCACATCTGTGTTTAGCTCTATGTGGCCCACATGCCTGGGACCAATTCCAACACCAAAAAATGAAATCAAAAGTCTTGGAGTATGGCTTGACCAAGATCTTTCGCTCAAAATCCAAGCCAAGAAAACGGCCGGGGTGTGTTTTGGCCTACTCCGCATACGGAAAATTGTGCCTCCCCTACCTCCCCACTCTAGGAGGCTTCTTGTGCAGGGTTTGATCCTCTCCAGGTTGGATTATAGCAACGCTCTATACTTGGGTGCTCCAGAAGCCACTATAAATAAACTACAACATATCCAGAACTCGGCAGCGAGACTGCTAACTGGATCTTCAACCAAGCTATCAGCAAAATCCGCCCTCAGCTCTCTCCATTGGCTGCCAATACGGGAGAGAGTCAAATTCAAATCGCTGTGCATTATGCACAAATCCTTACAGGGCAAGGGCCCCCCCATTTTGAGAAGCTTGGTCAGCCCCTATAAAGCCAATAGGGCACTTAGAGCCGACCACCTGTACCTCGCTAATGTCCCCAGAGTAAAGAAGGCTGGAACAGGAGGACGTCGTTTCTCCGTTAACACCGCAAAGCTTTGGAACTCCCTCCCCCTCAAGATTCGCATTTAACCCAGCCTTCAGAAGTTTCGCAAGCTGTTGAAAACCTTCGTTTTCCCTTAAATGTTCCGCCACTTCTGCTAGCTCTGGTCTAATCTCTTCTCTTAGCGCTGGGATGCCTATGGGTAACCACACGCTCTATAAATCCTATTCCATTCCATTCCTATATGACCCTGAAGCGTTGTGCTGGGTTACATCCAACTATCTTGTTACCTAATCAAAATGCTTATGGGGAAGATTGTAAAGACCATGACTGGCTGTCACTGAGCTTTGCACGAAGCCCAGACCTGACATTGTCGATGAGCCATTGTCTGATCCCAATCATGTCCTTTTTGTTGATGGGTCATGCTTAAGAGACAATAAAGGTAATTTAAGAGCAGCGTTCGCTAACTGTACTATCCCTGGAATGGTGGAAACTGCTTGCCTACAAGAACTACACTCTGAACAAGTGGCTGAAATCATTGCCTTGACCAGTGCATGTCAAGTTTCTGCGCAGATTTGAGTCACCATCTATACCGATAGCCTATACAGGTGTAGTGTAGTTCATGGCTTTGGACAGTAATGGCTGCAGAGAGGTCACCTAACGTCATCAGGTTCTCTGATTAGGAATGAGGAGTATGTGAGACATCTGCTGAAAGCTTTGCAACTACCAAGAGTAGTGATTATCCCCAAGTGAGCAGCCCATGGAAGGGGAGATGACTTTGTTACATCAGGGAATAGGTACGCCAATGAAGTTGCTTGTTTCTGTGCAACACATGTATGCTTTTTCAATGGGAAATATAATGGCGAGAGTATAGAGAAGGCCAACCTCAGCATAATGCTAGCTGTTGCAGATACATGGGATGAAGTCAGGCGTTTGCGAATGGAAGCCACAGACAAGGAACAAGCAGGTTGGATCAGAGCAGGTTGTGAGAAAGGAGTGATGAAGCAAAGCTTCGCATATTTTGCGACCTTGCCGAAGTCATGAACCTCGTTTATGTGTAACAAGGTAATAAGTGTACGTCTTACTAATGTTTATTTTATGTTTAAACGAGGTTTCCAGACGCTTGCCTATGTGTTTTACTAAAATAATTTACTCGAGTCACTTAAAATGTCTGCCGCTTGTATTTAGTTACTGCGCATGCGTCAGCCACACTCACGTGTCCTGACGCGTCTGCAGAGTTGGAGGGAAAATTATGCGCATGCGTAATACATAGCTTGGCCCAATGTGGTACTGCTCGTGCCACTGCTCTTGTCACTGTTTCTATGTAGCTAACATTTAGACTGCATAAGTATATTTTTATGATGATAAGTTGAAAGTACAACCCTGTGATGTGATTTCATAATGTTATTTCTATGTATTAATTTGTTCTCGCTTACTTTTCATGTACCGCGGGGAATGGGGGTCCGAACTGATTGGGAGCCATATTGAAGGTCTCTTCTGCGCATGACCAGGGAGCACTGAAAGGTGGCAACTTTGGGCAGTGGAACTCAGCCAGCTGGCAGCCACAGTCATGATGCTCCTGGGAAAGCCACCTCTGCGCTATGAGAACGGAGAATGTTGCTCCTTATATGATACATTGTAAAATTGCCATTGTCTTTCTGCACAGTTTCTCATGGGAACCCCAATCTTGCTAGGCGGTACCCAAATATGATAATGAAGCATCTAAATAGTCTATTCTGATTGGTGTGTTACCCAAATCCTACCTTAGGACCAATCCAAATTGAGGGATTCTGACACTTTGCAACATTGGGGGGTGGTACACTGTCCCAAAAGAGTATATCTACCCTGGGTTCACCTAGGGAATTGTCCGACTTGTCTGGTTTAGCTGGCCTGTCACTGACCCATCGTACTCAATAGGTGACTGAAGATACAGAGCGCTGCGGAGCACTCTGTCCGAAATTGACCATAGACTAAGGTTTTACTGAACCTTAAAGTGCTGGCAAAGCACTTTGCTGGGAGTTCGTTGACCCAATCGGGGTCTTGATCGATAGCTGCAGAGAGGGTGGAACGCAGGCGTTGCTTCCAAACTGCGGGTGTGGTCCTGTCCTGAGCGGTCCTGTCCTGAGGGTTTGCTGTCCTGTCCTGAGGTCCTGTCCTGATTCCTAATCTGAGGGTATCCTGTCCTGTCCGGGGTGGCCGTTCTGCACCTGCTGTCCTTTGAGGGGTATCCTTCCTTGAGGGTTTCCTGTCCTTAACCGACCCGTGGCCAGGGTTTGGTTTCCACACCAGTCTAGGTAAATACTGCTCTAAGTTCCTTAAAACTTGCACCTTTCTATATTTCAGTCTTTTGCTTTAATAAAAGACATCTTGCACATGTTGATTTTTCCATGCTTTGCCGCAAACTATTGAAACGTAAAGTCAATTGCATAATTTTCTTGATATGTTCTCATGTTACCCTATCTTTTAGAAATCATATTTTGCATTGCAGTTTGTCATTTTCTGATATGGTCTAGAACGACCTTACTTAGATTTTCTAAAGAATTCCTGCCTTGAATGCATAGCATATTTCCTTTGCATCTCATTATTGCATTTTAATGATTACCCTGACTTTATTTCTCTATAGTTATGTACTTTTCATTATCTTGATTATCGATTGCCTTATTCTTGTAAGTCTCATGCTTTCAGAAAACGAACTTTAGATAAACATTTTAAAACTTCCAGTTGTCCGTGGTCATTTAAACAATATTGAATGTCATTTGAAATTGCATTGAAGTCATAGGTACCCGTGTCGGTGGATGGTAAGTCGGGTACACTAAGTAATAACAGTAGGGAACACACACAATTGGTAGCAGCCCGTGAAGTCGCCTGGTTAATGAATAGTGTGAATTGAAAGTATATGGGCCCTGAAGCCGGAAACGGCGTAATCATTGGCTGGGTGACCTCGCGCGCTCTATCAGTTTTCTGGTAGATCAGAGGATGGTTAGGGACTAGCTAAAGGTTAGGTAGAACTAGTTAGACTAGTTAAGTCGGAAGCTGCTAGTACATTAATGCTGCTATAAGAGCGGCTGTTCCCAGGGGACCGATCACTCTCTTGTGAATACGCTGCTGAAATTTATGAATTATTGTATTGTTATTATTCTTGTTCTTATATTGTTATATGTATTAATCCATGCATTTGTAAACCGTATCGTTTCTTGTTGTCCGAACTCCCCGGGGAATTGAAAGGGCAAGTGGTGAATAGAATCCATTGTCCTGAGGTCACAGGCTTAAGGAAAGTTAGGTGCAGGTTAGGATAACCGGGAAGCACTAACTAGGGTTTTTCTGAATACATGTGTGAATAAATGTCAGTAACGAGGTTCATTGGCAAAATTCCCATAGTGGCGTAACCTAGTAAGGGTCACATCGGAAGAGTAGCAGGTTCATCGGAGCTTGGGTGAAAGCAAAGGGGTCCGCTGGGAAACCTTAGACTCAGATATATCCCGGAAAGAAGTGGATGAGTTTAGGGGAATAACAGGTTCACCGATGCTAGAGTGAAGGGTAGGCGGAAGAGATCTACTCGCAGCGCGTGAAAAGTAAATGGAAGTAGTTTACTTGTAGTAAAACAAAGCTATCCTGTCTAGACACTTGAGCACTGTGGCGAATGTGTATTTGTTGTAAAATAACCAAGCACTGAGCACTTTAAAAGGAAAGAAAGTTTCCGTTACCTTGTGAAGGGAGGGAGTCAGTCGCGAATCGCCTCTGACGTCACTCCGTGCCGCGCTGGGATTGGTAGAAGCAGCGGGCGGGTAGCGGGGCTGGAATTGTGAAGGAGGGGTGAAGCGCCGGAGCGTGAGAACAGTCTCACGAAGGGGCCGCGCACCCATTGGCCGAAAATACTTGAACGCGTGCACCTCATTGGTCGCACGGAATTGCAAGACGCGTTCTGATTGGAGGTGACTTTGTAAACAGAGTTAAGCGTAGAAATTGTATGTGGCACTCGTATTGTCCAGAGACTAGACCCGATCCAAGAAACCAAGGGTTTGAAAGGGATCAGTGGAAAGCTAATAGATACGATATTATGTACGGAGCTAAGAGAAAGATGTCCCTTGTAAGCAGGGTAAAGAATTTCTTCAAAACGGACAACCCGATTAAGTCTAGAGAGGGTGTTACTATCCCGGCACCGAATACTCCTGCCTCATTCATGATGTTTGACCGAGGGTACAACACCTGTGTGTGGTTGGAGAATTGGGTAAAGTACACAAAAGATGACGGAGTATTGGCTTTTCCGTTAGACGGTACCTTCAATGGTAGGATTTTATTCAATTTGAGAACCCGCATGAATGAATTACATCCCAGACCGAGACTAACGCAGTATGAGGCATTAGAGGAATGGGAAATTGAGGCTTTTGAAAGAGAGAAACCCCGAATGGACAAAGGTCTGACTAAGTGGTACCCCAGGCTGAAACAAGAGACAAGGGACAAGAGGATGAAACAGTGGAGACAGAGCATGATTGTTGAGGGTCTGTTTCCCATGATGCCAGCAGGTAACCCTTCTGGGGGAGAGAAAAGGACAGAAAAAAGTAAGCATTGGGGGGCCCTTGGGGAGTCAGACGATGAATTGTTAGATGACATTTTTACAAGAAGTCCGCCCCCTTATAATGAGGGAGCCCGACCTTCCAACGCAGGAGAAATTGCCCAACGTCCATCTATTAAGGAGGAGGACAGATCCCTATGTAGGGGGGGAGGGGGCCAGGTATTGCCCTAATTTGGGAAGCCCGAGCCCCCGGAGGTACGAAATATATATCCCAGTATGCCCATGAACCCGGAGGAAAAATATTCCTGTGAAAAGCTCTTTTTCCCCAGACCTCTTTATGAAAAGGAAGAGAAGCCATTAAGTTCAGGGGTACCCTTTTTGCAGCCTCCATATGGGAAAGAGCGTAGGTCATTTGGCACAGGAACTTTGTTCCCGAAACCAAATTATGGTGGGGGTCCAAGTGAAACGCATCCTACTGCCCCGAGTCTTACCCCTCACTTGACCCCACAGATGATACCTGACCGGACATTAGGAAGAGTACTAGATGAAAGGGAGCAAGAGGCCCTAGCTAGACAGAGGACAGAAATAATTCAGAAGATCTCCCAGTTAAATACCAGTCCTGAAGCTTTGACTATTCCGGTAACAATCGGACCAGTGGTTCCGTTGTACGGGAATAGTCAAGGAGGTCTGAACCCTCCGGTTATGAACCCGATAATGGCCCCGCCGAGGCAAGAGCCCCTACTGATAGACGATCAGTCCAGTGAGTGTGAGTCCGAAGTGGTGTTCTTGGATCTACCAAACAAACAGACCGGAAAGGGAGTGCAGAAGAGGCATAATCCTTTTGATACAAAAGAAATTAAATTAGAGTCAGCAACGGGTACCAGGAGTGTCTCTTTGGTAACGCCGGAAGAAATTGAAAATTGGAGTCGGGAATTAGAAAAACAGGCTCCGCAAACGAAACCTTTAGACCTCTACAAACTGAGAGTAGAAATAGAGGAATTAATGGCAGGAAATGTGGGGCTAGACAGACTGAACACCTATTCTGAAGAAGAGTTGCTGTTTATGTGTAAAAGTCTTACCAGGAGTACTAGGGTGCTCCACGAAAAACTGACAGACACCGCAGCTAGTATGGGAATAGATATATCCAGATCAAAGCCCTTGCAGAAACCATACCGAGCTGAGTTCTCAGACAAAGATTTAGAGAATTTGAATGTGTCAGGAAGAAAGTCGCAGATTAAAGAGTTGCTTGCAGTTTTGCAAAAATGGGGAGACGTGGAAAAATGGAAAACGAGGTGGGCACATAAGAAAGAGGAGGCCCGCTCCAGACAAGCTACCCCTGAGTTCCCTCTGAGAGAAGTAGACAAGCCCGAAACTTTATGCCCCATGCGCGAAGTACCCGGTGGGAGGTATGTGCACGTTCCGTGGTCCAGACAGGATATTGTGTCCTTTACTAACGATTTCCCGAAATTGCGGGAGAAGCCAGTTGAATGGTACCGGCAAGTGGAAAGGTTTGTAAAGGTGCAGAAATGCCTGTGGAAAGACCTGGATGGGTTTTTCGACATTGTGGTCCCGGTCGATCTATGGACCGAGTGTAAAATAGCCATAGCCTGGCCTAGTGAGGAATACCCGAGAGATGAAAAAACAGGGGAACCATCGAAAGAAGTGATGAGAAAATATGAGCAAGTAATTCAGCATCTGAAACTAAAGGTCCCAGCAAAGGAAACTGATTGGACCAGGATAGATAGAACAACGCAGGAAAGAGAGGAGACAGTGCACTCCTATTATGAAAGGCTGTTACAGGTGTTTAAAACATACAGTGGTATAGATAACATCGAGATGAAGGACATGACGCACTTCATTTACAGGTTCGTAAATGGTTTAAGACCTGAAATTTGTCAGTGGATAAAAGATAACAAAATATGTTGGCACTCCAAAAAGGTAGATGAGGTCCTGCGGTACGCAAAGTACTGCGAGGACGAGATGGCAGAAAAGAAAAAGGCTCTCAAGGAAAAGGTGATGTGGGCTCAGGTGAAGCTCGCAGAGCAGCAGGAAAAGCAGTTGAGTAACATGGTCAAAAATGCTAAGAATGAAGGCCCTGGGGGAGGGGGAGGAGGCAAGCCCCGGCCCAAAATGAGCAGGGAGGAGGCTATGAAGAAATTTCCCTGCCATCAGTGCGGCGAAATTGGACACTGGCGTAACGAGTGTCCTTACTTGCCCGAAGATAACCCCAAAACTCCTGATTTAACTCCACAGACGCAGAAAGAGAGACCAAGAAAGACTCAACCACAGGTAAAAACAGTTCAGGTGCCCCGAGCACCAAAGCAAGTATACAGGGGAAAACAGGCAGAAGGAGATGAGATAGAAGTCTGGGAAAGCAATGAGAACAGAAATGCAGCAACTTCGCAGTATCTTCTAAATGATACCTTCCTTTGTGATGACCAGTACTGACGGGGCCTGAGAGGGGAGGACGAGGAGTGCGTACTTGGCGCCTCCTTGCCGGTAGACCAGTCCGGACCATACATTGAAGGAAAGGTTGACGGAAACGATGTCACCTTTCTGTTGGACACTGGCGCTACCCGTTCTACTGTGAGAACAGTGGACGTTCCAAACCTACCCCTCTCGGGAGAAGCCATCCAAGTAGTGGGTGTATCTAATCAATTGATTAGTACTCCTGTTACCAAGCCCATGGAGATCTCAATTGGAAACTTTAAGGAAATGCATAGATTTGTCGTGTGCGACACCAGTCCAGTGAACTTACTGGGACGTGACTTGCTGTGCAAAATGAACTGTACCATCTTTTGCACACCAAAAGGTGTTGAAATCCAGACCCCAGATGAAGACGGCATTTATAAATTAATGTTAGTCCGCCCTGACTCGGAAATTAAACGAATGACCATGCAGGATTTACCCCCAGAACTACAAGAAGCCGTGAAGCCAGAGGTGTGGGACTTTACTGGGAAAGATGTAGGGTTGATGAAAAATGTGGACCCCATACAGATAGCAATAAAGGACAATGCAGTATACCCCAATACTAAACCCTACAGAATGAATGCAGAAGTGAAAGCTGGTGTTGCTGTGGAAATACAGAAATTGCTAGAAGGAAACATCATACAGGAAGTAATGAGTAGCCCATGTAACTCTCCGATTATGGGCATCAAAAAGCCTAGTGGCAAGTACAGAGTAGTACAGGATCTACGAAAAGTCAACAAAATAGTAGTTCCCTGTTGCCCTATTGTCCCGAACCCAGCAGTGATTCTGTATCAGATTCCCTGGGATGCTGAGTGGTTCACAGTGATAGACTTGTGTCATGCATTCTTTTCCATTCCTTTGCATCCAGATAGCAAATTTCTTTTCTCATTTGCCTTCGAAGGTCACGTGTATTGCTGGAACCGGGTCTCTCAAGGGTATACAGAGAGCCCCTCTATCTTTAATCAGATCTTGAAAAAATGTTTGGAAACTTTAGTCCTACCTGGGAACTCTGTCTTAGTGCAATATATAGACGACCTCTTGGTGGCGTCTAAAAGTCATAAGGATTGTGTGATTGACACCATTGCCCTACTGAATCACCTGTGTGAAAAGGGACATAAAGTGTCCCCTGACAAGTTACAGTTTTGTGCAAAATCGGTGAAATATCTGGGGCACCAGATAGAAAAAGGTGTCAGAAAAGTGACATCGGAAAGAGTGAGGATAATTCAAAAGATGCAGTTGCCCCGTACTCAGAAAGAAATAAGAATGTTCCTGGGTGTGATAGGATACTGCAGGCAGTGGATTCTGGGATTTGCAGTCCTAGCCAGGCCCTTGATAAAAATGACTAAGAGAGGAACACCCGAAATTGTAGAATGGGATGATGAAAGCTTAACAGCCTTCACCAAACTACGAGATTGTCTGTGTACTGCTCCTGCATTGGGGATGCCAGACTATTCCAAAGAGTTTGCCCTATTCTGTGACACTCGCGATAATTGCGCATTGTCAGTCCTAACTCAAGAACATGGCACTACAAGAAGACCTGTGGCATACTTCTCTGCCACCTTAGATCCAGTGGCTGCTGGATTACAAGGTTGTCTGAAAGCAGTAGCTGCCACCTGTGCCAGTTTAGAACAGAGTGAGTCAATTGTCATGGGACATCCGGTAACTGTGTATGTTCCGCATGGAGTGGTAATTTTGTTGACCAGAACAAAAATACAGTATCTCACCCCTAGTCGGCTGACTAAATATGAGAGGATTCTTGTGGGTGCTGCAAATGTAAACATTGTCAGGTGCAGTATTCTGAACCCAGCCACCTTACTCCCCGACCCAAAGGATATGGAAGGGGGGGTGGATGATGAACATGATTGTATTGATCTAACAGAATTCAACACCAAGCCACGCCCAGACATAAAAGAAACGCCATTGCCTGAGCATGACAAAGAATTATTTGTAGATGGTTCATGTCTAAGGCATGAACAAGGAGGCCTGAGTGCTGCCTATGCAGTAGTGTCCCTAGAGAAAATTGAGGAAGCAGGTTATCTATATCACATCAAGTCTGCACAAGTAGCCGAATTGATTGCTATGATAAAAGCTTGCCAAATTGGGAAGAACATACGCATAACAGTGTATACTGACAGTCAGTACTGTTATGGGGTTGTGCATGACTTTGGCCAGTTGTGGCTGCAGAGGGAGTTCCTGACTTCATCGGGTACCCCTATTCGAAATGGAAAAGTTATTCAAGACCTTTTAGAGGCAATCCAGTTACCAAAGGAATTGGCAGTGGTAAAATGTGCTGCTCATAAGAAGAGCATGGACAAGGTATCACTGGGAAACGATTATGCTGATCGAGTGGCCCAATGGTGCGCAAGAGATCGGTATATCGTAAATCCAAAACGAGGGGGGCCAGGAACCAGCTGCCAACTTCAGGTGTTTGAAGAAGTGCCTACATGGGATGAGGTGAAAGAGTGGCAGCAGGCGGCACCTTGGCAAGAAAGAGAGAAGTGGAAGGAAGATGGATGTAGACCAAGACGTGTGGATGGTGTCATTATAGGTCCAACTGGTATGCCTGTGTTACCTAGACACCTACTTAGCGCAATGGCGAGGTTGATACATGAAGGATCACACATTGGTAGGGACGCCATGATTCTAGTGTTCCAACAGACTTGGTACAGTAAAAAGTTCAGGAAAGTAGCAGAGTCCCTATGCCAGAGGTGCCTGTCATGTCAAAAGATGAACCCAGGGAAGAAGACTGTAGTGGAACTGGGGAAAATTGGGAGGTCCGGGGGTCCCTTTGTAAGGATACAGGTTGATTTCATCACCATGCCCCATTGTGAAGGGAAACGATATGTCCTTGTCATGGTCTGTTTATTTTCAAAATGGATGGAAGCTTTCCCTACTCCCAAAAATGACGCAAAAACAGTAGCTAAGTGTTTATTAAAAGAACTGATACCTAGATTCGGGGTGCCAGTCACTATTGAATCAGATCAAGGCTCACATTTTCATAATGACGTCATCGATGAACTCTGTAAGGCCTTTGGAATTGCACAAAAGCTACACTGTGCCTACCGTCCAGAGGCTTCTGGAGTGGTGGAACAAATAAATGGAACTATCAAAAACAGACTAGCAAAACTGTGTGATGCAACTAAATTGAACTGGGTGAAGGCCCTGCCCTTGGTCCTAATGGGACTCAGAAGTATTCCTGATCGCAAAACAGGCCTAAGTCCCCATGAAATAATTATGGGAAGGATAATGAGACAAGCATGGGTACCAGGAAGCAAACTGTTGAGTATTACTGATGATTTGGTACTTGAATACTGCAAGAGATTGGGTAACCAAGTGCGTTCTATCTCTCGCCAGATCGGAGAAGACGCCATCCTCAATCCAACGACTCCTCTCCACAAACTGGTCCCGGGGGACTGGGTGAAGATAAAGAAGCATACTCGGAAGAACTGCCTGGAGCCAAGGTGGGGAGAAAAACGTCAGGTGATTCTGGTTACTACCACAGCAGTCAAGTGTGCCGGGGTTCCGCGTTGGATACACGCCAGCCACACCCAGAAGGTACCACCAGACGAAGTGCCTGAAGCAGAAGGACGTCCAGCAGAGGACTCTGCAGGAGCCAGACCAGAAGTAGCTGACAACGTACAGCCCAGTACCAGTCAAGCTGCAGAATCAGCAGACGTTGGCCCAAGAATAGTTGACAACGAACTACCAGGAGCCCAGCCTGCTGAAGGGGTCCAAGAAGCTGAGCCACAAGTAGCTGAAGACGAGCTGCCAAGCATATGGCCAGAAGAGTGGATTCCATTGATTGACCTCACTGAAGACCCTATTCGAACAAATGAAAGACTTTGGGAAGGTAGAGAGTGGACTAGTCAGGAAAAGCAAGGCATAGGCGAAGAGCCTCAGAATCTTGAGATTCACATCAAAACTGAGGAAGGAGAAGGTCAGACAGGGACAGACCACGTGATTGATACAGAACAAGTGAATAAGACTGAACAAGTGCCCGATACTGAACAAGTGAAGGATCTTGAACAAGAGAGGAATACAGAACAAGTGATTGATACTCCTCCACTGACACCTGATATCGGGAAGGGACAGACTAGACATAGTGTAATAGTTCGAGCAGAAGAAAGTCCAGAGATCGAAGTGCTTGAACAGGATCAGATAGAATTAGAAGAACGTGTTCAGGAAACAGAATCAGAGACACTCGAAGAGCAAACACACAGTATACCTGAACAAGGCCAGATTAGTACCCAGGCAGAAGAAACAGATGCTAGCCCTGGAATTAGTCAGATAGAAGAAGAAGAAACTGAAGCAGAATTGCCACAAGCTAATGAAAATAAGAGGGCAAGAGAAGGAAACGAAGTCCAAGTACCAACCAAAAGACTTAAGAAAAGAAAGCATCTTGAGCCTAAATACATAAAGAAATTGAGATTGAGAATAAAAACAGTAGAAGAAAAACGTGCAGAAGAAAGGAGAAGTGCTCGTATAGCAGAACAACCAGAAGACTCTTCCAAAAGAAGGAGTGATCGGATAAAGAGACAAAACAAAAAGTACAAGTCACCTGAATGGACACTGGTGTTAGAAGAACTTGAAGATCTCGATATCACTGACGTAAGCGACGGAGAGCCCGTCCCTGAGTACTCTGACGAAGAGGAAGAAGAGCCACCGTGAATTTGCACAAAGTAAGATACTTGTGTAAAGACACAAAGAGGGGTTGACAAACTTCTTCTGAAGCCAAAATGTCTGATTCAAACGTGAATGGTAGACCCAGTCGCAGCTGTTGCAAAACATGCTGTAAGGTATGTGTCTGTAGTATAGTTGTCCTGATATTACTGTGGATAGGACTAACAATTTTCATTCCCTTTGCTGTAAGCAAAGATACTAATATTGTCCCTACTGAAATTGTAAATACTGACAGTGAAGAGCTGACAACACAGAGTGTAGCTAGACATGAGAGAGCACTGAGACAAACAAAACAAGACTTAGAAGCATCAGATGAGGAAGAACTACACTATCATAGAATCAAAAACAGGACACGCTTAAATGTTTTCGCAAACTTGTTAATACACTATGTAGAGACTATGGAAATTGAAGATTGCTATGTCTGCATGAAGCTACCTACTTCTGTGGCTGAAGGCGTGACATACCATCACTTGCCACTGACATACGGAATTTCCTGTAGCATTTTAGCTAGTTTATTTTACAAAAGAGGACCGTTACAGTACTATTACTCTAACAATGACGTGATCTTTTCTGAGCTTCCTATACGTGGGAACTTGAATCCTGTACATACCAAAAGTGACGCAATACGATACATGGGAGATTATTTCCTGACTATAGGTAACATTGACATAGCGGACGCACACAGAGATAACTTGACTTGTTCTTTGCATGAGCAGGAAAAGATGTTCCTAAACATGGCAGAGAAAAGGAGAATTAAAATACAAAAGAAGGCTAATGACGAAAGTCAGAAAAAGCCAAAGTGGGCAGAGAACATGGAAGGCACCTCAACTGGTGGGGCGGGTCCTGCTCTGTTGCTGGATTTTGAAAAGAAAGGCAAGCTATGTCTTCACCGCGAGAAGACTAGCTATTATAATAACATTTTCATTGGTTCCAGTGAATGCGAACATAATTACAAGGTAATTGGAGGTTGGGGTTTCAAAAATGGGTCAGAGCCTGTGTTTCCTGGAATTTATTATATTTGTGGGGACAAGGCTTATTTCAAATTGCCGGATCACTGGTATGGAAGTTGCTATTTTGGCATTGTCTTCCCGAAAATATACCATGTGAATGGAGTTGCTGGAAGCAGTGAAAATACTAATGGCTTAGTGCGTAGTAAAAGAGAAAGCATAGGTGAAATAATGGGTAGTATTTTCAGTGCACTGATACCTGGAGTGGGAGTGGTTCTGAACACTCACAGAATTTGTAAATTGTCTACTATAGTGGATGTATTGTCTACTGAGACAGCTCATGGATTTCTGATGGTCAACACCGAAATGGTTGCGATCAGATCAATGGTTTTGCAGAATCGACTTGCTCTTGATACCTTATTGGCGAAAGAGGGCGGAGTCTGCCGGATGTTGAAGGCGCAACATTGTTGCACTTATATTCCGGATAAAAGTGTACAGATCAAAAGATATGTGAAAAATATTACTAATTTGGCAAAGGAACTCAGACCACTCGAGGTTGATAGTGCCTGGAAGAGACTGGTAGATGGTCTCTCAAATGTAGGTCATTGGTTCGCTAGTATAGGTAAAGGCTTATTGCTCAAAGTACTGATGCCAATTGGAATTATAGGTCTCATCCTATTTTTCATATTTGTCTGTTGCAAATGCCGCAAGCACACAAAGAAGTATGAGGTGAATGCGAGAGAAGTAAATACAAGAGGAGTGAAACGGAGTGTGGATGAGCTCGAATTAGAAGAGGTGAATGATCAGATATACAAAAAGGTGAAGACTTCTCACCCTACCAAAACTGAAAGAGAAAAGTTGGAACGCTTGCTGGAAGAGATAGAATTGTATAAAGTGTGAAAGAAAGTTGGCATCTGGTTCCATTTATTTTGTGATGATAGTAAATATCATCAAAGAGGGGATTGATGAAGCAAAGCTTCGCATATTTTGCGACCTTGCCGAAGTCATGAACCTCGTTTATGTGTAACAAGGTAATAAGTGTACGTCTTACTAATGTTTATTTTATGTTTAAACGAGGTTTTCAGACGCTTGCCTATGTGTTTTACTAAAATAATTTACTCGAGTCACTTAAAATGTCTGCCGCTTGTATTTAGTTACTGCGCATGCGTCAGCCACACTCACGTGTCCTGACGCGTCTGCAGAGTTGGAGGGAAAATTATGCGCATGCGTAATACATAGCTTGGCCCAATGTGGTACTGCTCGTGCCACTGCTCTTGTCACTGTTTCTATGTAGCTAACATTTAGACTGCATAAGTATATTTTTATGATGATAAGTTGAAAGTACAACCCTGTGATGTGATTTCATAATGTTATTTCTATGTATTAATTTGTTCTCGCTTACTTTTCATGTACCGCGGGGAATGGGGGTCCGAACTGATTGGGAGCCATATTGAAGGTCTCTTCTGCGCATGACCAGGGAGCACTGAAAGGTGGCAACTTAGGGCAGTGGAACTCAGCCAGCTGGCAGCCACAGTCATGATGCTCCTGGGAAAGCCACCTCTGCGCTATGAGAACGGAGAATGTTGCTCCTTATATGATACATTGTAAAATTGCCATTGTCTTTCTGCACAGTTTCTCATGGGAACCCCAATCTTGCTAGGCGGTACCCAAATATGATAATGAAGCATCTAAATAGTCTATTCTGATTGGTGTGTTACCCAAATCCTACCTTAGGACCAATCCAAATTGAGGGATTCTGACACTTTGCAACATTGGGGGGTGGTACACTGTCCCAAAAGAGTATATCTACCCTGGGTTCACCTAGGGAATTGTCCGACTTGTCTGGTTTAGCTGACCTGTCACTGACCCATCGTACTCAATAGGTGACTGAAGATACAGAGCGCTGCGGAGCACTCTGTCCGAAATTGACCATAGACTAAGGTTTTACTGAACCTTAAAGTGCTGGCAAAGCACTTTGCTGGGAGTTCGTTGACCCAATCGGGGTCTTGATCGATAGCTGCAGAGAGGGTGGAACGCAGGCGTTGCTTCCAAACTGCGGGTGTGGTCCTGTCCTGAGCGGTCCTGTCCTGAGGGTTTGCTGTCCTGTCCTGAGGTCCTGTCCTGATTCCTAATCTGAGGGTATCCTGTCCTGTCCGGGGTGGCCGTTCTGCACCTGCTGTCCTTTGAGGGGTATCCTTCCTTGAGGGTTTCCTGTCCTTAACCGACCCGTGGCCAGGGTTTGGTTTCCACACCAGTCTAGGTAAATACTGCTCTAAGTTCCTTAAAACTTGCACCTTTCTATATTTCAGTCTTTTGCTTTAATAAAAGACATCTTGCACATGTTGATTTTTCCATGCTTTGCCGCAAACTATTGAAACGTAAAGTCAATTGCATAATTTTCTTGATATGTTCTCATGTTACCCTATCTTTTAGAAATCATATTTTGCATTGCAGTTTGTCATTTTCTGATATGGTCTAGAACGACCTTACTTAGATTTTCTAAAGAATTCCTGCCTTGAATGCATAGCATATTTCCTTTGCATCTCATTATTGCATTTTAATGATTACCCTGACTTTATTTCTCTATAGTTATGTACTTTTCATTATCTTGATTATCGATTGCCTTATTCTTGTAAATCTCATGCTTTCAGAAAACGAACTTTAGATAAACATTTTAAAACTTCCAGTTGTCCGTGGTCATTTAAACAATATTGAATGTCAGTTGAAATTGCTTTGGCTGCCTTTCCTTTTACAGCTAGGCCCCTGATCCATTGAAGTCATAGGTACCCGTGTCGGTGGATGGTAAGTCGGGTACACTAAGTAATAACAGTAAGGAACACACACAATTGGTAGCAGCCCGTGAAGTCGCCTGGTCAATGAATAGTGTGAATTGAAAGTATATGGGCCCTGAAGCCGGAAACGGCATAATCATTGGCTGGGTGACCTCGCGCGCTCTATCAGGAGAGAATGACATTTGGGTTTTAGTTGATGGCAGGGCAGTATTACCTGATTGTCTGATACACCTAATGGCAAGGCAAATTCATGGAGCAGCTCACATAGTAAGGGATGCAATGATGAGATTGTTGAGACACACTTGGTTCAATCTAAGATTTTGTGTGATTGCAGAAGCAGTGTGTCATCGATGTTTGTAGTGCCAACAAATTAATGCTGGAAAGAAGACTGTTGTTGCCTTGGTTCACATTGGCAGGTCAGGGGGTCCCTTAAATCAAATACAAATGGATTTTGTTGAGGTGCCTGTGTGTAATGGGTTGAGATGCAGCCTGATAGTTGTGTGCATCCTTTCTTGATGGGTTGAGGCATATCCAATTAGAAGGTATGACAGTCTCACAGTAGGGAAGTTAATATTGAGAGATTGTGTTCCTAGATTCGGATTTCCAACTACATTGGAATCAGATAAAGGGACCCACTTTCACAACAAAGTCATCAAATTGTTGTGCGCTGCCTTGAGTGCAGATCAAAGACTGCATTGCAGTTACAGGCTGAAAGCATCAGGAATGGTGGGGCAGATTAACAGTACTTTGAGAGAGAGACCAGCCAATCATGTGAATCAACATCTCTGAAGTGGCCTGATGCGTTGTCTTTGGTTCTAATGAGTCGGTGCAGCATTCCTGACAGGAGAACTGGGTTGCTACTACTGGGAAAAGCAATGCTCTTGCCTGCTGTGCATGCCACTGCATTATTAAATATCACCGATGACTTGACCCTTGACCACTGTAAAGGATTGGCTGATGTGGTTCGTACTGTGTCTCATCAGGTTAAAGCAACAGCTGCACAGACTTCAAAGGACCTCTGTCATGACCTGAACCCAGGGGACTGGATGCTCATCATGAAACATGGGCTAAAAAACTGTCTTGACCTTCAGTGGCGTGGATCATATCAAGTGATACTGGTGAAGAACACTGCTGTGAAGTGCGGTGGATACCGGACTGAGTTCATGCTTCCCAAACACGACTAGTCACAAGTCCCTCCGATGAAACAGCTCCTTTCCCAGATGTATTTCCAGCCATGAACGAAGGGTCATGGGAGAGGGCAAGCCAAGCCAAGCTGTAGAGATTCCTGAAGAGGATGGATACCCACCAGATCAAGCTCATGGGGGTCAAGCTACACAAGGCCCTGGTATAGACTCTGAGGGAGACAGTAACATTGCAAGTGTTATAGAGTCTGACTCAGCAGAAGAGACTGACATGAAGAATTCTCATGTGCAGTTAAGGAAGAAGGATGCTGCAGATGAAACGTGGCCTGTAAGACAGAGGAGGAGAAACCTGAGACTTGCATCCAAAGGAGAACTAGCACCAATACGTGAATCTTCAGAGTCTGATCTGACTGAATCTGAGCAAGCCACAGGAAGTGCTAGGATGTCCAGGAGAGCTTGAGTCCCATGTTGGGGATATTTTTTTACAGAGTGGACTTATTTGGTTACAAATGTCAGGGAGATCGAGGTCTGAGATTTCAACACTGATTGTCGAGATCTTGTTGAGAGTTCCTGGAAGCGAGGCTAATGCACTTCTGTTATTGACTGGGCCTTTTACACCAAGGTTAAGTGACTTACGGACTCTGATTTTGGAAGACATTGAATTCCCATGGCTCGGAGCTCCACAATCTCCTCAAGAGATTGCAGCATTGAGAGCTGAATTGTTACAATGGCCATTGAGGGGATTGATCTCATAAGGGATGTAAATTTAACTTTTGAACTGTAAATATGTTGCTTGAAAGAGGATAATCTCGACCCAAGCGCAAGAAGAATAAAAGTCAGGACTTTTCATCTAGAAGAAGAAAGAGGACTAGGGAAGTATTTCAATCTGTGTCAATACTATACAAGAGACTGTTGAAAAGAATTCCCAAGGTTTCAAAGAAAGTTGCTCAAGAACTCTGTTACCCATAAATTAGAGGCAGAGAAGAGAGAATCTGTGTGTTGATCCTCTCACAAACTGTAATCCGAGCTACTGTGAAAAATTAGCCTGGAAATTTGTCTCATGGGCACAAATGTATTATAAGTACACTTATTGTAGGATTAATTGTAGTAATAGCTGTAGTTATTATTGAGTCCATTTTAAGTGCACACTAAGCTGAGGAACAGGGAGTGGGGGTACATTGGTCATCCACACCAACCACTGCTGCCTCATAAGAGGGTACACTAGGATCTGAGAAAGGCTTAATAGAGCAAACTAGTCGCTTTCTTCATGTAGATTTATTTAATGGTTTTTACACTCTGAATGCCTTTGCTAAGCTGCTGTACATTGATACTATGGAAGTGAGAGATTGTTATGTGTGCATACAATTACCTGTTTCAATGGAGGAGGGGATTCGCTACCATCACCTCCCCTCGACATATGGTATTAGTTTTAGTTTACTCCTTGGTATGTTTAATGGGAAAGGCCATGAGTACTACTTCTCAAATTGTGATGTGGTACTCTCAGAAATACCAGTTTATAAACATTTACAACTATTATAAGCAAATAGAGAGAAAGGAGAAGTATGTTGCACCTACAGTAACATTAGACACTGCTTACGTGCACAGACATAACCTAACCTGCATACTAACAGACATAGAAAAGAAATTCATAGATCAAGTAGAAGAAAGACGCAGGGGATTTGTTGTTAAGTCTAATAACAAAGGCAAAAATCTTGAGTGAGCCAAATAATAATTAGCTACATCAAGATTAGAAAGGTATCTACTATCATGAACAAGTTAGGGAAATGGTTTCGATAAGCGTAATGCAGATGCAAAACTGTCTTGCATTAGATGTGTTACTGGCAAAATAGGGTGGAGTTTGTTGAATTCTAAAGGTACAACAGTGCTTAACTTATATCTCTGATAGAAGTAAAGATCTGAGGGATATAATAAGCTATATCACTGATATACATCATGAAATACAAGGTCTAGCAGCTGAGGGAGTTTTGGATAAGATTGGATAGGGATTTTGTGCAATTGGATGTTAGTTTGAAAATTTAGGAAGAGTAATCTTTGGAAACATCTTGAAGCTAATAATCATTGTTGTCATCTGTGTTATTATCTTGGTTGGGATGATAAAAGCATACAATTGGAACAAGGCGAGAAAAGTGGAAAACTCTTTAAAAGGAAATAGAGAGAAGGGTGGAAAGACAGCAGGACAGTCATTACGAAGATTTTAAGATATTGGAGTGGTTCAGACAGAGGGGATTAGCTGCGACATCTGTTTAGATCAGTATTCTTCAGGGATTTTGGAGTATTTTATGATGACTTAAAGCTATCAGTGGGGGAACTTATAAAGTGGAAACCACATCTTATTGTAGGGGTGCATTACTATTAGGACTCCCAGTTTTCAGTTTTTACTGATTTTTACAGATAAATACAGACAGAAAACAATTTGTTTCCTGTCTGTATTTATTTTTAAAAGCAGAAAAATACAGAAAATGTTGCTTTTTGTGAGTAACTTTCAACACTGTCCTTCATGAATTTCAATCAACATCTGAGCAGCTTGGGAAGTTAAAAAACAGAATGAGATTTACTTAAATGTAGGCATATGTTAACATATATTTGTTTGGATTGCTAATTACATGTTGGTGTAGTTTTCTGCTATATTGGCTGCCTAATTTGCTAAAATGCAACAGGCATTAAAGTATGAGTGCATATTTATCAAGTTAAATAAATGTCGAAAACACAATGTTTAGATTCCATTTATTATTAAAATACAAAATAAATACGGATAAAATACCAATAATATGGGAAAAAAATAAATATGGATAAATACAGATGGAAATGTTGCAAAATTAAACACCATAAAACCGGGAGCCCTAATTATAATCACATTTAGACTGCACCCGCATATAGGCTTTTGTTGTATTAATGTAAAGTGTTAGAATCGTGAAGTGTATTAACATGGAAAGGTGATGTATTTTTGGCCACTGAAAAGTAACAGGGAGAACTTGCGTAGAAAATGAATGCAACTTGCAGAAAACATTAACATGAAGAATTCATGTTGTGCAACTGACTACTGCTTATGTATTAAATGTGCCTATCAATCGTGTCATTTCGCATATATGTAAATTGATTAATTGAGCGTGCTTTATTCTTATGCAAATTCGTAAAACTTATATGATGCTTCCTTATGTTAGCTGAATTTTGTAGGCCTCAAATGCATTTTCCTGAAAACTCTTGCTCTAGAATTAACAGTTTAAACTTAATGTACGTTGTGGAATTTTTTCTTTCTTACATTTTGTGCTGCAGGTGAAAGAAGCACTCTCATTAGCTAGAAAAATGTTTTTGTTTTTACCAGTCAGGCAAGGAGGGAAGAAGTTACAATTGTGTGGTTTAATTCGGAAGGTTGTTATGCTTCACACAGGAGAAGGCCTGAGAACCAAGGACAAATTGTATCAAGAGAAGAACACCATTGTACTGTGGAAAATGACCTTCAGGACTGTACCCAGAGCAGATGGCGTGACTTGCACGGAATCCTGGGAATGCTAACCACAAATAATGTGTTGTTGGTAGTAGGGAAAAGCCCACTTCTTACTTGCCTTCAGAGAGAAAGCATCTTAAAATGAGCTCCCTCTTGGTAGCTTTATGCTACTTGACCCATTAATTGTGGAGAGAAGTCTTAGGAAGACTCTCCATGCTGGCATCTTTTATCCCTTCTTCTGAAAAGGCGTATGTCACCTTAGTGCTACAGTGGCATACAGTTTATGCTTTTTAATCATCAACCCACTATACAGGGAAACTTGGACTTATGCTTTCTGATCTTTTGCATTTTACTTCTTGAAATGATTGTACTGCTTATGTTGGATTGTCTAAACTGGATACGCAGATTTGGCTTCATGCTAATTCTGATATATTTCTACACTCTCGAATTGAGGTGCCACTTTGTTCAGTTATTTTTGGCTTTGTAATAAATCAGATAACTTTAAGTAGTTGTCTGTGGTTACTACGTGCCCAAGAGAATTATTGACTAATTGATTGGCCTCTTAACGCCTTTTCTCCCCTTTACACTTTCATAGTGTGAAAAAGAACCATCAAGTTGTGACTCTAGACAGGTCTAGAACTTATGGGCCATGTCCTTTCCATCGGAAAGAGCTTTGTACTGACCAGACACACCAGGCCGTGTGCACTGCTCTACTGATGCTCCAGAAGGTCATCCAATTCCCTCAAAGGGGTGCCTCTTTATGTCGCTCACACAATCATTGCCTTTCTGGTCTGATAAAAGAAGAGTTGAGGAGTGGTTGCCCTGTTTACCAAACTGCAGACCAGTAGGGGATGAGAGTACTCTCAAAGTGGTGTGGAATCGCTTGCAGGAGGGCCAGGGTGCAATGGGCCTCTCAACCAATGCCACCTATACCTCCATGATCCAGAGATAGATCAGCAGTTGTGTGAGCAGGGAGAGTGCCCATATGTGCAGGCCCTCCAAAAACATCCAGGAAAATCAGGGCATTGGACCAGACTTCTTTCACCCCAAAGACACTCAGTCCCTGTCAGTGAACAGAGAGGACGTGTATCACTGCTCCTTACCTCCTTGACCTCACAGCTGCTGTGACTCCGGGCTTGAATACAGGTTATGAAGATTGCTCCCCGGTCTCTCAGCAGCGACGAGATCATCCCACTGCTGTGCTGAAATTGTCCCTGGTGCTCCCCTGCCAGCATCCCAGGACAAGATCACAGTCCCTCCCAAGGACAGGATGATATGGACTCCAAGTACTCCTGTTGCTGGCCATGTGGTCTGAGCCCAGTGTCAGGCAGGCCTCTGGAATTGATTGTGGCCTGTGCCAACGTGCTTATTCTGTGATCTTCATGAGCTAGTAGTAGAACCTACCCCTGCTAAAGAATTGACATGCCTTTCCCATAAGGTGAAGTTCTTGGAGTAACACCTGACTTGGCCTGTGCTGCAGCACACATTGGGAAATAACACGTCTTTTAATTGTGTCCCGTAACCTCTCCACATTCCACGTAATGATTTTAGAGGAGGTATGCAACCTACTCATTAATATTACACTAATCATGCCGGTGTCATGATTGCTCAAGTGTCTTACTTCTATCCAATTTAAGAATGTGTAGATATCTATTCCTCCCCAATGCAAGAAGTGTCTGTCACCCCAACATTGAAATGATAGAAATTAAATTATTCCATATTGTAGAAATGTGGCTTTTGATTGAGGGGGGTGAAGACCATTCTCAAGCAACAACCAAAATCCCTGTTAGGGTGAATCACAAAGGTCACACAATTAACCTGTTATTGACCCTCTGGGAGCTTGAAAAAAAGCAGTCAGGATTCACGTAGAAGCACTTTGCTATGTTTGTGTACAGTACACAAACATTAATAAAGTGCAAACACATCACAAAAAAATCCCACACCGATTTAGACAAATAGAGTGGAACTTAATAAATAAAATAACACCAAAACAATCCAATCCAATCACTACAAACAGACTTATGAATTTGTAAAGTTTTATGTGACAAATAGAGCTGAAAAGATAAAAATATGTACTGATCACTGATATGAAAAAAAGTGTCCAGTAAAAATAAGTGTGGTAAAGAGTTATCAGTACTGGCAATTTTTGTTGGAAATGTAACTTTCAAAAAATTGTATTTTCAGAACATTGGCTTAAAAACCGACTTAACATTAAAGAGCATTTTAAATTACAATTCTTTTGAGACCAAAGATGGCATTTCTGCCTGCTCCCAATCAACTTGGCTATACAATGAACTTGGAGAACTTAAATGCGCTGATGTAATCACACTTTTAAATGTTTTTAAATTAATGTAAATTTGGATTCTTGCTATTGTCACACTGTGGATTTGTATTTTGAAATCATATGCTTCTATGGTCTATTTTATTCTGCTGCATACTTTTTTTTTAATTGAAGTGAAAAGGTAGCACTTATTAAATGTAATAAGGTAGCCCTGTATTATCCCATGGGAGATGCAGTCCTCACAGAAGTGAAACATTAATTTGGGAGTTTACACAATCATGACATGTAATACTTAACAATACATGTCCTACCTTTCAAATACAACGCACCATAGCCTAGAGGCCGTTTAGGGCCTACGTTAGGTGTGACTTATATGTACTAAAAAGAGATGTTTAGGCCTGGCAAAAGGTTTAATTTGCCAGGTTAAATTGACAATTTAAAACTCCACTACAGGTTGCAATGGCAATCTTGAGACATGTTTTTTATGTGGGTGTCACAATAAGTGATGCATGCACACTAATAGCATTTAATTTACAGGGCCTAGGTACATGTAGTGACACTAGACTAGAAGCTTACCAGTAAATTAAAAGTGCCACGTGGGTGTACGTCAATTTAACAATCTTTTAAGTAGATAGCACAAGCACTTTAGCAGCATTTAGCAGTGGAAAGGTACACAGAGTCCTAATCCCAACAAAAATTAAATTCAGAAAACAAGAGGGGAGATGGCAAAATGTTTTGGAGAAGACCACGCCAAGGATGTTAAGTCTAACACATTTCAACAGGAAAGAGGGAGACTACTGCTTCATTAAATAGCTGTTTTGGGGTCTTCTTGGGGTACAAATCATAACATTTTCACCCGCCCAACAATGTTCCTATGTATGATAGAGCATAGTTTAAGGCCATATACCCTATTGAGAGAACGTTGCTAGGATATCAAATACGATAAATATGTCTGAGCCTTTTTTGATGAATGCCAAATTATGGACATTAACTTTATGCCACCTATTTTGGTGAATTGGTAAATATTAAAGTGGGAGGCCAACAAGTTAGCAGCATCTGTCCCTTATTATTTGGACATTTAGGTCAGCTTAGAGATGCCAATTCACTCATTTTGTCAACTCATGTGTTGGAAGCACATTATCCCTCTTTCTCTTCTTCTTCAGAAAGATTCTTTGAAGTGTGGTAAATTCTAGAGGCAGCCACCTGAGGAAAAACTTCCAGCACCTGAGCCCTGAACTCCCTCTAATATAATCAATGTCTCCTAAGGTCAGGTCCCTCTGTCACCTCCTTGAGGGACCTTGATTCTCTAATCCTTCAATCCAGTCTCATACATCATTCTACATCTGGAAGCATAGAGCCCCCCCATCCACAAAGTCCTTTAGTTTTGCTGGAAACATCGTGTGTGTCAATCCCAGGTCACGTAACTTCTCCTTGTGACATTGAATGTCGGCCTCTGCTGCTGGATGGCTTTAGTGAAGATTAGAACCAGGAGTACTTGCCATGGGGAAATGGTCTGTTTTATTGGGCATATTTTACACTGACATCTCTGTCTTTCTAAGGGGGCAGGGGTTTGATGGATTATTTTAAGGCTTCATTCAATAGAAATATAGGCCAAAAGACCTTTTTGTTTTGAGATATTGTAGATCCAATGATCTATGAGCACTTCTTTGTATGTAATCTCTCAGTCCATCCCGGGATTGCCACAAATAGAACATTGTTTCTATGAACTCTCCCCTCTGCTTCTTCAGCTCTCTAAGTCATTGTGTGTCTTCTGTAATGATTTAATTGTGTCTTTCAGTTGTTAACCTAGGTTATCAGCTTTTCTAATCACTGCTCTGTCACCCCACATGTTTGATTTTCTTTTGGAAGTCTTTGTCAGTTGCTGTAACTAGTGAAATGAAAGAATGAGACTGATATGCATTTGTGGAAATCTGATGCAGCTCAGTAAGCAGTTTTGATTAAGCTTTGTTTCAATGGCTCTAAGGTCTTTGGGTAATAGGGAATGGACATGCTTAAAATGAATCAATAAAAAAAAGAAGCTAATGACTCTAGTTTGGTCAATCCCTATAGGAAGAGGTTGTGATTCAGTCCTTTCAAGGCAGGGCTCGTGGCTGGGGAGGGCCACTCTTGCCGGCAAGTCCTGGTTTCAGCCCTCCTCCTCTACCACAACCCCACCTCCTTCCAAAGTATGACTATGCAGAAGATCTTCCAGTTGGAGGACACCTGCTGCATTTCCAGGAAGTGTGACAAAGGTGGATTAGAAGTGTATGGGCTCTGGAAATAGCCACACAAGTCTATAAGATATATTTCAGCAAACTTGATTGTTAACATTTCTGTCACACAAATCCTGTTTCTCTACAGGCTGTTCTGGATGCCCAACCATTAATAAAGAATTCCTGTGCCTCAGGAGGAGAGATTTCAAGGATTGCACTCCGTGCTATTTTTGGTACCGAAAACATCTGTGGTGTTTTGCCCTGTCCTGGATCTCAAGGAGGTAAATCTCCACACAGAGCATTCAATATGGTATTTGCAAATTACCCTGCTCATGATCAGAGTGGTAGACTATTTGGCTTCTCTGGAGATAATAGATGCACTTCTCCATATCCAAGTCCATCCCTCTTGCCACAAGTACTTCTATTTGCAGTTTTGGAAAGCATTATCAATTCCAGGTTTTTCCCTTCAGGCTAAAATGAGGCAAGAGCGTTTACAAAATTCTTGGCATCTATGGTGAGTATTTTGCATGCTAGAGGTATTCAGGTATACCCCTTCCTGATCGATTGATTATTATACTCTTCTTCTTTTCCAAGAAAGAACAAGAGATTCCTCAGGCAGGCAGTCTTTTTCAAGAGCACAGATTCATTCTCCACACCAAGAAGACTCACCTCTCTCCTTCTCAGCAGCTCCATTTCATTAGAGCTCTTTTTGCACAGGCATAGATCAAGTCTTTCTGGCAAAAGAGAGGAGGGAGAAATTAAGGTCCCATCTATCCTAGCACCTATAAAGTACTTAAGCCTCTCCAAGAATATTGCTTAGAAGCCATGGGGAGGTGATATTGATTCTTGCAGTTCTGTCCTAGGGCAATCTTCATCTAGACTCCCTCAAGAGGCATTTCCTCCATACGAGCGGAGGAGCGTTGCCCCCAACACTTTTGTGCAGAAAGCTGGAAAAATAATATGGTAATAAAATTATTTTATTACTCTTATATTCCTCAAGCTTTCTGCTGAATGGAGAGTGAGGGCAGGGCCAATGTGGAATTGCTGCTGAATGGCAGCAATGAGAATTGCCCCTTCAGTTTACAGTGCGAATGTCGCTATGGCTGACTAGCTTGCTACGGCCTACCTGGCATGCTCAATTCAAACTCTCCAACTAAGCTGTCTTAGACAGCTGTGTTGGAGAGCAGGCAAAGGCCTCCAGTGCATTTCAGAGTGCTGAAAGCAAAAGGAACAAATGATGGATGGAATGTTGAACAAATCAAACATTTACCCTCACTCACAAATCTGTGTTTAACCCATTGTTTTTTTGCTTACCATGCTGCCCCAGTTTGGATCCAGCCATATGCAAATCAGCCTTGACCATACTTCCTATGAGAACTGTCCAGCCTGAACTGCCAGGCAGGTTCTCTCTGGACAGGAAACACGCATACTGGGACCGGTTTTAGCTAGCTTAAATGGATTGGAGGACATGAAGAGGTGTTGCAGTCTATGGTAAGTGAAACGTTTATTTTGTTCGTTAAATGTGGTGCCTTCCTGACTTGCAATATATTTTGATTGTGTGTGCTTGTGTGGCTGTGTTTCTGATTGTGATTGTATCAGTGTGTGCTTCTGAGCTTGACTGTGTGCTTTACCATTTTTATATGCCACAAACAGCCTCTGACCCCTTGGTCACCCCCTACATCATTACCGGAGTCTCATTTCCCAGAACTGTGTGACTCTGATTCCAGTATATATGGACAATGATTTTGGTTTGACTCCTCCAACGCTGAAGATCCTCACAATGGATGCAAGCAAGTTAGAGTGAGGAGCAACTTTCAATGTCTCCTCAGCCCAGGGCAGACGGAATAAACAGCCAATCCTCTATTCTTCCAACTTGAAAAAATGTGCGACTGTACACAGTGCCCTTTTATCATTTAATTTCAAAAAGCTTTATTCGACAGGAAGTCATAAAAGCAAGCACAATACATCAAATACAAAACACAATAAATAGTACATAACAATACACCGAATAAAAAGATATTAAATTCCTTTGGTTACTGTCGTTTAATAAACAAGTTAAAATTCAAATATAATCTAATAAAAAATTGGTTTGGGGGATAAAAACAGCTTTAATAACGTCATACGATATGCTAGCTAGCGTCAAGTGGCAGAAAAGTGCGTGTGCGTATAATCCAGGCCCATCTTAAAAATTTGGCTACAGCTTTTGCTATGCAGGGTGAGCAGTCTGATTCTAATATCCTTAGGGCTTCTATGTGCCTCCGTGTGCCCAAATTTGAGCATATGGGTTTGAGCCATTTGGGTCGGGGGGAACATAGAGGGGACATACAAAAAATAAATGGGCTATAGTCTCAACCGAGTTTGAGCAGTTATGACATTTGTTATCTCGCGTTTGCGCCCATTTATAGGTAAAAGCTTTGACTGGGAGGGTTCCTACCCTGAATTGAAAGTAAAGTTTGCAGTCTAGGGGGCTCTCAATGATATCCCAATACGCTTCACAAAAGGGCAATGATTTATGATCTAAAAAATGGCCAGTTAAGTTGGTGTTAGTACTGGTTCTAAGGGATGATATCAAAACCACTTCCCAAGATTTTTCTTTCAATTGTTTTTTGGATGGGAAAGTTGATATATCAGGTTCATCCCATAAAAAGCTTAGATCCAGCTTTTTTCAGAGTGATCTAAGCTCTTTAAGCCACTGAATTGTGTGGAAGCGATCTACCGAGGTCACATCTCTCAGTGCCTGGACATAATGATCAAGTTCAGTGGTGGTCCAGATTCGTCTCCAATATAAAAGTGGCCGTAACCTCACTATGTCTACCACGTTTTTCCTGCCAAGGTCAAGTAAGAGCGGAGCGGTAGGGGTGCTTTGCGGAGCACCAACTAAACTGCGTAAACATGTTTTCTCCGCTTTTGTTAGATGGCTCAAGTTATCCCCATAGCTCTGATCCATACAGGGTAGCACTTATTACTTTCACGTTATAAATCTCCAAAGCAGATGTAATTGGCTTTGTGAGTGAGGATTTGTGTTTAGAGGATAGGGCACCTGCAAGCTGATGGAATTTTAAAGTAGCCATGTCTGTGTGACCTTTTCAACCCATATTGCTCTGGAGTAAAATACCTAAATAGGTGAAAGCCTCCACCTGTTCTAAGGGTATGTCATTAAGGAGGATTCTACCTTTAAAGGATTTGCGCTGGTTCAGGGACATGAACTTGGTTTTTGAGGTATTAATCTCAAGTCCACGCAGTTGTCAAAATTCCCCAAAGGCGTTGACAGCCTTCTGCAACCCACTCGGGGTCCGTGAGACAATCAGGGTGTCGTCTGCGAGCATGAGGATGGGTACACGTACCCCAGCTATAACAGGGGCATCAGTGGGGGAACTACGAAGATGGTCAACTATTCCATTAATATATAAGGAAAACAGGGTGGGGGCCAAGACACAACCTGCCGAACACCACGCTCGACAGGGAATGAATCGGTAACCTTACCCTGTACCCCCCATCTGATTCTAGCAAAGTTGTTCACATGTAAGCGGACGAGGAAGGTCAATAGTTCAGGGGGCATCCCCAATTCAGCGAGAACTTTCCAGAGTTTAGAACGGGGGACTAAATCGAAAGCCGATTTCAAGTCGACAAAGACTGCATAGAGTGACCCTTTCCTCAAGACCACATTCCTCCAATAAAGTGCAATAAAATAGAAGACTTGGTCAATGGAGCTTATGCAGGGAAGAAAACCGTCTTGGAATGGGGACAAAATATTGTATTCCTCTACCCAAGTCTGTATTTTGTTTTGTACTAATCGGCCAATGAGTTTTTTTAGCTGAGTCTATGAGGCTAATAGGCCTATAGTTACTTGGGAGAGATTTGTTGCCCTTTTTAAAAACAGGAATTATTTCAGCTCCCTTCCACGAGAATGGAATGGGAGCACCCCTGGCCACTGAATTGGCTAGCAGTGCAAAGTACTGACACCAGGACGATCTATCACTTAAAAAAACGTCAGCAGGGATGCCGTCCATGCCTGGAGCTCTACCCCCAATCACACAGTCTAATGCTATACTAACATCTTTGATGGTAAAAAACTGGCCTTGGTAAAAGATAGCAGGAGGTAAAGGGCACTCCTGCTCTTCCAGATGTCGAGCATATTGAGGCTTAAAGAATTCCAGCCACTGGGACTGGGCAACATTATTTTGAGGAGGTTCTGCTAGGCCTCCCCTGTCCCATTTAATGATATTCCAAAATTGCTTGGAATCTTTGGCTTCACAAGCATATTTCAGGTCCCGCCACCTATCCTCATCCCACTGTCTTTTAGCAGCCCTCTGAGCGTATCTATATGAATCCCTTGCCTCTCTGACTCTAGAAGGATTCTTTATCCTTAATTCCATGCTCAGTTTTTGACAGGTAGATCTACATGCCTCATTATACCACCTAGGTAATTGGTAATTTTACCTCTTTTTTCCGGGTCTAGAACCTTCATAAAAAAGGATTTAAGTTTAGAGAAAAGTTGGGTATGTGCCTCTAGCATTACTTGGGGAAAATCTGGGCTACTGATTTGTGGATTAAGTTGGGCCAATTCGCTGGCAACCTCGGCTTTGAGCGCATCCAAATTCACGGGGTTCTCAATAAATTTGTGCCATTTAACATGGCGCATATTGTTTGAAGCAACTATGTCTAGTGTAATCATCACTCTCCTAGGAGGCTCATCTCTGTCCCCCTTTTGTGCTTGAAACATCGAACAAAGGGGGTTGTGGTCCCTTTCCAACCTAGGTTTGATGGCCATATCTACTAGACAATGCCATAATCTTATATACACCAGCAAATAATCTATGCAGCTGCTGTTCCGTCCGTTATCAAACGTGTTCGCTCCCTGGTGGTCTGAGGAGGTTCTCCCGTTTGCTGCTCTAAGCCCTCTTTCTAAGCACATAGCCTTTAGTTGCATGGCTGCAGCTGTCCATCTTTTTATAGTAGGTACTTCAAGTTGTGGAATTCCCCATCTATGGTCCTGGTCTGCCGCAAGATCCTGGTCCTCTTGGCCAAGCAGTTCAAAGGTTGTATTAAAATCTCCGCCCACTATCGTAACGATCTGGTCTGGTAGAGTCTCAAACTGGGTGTTGAGAGCGGCTATTACCTCAGATGTGTGCCCCCCTACTAGCCCCCTGGCATAGACATTAAAGATAGCCACCCTATGACCATGGGTCCATTCGAGTCTAACCATCATAATATCATGCGTTGGGGACCTAATTTGTTGCACCTTACATCGTAAACTCTGGCGCACCCAAATTACCAGGACACCTATTGGCCGGCCTTTTGGTTTTTTTGTTGCGGGGACATAGAAATTGAGGAATCCCACACGGAAGACTGGAGCAATTGACCAAGACTCCTGAAAGAGGTTAATATCATATTGGTCGACAAAGCTACACCATTCAGGAGACAGTACCTTGTTACCAATTCCCGCGAGATTCCATGAAAGGAGGGACAATCCTTCCTTATTTTGCAGGGAAATACTCGTGTCTAAGGGATGCTCTATTCCCCCTGGGGTATCACCCTCACTCTCGGATGTTTGCTCGATGATAATGTGCTTTGGGGAATGGGAGTTTAACGGGATTCTACATGTGGTACGCGGACCACACTCTCTGGTGGGATTCAAACATGTCACTAGCGGGGGGTTAATGTCATGAGTAGTCACAGCATTCACCGACAATTTTGCTAAAGATTTTGACAGTGGTATGTATTCTTGGTGGATATCTACAATACCCTGTACCCGATGATCATTCACTCGGCCATTCGATGATATATCTCCCTGGGAATTATTATAGACACCCTGCAGTCAATCGCATTCCTCCATATCGGTCAGGGCCCCAAACCGATTCCTCAGACTAATTCCATCCACCAGGGATGGGGTCACCCTCCCGAAAGGCATGAATGCGTGCAAGCATTTTGGCCTAGGTATGCTGCTACTCCTTACCCACCAACTCCTATCATAAAAAAATTCTAGGGTAAGTGGAATTATTGCAGAACCCCTTTGTTGGGGAGGGAGTAGTCTTGCCAACACATTAGTCAGCACTTGGGGACTCGAAAAATTCATAGCTATACAATCACCCTTGAATCTTTTCTTATGATCGCCTAATCATGTCACCCTTCTAGCCATTATAATTTGCCTTGCTAGTTGCTCTCTACCCCTTGCAGACATCCTCATGTTATTAGTCAGCCAATTCAAAGCTTTGTCAATTAATGTGGCTGCAGTTTCCACTTGGCCAGGACCCAGTAGCGGATCATTGGCCAAGACAAGAACTAATGAAAGTGCCTCGGGTACAAATTGGAATGCCTCTCTCTCTAACAAAGGTGCTATGTGTGTGTCTGGGGGGACAGTCGGGGAGGTAACAAGAGTAGCAAGGGGGACCACCTTCTCCAAAATTACTGGTCCACTGGTATGTTTTGGGGCAGTTATTTTGAGGGTTTGGTCTTTGGTAGTTAACCCCTCAGCAGCAAATGGGGGGTCAGATATACCCTTGGTTAAGGGGATTGGGCATCCTGCCCCTTTGTAATAGCTGACTGCCCATCAGGTACCTGGTGTGCTAATACTAATCCTACAGTGGAGGCATTAGACTGAGATATGAAACCACTATTTTGCTCCAGAGCAATCACCCTTTCTTCAATAGAGGATAACCTAGACATAATTGGGACCAGAGTAAGATCTAGTTTCTCTTTGAGGGTTACCCAGATGGTGTTAAATAAATCCTCCAACGAGAGTTGGATGATTGGGGGAGGTTGTTTGGATAATTTAGATTTTACTTTTGGAAGTCTTACCCCCTTCTGTTGTTTAACCTTTCCAGGGGGTACCGCCCCACCAGCCCTAGTACATCGTCTCATGATTGGGGCGGGCGACGGGGAATTACAATATGACACGTCATCGGTGCAACCTGAGGGGGAAACATTTAGGGATTGGACATGGCCACTCGTTGACATACAGGGTGGTTCAACCAGGTCTATCAAGTCCCGTGGTAGTCCTGGGGATGGAGTCAATGACTCTGGGATGTCATGTACCATGGCAGTAACGGTACGGCCTGGGTCCAACGAAAGCCTCCTTTCTGTTCTTTCAATTTCATCATTAAGCATGCATGATACTTTCACCAGGTATGAGTCCAGGGTCGCTCCTCCCCCTCCATTGGGTTTACAACCCTCATTTCTCTTTTTCCCTATAATTGCTTGGCAAAAAAATTACTGTGGAACAGTACCTTTGCTTGCAGCGGATGTTAGAGGGGGGCCCAGCCCAGCCCCCTCCGGCCACAGACGGCCCGCCCTTTGCCCGGGCTTAGCCCGCGTGCGTCCAGTGGGGTGGGAGGCGTTCCGCTGTTTAAATGTGTCTCCAGGCGCAGGCGGTGACGTCCTGGGTGCGCCGCTGGTCCCCGGGGCACCTGGGATCTGTAGTGTCTGGCCGGGAAAGCTGCGCTGCGGTAAAGTCTTGCCGTTGCCCTCACGGCATTTGGCAGGTAGACTGTGCTGGAAAAGCCGTTGCCCTCATGGCGGGAGTATCCCTGGCTGTAGGCTTGCTCAAATGACTCCCTTGGATAAACTTTAAAAGCTTGAAGAATCCAGTTCGGGTTTTATTTAGCTCGTGTGTAATTGTTTATCATTCCATTTCAACAGTACCTGAAAAGCCGAGTGTTGCTTCTCGTCCCATATCCTCACTGTATTAAAGCCTGTC
The DNA here is from genome assembly GCF_964261635.1 of Lissotriton helveticus. Classification (NCBI taxonomy): domain Eukaryota; kingdom Metazoa; phylum Chordata; class Amphibia; order Caudata; family Salamandridae; genus Lissotriton; species Lissotriton helveticus. The sequence continues at coordinate 2,005,570,700 of NC_136059.1, read as the reverse complement.
ACAGCCCTTCCCGAAGATCCAGCCTCTAAAGAAATGCTTTTTCAATTAATCCAAGATGCTCGAAAACACCCTGCTGCCGTTTCCTTTGTCCCAGGGTTTTCAACGCGCGTTCGAAATTCATACCCCTGGGGGCTCCTTTCCGTGTATGGTTAAGCCCAGCTCCGATGCTCCGTCACAGTTTGTGCTTCTGCCTCGACCTCTGCAATTTCGGCGTTCTGTTACACAGCTGCGGCCGCCATTACCGGTGAAGGGGGTGTGGCTCCTTTTATTCTTTCACCCTCTTATGCAGCATTAAGCAGTTTGTATCTAAACTGACTGCCAGATAGTCATGTAATACATCAACTGCCAGGGGGTAATATACTCCTTTTTCTCCTTTCTCAGATTATATGGCTTTGGGGAACGACAGTCTCTACTCTCTATCTGCAGTGTATCTTACGGGAATGAAGAATGGGCCTGCAGACTTTCTTAGCCAGAGGTTTCCCTCTTCAGTGTCCCTGTGTTTGTGTCCTCATTTCTTCTAAGATATCACGGCGACGTTCTTGGCTGGATCTTTTTGCCACAGAGAACAATCTCCTGCCTCAATTCTGTAGCTTAGTACTTTGCAGTGAGGCAGGGGTAACTGACACCTCATCAACCCCTGTGCCCTGGGTCATAGTTGTTGTTTTCCTCCATTCCAGCTAATTAGCAGAATTCTGCGGAAAATGCAGCAGGAGTAGGCTGAGGTTCTTCTTTTAGTCACGGCCTGGTTGAGAAGACTGTGGTATCCTTTCCATCTCCAGATGTCCATCCCAACCCATTGGCAGTTCCCGATCCATCTTTCTTCTCTGAAACTTCCTTCTCTTCCACGAGACACTTTCCAGAGGTCAAACCCGGGAGTTTGATGCTTGAAAGGAGGAGCCTTGTTGCTCTAGGTTATTTTCTTGAGGTGGCAGAATGTAACCAGAAATCGAGACCACCTTCCACCTTGAAAATGTTTAGTTGCCATTGGCGCAATTTTGATACATAGAGTAAGGAGAAAAGACTTTCCCCAGCCTCCCGTGAGACCAAGAGAATTCTTAATTTTCTTGGGGACAGTTCCCTTCTGGGCTTTGCGGTGTTTACTATTATAAGCCTATGGGTGGACTTTCAGGCATTTAGGGGTGAAAGTGTTCATTCAGTTTCTTCCTTAGCTACCCGCCTATTAAGGAGTTTTGTCTTAGGAGACCAATCATTCACTCCTCTATCCATTACAAGCTCCTCCATTTGATTCCTTGGAATCAGTGGACCTTAAGGACCTCATTTATGAGGGTTTGCCATAGGGCAGCGCAGCAAGCCTTCCTACTGCACTGCCTATCAGATGCAGCACACTCCTGTCCTTTTCCCATGTGCTGGCACACAATGGGCTGCCTTGTGCCAACGCAGGCACCTATGCACCATGGTGAAAGGGTCCATAAGTGAGAGAAAATGGTTCAGGGGTCCTGGATGGTATTGCCAGTGTTTGTCTGCAATAGGTAGAGGAGATTAGCTCGGGGCACTGGACCCTTCCAGCCTCTTTTATATAACAGTGCAAGGAACATTTGAGCATTATCTCCTCTTTAATTGAAATTATTCTCCCAGAAAGTATCCTGTTTGGTTCTAATATTTAGTTTAGAAGAAAAGCAAGTAAAAAGAAATCTTTATTGGTTGTGTCCTTGTTTTTGTAATATTTTGGATTTTGAATGTGCAAACAGCTGACATATGTTTCGCCCTACTTGGTCTATTGGACCAGGGCTTTCTCAAGGCTTATTGGATAATCATAGCAACAATGAGCTGTTTCCTTCAGTTTAGGTATATAATCTAGTACATCAATTTTCAATCCAACCAATATACAAGCTGTAGTTGTATTTCCAGCAGAGCAGCTGTCCCGGGACAATCCCTCGTTCCGAACGTCATGGTAATCAAAATATTAGAACCAAACAGGATACTGTCTGGGAGAAGTAATTAAATAGGAAATAACGCTCAGATTTACCTTACCATGGTGCAAGGGTGCCTGCATTGAGGGGGTGAATATTTTTGTACAGGAAGGGAAATAGTCCTGTACAAAAATATTCTCAATATGCTTTTTCTTCTTTGTATGTGTGTTGCAGGATGCAGCACAGATAGAAAAAGGAAAAACAAGGAAAAAAGAGATTTTTCCCTCATTGTGCCCCCCTCACGCCTCCCCTGGGAGACGTCAGTTTTTGGCGCTGCCTTAGATTTATGATTTCTTGTAAATCTGGGGCAGTGTCAAAAAGCAATGGATGTTGCTGGGAATGCCCTCAGCAACACCCATTGCACGTCCCTTTAATGCAGAAAACTGATTTAAAGGGACCAATATTTATCAGGCAGCAATAAGCCTAAAAATGTAGTTTAGTGCAGCCTGATAAATATCACGCAGGCTTCTGAGCCAGGAAATGTCTCAAAAAGTGAATTTCCAGAGGCGCAAAGAGTCTCATAAATGAGGCCCTAAATTTCTTTCAGCCAAAGTAGTCTTCCTGGTACCATTTGTTCTGGTAGAAGGGTTGATGAGTTTGGAGCTCTTTTATCCACCACTCAAATTTTAAGGTTCTTTCCAGACAAGGCGGTCCTGAGTTTGTTGTTTTTGCGTAAGATTCCCTCTGTATTCCATTGTTTGGATCTTATAGTTTTCCCAGTCTTTTTTCCCCGATCCCCTTTCCAATGAAGTATTAATATTGCACACCTAAGATTTTCACAGTGCTTTAGCAATCTACCTAAAAGGACTGCTTTTTTCATAAGGTAGAATCTCTCTTCATAGCGTTTTATCTGTCTGGTAGAGGGCAGTGTCCTTCTTTTCCTACTCTATCTGGATCAGTCTGACGAGATCTCAGTGCTGGAGCTTCGGTCTCAGATTCTTGGACGGTCTACTAAGGGGATGGTTGCGTCTCAGGCACTTTTAAGGGGGCATCTATGAATGATATTTGCTGCACTGCAACATGGTCGTCCCCTCACACATTAATGTTGCATTATAGTTTGCAGCTGGGCAGAGATGTCTCTGCAAGTTTGGTTCATATGTATTGGCATCTGTACATTCTGCTTAAGCTGCTTTGTTTTGTTATTAACCTAAATTAATTCATGAGTGTTGCATCAACATGGCCTAATTTGTTCTTTTTCCATGAATCCATGTGAAATCAATCAAATGCTGCCTGGGTATTTCCACATATGTAAGGTCTGTAGGACAGTAAAAAGAAATGAACTGGGAGGTTTTGACCCAGTTACTTACCGGTAATCTTCATTACTCGGAGTCCAGGTCTTCCTCGTTACAGTCATGAACCCTTCCCTCCTAGTTTGATAGATTGATTTACTTTTTTGGTAATAGCTTAATTATTATTGCAGTGCCCAGGAAAAGTGAAGTATTTCAGTAGATCTGGGTAAATGGTAGCCATTTTGGGAGAGACTATTAAAGTTGTGCTTGATAAACAATGTCTGCCAGGCAGGAAGGTGAACTCATATGTAAGGACTGTGATGAAGAAGATCTGGATTTGAAGTAATGAAGATTACTAGCAAGTAACCAGGCTGTATGTTTCCACAATATACATATTTCATTCATGAGACACCATTTGGAGTATTCTGTTGAGCCTTGCAGATGACTTCTTCTAAAGAAATGGTTTGAGGTGGTAGATAGATATTCTGATCACAAATAAATAAGAGACTTAAATCACAGTTTCAGCATATGCAAAGAAATATATGAGAATGGAGATAAAGATATTCAAATTTCTAAGTGTAAGAGTAACAATCCAAATAAGAGCCTTGTATTTCTTGTGGGACAGGTCCTAAAGCAAGCTGTCACTACTGGATGCTCAGAAGAAGGATGGGAATTGGGATAAGATTTGAATATAATTTCTTTATGTTGATAACCCATTATACATGACATATACTCTCACTAGAAGAGGCGGAGACAAAATAGGAAATCAATTCATGAAACTGGATGACAGATAGACAGAGTAGGAGAAAGGTGCACAGAAATCAAGAGTACATTTTTATTTCAAATAGGGTCTTAGGTGTTAAATAAGGGATAATTGGAGAAGTTCCTTAAGCCAATTGGCCTGATATCTCATTAACTGTTTTGTTTATTTATTTTTAAGTTTACAAAATAAACCTGTCTTTTTTAGTATTGTTAATAAAGATCTTTGGTGATATTGCGCTGTACACACACATATTACATTACAGAGTACTCTGCGCCCAATGCTACATGTGAGGGTGACTTATGTGTCCTGCTCGCCATGTGCATCCACTGTCAAAACATAGTAGATGTTCCAGTTGCCATATAACAAGGGCATTAAAGCCATAGCACTGCACATACCGATGGACAGGACATATACTATATTCTAACTCACTATCCGTATGCCATAAACAAATATTTTTTATAGTTTAGAACGTGCTCTTTAGGGAGCTTGGGCAGCTTTGAACCTCACATTTGCCATGGTTTCAAAGGTAGATGTGCTCATTCAGTTCCAGGACTGTGGGCCTTGCATGGTAGTTCCGGACACCCCCAACTTGCATCCACAAATTGGAAGGAGTTGGGTTTAGCACATTGCATGCGCTAAAGGTGTATGAAGGATGCATTTCCTTGAGCCTCATGAAGTTGTCATGGGAGCAGTTAGTGAAGGTTCACTAGGCATACATGTGGTAATGCTCAGAACGTCAACAGATACATAACAGGTTTTGAAAACGTAGTCAAACGCCTTTCAATTATGAAAGTTGTCGATACACCAACCATTAAGATGTCTGGAAGCTGCAGGAATCCACAAAATTACTACCACCTAGCATTACCCCACATGTGCCGATAAAAACACTGTGGGGGATATTCTCTAGAACATGTGATAATTATTGCAAAATTAGCTTAACGCAACTTTCAACTTCGTAGTCTATCGCGGGAAAATAACGCTGTATTGACGTGGAATACACAACACGGCTGTACCATGCAATAGTCTCATGATAAAGCATCAAATGACTGCGTTAAAATTAACGCAACAACTAAAAAATGCAAAACATGAACGTGATTATAAAAGCGGCGTTGTCCCAAACAGCAATTAAAAAATCAGCGATACACAGAAACAGGCCTGCAATTCCCACGCGTCACGCTTAACCGAAACATGGCTTCAGGAAGCCGACACTGCCATTCCCAATCTAGTCTGCCCTCTCGGCTACTCCATGTATACTGCGAATAGGCTATCTAGAGGTGGGGGTATAGCCCTGATAGTGAGATCTAGTTTTTCCTGTGTGTGGACCATTCTTAAGATCGCTGGCTGTGAAAGCGCCTTGTTTAAAGTCTCTGTCAGCCCAGAATTTACATTCTCTGGGATGGTGGTGTATCGTCCGCCGGGCAGTGATGTAGCGTTCAGGAATGCTTTCCCGGACACTGTTGCCACCTTGGTCACTGCCTGTGACAATTTTTCCATTCTGGGCGATCTAAATTTGCATTTTGATGCCCCATCCTGTCTGACAGCGCGTAGTATTCTTACGGACTTAGAGGCCTTTCAACTTTTACAGCTGGTCTCCCAGCCTACCCATTCCGGGGGACATATTCTTGACCCTTTTTTCACCAACTTGACCGAGGCTAAAGTCACGTCGGTGGCTCCTGTAGAGTGGTCTGACCATTCTTTGGTTTCCATCTACTGCCCTATGACTTCCAACATTTCCACCTCTCCAGCCAAGCAGGTACCCAGGAGACCCTGGAGTAAACTCAGGCTGGATGACTTTTACCATCTCCTGTCAATGGAACCTTTGGGCCCATTTAACAACGTAGAGGAGGGATATGATCTCTTCTGCTCTTGGCTCACTAGGGTTCTGGATGTTTTGATACCTGTTGCAACAACGAAGATCAACCCTCGAGTGTCAAGCCCCTGGTATGACGACGCTTTGCGCGCTCTGAAGGGAGCCTGTAGACGGGCGGAGAGGGCCTGGCGGAAGACATATGGGGCTGAGCAAAAAGCTACTTATGTCGCATCCGTCAAGCTCTATCACCGGGCCATTTGTCGTGCCCGAGCGGCATTTTATGCCGAGGAATTCCGGAACAGCACTAACCCGTCGAAGGCTATCTTCAAGGCGGTGAAAGATCTTATGTCTAAGCGGCCTATTTCTACGGCTGAGAGTTCTGTCACACATTGTGAGTCCCTTGCTTCCTACTTCTTGGGTAAAGTCCAGTCTATTTATCGGACTTTCCCGAGTACGGGTATAGCACTGGGTAGCCCCAAGGGGACACCCTACCAGCCCGCTCTTCTCACTCTTCCCCCTCTCACCATGGAAGGGTTTGATAAACTTGCTACGCAAGTTAAATCTGGGTCTCCATCCGATCCAGTGAGGCCTGCCCTCTTTCGAGATCAGACCTTTGTGGGACGTGTGGCTATACGCTCTCTTGTTAATCTCTCCTTAGAGACTGGGGTCGTTCCTACCAGCTGGAAACAGGCGGTGGTGTCTCCGATTATTAAAAAGCCATCTCTTGACCCGTCTAAGCCGGAAAGCTATCGTACCATCTCGCTGCTGCCCTGGCCAGCTAAGTTGACAGAGGCCCATGTCAATCTGGCCCTGTCTGAACACTTAGCCCGGTCCAATGCCCTCGATCCCACACAGAATGGTTTCCGTGCTGGTCACAGCACGGAGACTGCCCTTCTGGTGATGGTGGAACATCTCCGTGCAAGGTTGGATGCTGGACAGACGTCGGCGCTGATTTTGTTAGATCTCAGCGCCGCATTCGACACTGTATCGCACAGCATCCTCCTTGGGCGGCTCGAGGAGACTGGTATCGGCGGCTTGGCGCTGCAATGGTTCCGCTCCTTCCTAGACAACCGCTCCTTCTGTGTTGCCATCCCTCCGTTCAAGTCCGGGTTCCAGCCTCTGGCCATGGGGGTTCCGCAGGGATCCTCGCTGAGTCCCACGTTGTTCAACCTCTACGTGAGACCGCTGGCTGATGTCGCAAGGCAGTGGGGCCTAACCATGGTCTCATATGCCGACGACACACAGCTGGCGGTTACTCTCAGCGGGGATGCGGAACAGGATGCCCCCAGGTTTCAGTCCGGTCTGAAGGCGGTGGCCAGCTGGCTGACAGGTAACTGTCTCCAGCTTAATGCCACAAAAACAGAGGTGATGGTTGTCGGGAAGGGAGTGGAGCTCTGGGGCGATCAGTGGTGGCCTTCGGAGCTTGGCCCCACTCCGACCCCAGTGCCGGAGGTGAAGAACCTTGGGGTCTGGCTAGACGCTGGTCTTACATTTATAGGGCACACCAAAAAAATCGCAGCCTGTTGCTTCGGTCTCCTTAGAGGGTTAAGGCCGGTGCTTAAGTTCTTTGATGCCCCGACTAGACAGCTTGTGGTCCAGGCAACCGTCATCTCTCGTCTGGACTATGCCAGCTCTCTGCTGGCGGGGGCTAACCAGGCTGAGTTAACACGCCTGCAGCGGGTGCAGAACGCCGCGGCGAGAGCCATTGTTGGACTTCCTAAGTTCTCCCCGGTGTCTCATGTCATCCGCTCCCTGCACTGGCTCCCGGTTAGGAAGCGTATCCTCTTTAAGGTCCTGTGTCTGACCTTTAAAATCCTTAGAGGCATAGGTCCTGAGATCTTGGCCAACTCTATTTCCTTCTATGTCCCTACCCGTAACCTTCGATCACAAGGTCAGGCCCTTGCTGTTGTCCCCAGATTTAGGCTCAGCCGGATGGGAGGCCGTTCCTTCAGGGTGAGAGCTGCGTCAATCTGGAACACCCTCCCTGTTGAAATTCGGCTGATAGAGGACTTGCTGTCGTTTCGTAGAGCCATAAAAACTTTCCTATTTTAGCCCCTCTGTTTTAGCACTTTTTTGTAGCATTTTTGCCTTGTTGTGTTATGACTGCTCCGTGTCTCTGCGCCGGGATGCTCCTTCGCTGGAGTCGCTGTGCGCATAACAAATTGTTATAACATAACATAACATAACATAACATCATGTGGGAAAATGCACCAGTGAAGCAGAGGCAAAAAAATGGTGAGATGACAATGTACGAGTAGAACCTCACATCGGTGATGTAGTACAAATGTTCACTGTACTGCATCAAATAGGCATCTCCTCAAAAACAGTTACAATGCACATTGTCATACAGTCTGTATGTAAACTGCCCCAATGCATCAACACACATGGAACACACTGTGAAACTGCATCTCCCCTTCACATTGTAGAGGGACAATAAACACCTTATGCAGAGCAGACCCTACATCACGTCAGAGATTATGGAGACGACCACAAGGACAACGACTATAACAAACTCCAACGGTTCATGGACAACCTCCGCACCCCACCTCCAGTAGCAGGGCAGCCCAGCACCATCGAGGTGAGCCCATCCCCTGCACAGACCATACAGCCAGAAGCACCCACCACCACTCGTTTGGCTCCCAGCACCTCACCGAAGAACACATGGTGTTCCAACGCTGTGTGTTAGACCACCAGAAGGAGCTGGCTGGACTGATGAGTGGGTTCCGTACTACCTGTGGCACACAGAAGTGGCATTTAGAATACGTGACACCCTAAACGGCCCTTCTGTACAGAGGTGACCCACCCACCATCAATTCTCAAAATATGAGATTGTTAGCACTGCATGTTTCACTTACACTTGTCAGAGTGATGTACATGCACTCAGGGAAAGAATTTATTTGCACATGCTGTGCTTGTGGGTATTGTGTACTGTCCCATGATTGCTAAGGACTGCGACAATGTGACGTGCTCATGTGAAGAAATTGTCAATTATGGTGTTCCAGCGGGCTATTCCTGCTGCGGCTGTAGTGGGGTGTGGTTCACCTGCCTCATCTTCCTCATGATCGTCCGGGCCATCTGGCACTTGTAGCCAAGGGGCATTGGTGTGTACACATATGTTGTGTAATACACAACATGCAACAATCATCTTGCACACAATGTCTGGGCTGTACAGGAGCCTTCCACCTGTGATGTCCAGGCACCTGAAACGTGACTTCAACACGCCAAATGTGCATTCCACAATGCCCCTGGTGCATTTGTGGGCTGCATTGTAATGCCTCTGGACCTGTGTGTACGGGGCTCGGAGGGTTGTCATCATCCAAGGGCAGAGTGCATATCCTTGATCATCTGTGACAATGCAGAGAGACATGAGTCAATAGTTGGTTCTGCACGATGTGTTTGCATGCTCACTGGTTCATTGGTGTGTGCTATGTGTGACTGATTGATTCCTGTTTGACATGCACTGCTGGTTGAAAATGAGCAGCATCAATGTGTATTACGTAGACTCACTGCTGCTGCTCCCTCCCCCGAGCCCATTTACTAATGTGCGCAGCGCGGTTGCATCACTTGCACTCTTACAGCACACCATTTTCATGCCTGTCTGCGCATGTCCACAAGCCTGACAACGACACTGTGATGTTGTGTATTGAAGGTGGGCCGCCACGTGTGTGTAGGCCTATGGTAAGGATAGGGCAGACAAAGATGTAAAGTTCACGGCTGGCTGAACTCGCGATGCAGTTGAGGGTAGACCTTTGGCTTATGCTGCTGTAATAGCGACACACAAAATAGTTGGCATGTATGATCCCGGATCCCAAGAGGGCTTGCACTCCTTCTGTTACCCCTTTGGCCGAGCCCACACTCCGGGGTAATGCTACATTGCAACATTGTCCAGTGCGGGTAGAGTGGCGCCAACACTACAACTGAGAGACATGCATTAGTTACTTCCTTGGCAAGGCCAAATCTTAATCATGCCCAGAGCCTTGGGTCGAAGAACCACACCCCTACGCTGCACTGTCGGACGCCGGTCCACTCCACTTACACTTACAGGGGGGTACGACACCGCTGCATGGCCCAGATCTAACCCACTGCCTGTAGTGACATGGTTGCGCCCGCTGCACACAGCACACTTAGATAGTTTGTGGGACTAGCTACGAGCACATTCGCCCAGCCCCTATTAATGCTAGGGTCACATGTACAGTGACGCCTGTGCTGGATGAGTGTGGGGTGAGTGTAAGCTATCCCTCAGGGGGTGGTTGGTGCTGCCAACAAATACAACAGTGATCAGACAATCAGAAATTCAAAGTTCAAACAGCAAGAGTCCATGACTTGGGCTGCACAGAGTTAGTGGCCCCGGATGCACTGTGGCCGGCACAAGCATACTGCCACAGGACGGTGACTTGCAGTGCACTGAGGTAAGGCCACGAGAGCTGAGCGGGTCCTCGTTGATGTCCAAGGAGAATGTTGCGGAGTGCTTCAGGGGACAGTGAAAGGTGTCTTTCCAGGGCATGATGCAGAGGACAGAACCAAGCAGAAACAGGCAATAGGCAGGAGATGAAGGCTACAGACTAATTTTTACCACCAAGTCAGTATCAGCTACATGATGATGAAGACAACCCCCAGGCCATAGACTCAGACACCACCAAAGTTCAACCAGAGAGTGTCCATGAATTTCGGGGCAGAGAGTCAGTTGCACCAGAGCTGAAAGGGGATGCAGTCTGTGATGAGGCCTGTACAATGATATACACTCTTCCATAAATAAATCAAGAACCAGTTCCAAATGTGCGACCAACTTGGCCACAGTGTAGGCCAGAGGCAGCGGGCAGCAGGGGCCCACAGCCATGTGTCGTTGGCTTGCAAAACACAGAGTTAGGGGCACCAGAGCAGTTGTTGTTATTGTTCGATCACCTCCATAACGATGATCCTTTTTTCCTCCGGACTGAACTGCGTCTTCCTCTTACTCCTCTCCTTGCGTACAATGTTATGTACTCTGCCATTGAGAAATCTAGACTCAGGTCCAAATTTGTAACCTACTTGACCATAGTGTAGGCCGAAGGCAGTAGTCAGCAAGGGACCACAGACAAGTTTTGTTTGAATGCTCTACACAGAGTTAGTGACACTACATTGAAGGGAGTACAGTGATATCAAACGTCCCATTAACATATGAACTCTGCCATAAAGAAATCAAGCCTAATTTCCAAATGTGTGACCAACTAGACCTCATTGTAGGCCAGAGGCAGCAGTGGAGTACATCAACGAGAAAGGAGTACCGCGGGCTTGTGTTGCGGAGGCCGTGATGGTCTGAGGAGGCTGCTAAGGTCGCTGGCCTCGGGCTTGCAGCTTTCACCGGCATGTGGTGGGCCCTCTTTGACACACGCCGGTGTTGGCAGGTGAGCAGTGACGCCTGGGTGCACAGAGGCAGGCAAGACGGGTCTGGGGACCAGCGGCCTGGGGTGCAGCAGACGCACAGGAACGCAGGCAACACCACTCACGGCGTCGGCCTCGTGGCAGGGTGAGAGGTGCCGCCCTGGCAGACACATTGGCCATTCCGGAAGAGAACCAACCCCACAGCTATGTCCTTTTTATTCACACCTCTACGCTATCCTGCCAGACGCTGGGCCAGCCAACTCCCGCGCACGCTTACAGGAGGGGACGTAATAAGCTACTTTTCCACGATCTTCCCAACTGCCTGAGGTAACATGGTTGCGTCCACTGTCCACTACACTCCAAACACCAGCAGTGTATGTCGATATGGATATGTCTGTGGCTGGCATACTGCAGTCTGTCCAGCACATCCACACCACACCTTGGCATTGTGTACATTCTCATTCATGGGTCACTTGCCTGCTTCAGACATTCCTAGTTCCCACCTCTCCCCACAATATGCTATTGTGTGGCTGAGGTGCCATGCCGTTGATGGCTTATGGTTACATGGCTAGCCCAGGTTACCACAGTAAGTTGTGCTGTCGTGTCCGGTAGGTGGGCATGATGTTTGGCATTTTGTATGTGAGTTTGTAACATGTGCATCCCCAGAGTTGTGAGTTGCATGATTGTGGAGTTGAGGTGTGTGGTGTGTTCATTTCGTACTTACCAATGAGCAGTGTATTCCCATAGGTGCCATCCTGGAAGCGCTGGTTGATTATGAACTGTCGGAAGATATAGGAATCATGCACTCTGTTGGGTAGTTGGCGACAACATTGGTGAAGAGTCCCCGGTGGTACACTATTGCCTGCACATTGATGGAATGCGTGTGCTTTCTGTTGCGGTAATTGTGTGCAGTGTTGGCAGGGGCACAAGTAGGACATGTGTGCAGTCAATTTCCCCCTACACGTGTGGGAAGCCAGCTATGGCGTAGAAGCCTTGCTTGGTCTCCAGCTGTTCCTGCGCAGTGTGGGGGAATTAAAGGTGCTGGGGTACCAGGCTGATGATGGCATCCAAGACAGTTGTGATGAACTTTGATAGGACTGGCTGTGAGACTCTGCCGACTCTGGCGGTTGTTGGTTGGAAGTTACCAGAGGCCAACTAGTGCAGCAAGGCCAGCACCTTTGTGTGAGGTGCGATGTTCGTTGTCCGCTGCGTTGGTACCGTCAGCCTGTGGGCAATGATGTTCAGGATGTGGAGGATGGTTGTCCTTTTGAGCCTGTAGTGGGCAATGACATCCTCTGGTGTTAAGTCTGTGAGGCAGTTGCGTTTCCTGAAGGTCTGCTGTCTTGGACTGCGCTGCCTCTGTGTTAGTCCGGGGGGGGGAGGGGGCGGGCCCGGGGGAGGTGGTGGTGGGTGTTGGGGCCCTCTTGGGGCTCCGAGCTACATGATCAGTAGCTCCATGGCATCTATTGTTCTACAGGCGTGGGTCTGGGCTGGGCTCCCTTTATGGTGCAGGTTGTCATCCAACTTTACACCAGGTAAGAGCAGGTGTTAGATTCCTGCTGCTAATGCGCCTTATCGCCTGTTTTGTGATCTTATCGCCGATCTAGCTGGTCGTTTGGAATGTTGCGAAATGGTGTTGTCGCGGCTTTTTGCACGGGAACGCCTACTCTGCATCTCATTAGCGATAGTTGCCGGTGTCATCTGTGGCAATGTTTTTGCCGCTACTATCGCAGGGAAACTGGTAATGTCGGCTGTTAGCACCAGCTTGTGAATGGGGTGATAAGTTTATCTCCACTTTGGCTGAGATAAAGTGCCGATAACTCAGCGATATGTCCTTGAGAATATGCCCCTGTGCCTCTTGAGTGTGTGGGCCTTGTGCCAGCAACAAGAGCAGATTTATTTCTGAAGCACTAGGCCCAGCCACACAAGTGGTGCAGTATTTATATTGGATTCCTGTTGTGGTCACTAGGCCCAGCCACACAAGTGGTGCAGTATTTTCATTGGATTCCGGTCGCGGTCACGAGGCCCAGCCACACTACTGGTGCAGTGTTTTATCAGAGCATGTGGTGTAAAGCTGGGTGGTAGGTATTTTACAAATTTTTGCAGATGCCAGATGGTTCCATCAGAAAAATATAAGGAAAGTGTGTGATTTCAGGCAAAGTTTGAGGTTTACCTGACATTGTGGGTAAGAAACTCTTGTGGTATCCATTCAAGGCACCTCTGTGGAATCTCCTGGTTGTCTAGTTTTCAAACATTTCTGTGATTTGTGGGTTTACATGAGTGTCACTACAGCATTCCCTCAAATACTGCATCTGCCCCTCGTGCTTATCTCTCCACATAGCGCTTTAGGGCAGTTTGTGTTGTGGTCTATTGGCCCTCACACAAATGGGGTACCATTCTTATTTGGAGAAATGTGGGAACTCAGGTAGGTAGGAAATGTGTGGCTCCCCACAGATTCTTGAGATTTTCCTCACATAACTGTAAGGAAAATGTGTATGTTTTTACTAACCATGCGTGGATAACTCCGCTCCGCCAGCAACGTTTGCAGATTTTAAAAACTTGCACTCCTTTGGAGTGCAAAGTTTTCCAAAACTACGCAATTGCAGTGGAGTGGAGTGAAAGTAATACTGTTCTCCTCCAGACGGTGTCCTGACTCCCGCCTGCCCTGCTCCTGCGGCTTGCTCCACTCGCCTAGTGCTGCTCTGCTGCTCCAGTGTTCAATTACAGGAAGAACTGCAGTGCGCATGGCGTACTGTGTGAAGGCATGCCTGGGGTAAGGCATGCCTTCACGCAGTACACAATGCACATTGCAGTTCTTCCTGGAAATGAACACAGGAGCAGCTGAGCAGCAGTAGGCGAGTGGAGCGAGCCACAGCAGCAGGAGCCGAGCAGGCAGGAGTCAGGACATCCTCTGGAGGAGAAGGGTAAGTCTCCTACTCCACTCAGAGTCAGCACCGTCTACTACGCTGGAGGGAGGGGGTGGGGGGTTTAGCAAAAGGGGGCGGGGTTTAGCTTGAGGGAGGGACAGAGGTAGGGGCCAGGAGATTTGCCAGGGGTGTGTGCCTGAGTGGGGAAACGGGGGGGGGGCAATAAATTACTCCACCAGCCACAGCACTCCATGGAATTTCATGGAGTTTTCTAGTAACTTCGTGAAATTCCGCAAACTGCTACTACGCCACCTCCGCCCACCCTTAGTTTGTACCAAAGTTTGACGTTTGCAAGGGCTTCTGGCTAAAATTACCTATTGAGACCAATGCAAGTCACATATCCTTTAACTCCCCGGATTGTAGGATTTAAAAAAATGTACAGGTTTGTTAGATTTTTCTAGATGCCAGCTGATCAAGGGTCCAACATCTACAGCTACCCACTTTGCATAAAAAGGGTCCATTTTTCTGTGTAAAAAATGTGATGTGCCAATTTTGCATTTTAGACCATTTCATGTCACAGGCACTAGGCCTGGCTGCACAAGTAAGGTACCATTTTTTTGGGGAGACTTGAGGGAATGCTAGGTGGTAGGATGTATGTGGCTCCCAACAGATTCAAGAACATTCCATCACATAGATGTAATGAAAATGTGTAATTTTAGTCAAAGTTTGAGGTTTGCAAGGGCTTCTGAGTAAGAAAACCTGGGGAAAGCCAGGCAGGTGACCCCATCCTGGATACCCCCATATGTCTAGTTTTCTCAAATATGCAGGTTGGCTAGGTTTCGACAGGTGCTGGCAGACCTAAAGCCCAAAATCTACAGCTGCCTATTTTGCGAAAAAGGGTCAGTTTTCTGTGGAAAAATGTGATGTGTCCATGTTGTGTTTTGGGTTTTTCCTGTCGCAGGTACTAGTCTTACCCACACAAGTAAGATACAGTTTTTTTCGGGAGACTTGGGGGAATCCTAAGGGATAGGAATGTTTGTGGCTTACCGCACATTCCAGAACATTCCAGCACAGAAATGAGGAAAATGTGTTTTTAGTACAGTTTGAGGTTTGCAAGGGCTTCTGAGTAGGGCACTGTAAAGATGACACGAGTCAAAGGTAAGTTGAATAGGTTTTAATATATAAGTACACTGGCACCAAAGGTACATCTTCTCACCAGAGCCCCTCGCAGCAACTGCCAAGATAACAGTCATACCAACGCTCCAAGATAGAACACACTGACGTCACAGAGCCTAGATGGTAAAGGGTTGGCAGAGGCAGTAGCGCGAGCAGGGAAGTGATAAATGTAATAGTAAACAGATAAACACAACAGACACCTTGATGAAAGCCATGCAAGTCACTTCACCCTAGTTTCCTCTAGGTGCTTAATTAAAAAAAATATTGCATGTGTTCTAGGTTTCCCTAGGTGCCAGATGAACTAGGACACAAACCCACAGTGATCCGAATTGAAAAAGAAGGGTCAGTTTTCAATGGCAAAGAGGTGATGTGTCCCTGTTGCATTTTTGGCCCTTCTCTGGGGAAGCACTAGTCCTACCCATACAAGTGAGGTACTATTTTTATCATGAGACTGCTAGTGGAAGGCAGTTTGTGTTTTCCCAAGGACTCCAAAACTTTCCAGGCGATTTGGGGCATTCACACTTGCCTGCTCACTGGGGGAGACGCTGGGCTGGTTCCTGGGCTGCACGCCCGCCGCTCGACCACCATGCGGCAAGGGAACTACAGCCCCCAGCATCCTCGGCGGTGACACGCCCAACACAACGCATGGAGGCGCATAAAGACCGGAGGTCCCTGCAGGCGAGCGGGGGTCTCGAAGGCGATTTGGGGCATTCACACTTGCCTGCTCACTGGGGGAGATGCTGGGCTGGTTCCTGGGCTGCACGCCCGCCGCTCGACCACCACGCGGCAAGGGAACTACAGCCCCCAGCATCCTCGGCGGTGACACGCCCAACACAACGCACGGAGGCGCATAAAGACCGGAAGTCCCTCCCGCCTCGTGGGACGCGCGCGGGCGACACCGGGGGGAGCCCGGGCAGAGGGCGGGCCGTCTGTGGCCGTCTAGGGACGAAGAGGGACGGGACGGTCACCCCCCTAAATCCTTCAACTCCAACATGGGTAAGCGCAAACTCCAAACATCAATTACCGGTGGGGCAGGTAAATCCAAGGTTCCCCGAAAAGCTCCGACTTCAGCTAGCATTATGTCCTATTTAACTTCTGCTGTGGGGAAACTGAACCAGGAGATTGCAGCAACAGAACGTGAACTGGGGTTAGACACACCTCTATTGGATAACCCGGTGCCCCCACTGTCTGGGAGAGAAGCTATACCTTTAGAGCCCTCTGTTCAGATTATTACCGCTAAGGATCTGATATTGCAACCCCAATGTACTGCAATGGTTCCTGAAGAATTTGTTGGGCACAGTTGATTACCAAAGTCACGCACAAGACATTGTAACCCGAGTTATTAAGCGCACCAAAAGGCGACTAAAGAGATCAAAAAGGAATTTCACGCAGCTGGTTGCTACATCACGTTACGCGTCTAGGAGACTTGAAAAAGGCATTAGGGACATGGTGGAAAAAGTGTTCACAGATAAAATCGAAAGCACCCTTGTACAGATTGCTAATGATATTGTTGAGACTTTGAAAGATTGTGTCTCGGAAATAGTGGGGAAATGTGATAGGCTAAATATGTTGTTATGCCCTAAAATACCTGAATGCTCAACCTTGGCCTCTCCGGCTATACCTGCTCCCATTGTCCAACATGAAACACCAATGGAGGGGATAGGGATTGTTACTCCACTTGTCCAAATTCTCCCTCCAATCCCCCCTGTGCCAGTATGTCCAAAAACCACCATCAATTTGGCCGGGCACACCGACCCTTTGACATTGACTCAAGTTGGGGATAAGGTCAACATTGTAGCTGGGAAAACCACCGTACATAAAAGCGAACAGTTACAGGGAGAAAGTAGGCTGCTGGGGAAGCCCCGTACTAATTTACCACCAGAGGCAACCCCCTTTGTTGCTGTCTTAGTAAATATTCCGCACTTGAACCCAGGGGAGGTGGAGTCCCAGTGTACCCTATTAGCAAATATAAAAGCGTGGTGTGATGAAAATTGTTCAGGGCCAAGGGATATATCCACTCACATTACTATGGGGAGACGAGTTGACTGGTTGGGGTATACGGCAAAAAACCTTCCCGGTGATTGCATTATAGTTAATTTTAACAGACCCCATGAGGCTGCCCGTTTATTTTGGGATGCAACGGATATAAAGGTTGGAAGGATTCGAGCTGTACCACTTGGTTATTTTTACCCACGGCCAACTATCCCCAAACTACCCCTAGGCAAGGAAAAGCAGCAAGGTGGCACCAAAGGGGGTACTGGGCTGTCATCCTGGGCATTGCAAACACCAAACCTTACCCCTAGTCATATTGACCCCATTAGACCTACTAATAGGGCTACCTTAGAACTAACAAATAGATTCACTGCCTTGTCTCATTTAGATGAAAATGATTGACTGCCTGGTAATGTTGATGATACAGACCAGACTCATTGTATTACCACCATTGTTAGGGAAAGTGGGGAGACTGTTAAAATCGCGAGCTGGAATATTGCAGGTCTCCGCTCAAAGAGAGACGATGTAATATGGTTGGAACAATTAAAGGGCTATGAGGTGGTGGCGCTCCAGGAGACCTGGGATAGGGAATGTAATTTCTGGCTGGACGGGTATTCTTCCTATTTTAAAGCTGCCCAGGGCTCCAGTTCAGGGAGAGATCGAGGTGGGCTCATGTTTCTAATCTCTGTTAAACACAGGGGAGTCGCGCAAATCGTAAGCACTACATCTCATAACCTTTTAGCCTGTGAATTAACTTTACCTAACAATGTCAAAATCCTTTATGTTAACTTTTATAATGCCCCACATGGTGCGCATTGTAATGAAAATATTAACGAATTAGCAAAATTTTTAACTATCTATAAGGAGAGTCAAACCACTTTTGTTCATTTAATCTTGCTTGGAGATTTTAATATACATTTGTGCCAGCAAAATTGTCAATATAGGGTGTACTCAGATATGGATTGTCTTCCCCACTCACACTTTGAACACTCTATAAAGGGGGCTGCCCTAGAAGAATTACTGTCAGATGTCGATTTATCTGAGCCAGAGTTTATCGACACCAATGACCGGGTAGCCACATATAGTGCAAGGGATTCAAATTCTATTATAGACTTTATATTTGTGTCACCAGGCTTGCTACAAAATGTAATTTTTTATAATGCTGTGCAAACAACTTTTAGTGACCATAACCCAGTGGTTATGGAATTATGTAACAAAAATCTAGCAATACTTTCTGCAAACACAAAGATTGTTCCCTGTATGGAGTTAGTTGCCCAAGACCAGGGGAGACGGGTCAAGTGGAGTAAAATTATTCCAGAGGAATTTTTTTCTAAACTTACTGAGAAGGTGGGTGATGAAATCAACACATGTATGGACCCTCTTAGGTTTGGAGGCGATATTATTACCTCCTTTGAAATTATCTGCCAGCAAGTAGCTTTGAATTTAACATCTAAGTCGAAACCCAAGGAGCAAAAACTGCATGGGTGGTTCGATGCAAAGTGCTCTAAGGCCCATAGAGATTTATTGGCAGAATTAAAAAAGTCACCCCGGGACAAACAAGTAGTGGCCAGACTACGGAAAAACTATAAAACCATAGTAGAATCCCGTAAGAAGGAGATCAAGGAAAACGCTTGGGACTCACTTTATGATAGGGCCACATTGAGGGATAGCTCCAAATTTTGGGAAATTGTAAATACACCTTTGTTCAGTGATAAAGAAAATTCCCCGCTGGAACTGAATATACCTGAAAAGGAATGGCTGAACCACTTTGAAAAGATATATGGTAGCAGCCTCCCGATAGACCAATTTGTACCAATAGTAAGTCAACAATTAGTGTTACCTTTGAGATTCACTATTAAAGAAGTCCAAAAGGCTATAGAGGACACAACTGCTCATAAGGCCCCGGGCCCAGACGGGGTACCAGCAGACATGTATAAATCCAACTCTTCTACATGGTCAATCGTCCTCACAAATATCTTTAATATAGCCAGCATTGATAAAAGCAGATTGCCTAAAACCTGGTCACGGTCTATTATAGTCCCAATTTTTAAGAAGGGCCAGAGGGGGGACGCAAGATGTTATAGGCCGATATCTTTGTTGGATTCGTCCTTTAAAATACTAGGGAAGGTTATCTTAGATAAAATCTCAATATGGGCAACTAATAATGACATCTTGTGTGACGCACAGTATGGTTTCAGACCTGGTAGAGGCACTGAGGATCAGTTCCTCAACTTACATCTAATAGTCAGTAAATATACTGTGGCCTCAAGGGGGTCAATCTATTTGGCGTTTATGGACTTGTCCACAGCTTTTGACCTAGTCAATAGGTCAAAGCTGTGGACCATGCTACTGGATATGGGGTTAGATCAGGCATTGGTGTACTTCCTGGCTGAATTGCATAGAGACCTGACAGCGGCCATACGCATGACACAAGAGGGGAAGTGTACGGCTGATTTTAAGTCTGGGAGGGGAGTACGCCAGGGTTGTATTTTGGCCCCAATGTTATTTTCTCTGTATATTAATTCATTGGGTGCAAATCTGACGGCAGCATCTGTAGATGTCCCGTGCATGGGGGGTACCCCATTGCCAGTTTTATTATATGCTGACGATACAGTGCTGCTGTCGAGGACACCCATAGGTTTACAACGTCTTTTAAACTCCTTTGGGAATTTTATGCGAAATTTGGACCTTGTAATAAATGTAGAGAAATCGCATGTGATGTTCGTTGGGAAAGGCAGGAATAACAACAAGATCCTCTCTTGTAATGGCTCAGTAATATCAAAAGTAAAAATCTTCACATATCTTGGTGTAGTGTTTGATGATCTGGGTAGCTGGGCCCCCCAAGTTACTAATAAAAGAGTGGCAGTGAAAAGGTCATCTGCTGCAATACTAGGCTTTGCGAAAAGATTGGGTGGGAAACCTCCTGAGGCAATTTTGGCGATTTATAGAGCCAAAACAATAGCCATAGCCAGGTATGGGGCAGCAATTTGGGGCTATAAAGATCTATCTTTAATACAGAGAGAGGAAAATAAATGTTTGCGATCCCTCCTGGGCCTCCCCCAATCCACATCCTCTTTTGCGGTCCATTCAGAGTTGGGAATGGGATATATTGCGGACATGTTAAGCATGGCGCCGCTTTTACTATGGATTAGAACATGACTTAACCCCAAACTTACATTGAACCACAAGATTATTATTGATTGTTTGGGGCGGGACAGAGTGGCTGATATTAAATGGTTGGCCTATATTAAAACAACCGCAGTACTTCTGGGTCGACCAGAACTATATTTAAACCCGGAAAATTTGAATAAAGAAGATATCAACTGGGTAAAACTTAATTTTATTAAGATCCGAGAAATGGAAAGAGAGTCGATTGAAATCTCTAAACCTACAGTAAGGTCACATTTTATGCTGATTACTTCAATGTCAGTGCAACCATATCTGACTATTGTTACTCGTCCATATCACCGCTGGTTGCTAACCAAATTCAGATTTAATCAGGCACATTTTCTGCTGGGTATTTATGAGAAGTGGTGTACCCCAATGGATAATGTACCATGCGAATGTGATAATTTCTCCGATCAGGATTTGATACATTTTGTATTTTTTTGTCCTTTCTTCTCGGAAGGTAGGGCAAAATATATTAAGCCCCTCCTAAGGGAAATGGGGTTTTTACAGTTGAAACCTGCATTGTTGTTTCTTCAATTAATGGAAAATCATCGGGTGATGTTCTGTGTAGCCAATTTTTTGATTGCATCAATCCGCGCTAGACGGAAGAGACTCCAGACGAGTATAGCTGGGGTAAATGTTTGCCCTATACCTGATAGTACGATCTAATTTCCAGGTTCTGGTTCATTCTACATATATTTTATAATGAAATATGAAATATTACTGATAATTGTGTAAATTCTGTGTGCTAGTTCAATTCTTATGTATTGCTAATGAATTTTAAATGTACAGTAATTAACAGCTCTGTATGATGTTTTAATGTATTTGTATAGTATACTTTTATGATTTTTAATTAATCGAATAAAGTGCTTTTTGACTTGACTTGACTTGACTTTCCATCACAGAAATGTAAGGAAATATGTTTTTTAGTAGATTTGAAATTTGCAAGGGATTCTAGGTAAGAACACCTGGTGAAAGCCACACATGCCACCCCACCCTGGCTTACCCCATATATCTAGTTTTCTAAATATTCAGGTTTTCCAAGTAACCCTAGGTGCCAGCGGACCTAGAGCCAGAATTCTACAGCTACCCATTTTGCAAAAAAAATTGTCCGTTTTCTGTGGAAAATCATGATGTACCTATGTCGAATTTTGGGGCGTTTCCTGTTGCAGGCTGTTGGACTTGGCCCTTTTGGCAGGTTCACCCCGAAACTTTTTGCTTTTTCCTAGCCTGTTTCTGTAACCTGGTGTTGGTGATTTTAGGCCTCTGCGCACTTTTTCACTGTGGTACAGTGTAAAGTGCGTGCGCTCTCTGTGTGTGTGGTGAGTGACCTGCCCTCCCATAGGAATGCATGGGGAATATGTGTGACCATGGTAGTTCCTGATGTGTGGGGAGTGCAGGGTCGAGATTGGTATGTTCAAACTCGTGAGATTGAATGCTGCGTAATGATGTATGCGGCATGAAGGTGTCTAGTGTGGAAGTGCCACTTCTAGACATGGGTGTGCGTGTGTAGTGAGTGTGCTGGCACGTGATTGGCTGGAGCCTGGCTCCAGGAGTCTGGATGCGTCTGCCCAGTGGTGAGTGTTGAGATTAGCATGCTGCTGTGAGGAGAGGGGTGAACCTGGGACTTGATAGGGCTAGGCTTTCCCCACACAATGCTGGCTCCGCCCCCTGTGGTGCGACTGATGACCCTTGCCTGACTAGTGAATGGGAGGGGTGGCTGAGCTCATCAAGAGGGCTCCCAAACCAGCTGCGCCTGGTTTTTCCCCCCACCCTGCACCTTTAGACAAAGGTTTGGATTGTATAAAAAGGGGCTGTGTCCCCTTATAAAATGTTCTTGTTTCTGACTTGAATCCTGCCAGGGGCGTGCTCCTGCTTGGGCCCAGGGGAAGGCTTGCCTCCCTGGGCCCTGCCCAGACCCTGGATGCCTGATGGACCTGGATGCCTGGAGGCTCTTTGTTTTCTTGGGGTTCTCTTTGCTGCACTTTGCTCCCAGGACCTTTTTCCAGAGGGGAGCGCTGGGCTTTGGCTTTGGTAGCTGAGGCCCCCTTGCTATGGGAGCCTTTCTGGGGGGGGGGGCTTGGCGTCTGCCTGCTCCCTAGCGCTTCGTGAGTGCTTTATTTGGGCTCTGCAGCGTGGAGCTGCTCTCTGTCCTGCCCTTTTATGCCTTGCAGGTGCCACCCTGCATTATGCCCGTCTTTAATTAATTTTATTGATGGGTGCCACCCCAGTTATTTAATTATCTAACGGGTGCTCACCCCGTTTCTACTTTTATTTTTACAACCGAGGGTGCCCACCCCTCGTTATGCCCCTTTGTTTCACCGCCGGGGCCCGAGCCGTTTTTAACAAAGGCCGCCGTGTCCGCAGCCAGCCTGATTGTGGGCGGGGCCGTGGACGGAAGAGGAAGCTTGGGAGAGAGAGGTCGGTGAGAAGCCCCGGTCCCGAGATGGGGGACCGGGTGTAGGGGCCGGCATGAGCGCATGGACGCGGGGCTCCCATGCGGAGAGGAGAGCCCTGCGATTGCCGCCGAGTGAAGCGCTGTGCTGCGAGACCTGGAGGAGTAATGCCGGTCCCGCAGCAGAGAGAGAAGTCCTGCGCCACCTGCCCAGAGGAGCGCCGACAGAGGACAACAGCCCGGGGAGTGAACACGGGCTGGGGGGGCTCCAGGCAGGTGTTGGTGCCAGTCAAGGGCACAGAGTCAGAGCGGCCCGTGTGCTCAGTGGGCCACTCCAACGTTGGCAAGATGTGGTTAAGAGCTGCGAGGGCTCCGTGGGGGCATGATCATTTTCGGAATCAGTGCGCTCCGCATTGTTCAGGGGTGCCTTGAGGGCGGCCCCGGATGGTAGTGGGCCGCCCCAACGTTTTTAGCAGTGATTTCCAGAGCGAGGCTCCCACGTGATTTGGGGCACAGCTGTGTCCAGAGCCTAGGTGGCCCCAGCCTGTGCCACAGCCTCTCCAGAGCCAGAGGGCTCCCCCGTTTTGTGCCTTGGTTATTTCAGGGCCTAGAGGGCTCCCACAAGGGCGCATATATTTGTTTTAGAGCCTGAGTGGCTCCCAGGGGGCACAGTTATTTGCCACACCCGTGTCTGGGGGCCAGTGCTCTATCTTTTTATGGGCGCACAATTCGTTTAGGAGCTGGAATGCTCCTAGTGTCAGGTTTTATTTCCAGAGCCTGAGTAGCTCCAGCGTTGGGCGCAGAGTTGTTCTCGGGGCGCAGTTTCTGTTCCTGAGGGCCCATGTCGCTTTTGAAGTCTACAGCTGCCCAGCAATTAGTGGGCAGCTGCACAGTTTAGGCTTTCTTTCAGGGGACCTGTTCTTGGTGAACTCAGGAGTGAGTCGCACTCCTTCGCCCCTACCTTGGCCTGTCACAGCTGCGCAGCACTTAGTGCCAGCTGCAGCGTTTAGGCCCTTGTGATTTGTCCCACCCCTGACTTGCGCTGCGTGGCAGCGCGCCCTGACATTCTGGACACAGGGCTTTTTGAGTCCCCTTCTTGGGATGGCCAGTTGGCCAGGGGGATGGTATGTGGGTAGGGCGCAAGGCCCTAATGTGATTTTTGCGCAATGTGATTTTGCTATGTTTATGATAGTAATTGCCTAAGGTGATGTTTGCGCAATGTGATTATGAGTGTTAGAAAGGCGATCCCTGGGGAGACAGAAGATGTCTGACTGACCCCCCCCCCCCCCCCGAGACCCACCTCTCATTATGGAATTGGCCGAGCGCCGTCGAGAGGCCTCCTTGGCGAGGCTCCTCTCCTAGAATCGTAACAGCAGAGCAATCACACCACAACAAAGGGACTCCACACAAGAGGGTAACTTCTTAGAATCTTAATTAGCAATAACGATTGGTTCTTTTGGCAATATGTACAAACGGATCGAGGGATCCTTAGAGTCTCGGTAACTGGGGGAAAAGGGTAGCGGGACAGTCTTGGTACCAGTCTGGCACAGGGATACCCTACGCTCAGCTCTCAATCCTCGAGCTGGGGGGTTCCGCGAGGTCGGGCCGTGGCAGCGCCAGCAGGCTCCGAAGATGGTTTCAGCGAGGTTGGGCCGCGGCAGCGCCAGCAGGCTCCAAAGATAGTTTCAGCGAGGTTGGACCGCGGCAGCGCCAGCAGGACTCCAAAGGTGGTTTCAGCGAGGTTGGGCCGTGGCAGCGCCAGCAGGACTCCAAATATGGTTTCAGCGAGGTTGGGCCGCGGCAGCGCCAGCAGGACTCCAAAGGTAGTTTCAGCGAGGTAGGGCCACGGCAGCGCCAGCAGGCTCCGAGGATGGTTTCAGCGAGGTTGGGCCGCGGCAGCGCCAGCAGGCTCCAGAGGTTCAGAGTTCAAAGTAGCGAGTTCTTCTCAGGGTCAGCCACGACAGCGTCAGCAGGGCTCTCGACTCCAGGATACAACTGCTGACCCATTCCAGAGCTGCCCCAGATATAGGTTTTGAGTCCTTTGATGTCCGGACCCTTGCGCCTGGGGGTCAGAGGGGCTGGGATGAGAGCGTCTAGACACCCAGCAGGGGGGTGGAGCCAGCGCCCAGGGAGGCCGGAGGGCGATCGAAACCAGGCGTCCCGGGATGGCTGGAGGCCCATCAAAACTCCCCTCCTCCTGGATCCGTCAAGTGGCCGCTTTACCACCTGGTTGGATCTTGGTGCCTCAATGTCGGGGCTTCGCGGGGCTGTGGCCGAGGTCAGGCCTAGGCCATGTGGTCCGGACGTGGAGGGTCCAAGATGGAGTCGGGGCCTGAAATGGTGGCCCGGGATTGGGGTCGGATCCGCAGAGTGGGGCGAGTAGGGGTCGCCGGGCTCCTAAGGGGGAGAGCCGGGGGTCGCCAGGGGTGGCGGCTCTCGTGAAGGTTGGAGGGGATAGCTTTAGGCCAGGGGACAGGGGTCGATGCTGTCCGGGGCCCGCCAGGCGGGAGAAGTGGGACCACGCCACTAGGCCGAGTCCAACACACGTCCCCCCCAGCTGAAGGCCGGGAGAGTCACCCATCTTCTTGGGGGTTCTCCTCGTCGAGGCGGAAGAAGCGGGACAGGTCGTCGGCATTGGCGTTGTCGTTGCCGGGGCGATGTTCCACAGTGAAGTCCATCCCTTGGAGGGAGATGGACCATCGCAGCAACTTTGGGTTTTCCCCTCGCATTTGCATCAACCACCGCAAGGGTCGGTGGTCAGTCTGCACCCGGAAGTGGGTGCCGAACAGATAGGGTCGGAGTTTCTTGAGGGCCTACACCACGGCGAAGGCCTCTCGTTCAATGGTGCTCCAGCGTTGCTCTCGGGCCAGCAGACGTCGGCTGATGAAGGCCACAGGTTGATCAACTCCTTCGGAGTTGAGTTGGGAAAGGATCGCCCCGACACCGTGCTCCGAGGCATCTGTTTGGACCACAAATTCCCGGCTGTAGTCGGGGGCTTGGAGCACGGGGGCGGTACACATCGCTGTTTTCAGAGTCTCAAAGGTGGCCTGACACTCGGGGGTCCAGTGCACCTTCTGGGGCTGCTTCTTGGAAGTGAGTATGGTGAGGGGGCCAACAATGCTCCCATAGTCCTTCACGAAGCGCCGTTAATACCCAGTGAGCCCCAGGAAGGCTCTGACTGCTGTCTGGGTGACCGGGGGCTCCCAGGCCATGATGGCGTCGATCTTGGGTTGAAGGGGAGCCACATGGCCGCTCCCCATTTGGTGTCCCAGATAGGTCACGGAACCTTGGCCTATCTGGTATTTGCTTGCTTTGATTGTCAGTCCGGCCCGTCAGAGGGCCATCAGGACCTCCCAGAGGTGCTTGAGGTGCTCGGCCCAGTGGAGGCTGTATACCGCAATATCGTCCAGGTATGCGGCTCTGAACCCTTCTAGCCCTGCCAATACCTTACTTACCAGCCTCTGGAAGGTTGCGGGGGCGTTCTTCATCCCGAAGGGCATAACCCTGAAGTGGTAGTGGCCATCGGGGGTCGAGAAAGCGGAGCGCTCTTGGGCGCCCGGAGAGAGTCCGATCTGCCAGTAGCCGGAGGTTAGGTCTAAGGTGCTCAGGTAGCGAGCCTCCCCCAGGCGGTCGATCAGTTCATCGGCCCGGGGAATGGGGTGTGCATCTGTCCGGGTGACGGCGTTCAATCCCTGGTAGTCGACACAAAATCGCAGTTCGGGAGTGGCGCCAGGGGGGGCGGCCTTTGGGACCAGGACGACTGGACTGGCCAACGGATTGTCGGAGGGTTCGACTACCCCCAGGGCCAGCATCTTGGAGACCTCCGATTGGATGCAGGTCCAAACTCGGTCGGGAACTCTGTAGGCCCGGTGTCGCACAGGCGGGCTGTCCCCGGTGTCGACATCGTGGACGCACCACTGGGTGACTCCGGGGGTGAGGGAAAAGAAGTCTGCGAATTGACCCAACAATTTCCAGCAATCCTGGCGCTGTTCTGGGGTCAGGGCTTGTTATTTGGAGGAAGACTTCCCAATACTGACAATTTCCACGACCATGGAAGTGCCTTCCCAGGGTATTCCTGGGGTTGGAGTGTCTGCCTCTTTGCAGTATTTTCCATGTACTTGTGTTCGGTGCCCTTGTATAACATGCACACACCACTTTGCCCTTGTAACACACGGTTTGCTACCTCTCACATGTTTTTACCTTTGATACTGGCACAAGTGCCTCCTTTGCCTACATAACGCTTGTTCTTGTGCCTGAGTGTCTAGCACCTTTTGCAGTATTATACCTCAAATGATACTTTGTTTTCTCTTATAACTGCACACTTGTCACTTTTTCCTCCTGTGCACTTTTTACTACCTCATGTATTTTTAGCTGCTCACAATTTTTACTACCTCATGTATTTTGTTTGCTCACAATTGTCACTATTACCTTTACTACCTCATGTATTTTTGGTTGCTCACAATTTTGACTACCTCATGTATTTTGTTTGCTCACAAATGTCACTATTACCTTATGTAACGTAATGTATGCTTTTGTAATCTGTTCTTTTGTAATGTTTCTCATTATGTTTCATTTCTGTTCCTTTTGTGAAGCGCTCTGACACCTTCGGGTAAAGTCTGCGCTATATAAAAATGCATAAATAAATAAATAAATAAATAAATAAGGGCAGAGGAGAGGGTGACCCCCTCGACGGAGCCGTCTTTTTCGGAGGTGCTCAGGAGGTCCGGTAGGGGCTCGGAGTCGTCTTCGGCCCCACCATCGGTAGCCATCAGCAGGCTAAGCTCCGTTCGGACAAAGTGCGGTTTGAGCCGGTTGGAGTGGAGGACCTTGAGGGGGTTTCTGGGGGACTCCATGTCCACCAGGTAAGTGACAGGGCTCTTGCGCTCCACCACCTTGAAGGGCCCCGTCCACTTGTCCTGGAGGGCACAGGGTTCGACAGGGGACATGACCCAGACCTGTTGGCCCGGCTCGAACTCAATGGAAGAGGCGTTTTGGTCATACCACCGTTTCATTTCCTCTTGGCTGGCCTCGAGGTTGGCTTCTGCAAGTTCCCGGAACTTCCGAGTCTGATTTCGGAGGGTCAGGAGGTACCGGTAGACGTCGGGGGGAGCATCTTGGACTGCGACCTCCCAGCCTTCTTTGACTAGGCTGAGGGGACCCCGGACGGGGTGTCCGTACAATAGTTTGAAGGGGCTGAATCCCAGGGACTTCTGAGGGACCTCCCGATAGGCGAAGAGGAGGCAGGGCAGCAGCACGTCCCATTGGCGACGCAAGGGCTCCTCCAGGCCCATGATCATCCCTGTGAGAGTTCTATTGAAACGTTCCACCAACCCATTCCCTTGGGGGTGGTAGGGGGTCGTAAACTTATACGTGACCCCGCACTGGTGCCACAGGGATTTCATGTATCGGGAGATGTAGTTCGTACCCCGGTCACTGACGGCTTTTCGGGGGAAGCCCACTCGGGAGAAGATCCCCATCAGCGCCCGGCCCACCACGGGGGCCGTCACAGTTCGGAGAGGGATGGCTTTGGGATAGCGGGTGGCATGGTCCACCAGGACGAGAATAAACCGGTGTCCTTGGGAGGTGCGGGGCTCCAGAGGCCCCACAATGTCTATGCCCACCCGCTCGAAGGGGGTGCTGATGACTGGAAAGGGTTGGAGGGGGGCCTTGTGCTTCCCTCCACTCTTCCCGCTGGCTTGGCAGGTGGGGCAAGTCCGGCAGTGATTGTTCACATCATTTTTCATTTTTGGCCAGTAGAACTGGGTCACCAGGCGGCTGTATGTTTTGTCCTGCCCCAGGTGCCCGGCGAGGGGCACGTCGTGTGCCAGGTTCAGGAGGAAGTCTCTGAATCGGAGGGGGACCACCAGCACCCGGCCGGCCCCCAGTTCGGCAATCTTTTGTTCACTGTAGAGGAGATTGTGGTCCCAATAGACCCAGTGGGACCCCGAGGGTTCTCCGGTGGCTTGAGTGGCGGCTTTCTGTCGGATTCCCTCGAGGGAGGGACAGGTTTTCTGTTCTTGCCGGAACTGTTCTCGTGTGGGGCCATCTTCTTGGCGCCATTGGGCTAGTTCCGGGAGGTTGTCAAGCTCAGCAATTTCTTCACTGTTGGGCCCCAGTGGGTCGGGTTCTGGGTCGTTGTCTTCGGATACGGCGGGCGGCGGAGGTGCGGGCCACTCTGGGTCTTCAGTCGGGGCGGCTTCCGTCGGGGTGGTGGCCCGGGCGGCCATGGATCGGGGGGTCGCGTAGGCCCACTCGGGAAGGCCTAGCATGCCCAGATGCTCTCTCCGTTCGACACCGGCCCAGGGGGAACTTTCTAGGTCGTTCCCGAGGAGGCAGTCCACGGGGGCATCGTCCCGGACAGTCACTTTCAGCATGCCCGACACCCCTCCCCACTCGAAGGGGATACGGGCCATCTGGCACAGGATTTCGGAATTGTCCGCCGACCGTACGGGGCACAGCACATTGGGCAGGATCTGGTCAGGGGTCACCAAGTGGCATCAGACCGCCGTCACGCTGGCTCCGGTGTCGCGAAGGGCCTCGGTCTGGCGCCCATTAATGGTGACTCACTGGCGGTACTTCTGAGTGTTACCCGGGATCGGGGCCCGGGGGATCATGTCTCTTTCGCCCAGACATACCAGGGACATAGCGGCGGGCTCCCACTCGGCCTGGTCGGGGTCATAGTCCTCTTTTTTGCCCCTTTCTTCTCCCAGGGCGGCGGCGGCGATCTGGCGACTTGGAGGACTGGTGGTGCCGGGTCGTTGGTTCATCGGGCATAGGGGGTCATTGGCATAATGACCGGGCCACTGGCATCTGTGGCAGGTAACGTTTGGGCGGGGCCCCGGCCGTGCTGAGGGGGCCCCTCTTCTGGCCAGGGATGGTGAAGTGGAGGTCGGGGGCGGCCCCGCGGGGGAGTCGCGGTTCCTGTTCTGGCCCCACCCGCCGCCTCGCGGGCGGTAGTTCCCCGGGGAACCTCGGCCGTAGTCTCCCATCGGGCTCCGGGGGACCCGGGTGCTCACCCATCGATCGGCCTCAACGGCGAGTTTACGTGGCTCTGTCAATTTGCTGTCGAGGAGATGCTGCCGGAGTTCCATAAAACAGTTGTTGGAGAGGTGCTCCCATACAATGAGGTTGAACAGCTGCTCATAGGTGGTGACCTGGCTGCCTTTGATCCACCCCTCTAGGGCTCTGCTATAGAAGTTCACGTACTCCACCCACGTAGTACCGGGGATCTTCTTACAGTCTCGGAATCGCTGCCGGTACATCTCGGGGGTGAGTCCATAGCGAGTAAGGAGGGCGGCTTTCATGTGATCATAAGAGGTCATCTCTGCGTCTGGGAGCTCTAGCTCCCTTCGTTGACGAACTTCCCCCACAAGCCGGCACCCCAGTCTTTCTGGGGTATTCAATGAGAGGCCATGGCTACCTCGTTGGCCTTAAAACACTGCTGGATGTCATAGTTTTTATAATATTCCTTGACGACATCTTTGGGGATGTGGACCTTCGTGTCCGCAGGAGGAGGTGGGCTCCGATTCCCGGAGGCGCTGGCCTCCCCAGTTTTGGCCTTGATCTCAAGTTCTTTTAAGCCACGCTCGTGCTCGAACGTGAGCTTCTTCTCCTCCAAGTCTCTCTGCCTTCGTTTCTCCTCTAGGTCTCCTTGCAGCCGTAGTTGCTCAAGGGCTATCTTTTTCTCGGCCAGCTGTAGTTCTCCGTCCAGACGGAGTCGGGCGAGCT
Organism: Lissotriton helveticus; assembly: GCF_964261635.1. NCBI lineage: Eukaryota > Metazoa > Chordata > Amphibia > Caudata > Salamandridae > Lissotriton > Lissotriton helveticus. The sequence goes on along the minus strand of NC_136059.1, from coordinate 2,005,540,280 downwards.
CCAATTCGTGGAGCCGGCTCCTTTCTCGCTCTCGGGCGTCTTCGTGGGAGAGGCCCGTGTCTATGTTTGTAGGTCTTTCCCCCGCTGGGGTTGCGTCGGTCTCTGGGTGCATGTTCGGAACGGTGTTGTCTTCGCTCTGGGGTGGCGTTGCTCCTGCCTCCACCCATGTTTGTAGGGCCTGCTTGAAATCCTCCTTGGTACTTAGTCCAGTGGTAGCGATGCCCAGGTCCTTGCAGAATTGTTTCAATTATTTGTGGTTATATTCTTCCAACCGTTCCTCCTGGAACTCTGCGGTAGGTCTGGTTTCTTTGGTCGTCATGGTTGCGGTGTGTTTCTGTCAGTAGTGGGTGAGTCACTCTCTGTACGATTTGCGTCGGCTCGGATCGCACCGCCTGCCACCAATGTTAGAAAGGCGATCCCCGGGGAGGCAGAAGATGTCTGACTGACCCCCCCGAGACCCACCTCTCCTTATGGAATTGGCCGAGCGCCGTCGAGAGGCCTCCTTGGCGAGGCTCCTCTCCTAGAATAGTAACAGCAGAGCAATCACACCACTACAAAGGGACACCACACAAGAGGGTAACTTCTTAGAATCTTTATCAGCAATAACGATTGGTTCTTTCGGCAATATGTACAAACGGATCGAGGGATCCTTAGAGTCTCGGTAACTGGGGGAAAAGGGTAGCGGGACAGTCTTGGTACCAGTCTGGCACAGGGATACCCTACGCTCAGCTCTCAATCCTCGAGCTGGGGGGTTCCACGAGGTCGGGCCGCGGCAGCGCCAGCAGGCTCCGAAGATGGTTTCAGCGAGGTTGGGCCGCGGCAGCGCCAGCAGGACCCGAAGATGGTTTCAGCGAGGTTGGGCCGCGGCAGCGCCAGCAGGCTCCAAAGATAGTTTCAGCGAGGTTGGGCCGCGGCAGCGCCAGCAGGTCTCCAAAGGTGGTTTCAGCGAGGTTGGGCCGTGGCAGCGCCAGCAGGACTCCAAAGATGGTTTCAGCGAGGTTGGGCCGCGGCAGCGCCAGCAGGACTCCAAAGGTGGTTTCAGCGAGGTTGAGCCGCGGCAGCGCCAGCAGGCTCCGAGGATGGTTTCTGCGAGGTTGGGCCGCAGCAGCGCCAGCAGGCTCCAGAGGTTCAGGGTTCAAAGTAGCGAGTTCTTCTCAGGGTCAGCCGCGACAGCGTCAGCAGGGCTCTCGACTCCAGGATATGACTGCTGACCCATTCCAGAGCTGCCCCAGATATAGGTCTCGAGTCCTTTGATGTCCGGACCCTCGTGCCTGGGGGTCAGAGGGGCCGGGATGAGAGCGTCCAGACACCCAGCAGGGGGGTGGAGCCAGCGCCCAGGGAGGCCGGAGGGCCGGGGACGGCTGGAAGGCCCATCGAAACTCCCCTCCTCCTGGATCCGTCAAGTGGCCGCTTTACCACCTGGTTGAATCTTGGTACCTCGATGTCGGGGCTTCGCGGGGGCTGTGGCCGAGGTCGGGCGAGGCCACTTGGTCCTGACGTGGAGGGTTCAAGATGGAGTCGGGGCCTGAAATGGTGGCCCCGGATTGGGGTCGGATCCGCAGAGTGGGGCGAGTAGGGGTCGCCGGGCTCCTAAGGGGGAGAGCCGGGGGTCGCCAGGGGTGGCAGCTCTCGTGAAGGTTGGAGGGGATAGCTTTAGGCCGGGGGACAGGGGTCGATGCTGTCTGGGGCCCGCCAGGCGGGAGAAGTGGGACCACGCCACGAGGCCGGGTCCAACAATGAGGTTATTTTCCCTTTGTAGGTTCATGCTAGTGAGATGTTTTCACTCTGTGAGTTACGCCCCAAAAATGATTTATTCTTAGGAGGCAGAGTCTAATGTGTTTAGACTAGTGAGGAGATTGCCTACTGTATTTTTACCTGTTAGGCCCAAATGTGAGTTATGCGTAATGTGCTATGCCATTATGCCTGTGACACCTCTGAATGTGATTTATGCATTATGTGTCTTACCTACACCTCTGAATGTTTTTATGCATCATGTGTTTTCCTGTGCTGCACCTCTGAATGTGTTTTGATGCATCATGTGCCTTGTTCAACACCGCTGAATGTATGTTTATGCATCATGTGTTTTCCTTCCCTACACCTCTGAATGTTGTGATGCATCATGTGTAATGTGTTCTTGCCTATACCCCTAAATGTATGGTGATATTTAGGTGGTTGTTCTTTCTAGTACAGGTGTGCTAAAGTGATTATTATTCTATGAACTACAAAGTGCTATTTCTAACAGTATTTCTGCTAAGTGCTGATTCTGACAGTGGTCCAGGTGGCCCTGTCTTGTACATAATCCCTTGTGAATATTGCCCATGCCAGTTGGCACAATGTATATTGTGTGATTACTATCTGATGTGTTTTGACAATACAGAAGTTATTTTTATATAACCTTGTGTGGAGTTCCTTTTGTGGTGTGCCTAGGATGTTGTTGCTGTTGTGTGCGTGCGCAAATGCTTTACACATTGCCTCCGGGATAAGCCTGTCTGCTCGTGCCAAGCTACCAAGGGGGTAAGCAGGGGTTATCTTGGCGTGTGACCCCTTGCCCTGACTAGAATGGTGGTTTCTGCCTGGCTTTGGGGTAAGCCTTAGCCAACCAGAAATCCCAGTTCTAACATTGTTGGTCAGCGGTGAGGATTTGGACTTGTGTTTGCGCAGTACCACAGCCACAGCTGGCTACATTACAAAACTCTGCATTTTTTTTAGATAGTCACATTTTTGGGATTATTGTTGTGATTTTGTTCTTCCTCAAGAGTGTCATTTTCAAATGGTGTTCCTGCGCTTTATGTTTAGTGGCAGATGAGAGAAAATGACAGGGCGGGACGCCAGTAGAGGGGGAGGTTCCCATAGATAAGGAATCCCTTGCTGGGTCCAGTGCCCAGTCCCTGTTCCTGTCCCTGTGTGGGTAGATGGAAGAGAGGGAGTGTGGAGGAGAAATGGCTTGCTCGGGAGGGTGGTTATACCCTGAGTGTAGTGTGTGTGTCTGGATTTCCCAGTGTGGTAGGATCCAGTGGTGGCAGCTAAAATGTGTCCAGTGCGTGAAGTCCCATTCCCAGTTCCCAGAGTATGGTGCCTGGTGCTCAGTAAGAGGGGTACAGGTTGAGAGTCAGGGGCAGTGAGGAACTGTCTCACCAGTCTGGAGATGGAGTGTGTGGATGAGTGGTGTGTTGAACTGGAGGAGTTGGTGTGAGTTTTTTTAAAAAGGAGCTTGCACAGGAGGTGTACCTCTGGTGGTGTGCAGGAGGTTCTGCAGAGGCACTGGATGAGAAGGTGGACGTCTGGCGGTGTGCTAGATGTCTTGCAGAGGCATTGGGGAGTGATTCTAAAAGTAGTGGCTTGTGTATATGATGATCCTGTGTAGGGGAAGAGGTTCATGTGTAGCCCAGCTAGGTCCCAGTAGGATGGTAGGGGTGTAGGGGCTCACGTCCTGTCTCAGTGGAGGCGGAGTGAGTGTGGGACGGTGTGTCCCACGTTGGCCCGAAACCCTGTCTCAGGGCCTGGAGGGTTCCCTAAGGGAGCGCCAGGTCAGGGGCCTAGGCTGTACTTACAGGTCATTTGAGGAGGATCTTCCTGTGTCTAGAGGACGGGGAGTGTCTGTAACCAGAACTCCGGCGGTCCAGGTGTTGGGCAGTACTGCTCCTAAGTGGAGGGTGCAGAAGTCCTGGTACGCTGGACATTTGACCGTCTAGAGTGCTTGACCATTTGTGGGGCCTCTGGAGGTCGTGCCCCGAGGAGGGGGGAGGCCAGGTTCAGGTTCAGCCTGACCTGGAGTAAAGGGCATCTGTAATCAGTGGCCTGACCAGTTTTGCTTCCAGGGGTACCGCTCCAAGGTGGGAGGGTGTAGAACTCTGGACGGGGGTACAGAGGGACGGTGTCCTTGTCTCTGACCCCGTTGCAACCTGAGGGTTTAGATCCTAGGTTGGGAGATTAGGAAACTTCCAGGTCAAGAAGGAATCTCCGCCAAAGTAGATCAGCTGAAGAGACTGAGGAGGCTGCCCTTACTGTGTGTTCTGGGGCCCACCTGCAGTTTGTTGCTTCCACTAAAGTAGAGGAAAGGGGACTTTGCTGTGTGCTGTGTCCCCCCACCTGCTTAAAGAGGGACTGTGCTGTGTGCTTTGTACCTCCGAAGTGAAATAGTTTCCAGATCCCAGGTGGTAGACCAGTGATGGAGAGAGGTCCTGAACTGGTAGGAGAGATGTGTTCTGGTGGGTACCTCCCTGGGAGGGTGCGGAACCCCAGAAGTAGAGGTAGGGTGGGGCATTCTTGCCCGTGACCTCTGGTCAGCCTGAGGGTGCGGACCCGAGGTTGAAGGATCAGTGGTAGTTGTAGCTACACTGAGAGGGAGAGTGGAGAATGGCTATTGTGTGCCAGGGGTTACTGCCCCCCACTCTGTGGATTGGTCAGGATCTGTGACATTTGGATGGCCTAGGGCCTGGTCCTGGCCGTGGATGACTAGAGAGTACCAGTGGGGTATCCTAGTTGTGCCAGAGAGCTCTTGTTGAGAGAAATCCAGGTGGGTTCAGAGTGGCGCAAAACCGGAGGGTGTCCCTGCCGTGCGGGCCCGTGACCGTGTTTTGTCGCCCAAAGCAGGGAAGCCCATCAAGGGATTGATTGGTCTACCATGAGTTTTGGCTGGAATGGTGGGTTGTATTGGGCCTGGCCCTTTTGGCAGGTTCACCCCGAAACTTTTTTCTTTTTCCTAGCCTGTTTCTGTAACCTGGTGTTGGTGATTTTAGGCCTCTGCACACTTTTTCACTGTGGTACCGTATAAAGTGCATGCGCTCTGTGTGTGTGTGGTGAGTGACCTGCCCTCCCATAGGAATGCATGGGGAATATGTGTGACCATGGTAGTTCCTGATGTGTGGGGAGTGCAGGGTCGAGTTTGGTATGTGCGAACTCGTGAGATTGAATGCTGCATAATGATGTATGCGGCATGAAGGTGTCTAGTGTGGAAGTGCCACTTCTAGACATGGGTGTGCGTGTGTAGTGAGTGAGCTGGCACGTGATTGGCTGGAGCCTGGCTCCAGGAGTCTGGATGGGTCTGCCCAGTGGTGAGTGTTGAGATTAGCATGCTGATGTGAGGGGAGGGGTGAACCTGGGACCTGAATAGGGCTGGGCTTTCCCCACACAATGCTGGCTCCACCCCCTGTGGTGCGACTGATGACCCTAGCCTGACAAGTGAATGGGAGGGGTGGCTGAGCTCTTCAAGGGGGCTCCCAAACCAGCTGCGCCTGGTTTTTCTCCCACCCTGCACCTTTAGACAAAGGTTTGGACTGTATAAAAAGGGGCTATGTCCCCTTACGAAATGTTCTTGTTTCTGACTTGAATCTTGCCAGGGGCGTGCTGCTGCTTGGGCCCAGGGGAAGGCATGCCTCCCTGGCCCTGCCCAGCCCCTGGATACCTGATGGACCTGGATGCCTGGAGGCTCTTTGTTTTCTTGTGGTCCTCTTTGCTGCACTTTGCTCCCAGGACCTTTTTCCAGAGGGGAGCGCTGGGCTTTGGCTTTGGTAGCTGAGGCCCCCTTGCTATGGGAGCCCTTCTTGGGGGGGGCTTGGGGTCTGCCTGCTCCCTAGCGCTTCGTGATCGCTTTATTTGGGCTCTGCAGTGTGGAGCTGCGCTCTGTCCTGCCCTTTTATGCCTTGCAGATGCCACCCTGCATTATGCCCGTCTTTAATTATTTTTATTGATGGGTGCCACCCCATTTATTTAATTATCTAACGGGTGCTCACCCCGTTTCTACTTTTATTTTTACAACCGAGGGTGCCCACCCCTCGTTATGCCCCTTTGTTTCACCGCCGCGGCCTGAGCCATTTTTAACAATGGCCGCCGTGTCCCCAGCCTGCCTGATTGTGGGCGGGCCGTGGACAGAAGAGGAAGCTTGCGCGAGAGAGGTCGGAAGCCCACCCCGCCTCCCCGAGTGCCGGTGAGAAGCCCCGGTCCCGAGATGGGGGACCGGGTGAAGGGGCCGGCGTGAGCGTGTGGACGCGGGGCTCCCATGCGGAGAGGAGAGCCCCGCGATTGCCGCGGAGTAAAGCGCTGCGCTGCGAGACCGGGAGGAGTAATGCCGGTCCTGTAGCAGAGAGAGAAGTCCTGCGCCGCCTGCCCAGAGGAGCCCCGACGGAGGACAACAGCCCGGTGAGTGAACACGGGCTGGGGGGGCTCCAGGCAGGTGTTGGTGCCAGTCAAGGGCACAGAGTCAGAGCGGCCCCGTGTGCTCAGTGGGCCGCTCCAACGTTGGCAAGATGTGGTTAAGAGCCGCGAGGGCTCCGTGGGGGCATGATCATTTTCGGAGTCAGTGTGCTCCGCATTGTTCAGGGGTGCCTTCAGGGCGGCCCCGATGGTAGTGGGCCGCCCCATCGTTTTTAGCAGTGATTTCCCGAGCGGGGCTCCCACGTGATTTGGGCACAGCTGTGTCCAGAGCCTAGGTGGCTCCAGCCTGTGCCACAGCCTCTCCAGAGCCAGAGGGCTCCCCCATTTTGCGCCTTGGTTATTTCAGGGCCTAGAGGGCTCCCAGAAGGGCGCATATATTTGTTTTAGAGCCTGAGTGGCTCCATGGGGGCACAGTTGTTTGCGACCCCCGTGTCTGGGGGCCAGTGCTCTATCTTTTTATGGGCGCACAATTCTATTAGGAGCTGGAATGCTCCTAGTGGCATGTTTTATTTCCAGAGCCTGAGTAGCTCCAGCGTTGGGCGCAGAGTTGTTCTTGGGGCACAGTTTCTGTACTGGAGAACCCGGCCTTATGGGCCGAGCGGCGCAGGGCACGCCTAAGATCTCCGAGTTCACCTGCCTCGACTGACAGAGACACAGGAAACTCTGGCGTAGAAAAGTAGTTTTATTAGCTGCAGCTAAGCACAGTTATCTAAGAAGTACCGCACAGGTAGGTTCTCAAGAGACTGCCACTTCAATCTGTGGCGCACAGTCTATTATACAACACAAGTTTACAATGACAGCTCCCAATATACACAAAACTGACAAATAGGAATAGTTCGAAAACAAGCTATCAGATGTCTAAAACACACCCTCCTTTAAGACCCCGTGTGCTCTCCTCCCATCAGGTTAATCAACACTGGTGCCCGTAATTCGATTTGCAGGTGGCAAAACATGTGTAGAATGCTTCAAAAGAAGAGCTGTGTAACAAGAGAACACACGGAGAGAATAGTGAAGGCCAGTTAAATAAGATAAGGATGAGAAGAATGGTGGGACCCAAACAGTGGAGTAAGTCATGGATTAATCAGTCTAGACATGGCTTTGCGAACTCGGCCGGACCCTGACATCAGTGTTGCACACAAGGACAAAGGTTGTTCCTTGACGAGAAAAACATCAAGCAGCTGAAAGTGGCAGAAAAGACCATTTTCTCCACGTTAGCCGTGCTGCCTGAGTGAGGCAACATAAAATGGCGACTAAACGCAAAATGGCGGCTGTAGCAGAGCGAGGCTGAAAACTACGTAACCTCAGTTTCTGAGGGCCGATGTCGCATTTGAAGTCTACAGCTGCCCAGCAATTAGTGGGCAGCTGCACCATTTAGGCTTTCTTTCAGGGGACCTGTACTTGGTGAACTCAGGAGTGAGTCGCACTCCTTCGCCCCTACCTTGGCCTGTCACAGCTGCACAGCACTTAGTGCCAGCTGCAGCATTTAGGCCCTTGTGATTTGTCCCAGCTGCCCAGCAAGTAGTGGGCAGCTGCATCGTTTAGGCTTGCGCCGGTGGCGCACCCCTGACTGGCGCTGCGTGGCAGCGCGCCCTGACATTCTGGACACAGGGCTTTTTGAGTCCCCTTCTTGGGATGGCCAGTTGGCCAGGGGGCTGGTATGTGGGTAGGGCGCAAGGCCCTAATGTGATTTTTGCGCAATGTGATTTTTGCGCAATGTGATTTTGCTATGTTTATGACAGTAATTGCCTAAGGTGATGTTTGCGCAATGTGATTATGAGGTTATTTTTCCTATGTAGGTTTATGCTAGTGAGATGTTTTCACTCTGTGAGTTACGCCCCCAAAAATGATTTATTCTTAGGAGGCAGAGTCTAATGTGTTTAGACTAGTGAGGAGTTATGCGTAATGTGCTATGCCATTATGCCTGTGACACCTCTGAATGTGATTTATGCATTATGTGTCTTACCTACACCTCTGAATATTTTTATGCATCATCAGGCATATCAAATTAAATACCGGGAGCAAAGGGGCAGATTCTCAGAATCTGCCCCTTTGCTCCCGGTAGTTTTGCATTTGGGATGCATCATCCCAAATGCAAAAATCGTAATTTTAGGAATCTCTAAATTGAGATTCCTTAAATTGCGATTGCATTTAAGGAATCCCAAATTGAGATTCCTTAAATGCAATGCATGAAAGCCAAAAAATAGCGAATTCGCTAATAGGAGTAGCAAATTACCATGAGGTTGAACTTCATGGTAATTTGCTAAAACTTTGAAAAAGGCACTTTTGTGCATTTTTCAATTCATGTTGCGCACACACATTCCCTTAGGGCATGTGTGTGTGTGCAACATATGTGCAGAGATCAATTTCAGGGGTGCAACAGGGTGTCATTTTGACACCCTTGCACCCTTGAAATTGCATGAACAATTTGCGAGTACCTACTGGTACTCGCAAATTGCTCATGCAATCTCCAATTCATTCCTATGGGCCTGTAGGCCCATAGGAATGAATGGGACAGCATTCCTTAATTGCGACTAGCAACTTGCGAGTAGCAATTAAGGAATGTTTAGGAATCGCTATTTTAATAGCGATTCCTACATGCATAGGTTTTTGCTATTCCTAAATAGCGATTCCTTAAAAATCGCTATTTAGGAATAGCAAAAGCTACGTTGATGCATCTGCCAGCATGTGTTTTCCTGTGCTGCACCTCTGAATGTGTTTTGATGCATCATGTGCCTAGTTCTTACACCGCTGAATGTATGTTTATGCATCATGTTTTTTCCTTCCCTACACCTCTGAATGTTGTGATGCATCATGTGTAATGTGTTCTTGCCTATACCCCTAAATGTATGGTGATATTTAGGTGGTTGTTCTTTCAAGTACAGGTGTGCTAAAGTGATTATTATTCTATGAACTACAAAGTGCTATTTCTCACAGTATTTCTGCTAAGTGCTGATTCTGACAGTGGTCCAGGTGGCCCTGTCTTGTACATAATACCTTGTGAATATTGCCCGTGCCAGTTGGCACAATGTATATTGTGTGATTACTATCTGATGTGTTTTGACAATGCAGAAGTTATTTTTATATAACCTTGTGAGGAGTTCCTTTTGTGGTGTGCCTAGGATGTTGTTGCTGTTGTGTGCGTGTGCAAATGCTTTACACATTGCCTCCGGGATAAGCCTATCTGCTCGTGCCAAGCTACCAAGGGGGTGAGCAGGGGTTATCTTGGCGTGTGACCCCCTTGCCCTGACTAGAATGGTGGTTTCTGCCTGGCTTTGGCATAAGCCTTAGCCAACCAGAAATCCCAGTTCTAACACAGGCACTTGGCCTACTCACACGAGATTTTTAATAGAAGTCTTAGGCAAATGCTAGGTGGTAGGGAGTTCATGGCTCCCCAAAGATTCCAGAACTTTCCATCAAAGAAATGTGATGAAAATGTGTGCTTTTAGTCAAAGTTGGACGTTTGCAAAGGATTATGGGTCAGAAGCCTGGTAAGAGTCATGCACCCTGGATTTCCCTTCATGTCTAGTTTTAAAAAATATTCAGGTTTGCCAGGTTTCCTTTGGTGCAAACTAACCTAATACAATTGTTATTGGGAGACTTGGGGGCGTGCTAAGTGGTAAGAAGTTTGTGGCTTTATGTAGATTCCAGACCTTTCCATCAGAGACATGTGAGGAAAATGTGTTTTTAGTCAAAGTTTGTGGCTTGCATGGGTTTCTGCGTGGAAACTCCTGGTGGGAGCCATGCTAACTACCTCACACTAGAATTCCCAAGGTGCCTAGTTTTAAAAAATGTGCATGTTTGCTAGTTTTCCCTGGAATCTCACTTGAGCTAGAGTCCAAAATCCACAGGTACCCACATTGAAAAAAAAGGGTCAGTTTTCAGTGGAAAAATCAGAACCATCATTATTGTGTTTTGGCTCACTTTCTGTGGGGGGGCACTAGGCATACCCACACAAGTGAGGTACCATTTTTAGCAGAAGACATGTGGAAACATTGAATATTCAGAGGAGCATCCTGGTGCTAAGCGACAGAGGAATGGCTGTGTGAGCTAAGTCAATCTTGTTACGTCCTTGGAGGAAAAAGAAGTGCATCAAAGAATGAGTGAATAACTAAGATCGTCTGGGTTGCCAAAAACCAGGCCATGAGCTGCTTTTTAAAGATCCTTTCAGGTTAACTGAGTCTCAGCTCCCTAGGGAGTGAATTCCAGGCACTTCTACCCGGGAAGGGGAAAGATTTACCACCTTGAGTTCTAAGTCTGTACGTGAGAGTTTTGAGCAGATTGGCTATTTTCTGTACACAATGAAAAAGCATTGTACAGTGCAGCTCAGTTGTTAGTCCTGGGTACAGAAGGTTTTTGGAAACCCTAAATATCTCTGCAACCAGAAATATCTAGCAAACGTAATGGTATATTGCTTTTGTAAATTGGCCATTGTGATAACAGGTTACAGATGAAAACTTTTTTTCCTACTCTTTTTCAATATTACTTTATTTCAACAGTTTCTTTGGGAAAACCTTGAGGGATCTACACATATGACGCCTTGCTGAATTCAAAACAGTGTCTACTTTTCAGAACTCTAAAGCTTTTATGGTTCACCCATGGGTTTCACACGACTTTCCAACACAGGCTGCAAGTAGGTTAAATTATTTAAACAAGACAAGGGAACCCAGGGCGCAATATGCTAAGGACCTTGGGTAGGTCCTTATACACGAGGGAGATTTTTAAGGAAATGAATATAGACCAAATGGAACTATATTTTTAAGAAATGTCCAGCCGGACAATTTTATTATCTTGATGAAAAATAATCAAAGAGAAATAAAACACAAAGGTGAAGAATCCTCACACTCGCAAGGACCCCCATTGAGGACCTGTTTTGCATATCGTTAGAATTTTGAACGAGGGCATTTTCCCGCTGATTAATTCAATAATAGCCTTGGACCCACCCATTGATTAGTGTTCCATATTGAGTTTCGTGCTGAACTCCTTTCAGCCTTACCCCACCGTGGGTGCAACTGTGATTATTAACTCTTCAGGCAACTATTTTATGTCCTGAGGATGAACCGTTATTGTGTAAGGTTCGAAACGTCGTCGACCTAAAATGCACTAAATGCATAGCTGACACACATCTTTCATGCATATGTGTATATTGTGGATTATCTGTTTTATGATTTATGATATTCAGATGACCCGATATTGCCTACTACCTTTCCCTTCTGTTTGTGTCCCCCTAGTGTGTTAGTCGGACATCGGCTGGTGTCCCACTTTTATCACACTCTGTGTTTTATTGCTCTTTGAGTATTTTTCATCAAGATAATAAAATTGTCCGGCTGGACATTTCTTAAAAATATAGTTCCATTTGGTCTGTATTCATTTCCTTAAAAATCTCCCTCGTGTCTAAGGACCACTGTCTTTAAAAATTAAAAAAAAAGCAAGTAGGTTAAAAGCACACAGAAAAAAAAGGAAAAATGGGCTATGGCTTTGAAAAATTTGAAAACTGTGGAAAAAAGTTCGGTTTTTTTATTCACCTCTGCACGTTCCTGAAAGCTGGGAAGATGATGACTTTAGCATAACAAACTGTTTGTTGATGCCATTTTTAGTCAAAAACACAGAAAGTTTAATCTGAAGTACTTTTTTCCTATTATTCCCAAAAAACTCAAACTTTAGCTACATTTTGACTATTTTCCCAGTCCCTCCAGGGAAATACACAAACCCTGGGTACCTTTATAATCTCCAGGACGCTGGAAAAGAATAACACAAATTTGACATGGATACCATATGTGAAAATAAATTATGGAGGCTTGAGCATGAACTAGCCCAAATAGCCAAAAAAGGGCTCAGTATCGGTGGCGGCTCCTCCGCTAAGGTGGAGGAGCATCGCACTACTGCAAGGAAGCAGTGAAAGGAAAAAAATAAAATTATAATAAAGGAATGTTATTATCATTTTATTTTGCCCTCCTGCTGCAGCAGTGGGTGAGAGGGCTGGGCAGAGCTGCAGGGGAGGAGTGGTAGAACACTCTTGTGCGCAATTACTGTTTTGTTGGGCCCTCTCGGGCTGCCCTCAACAGTTGTGCGCACTTTCCCCCTTCTACACGCAGGCTTCATTACGGTCTGCATGGAGAACATTCCCACCCATACAGCCCCTGGCTGAGCACTGTGTCACCGTGCTCAGACCAAGCACAATACTGCATTGTAGCATTGTGATTGGCTTAGGGGTGGCAGACTGGCTGCCTCCTTCCTGTTCCGACTTGGAGTTGGACATAGGCGAGCAGGAGTGAAGACGCGGGACCTGGTGGCGGCAAGGTGTGTTATTTTGTATTTTTTTCAATGCGGCACTCGCCCACTCGCCTCCCTTGCGCATGCGACCCCACCCGCGAGCCATGCCGGCTGCCCCTGCTCAGCACTTAGAAACCCAGCAGTTTAGGGGTTAATCTCAATACAATTCTAGTTAAACTAACCCTTGAACAGTATTATATTCTTTGCGTTTTGACTTGTTCTCATTTCTCCAGTTGCTTCCAATGTTTCCTTATTATATTGTCCATTAAACACAACTCACTGCATTGCATGGGAAAATCGCAGGACAGCAATATTTAGTGGAATTCTCAAGATTGCGGAAAATCCTTTCTTCGTTGTTTTTCTAGGTTATATCGAGCGCAAAGTTTAATAGCAAAACACGTGCACCGACCAAAACCTATTTTCAGAATTTCACTAGCCCCATGGCATTCTGGTGTATTTTTGCGATGGTTGCACGTTATGATGTTCTACAAATTATTTTCTGCACATTGGCTTCTCCAGGTCTAAAGTGGTATGTTTCATTTACAAGTCAGTGAAACCTGAACCAGTGGCTGTGATCACACAGGATGGAAATCTTTAAAGGGACATTTTCCTTATGAATAATTCGCAGAGGTAAATGTTTATAGAAGTTCTCTGTGAAAGCTGCAGACAGATACACAGATCCATTTTTTAATAATGGATAATAAAGGAGCTTTAATGCATAAGATAATTCCTTGCGGTCATGCTATTGACTTGCAAATGTTACTGTAATGCTGCTGAAAGCACATGTCTGACCCGCCATCAATAAAGCCTTACCCAGAGTCTCTGGGCAGAGGTAAAAAACAGCAATGAGCGTGAATGAAGAATCAATGTAGAACGGACATTCACTGGCTGGCTTCCCGAAACATGGCGGAAAGTAGCTAGTACTGATTGCTTCTTGCATTTAGCTAAGGGGACTACTACGGGTCCGGTTCACAAAGCTTTTTTTTTCAAATGTAAGTGTGCCTTCTATATAGTGTTTAATTAGTAAAGAGTCCCAGTTCCCTCGTCAGGAGCCACTGCAGATTGCACCTCCTATTTATTGTTCCTGCCACTGCAGCCAGTGACAGTAGCAACACAAGTACTAATCATCACACTCCTCCTACAGGTGTGACAATCCTTACTTTCCCCCACTTCCAAAGCTATAAGAATAGCTTTGCAGTAGGTATTAATCATTTTGATGTAAAGTAAATTAATAAACAACTATTGTTCTCATCTCCAAAGCAGACATAAAGCACCACCATGTGGCCAACTATTATAAGTGCCAGTTTTAACAATTATGCACGGTGCCGAGCAAAAGAAATCACCAACTGACTCAGATTAACTACTTCCACATTTAGAATCAGGTGTAAAACATACCTAAGCCATATTTAAGTTAGATGTGACTCACACACATATTCCCACCTACTGAGCCAAGAAAGAGCAATTCACAGAAGAAGCCTGCTGAGAGGTGCATGGTTTGGTAATCATAGTGAAGGGGTAGTAGGAGATACAGCAGGCTTGGGCAGGACATAGATGCAAGTCCAGGGTTTAGATTCAACTATTGACCAGCAGTTAATAGAGACAACAGACATCTGTGGTTGGTCCAAGAACGCCCATCTGTAGCCAGGGAAAGGATCAATGAGGTGCTCAAACTGAACAAGACTGAGGGTCCTTTTGCTGAGCTGCCCTTACCTGACTTTAACTTGTCACTCCTGGGAGTAGTCACAGGGCAACCCAGACTGGTCCATCACTTATCCTTCTTGGTAGGTGGCTCAATAAATGACTGGTTAAACCAGGAGGATTGCTCAGTGCATTACAGTTCCTTTGGCAATGGGATAGATCTAGTTGAGGGGATGAGCTAGAGGGCATTAACAGCAAAGGTCAATATACAGAATAAGCATTCAAACTTGTAGGAAATTAGGGATTCGGGTTAAGGGGTGTGAACCCATACCCAAGCAGCAACCACAATTCTTGTCCGGGTGAAAGACAAGCAAACCTTAAATTAACCTGTGCTCAACTCTCTGGTAGCTTGGCACAAAATCAGTCAGGTTTAACTTTGTGGAAATGTGTAAAGTCTTTATGCAGCACTTCAAACAGTAATAAAGTGAAAACACAGCACAAGAAAACTCCCACACCAACTTAGACAAAATATAGTAAAATGTACTAAATCATTTGAGATCAAAATGACAAAAATCCAATCAGTAGAACTGGAGATATGTAATTTTAACAATAAAATTAGTGCCAAAAACACAAATTGCCAACTGAGGATGTCTCATCCAGTTGGACCAGAATGAAGTCTTAAGTTCAGGCAACCGCAATGGAGCGCAGGCTGTGCACTGGACCAAGATTAGCCCGCTGAGAAGTGTACCTTATGTTCTTAGATCATGGTCTGCGTGGTGTTGCTTTGCAAGGCTTCACGTTGTCCGGCATGGGTTACAGTGATCCTGCGAGACTTTGCTGGGCTTTGCGTCACTTTGTGTTGGTTCTGTTTAGCTGTGCTGCACGGCGTTGTGGCGCTTTGGTGATTATGATGACGCTTTGCATTACTCGGTGTCAATTATGATGAGGCTGGCAGCTGTTCAGCGAGGTTCTTTGGGGCCTCACTTTGGAGTTGGTGGAACTTTCTGTTAGGCCAGGAGGAGCACTTTCTAATGCCAGCCATGGAGCCAGGAACTGGAGAGGCATCACTTGGGGATCAGGAACTCACTCCAGCAGAGGCCAGCACAAGCAGGCCCAGTGCAGCAGGTCAGTTAGGCATTTTCAGGGAGGCGTCTAGACCCTGTTATGTCCCTGTAGCTCACACAGGAGGTCAGTCACCTTATCTTTAGAGTCACTTAGCCTGGGATGAAAGGAGCAGGTCCAGTCTTCCTTGTCAAAAAGGAGTGCAGACCTCAAGCAGCAAAGCAGCAGGGTGCTCTTCTTTTGTAGTATCCACAGGTCCAGGAGTGTACTGAAAAGTTGGGTTTGAGGGTCCAATATTTATACCTAGTGCCCAGTTTGAAGTAGAAGAAGTTTCTACTTGCAGAGTTGTCTTAGAATTTCCTTCCTCCCTGCCTTTGTCCCAGCTATGGGCCTGATTCTGATGCGGTTAGGAGGGCCTCCTAACGGCATTTGCTCCATCCAAATCGGATCAGGGATCTGTCTTTCCAACCGACTCAGAAAGGTTTCCAACTTACTGGGTATGATGTGAGTTAAGCATTAGGAATATCCCAATCGAAACCCAATGGCATTTGGAATGACGGAGCAGAACTGTACTTCTCTAGGGGCCACGTTTCCAAACGACCGAGTACGATGCTGGATTTGGACAGCCTTTCCGAATTGTTTTGTCCGACTTGAATCAGCAGTCGGAATCAAACTTTGGGGATGCAAAGTGGACCCCCCTGCACCTGGAGCCTTTTCAATAGGGCCCATATGGGTACCCCTGGATCTTCCCTTACCAGCCAAAGGCTCACATTGAAGTCAATGTGAGTCCAACCAAATCATATCTGGAAGCATCCGGATGCATCATACTCGGCTAGTTGGACTCTCCTGATCTGCTCTGTTTGGAAACCATTCCCAAACCCATTCAGTTGGGAAGCTTTCCAAACTGCATCAGAATCGGGCCCTTAGTCAGGAGATACAAAAAACTAATGTGAAATCCCTTGTGAGTGTGCTGAAGCAGTGTCTTTGTGTAAGTGTAGTAGATGACACCTTCACCCCTTCATCAAGTTAAAGATGGATCACCCTGCTAATGCCTATTCCCCTTTGTTTGTCTCACTGTCTGGGAGTAATACAAGAAGATCAACTGCCAGCTACACCTATTCATGTGACCCAGGATATGGGCTGCATGCACTAAATGGTTGGAACAGGAAAATTCCAAATTTCTAAAAGTGATATTTTTAGAACTGTGACTTAGAACCTTTCTTTACTATTTAAGAGGTTTTTGAATTACAATTTCTTTAGACTCCAAACTCAACTTTACAATGCAACCCCAATTGAAAGTTATCACTGATTAAATGTAATAAGGGCAACTAATTTCTATCCTTTCTGGGAAGTAGGCCTTGCAGTAGTAGAAAACAAATGTAAGAGTTTTTCACTACCAGGACATGTAAAAGGTAAAGTACATGTCCAATGTTTTAAATACACAGCACCCTGTCCTTTGGGCTGTTTAAGGCCTACCTTAGATGTGACTTATATATGTTAAAACTGAAGTTTTAGGCCTGACAAAAGGTTTGTTTTGCCAAGTCCATATGACAGTTCATAACTGCTCTCAAAGGCTGCAATGGCAATGGCAGGCTTGAGACATTTTTTAGAGTGCTGTTTAAGTGTGTGGCGCAATCAGTGTTGCAGCCCCTAGGTACATGTAGCACCATTTTACTAGTGACTTACAGATAAATTACATGTGGCAATTTGATGGAAGCACTGGTTAGCAGGGGTGAAGTGTGCATAATCCTAAGGCCAACAAAAACGAATTCTGCAAAAGCAGAGGAGTACAGCAAAAAGTTAGGGATGACCTTGCAGAGAGGGCCACATCCACAACAACTCCTATCCATACAGCCAAAAAGCTTTCACTGAGAAGGTTTCTGATTTGCAGATCAATTGTATTTGACAATTGTTTACCAAGGAGCTGCTCAGACTCATGTACATGTTTCTAAATGTTCAGCTCTTTTCTGCAATGCACACTGAGGAAGTGGCAACTCAACATTCTACTGGTGGGTGAGCCAGGATAGCAGCAATGCCTCAAACTTATAGCTGCCTTCATTTAGCTCCCTGAGCCACAAGAGGTCTTGTTAGAAAAGGAAAAGACAGAGTGTCCCACATCCACAATATTGTTTTAGCAACCAAGAAAGGGTCTTATATAGAGTTTAGGGGTGCGGTTACTCAGTCACAGATGTGACGGATATCTCATCCGCCTTCCAATAAGTGCATTATATCCTATTGCACTTGTAATAAGATAGGCAGGATATCTATCATCTAGATATGGGGTGGTTCTAACTTTTAATTTTCTGTAGAGTAATTACACAAAATTGTTCCAGAGTATGCAGAATTAAGAAAGGAGCATAACCCTGCATTTAACAAGTGTCAAAATGGACTTGAGGATGCATAGAACATAGCACAAATAGCAGCAGCCAACAGTTGTCCGCACTCTGTTCCTGTACTCTTGCAGTAGGCAGCTTTCCTCACAATACACAAAATTATGCAACAAGGCATAATTATGTAATTTACTCCACCATAATTACAATTTCACCTAAGTTGAAATCAAACCCATAGTATTTTTTGGCCAAAGAAATTGCTTCGTGAGCAGAGTGTGCAGACTGCTACTGTAGATAAACAGAGTCCTGAGCACATGCATGGAAAGCATGTGCATGAAATGGAAAGCAACATTGCACAAAATACACAAATTACTGGGAAAAATGAACTTTTCATTGAGTGGAATCCCAGCTGTTAGGATCTTGAGCAGGTGCCTGGCATGGCTGACCAGTGGTTGAATAAGAAAATACATCCCACATGACTAGGTGCAGGCATGCACCAGGACATGGAATTGTTGCAAACATTTTTGGACAAGTTCAATGACACACTGATATAGTGACAACCATGAGTAACCTCATGCCATCTGGACATATCCATGGATATGGTCAGAAGAAGAGGCTTCTGGAAAAGCCTTGGTCTGCCCTGGTGCTTCAACGAACGGCCACTAGGAGTGATTGGATTATAAGTTGAGAAGGGTGAGAGGTATACTCAAGTAATATATACACTTCCTGTCAGGGATAACCACAAAAGTGATTAAATAAACATTTTCCTACACCCCTGCTAGCTTGTCACAAAAGCAGCCCGGTTTAACTTAGAGCAGTGTTTCCCAGTGCAAATTTACTTTCTCTAGGCAATGTTCAAGGTCAGGCAGCTGGATAAATAAACAAACATCACAGCTGCATGGAGGGCAAGCACTTTTTTTTTGGAAGCACCCAACGTCAGCCCAATCAAAACATGTACTCTTGTCTCCCAACATGTGAGCATATCCAAAGCCCCTCTTCTGATGATTCATACATAATTGTCTGCCGACAGCTCCACTGTTGAGCCAGACCTTAAAAAGCATCTCAATTAGAGACAGGTAGTAAAAGGGCGTAAAGCGAAAATGGCATATAACCCATCCGTCGTCCTCTTCATTCATTTAGAGTGCAGGGAGAGACAGTGAGTCACACCAGCTCTTTCATAGACCATACCCTTTTGGTGGCCCTCATGTCAGTGGACATAGTGCCGCCATTGATGCCCTCCTGAAGGTGGCCCCTTTGACTTATTAGGATTAAAACAAATCAGGACTCTTTACTTGTTGATGCACAAATGATAAATATTCACTCAAACCTGATTTCTGCACTGTATCATTTGTGTGCCTTGTCCTTTTATCAGTCAAACTGTATGCGTGTGCAATTTAGTTGCCATTTCAATGAAACATGTGCTGTCTGTAAAGGACATTGCGCTGCCACATGATGCTTTAGTTACACTGGAGAATTGCCTGCCTCATGTCTATTAAAGCTACGTGCGTTGCAAAAGTTTGACTTCTAAAAAGTGTAAAAAGTTTGAGAAGCACTGACATAGAGGCAATGTGTAAAGTATTTATACGGCAAAAAATTACAGGAGTAAACCAGTTAACCCAGGTGAGACCGTGTGAAGTTTATATAAAAAAACAATGTCTCTACTGGAAAACATTAGAAAGGTCAATTTTAGGTAATAGCAAAAAATCACAAGGGAGGGAACAAAGGGAGACCACAACAGGACTGGAGCAAGGGAAAACGGAATTAGTTTATATAAGTAGTTAAACAGCACTACCATATAATTAAATAAATAGTGACCATACCAAACAGGTGTGCACTGAACGTGCAAGTAACAGTGGGTGACGCAGTGACACAAGGATGAAAAACCAGCGTGAACGGCGCAATAGGACAAATAATAAATTTGGTCAATGACACAGAGGGGCAGATTTACAAGCCCCTTGCGCCACGTTTACGCCGCTGTTGCGTCACGCAAGGTGGCGTAAACGTGGCGCATCCCTACGAGGCATTTACAACGTGACGCATCTATGGAGATGCGTCATGGTGTAAGGCCCTGCGGCACATGAAACCTGCGTCAGGTTTCATGTAGGCGTTCCGGTGCAGGGGGGGGGGGCGTTCCGTCGCAGGAACGCCCTTGAAAAGTGACTCAGTGAAATCTACAAGATTTCACTGAGTCACTTTCCCAACGCTGATGCGTCAAAACCCTGCGCCTGCTTGAAGCAGGCGTAAGGCTTGATGCACCACGTTAAAGATAGGGCAAGTTGGTAAAGTGCTGGAGTTGCGTGCCGCACGCAACACAACTTCAGCACTGCGCCAACTTTACGCCCAAGATGCGACACGCATCTGTTCATTCCTGCGCCATGGTGCGCCGCATTGTAAATGCGGCGTATCATGGATGGCGCAAGGATGAACTTGCGTGCCGTATCTTTCCTGGCGCATCTCTGCCGATTTGCAGAGATGCGTCAGGCAACGTAAATCTGCCTAAGAATATTTACAAGGTCAGTGTATATCAATTGAGTCAGTTAATTTGACCACAACAGCGCCAAAGTTCTGAGCTGGGTAGTCGGCGGCGTTTCAGCCTGATCAATTTCAGGTCATCATCAGGACAACAGGTCACTTCATTTGGAAGTATTGCTGTGTAAGGAAACATAGGAAACGAAAGGGTGAGAGATGAGCAAGCGAGGGTCCCAAGATTAAGTAGGAAGACAAAAGTAGGTAGAATAGTTACCGGATGCTGAGCACGTGGTGGCCAGGGAAATAATGTTAGATGGTCCAGCACGAGGAGACAGTCTAAGGCAGGGAAAGCCAATTGAGATCCTAATGGGGGAGAGAGGAGGGGCTGTGTGAACACAAGGCTCCAAAGTGAACAGAAGGTAAGGGGTGCAAGTGTGCCAAGAGCGAGGCAAAAAGTTACCTGATTGGAAGCAAGGAAAAATCCGGTGGTGGGGGCATCCGGGTTTAAGGAGATCCAATCACTGATGGGGTCCACAAGATCCTGGGTACAAAGATCGGTGAAGAGGAGGTAATGCCGTTCAGTTGCAGGATGGCTATGAAGGGCCGAACGCCGGTGGACATGGATTGAGTTAAAAGAATCATACCTGAGACTAGGCGGCTGACTCCAGGGATCCGGGCTGTGGCTTGGATTAGGGATTGAGAAATGAATTCAACCGCGTGTCCGGGAAAGGTGACTAAATCACTATCACCCTCCTACCTACACCTCTCAATAACACCCCCGTTGTGGCTAATATACCCACAGAATTCAACATTTCCCATGCCTCTCCCATTCCCATATTTAACTTGTCTCATAACACCCTGTTTTCAGATGAAATTTTACTACTCAAAAAAGGCTTATCCTTTGTCCCAGCTGAGCGGAATAACTTCTTTAAAATACAAGAGAACCTACTCTTTTTCTTTAGGCGCATCCGCCTCAAACAATTCTTTTCCAAAAGACCTGACTCCAATAGACCATATGAGAAACAGGATCACCTGGCCTCGACTTTCCTTCCACGGGCCTCTACCTTGGACCCAGAAATCCTGGCCTTTGAAAAACTTGTCCTACACGAAGTTAAGGAACTGGAACACCAATCAGAATTTGTTCAAAACAATATCCCGTTCCTTTAAAAACAGGCCCTAGACACTCTACATGATAACAAACACATAGTTATCAAGCCTGCAGACGAGGGCGGTGGAATAGTGGTGATGGATGTGGATAAATATGACACAGAAGTCCTACGCCAACTTAACAACTCCTCCCACTTTCGTCCTTTGTCCTCTGATCCTTTACCTGAAGTCCGCAAATATATATAGTAGCTATTACCACCGAAGCTTTGCAATCAGGAATCATTTCCAAAAAGGAATACGCCGCTCTCAATAACTTACACCCTAGAACTTGAGTTATTTATGTATTACCCAAAATACATAAAACCCCACTGACCTACCTGGAAGACCCATAGTCTCTGGTTGTGGCTCAATATTGGAACCACTAGGCAAATACATTGACTCTATCTTGAAAGAATTTGTCCCTTTGACCAACACCTTCGTCAAGGACAGTACTCATCTAATAAACATCCTTGAAGACTTACCCTTTGACATTGACAATGACCTCATGATTGGCCTTGACATTGAATCACTATACACAAACATACCTCACACTGAAGGACTGACTATCATCAAACAAATTTGAGATTCACAACCCAGACCAACCCGCATCCCTTCATACTTTGTCATGGACCTACTACGCATGGCACTGACCATTAACTATTTTCTATACAAAGAAACCTTTTATCTTCAGATCAAAGGTGTCACAATGGCGCTTGTTTCGCCCCCAATTTTGCCATTCTCTATATACATCACCTTGAAACCACTCATTCTCTATCCATACTCAACCCTTTTCTAAACAAAATCAACCTCTGGGGACGTTACATCGATGACATTCTTCTACTCTGGCATGGCACACATGAAGACTTGTCATCCTTCATTTCCTGGCTCAACAACTGCAAGTCCCATCTCACATTCACCTCTGATATAAGAACCAATGACCTTCCCTTCCTCAACCACATACTCCATGCTGAGGAATGAGCGATAGGCACCACCTTATATTGCAAACCTACAGAACGAAAAACTCTTCTGATGTACTCAAGTTACCACCCAAGAGGCCTCACCCAAGTGGCCTTTGAGATGGCCTTCCTTACGGACAATTTATCCGTATACGGAGAATTTGTAAGTGGCGTAAGGATTATTTCAGAGAAGCAGCCATCCTCTCTGAGAAATGTATAAACAAACGCATTGTCTCACATGCATACAAACGTGCTTGATACTGCCACAGGGAAATGCTGCTCTCCCCTTCTCCCAAGAGAACCAACTCTAGTACCCCCTTTGTGTCTACCTACAGCCCTTCCAGCAATATGGTAGGCAAGGTTATCAAAAAAAGTGGCCAGTACTACGTACACATGCCCTCTTTAAGGAACCACCCATTTTTTCATCCATTTTAAATGTCAATCCTGTTTTGTATGTAACCTTACCTTCAACACTTCGGAATCAGTTACAGGAGAACATACTTACCAACTTAGACATTTTTCTAACTGTCGCACAACCAACATCATTTACGCTATACGTTGTCTCTGCAATCTACTCTACATAGGTAAGACCACACAAATGATCAAGCAATGTATCTCTCAGCATCAAAGCCGCATAAGATGTCATGTGGAGACAGCACTCCAGGTCAGTCATTTTAAAGAAAACAACTATTCTGAAACAGATATTGTCTGGCAAGTGATTGACCGCCCAGAACTGCCAATAAGGGGTGGAAATCTACAACTTTTAATGAACAAATGCGAATGTAGATGGATCACCCGCTGTAACTCTGTCAACAGGGATCTAAGCACACTCGATGAATGGAAATCAGTCATCAGTATACCTTAAACATACCCCACATGCCCTGGCCGTCCATTAATCCACCACCCGGACCATACCCAGTCCTACACATGAGCCTTCCACCTATGACACTTCTGTTAGCTACAGCTCTAACCTCTGTCATCTATGGTTACACTCTGGCCGTTAGACTTAGTGAGAGCCCCTCTTCTGATGATTCATACATAATTGTCTGCCGACAGCTCCACTGTTGAGCCAGACCTTAAAAAGCATCTCAATTAGAGACAGGTAGTAAAAGGGCGTAAAGCGAAAATGGCATATAACCCATCCGTCGTCCTCTTCATTCATTTAGAGTGCAGGGAGAGACAGTGAGTCACACCAGCTCTTTCATAGACCATACCCTTTTGGTGGCCCTCATGTCAGTGGACATAGTGCCGCCATTGATGCCCTCCTGAAGGTGGCCCCTTTGACTTATTAGGATTAAAACAAATCAGGACTCTTTACTTGTTGATGCACAAATGATAAATATTCACTCAAACCTGATTTCTGCACTGTATCATTTGTGTGCCTTGTCCTTTTATCAGTCAAACTGTATGCGTGTGCAATTTAGTTGCCATTTCAATGAAACATGTGCTGTCTGTAAAGGACATTGCGCTGCCACATGATGCTTTAGTTACACTGGAGAATTGCCTGCCTCATGTCTATTAAAGCTACGTGCGTTGCAAAAGTTTGACTTCTAAAAAGTGTAAAAAGTTTGAGAAGCACTGACATAGAGGCAATGTGTAAAGTATTTATACGGCAAAAAATTACAGGAGTAAACCCGTTAACCCAGGTGAGACCGTGTGAAGTTTATATAAAAAAACAATGTCTCTACTGGAAAACATTAGAAAGGTCAATTTTAGGTAATAGCAAAAAATCACAAGGGAGGGAACAAAGGGAGACCACAACAGGACTGGAGCAAGGGAAAACGGAATTAGTTTATATAAGTAGTTAAACAGCACTACCATATAATTAAATAAATAGTGACCATACCAAACAGGTGTGCACTGAACGTGCAAGTAACAGTGGGTGACGCAGTGACACAAGGATGAAAAACCAGCGTGAACGGCGCAATAGGACAAATAATAAATTTGGTCAATGACACAGAGGGGCAGATTTACAAGCCCCTTGCGCCACGTTTACGCCGCTGTTGCGTCACGCAAGGTGGCGTAAACGTGGCGCATCCCTACGAGGCATTTACAACGTGACGCATCTATGGAGATGCGTCATGGTGTAAGGCCCTGCGGCACATGAAACCTGCGTCAGGTTTCATGTAGGCGTTCCGGTGCAGGGGGGGGGGGCGTTCCGTCGCAGGAACGCCCTTGAAAAGTGACTCAGTGAAATCTACAAGATTTCACTGAGTCACTTTCCCAACGCTGATGCGTCAAAACCCTGCGCCTGCTTGAAGCAGGCGTAAGGCTTGATGCACCACGTTAAAGATAGGGCAAGTTGGTAAAGTGCTGGAGTTGCGTGCCGCACGCAACACAACTTCAGCACTGCGCCAACTTTACGCCCAAGATGCGACACGCATCTGTTCATTCCTGCGCCATGGTGCGCCGCATTGTAAATGCGGCGTATCATGGATGGCGCAAGGATGAACTTGCGTGCCGTATCTTTCCTGGCGCATCTCTGCCGATTTGCAGAGATGCGTCAGGCAACGTAAATCTGCCTAAGAATATTTACAAGGTCAGTGTATATCAATTGAGTCAGTTAATTTGACCACAACAGCGCCAAAGTTCTGAGCTGGGTAGTCGGCGGCGTTTCAGCCTGATCAATTTCAGGTCATCATCAGGACAACAGGTCACTTCATTTGGAAGTATTGCTGTGTAAGGAAACATAGGAAACGAAAGGGTGAGAGATGAGCAAGCGAGGGTCCCAAGATTAAGTAGGAAGACAAAAGTAGGTAGAATAGTTACCGGATGCTGAGCACGTGGTGGCCAGGGAAATAATGTTAGATGGTCCAGCACGAGGAGACAGTCTAAGGCAGGGAAAGCCAATTGAGATCCTAATGGGGGAGAGAGGAGGGGCTGTGTGAACACAAGGCTCCAAAGTGAACAGAAGGTAAGGGGTGCAAGTGTGCCAAGAGCGAGGCAAAAAGTTACCTGATTGGAAGCAAGGAAAAATCCGGTGGTGGGGGGCATCCGGGTTTAAGGAGATCCAATCACTGATGGGGTCCACGAGATCCTGGGTACAAAGATCGGTGAAGAGGAGGTAATGCCGTTCAGTTGCAGGATGGCTATGAAGGGCCGAACGCCGGTGGACATGGATTGAGTTAAAAGAATCATACCTGAGACTAGGCGGCTGACTCCAGGGATCCGGGCTGTGGCTTGGATTAGGGATTGAGAAATGAATTCAACCGCGTGTCCGGGAAAGGTGACTAAATCACTATCACCCTCCTACCTACACCTCTCAATAACACCCCCGTTGTGGCTAATATACCCACAGAATTCAACATTTCCCATGCCTCTCCCATTCCCATATTTAACTTGTCTCATAACACCCTGTTTTCAGATGAAATTTTACTACTCAAAAAAGGCTTATCCTTTGTCCCAGCTGAGCGGAATAACTTCTTTAAAATACAAGAGAACCTACTCTTTTTCTTTAGGCGCATCCGCCTCAAACAATTCTTTTCCAAAAGACCTGACTCCAATAGACCATATGAGAAACAGGATCACCTGGCCTCGACTTTCCTTCCACGGGCCTCTACCTTGGACCCAGAAATCCTGGCCTTTGAAAAACTTGTCCTACACGAAGTTAAGGAACTGGAACACCAATCAGAATTTGTTCAAAACAATATCCCGTTCCTTTAAAAACAGGCCCTAGACACTCTACATGATAACAAACACATAGTTATCAAGCCTGCAGACGAGGGCGGTGGAATAGTGGTGATGGATGTGGATAAATATGACACAGAAGTCCTACGCCAACTTAACAACTCCTCCCACTTTCGTCCTTTGTCCTCTGATCCTTTACCTGAAGTCCGCAAATATATATAGTAGCTATTACCACCGAAGCTTTGCAATCAGGAATCATTTCCAAAAAGGAATACGCCGCTCTCAATAACTTACACCCTAGAACTTGAGTTATTTATGTATTACCCAAAATACATAAAACCCCACTGACCTACCTGGAAGACCCATAGTCTCTGGTTGTGGCTCAATATTGGAACCACTAGGCAAATACATTGACTCTATCTTGAAAGAATTTGTCCCTTTGACCAACACCTTCGTCAAGGACAGTACTCATCTAATAAACATCCTTGAAGACTTACCCTTTGACATTGACAATGACCTCATGATTGGCCTTGACATTGAATCACTATACACAAACATACCTCACACTGAAGGACTGACTATCATCAAACAAATTTGAGATTCACAACCCAGACCAACCCGCATCCCTTCATACTTTGTCATGGACCTACTACGCATGGCACTGACCATTAACTATTTTCTATACAAAGAAACCTTTTATCTTCAGATCAAAGGTGTCACAATGGCGCTTGTTTCGCCCCCAATTTTGCCATTCTCTATATACATCACCTTGAAACCACTCATTCTCTATCCATACTCAACCCTTTTCTA
Source organism: Lissotriton helveticus (assembly GCF_964261635.1). Lineage (NCBI taxonomy): Eukaryota > Metazoa > Chordata > Amphibia > Caudata > Salamandridae > Lissotriton > Lissotriton helveticus. The sequence continues at coordinate 2,005,513,819 of NC_136059.1, read as the reverse complement.
AACAAAATCAACCTCTGGGGACGTTACATCGATGACATTCTTCTACTCTGGCATGGCACACATGAAGACTTGTCATCCTTCATTTCCTGGCTCAACAACTGCAAGTCCCATCTCACATTCACCTCTGATATAAGAACCAATGACCTTCCCTTCCTCAACCACATACTCCATGCTGAGGAATGAGCGATAGGCACCACCTTATATTGCAAACCTACAGAACGAAAAACTCTTCTGATGTACTCAAGTTACCACCCAAGAGGCCTCACCCAAGTGGCCTTTGAGATGGCCTTCCTTACGGACAATTTATCCGTATACGGAGAATTTGTAAGTGGCGTAAGGATTATTTCAGAGAAGCAGCTATCCTCTCTGAGAAATGTATAAACAAACGCATTGTCTCACATGCATACAAACGTGCTTGATACTGCCACAGGGAAATGCTGCTCTCCCCTTCTCCCAAGAGAACCAACTCTAGTACCCCCTTTGTGTCTACCTACAGCCCTTCCAGCAATATGGTAGGCAAGGTTATCAAAAAAAGTGGCCAGTACTACGTACACATGCCCTCTTTAAGGAACCACCCATTTTTTCATCCATTTTAAATGTCAATCCTGTTTTGTATGTAACCTTACCTTCAACACTTCGGAATCAGTTACAGGAGAACATACTTACCAACTTAGACATTTTTCTAACTGTCGCACAACCAACATCATTTACGCTATACGTTGTCTCTGCAATCTACTCTACATAGGTAAGACCACACAAATGATCAAGCAATGTATCTCTCAGCATCAAAGCCGCATAAGATGTCATGTGGAGACAGCACTCCAGGTCAGTCATTTTAAAGAAAACAACTATTCTGAAACAGATATTGTCTGGCAAGTGATTGACCGCCCAGAACTGCCAATAAGGGGTGGAAATCTACAACTTTTAATGAACAAATGCGAATGTAGATGGATCACCCGCTGTAACTCTGTCAACAGGGATCTAAGCACACTCGATGAATGGAAATCAGTCATCAGTATACCTTAAACATACCCCACATGCCCTGGCCGTCCATTAATCCACCACCCGGACCATACCCAGTCCTACACATGAGCCTTCCACCTATGACACTTCTGTTAGCTACAGCTCTAACCTCTGTCATCTATGGTTACACTCTGGCCGTTAGACCTAGTGAGAGCCCTTACGAGTAATTTTACGTAACTATTAGAGATAAGGATATGTTTTTTAATCGTTTTGTGTCCGTTTGTTCTGTACCAACAATTGCGCCATTGTAACCTCAGCTCTACGCTCTAACTGCACCGCAACCACTGTAATTTTTGTAATACAGTATGTCCATTTTCTAACGTGCATACCAGATTGAGTTCTCACACCCCAGCCCTAGGTGCAACCTTACTTGAAGCCTGGTGTCCTAATTAACTGTATTTTCCTTTTGGGATCTGCCATGCTGAATAACCCTGTATGCAATTTATTTATTTTAATTTCACCTTATGTTCTCGAATGTGAACATTACCCAATTGATAACATGCTATTTATTGATTGTACCAAACTGTTTAATATTAATTAATATTTTTGTTCACCTAATGATTTATCTTGGCTTTGAACACCTTCCCTTTCGGTGCCTCTCTTTTTCCTAATAACGCAAACTACCATGGGTCCCCCCGGGGCACTTGGCTTTTTTTTCTACTCCAGAGTCTAGCCTTTTCTGAATCACGTGACCGCGTCGACTCGTTATTCCCTTCTCTCTCTCAGAGCTCCGGCTTACTCTCACCTTCCCACCGGAACACACAGATGCTTTAATCGTCCGCCTGCCGCCTTTCTTCCCCATGATTTATTCACCTTTCCCAGAATGGCGGTTGAATTAATTTCTCAATTCCTAATCCAAGCGGCCCCTACCAGGCCACAGCCCGGATCCCTGGAGACAGCCGCCTACTCTCAGGTATGATTCTTTTGTCTCAATCCATGTCCACCACATTCAGCCATTCATAGCCTTCCGGCAACTGACCGGCATTACCTCCACTTCACAGATCTTTATACCAAGGATCTCGTGGACCCCATCATTGATTGGATCTCCTTAAACTCGGAGGCCCCCTACCACCGGGTTTTTCCTTGCTTCCAATCAGGTAACTTTTTGCCTCGCTCTTGGCACCCTTGCACCCCTTACCTTCTGGTCACTCTGGACCCTCATATTCACACAGCCCCTCCTCTGTCCCCCATTAGGAACTCATTTGGCTTCCCGTGCCTTTGACTGTCTCCTCGTGCTGGACCATCTAACATTATTTCCCTCGCCACCATGCGCTCAGCATCCTGGTAACTATTCTACCTACTTTTGTCTTCCCACTTAATCTTGGGACCCTTGCTTGCTCATCCCTTACCCTTTCATTTCCTATGTTTCCTTATACGGCACTACTTCCAAATCAAGTGACCTTTTATCCTGGTGATGTCCTGAAATTGATCAGGTTGAAACGCAGTTGACTACCCAGCTCAGAACTTTGGCGCTGTTGTGGTCATATTAACGGACCCAATTGATATACACTGACCTTGTACATATTTTGTACCATTGACCACATTTATTATGTGTCCTATTGAGCCGTTCACACTGTTTTTGTACCCTTGTGTCACTGCGTCACCCACTGTCACTTGAACATTCAGTGCACACCTATTTGGTATGGTGACTATTTATTGAAGTATATGGTAGTGCTGTTTAACTACTTATATAAAGTCATTCCGTTTTCCTTGCACCAATCCTGTTGTGGTCTCCCTTTGTTCCCTTCCTTGTGATTTTTCGCTATTACCTAAAATTGTCCTTTCTAATGTTTTCCAGTTGAGACATTGTCTTTTTGATATAAAGTATTTATATAGCACCCAAAGGAGAAATAAAGTGAAAAACACAAAACAAGAAAAATTCCAGACCAAATTAGAAAAATAGAGTAAATTGTAAATAATGAAATGACACAAAAATGACAAAAATCCATTATGTAAAACTGGAGTTATGAGATTTTAAGGTTGAAAGAAAAACAGCATAGCATACAAAGTCCAATTTGTGGACGAGGTCAAAATCAGAAGTTCAGGCTGTATGCAATAGAGCACGGGTTGAATATCAGGAGCTGGTTTATCCTGGAGAAGAGTTTTACCTTCTTGAGTCCATTTCTGCACAGGGAGTTGAAGTTGGAAGTTCGTATTTCTGGGGGCTGCAAGGAGTCTGTTGCCTGCATATATGGATGCTTGTAGCTTGGCACGAAAAGTCTACTTCATTGAGGAAAAACAAGGGGAACCCAGTCAATGGCTCGGGACCATGGGTATCAATTATTTATCAAAGTAACAAGTGGTCCTTAGCATATAGAGATAAGAGAAAACAAAGATATTGTATAGACCACAGTGGGCTACTATATAGTTCACAATCCCTTGTCCAGCCGGGCAAGGGATTTTTTATTGATTTGATAGATTGTTTGATCTAAAAATACAACACATAACCCAAAACAGTGAGGTTATAGTAGGGCGCAGTCCTGTGCCATACGTTGGGAAGAAGTGAAAAGGGACAATAGGTGAAAGAAATATCAGGCAAACAGGGTGAGCTTGCAGGTCACTGATATGGATTTACATTGACAGTGTATCCTGGAGTTACTCATACACACAATAATGCAATAGGGTCACATGTATGAATTACTCTAAATGGAGTCGAAGTTTCGACCCCCAGCTCTGTTATAATGGGATCATCTTCAGGACGTGAAAATAATTTTGCCTGAGTAAAGCTTTTTAAACGCCAAGTTAGTGTCTGAGATAAAATTCTCTTCAAATGGAGTGGCCTGATTGTTGAAACCGCCGAGCATTGCCCATCTCTGGGGTATCCCTCTGATATCGGGCAGTATTTGAGACGATGCTTGCGAGCTCTGTGCAGGTGCCGGGGTTCGTTATTCAGTCATGGCGTCACCTTTGAATTGCTTTAGAATTTGTAAATGGTCCACCGGAGTCGGTGCTTTGCATACACAGTGCCGGTGCCACGATTTGCTGCACGCGTTGATTGCGTCGCGTGTGGTTAATTGGTAAGTTTGCGTCCTCGACAGAAAAACACTAGTTAGGAAGGATGGCTGGTATCTTACAGTTGTAGGCTCAAAGATGCCAGATGGGATCGCGTGAGGTTTGGATTCCGGTTGCAGCCGTAGTGCATGCGCCGTGTAGGTCGCGAACTGCGAGGTGAATAATCTCAGATTAGTTTCTTTTCAAGCGGCATTCAGTAGTCCGGCGTGGTTAATGGCGCCGTATTTGCGGGGCGGCCAGAATGATGACTGGTCCGCGGGGAGTTTGAAGATACTCTGCATACTCTGCATACGCCGGTCACACGCTGTATCTGGCAGATTCTGCCAGATACAGCATGTGACCGGCGTATGCAGAGTATCTTCAAACTACCCGCGGACCAGTCATCATTCTGGCCGCCCCGCAAATACGGCGCCATTAACCACGCCGGACTACTGAATGCCGCTTGAAAAGAAACTAATCTGAGATTATTCACCTCGCAGTTCGCGACCTACACGGCGCATGCACTACGGCTGCAACCGGAATCCAAACCTCACGCGATCCCATCTGGCATCTTTGAGCCTACAACTGTAAGATACCAGCCATCCTTCCTAACTAGTGTTTTTCTGTCGAGGACGCAAACTTACCAATTAACCACACGCGACGTAATCAACGCGTGCAGCAAATCGTGGCACCGGCACTGTGTGTGCAAAGCACCAACTCCGGTGGACCATTTACAAATTCTAAAGCAATTCAAAGGTGACGCCATGACTGAATAACGAACCCCGGCACCTGCACAGAGCTCGCAAGCATCGTCTCAAGCATCGTCTCAAATACTGCCCGATATCAGAGGGATACCCCAAAGATGGGCAATGCTCGGCCGTTTCAACAATCAGGCCACTCCATTTGAAGAGAATTTTATCTCAGACACTAACTTGGCGTTTAAAAAGCTTTACTCAGGCAAAATTATTTTCACGTCCTGAAGATGATCCCATTATAACAGAGCTTGGGATCGAAACGTCGACTCCATTTAGAGTAATTCATACATGTGACCCTATTGCATTATTGTGTGTATGAGTAACTCCAGGATACACTGTCAATGTAAATCCATATCAGTGACCTGCAAGCACACCCCGTTTGCCTGATATTTCTTTCACCTATTGTCCCTTTTCACTTCTTCCCAACGTATGGCACAGGACTGTGCCCTACTATAACCCCACTGTTTTGGGTTATGTGTTGTATTTTTAGATCAAACAATCTATCAAATCAATAAAAAATCCCTTGCCCAGCTGGACACGGGATTGTGAACTATATAGTAGCCCACTGTGGTCTATACAATATCTTTGTTTTCTCTAATCTCTATATGCTAAGGACCATTTGTTACTTTGATAAACGAAAAGTCCACTTAGCAGTTGTGAGAAGCCCAAAACTTCTGGATTTTCACCAGGTGTTGTAGTGTATTTCCTATATTCCCAATAGGCACTGCGGATTGGAATAATATTTCCTATAGATGTGACGTAGGACTTATGTCTACTAGGTCTCTATTGAATATATTAAACTTAATTATGAGTGCCAGCTAGCTCAGAAGTCACTGGAAACTTTCTCGAATTCACAAGAAGGGATTAGTTTCTGACAACCGCATAAACATGACAACTTTGTTTCCCCAAGATAAAACTGATCTTCAGAGTTGTGGAATCAATAGATATATATTTTACTCAGTCATTTGTGCATGCTTCGTTTCACCAGAGGTGCAGAGAAATGGAGAGACGGATGTTTTTCAATAAACGGTATTTATTGAACAGTCTTCTTTCTCGTGCAAAAGAAATTAACTGCTACAATCGTAATACTGGTAGCAAAGTATAATGTGTACAGTAAGAAGAGTATTATAAAATAATACTGTAAAAGCATTGTATGGCTCCTAGACCATAGATAAATACATACATAAGTAACAAAGGCTAAAAAGTACTCTATTGGTGCTTCTAAAATACGCCTACCCCGATGTACCTTACCTAAGTCTAGTACGAGGGAAGAAGTAAGTGTGGTGTAGCATAAGTTTAGTATTCTTTTTGCCGAGAATCTAACCAAGATCTCTCTTAGGGTCTAATCAGCTCCGTACCTTAGTTGTAGAATGAAAGAGGTCAGTCTCAGGACTCGATTTCCTAACACCCTGCAAGGGGAGCTTAGAAACACTGGATATGGATTTCTCAGCAAGAGAAAAGACAGCGTCTCTCTCAGTGCGTCTGCTGGAGGGTAGGCTTCCTTCGGCACTTGCTGTAGCAGGATGCATCGGGCAAGTAGATCGTCGAACTGCTCCAAACCACTGTGTGTTTGCTTGGGCAAGTATGGGCATATTTATACCTTGAAGGTGCCGAGTTTGAGGTAAAGGTGGACATAATAACGTCATCAAAGAGTCTCAGTTCTTTGAAAACTCCATGAGTTCTTGAACAAATCAATATTCAAGCAAGGGGAAGTCCCTAATTGCTGAAGCCGAGTTTTCCAAGAAATTGTTGTGGATTTTTCGGAACTAGTGGAAGTAGCCATGCCGTATTTGGACTGCATGAGCTATGTCTAAATATGGTTATGATTTCTATGCCTATATAAGGACATGGTGATTTACACCTATATAAAGGCATGAATCAGGAAAATTATACTAGGTTCCTAAAATGCTATACAACAGTGTACAGGAGGCAGGAACCTTTATGCCAGGGTCCAGATCCTCACGAGGAGCTTCAGTGAGAGCTTTGCCTTGGCAGGGTACCGTGAGGAGATTGTGTTGACATGAAGAGCTGGTTGCTGGTCGGAGCTGTGCATTGGCGGGAAAATGGTTTGGTTGTTGTCATTGCAAAGAGCCCCATGGGAGTGAAATATTAAGTCTAAAGCTGCGAAAGACAAATTGGCAGTCAAATGCAGGTCCTACTTGGCCTCGGTGAAGTCTGTTTATGTTTGCGAGGAGACTAGGGATGATTATTTTTTACCTGATGAGCCCAGAACCTCTGGAATGTCACCTGGAGCCCAGTTCTTGCACTTTTAAGTTTGGGGCATAACACTCTGACACCAGCAGAGGACCTGGAAATACACCTTTTCTGGATCATGGCAGCTTTAGAAGTCATGTGGAGGCTGGGCACAGTCCTCTGCATACCCTTTGAAACTTAGGAAGGGCTGAGTACATATCCACTGGTCATCCCACTCAGGAAAAGAACTCCCTTCCCCACATCCAAGGCTTTGGTTTACCATGTCTGAAAGGAATACACATCACACTACAGGAGATACATTAACAGTCATGTGACCCCGGACACTGGCAGAAAGGCACATTTGGTTTAGGCTGAAAAATGGCAACTGTTTAAGAATGGGATTTTCAGAATAGTAGCTTAAAATCTGACTTCACCTAGCCCCAAACAGAATTTATCTCTTATTAAGGGCCTTATTATGAGTTTTGGCGGTCCCGGAGCGGGTGGAAAATCACCACTCTGCTCCAATACTGACAAAACTCACCACCAACCGCCTACAAGATTACTAGTAATTATGTGGTCTTGCGGGTGAGCAGCGTGGTGGTCTCATGCGGTGCTGTTTAAAAGGACTATGGTGAACCTTAAACAGAACCGCTGTGGAACTGCCAGTGCACGTTCTTGCACAGAAAGTAATGTACCATGTTATGCATTCCTTCCGGTGCAGGAACTGGGGGTGCTAAACTACAGGGGGGCACAACATATGCTCCCTGCATAGACTTCATGCACAGAGGCATTGTTGCCTCATTCCACCCCTTTCATGGTGGTGCAAACGCCATGAAAAGGGAGGTGGCAAGGCAACCTTGCAGGTGCCTCTGTAGCACCTCCAGTGGAACCAAAAAAGGCTTGGGTCTGGTTATTACCTGGCCTAGACCACTCTGACTTGATAAACAACAAAGATGGCCAGGTAAATCAATTCAATCTATTTGCACCACACTTAGCCAATGATCCTAGGTGGGCAACATTTGCATTATGATTATTTTTACTTATTTGCATGTATTATTTACAGTTCAAATATGTACGAAAGTAAGACACTGTTATCAAAAAAACATTATACACCTTTAATACAAACACATATTGCAAACAAATGAGCATGAAAAAACAATCATATAGACACCATATACACATAAGGGATGGGGGATGCCTCCAAATATTACATTCTTGGGGCACCAGTCCTAATATTTTATACAAAAACAAGTGGCCAAACAGTCATTTCTGAGGGCCTGACTGTCAGCTACACTGGAAACTGTATTTTTTTCAGGGTCTATTAGCAGGAAAAATTATTTAGACTGTATTCCTGCGACACCCATTATGATTCTGGTTCCAGCATAGAGTCAACGCGTTTCAAACCCTTAGGTTATTCTGGGGTTCTCCTCAGGACATGGACTGGAGGTGGCTTATAACGATAAACATGGTGTAAGTGGGGATATCTTTTGTTGTACTCTATTCAGCTCAGACAACGCCTGTAACACCTAGACATACCTTAGTGTCTCCTTCCGTGCTGCTATCTACCATGCATGGTAGGGCGGAGAATATCTAAAACTGAATGTAAATAGTGGAAAATAGAAACAACTATCAGTCACCGTAATTTTGGGCTTCGCTTCTTGTACTTTCCTTCCAAAAAACAAGCTGGTATGTACCTTGGGCCCTTCTTTCTTTCTTGAGCCTGGTCCCTTGTTTGATCAGCAAGTTGCGCTGTGATAGACACAATCTGGCTGTGTGCTGTAAGCAACAATGGCATGCTTTAAAAATCATATTCGCTCTGTATTAGTGGTGGTTAGCACATAACGGGCAAGAAATTGTACCTCTGTACTCTTGTGGCTGCCAGTACGAATGCTGCCAGAATTACGGTTGGACAGATCATGTCCTAGCTTGGTTCTGTGGAGATGGGCTATCAGTTTTTTGTATGAGGTTTTAGGCTATATTGGAAGATTGTATGACGAGCCAAGGGTATTACCTCCAAGTGTCTTGTTATTGACCCTTGACCCTGATTCAGGGCCGGTTGCTCCACGCACTGCACGGCCCCCCGTGAGTGTTTCCAGGTCCCATCTACCGCGAGCCCCTGCTGCTAAGTATTGCCGGTTTTGCTGTTCTTGTGCTTGTTTTCTCTGCCTGTGACTTCCTGTTTCTGTCCATTGCTACTGTGTGAACTGTATTTGTGCCCTTGACTCTGCCGTATTCTGCCCTTGTTACTGTGTTTATCGCCCCCTCGCCTCCGTTTCTCCCGCTCCCCGCCGCTGCTCCTCTGTGGCCCGCCCCTTTTTCTTTCTGTACCCGCTCCCGCCTTTCCATTCGCCGCCCCGCTCCTGCCTCCCAGCTGCTCCTCCCTCCCACTTCGCCATAAATGGCGGAGACCGCGCGGATGCGCAGCGGTCACCGCAGCGGGCGCGCCGATTGTGCTCCAAAGGCGTGCCAAAGGCAAGCCCGTCTACGCCCGTCCACGCCTGGACTGCGCCCAGCGCCAGGACCCCTGGACCCCGCCAGAGCCAGCGCACCCGACAAACTTACAACGCCTCCACCCTCCACGCACTCAACGCCGGCTGGAACCCCGCCTGCTACCGAGTCACCCCAAAACGCACCCACGGACCCTTCACCTGCCAAGCCTGCCAATTCACCTGCCTCCGAACCTGCACCGCACCCGCCAAGCCGAGCACCAGCAACAACCACCTCTAGTGCATCCTGCTCAACACCCGCTCCGTCCACAGGCACGCCGTCGAACTCTGGAACCTCCTCGAAACAACATCTCCAGACGTCGCCTTCCTCACAGAAACTTGGATGAACGCCTCCTCAGCCCCCGAGATCGCCATAGCCATCCCGGATGGCTACAAGATCACCCGGAGGGACCGCGTCAACCAAACCGGAGAAGGCATCGCCATTGTCCACAGAAACACCATCCGCATCACGACCAACTCCGACGACACCCTCACTGCCGCCGAGCACCTTCACTTCCAGATTCACACGACCCCAAGACCACCCTCAGAGGCACTCTCATCTACAGACCCCCGGGACCACGCACACAATTCAGCGAAGCCATCGCAGACTTCGTCAGTCCGCACCTCACCTCCACAGACTACATCCTCCTAGGGGACCTCAACTTCCACCTAGAGAACAACAAGGACTGCAACACCGCCGCCCTGCTGGACAACCTCGCCAACCTCGGACTCAAGCAACTGGTGAACACCCCCACCCACTACGCCGGCCACACGCTTGACCCCATCTTCTCCGCCAGCAAGCACATCTCCTTCAGCCACTCCACCGGACTACACTGGACAGATCACAGCTGCATCCACTTCAACTTCAGGAGAACCACAACCCACCACCACCCGCAACAGATTCCCTGCAGGTGCTGGAGCAAGATCACCGCCAACCAGCTCACCACCGCCCTCAGCCAGAACCCGCCCACCAACACGACGGACCCCAACGAAGCAGCCCGCAACCTCACACAGTGGCTCAGCAACTGTGCCGACGAACTCTCACCACTGAAGAAACCTCCCAGCAGACCCGGCAGCAGGAAAGCCTCGTGGTTTACCAACGACCTCAAAAACTCCAAGAAAACCTGCCGCACCCTCGAGAAAGCCTGGCGCCATGACCAGACAGCAGAACACATGACCGCCCTCAAGAACGCCACCCGCAAACACCACCAGCTGGTCCGCACCGCCAAGAAGACAACATTCAAAGAACGACTGGACAAAAACACCCACAACAGCAAGGAACTCTTCAGCATCGTTAAAGAGCTCTCCAACCCCAGCGCCTGCAACAACGACATCACACCCTCGCAAGACCTCTGCGTCTCACTCAACTCATTCTTCCACCGCAAGATCGCCGACATACACAACAGCTTCGGCGCGCTGACCACGCACCCAACCATCGAACCAGCGCCCCCCACCACCACCCTGTGCACCTGGACCTCTGTCAGCACCGAAGACACCACCCGCCTGATGAACACCATCCACTCCGGCTCACCAACCGACCCCTGCCCACACCACATCTACAACAAAGCCGACTCCATCATCGCACCCCAACTCCGGAACATCATCAACAGCTCCTTCACATCCGCCACCTTCCCGGAGAGCTGGAAACATGCCGAGCTGAGGGCCCTCCTGAAGAAACCCACCGCGGACCCCACGGAACTCAAGAACTTCCGCCCCATCTCGCTCCTCCCCTTTCCAGCCAAAGTCATCCAGAAATCCGTCAACAGACAACTCTCTGCCTTCCTCGAGACCAACGGATCCCTCGACCCCTCACAGTCCGGCTTCCGAGCAAACCACAGCACCGAGACCGCCCTTATAGCAGCCACCGACTACATCAGGTCCCTGCTCGACAACGGGGAAACTGCTGCCCTCATCCTCCTGGACCTCTCAGCAGCCTTTGACACCATATGCCACCGCACCCTGATCCAGCACCTCAGCAACAACGGAATCCAAGGAGCGGCCCTGGAGTGGATCATCTCATTCCTCACCGGTAGAACCCAAAGAGTCCGCCTCCCCCGTTCCGATCCGCGGCCACCGAAGTCATCTGCGGCGTTCCGCAAGGATCCTCACTCAGCCCCACCCTCTTCAACGTCTACATGAGCCCTCTCGCAGCCATCGCATGCCAACACAACCTTAACATCATCTCCTACGCAGACCACACCCAGCTGATCCTCTCCCTCACTAACGACCCCGCCTCCGCCAAAGCCAACCTCCAGGAAGGAATGAAACACGTCGCAGAATGGATGAAGATGAGCTGTCTGAAACTGAACTCAGACAAGATGGAAGTCCTCATCCTCGGACCTTCTCCCTCTGCCTGGGACGACTCCTGGTGGCCCCCTGCCCTGGGCACTGCACCCAAGCCAACGGACCACGCACGCAACCTGTGCTTAATCCTGGACTCCTCCCTCATGATGACCAAGCAAGTCAACGCCGTCTCGTCATCCTGCTTCAACACCATGCGCATGCTCCGAAAGATCTTCCGATGGATATCCACCGAATCCAGGAAGACAGTCACCCAGGCCCTCGTCACCAGCCGTCTGGACTACGGGAACACCCTCTATGCTGGAAACACAGCCAAACTCCAGAAAAGAATCCAGCGCATTCAGAACGCCTCAGCACGACTCATCCTGGACATCCCTCACCATAGCCACATCTCTGCCCACCTGAAAGACCTGCACTGGCTCCCCGTCAAGAAGAGGATCACGTTCAGACTCCTCACCCACGCACACAAGGCTCTCCAACAGCTGCCTCACATTCTACACACCCACCCGCCAGCGCCGATCCGCCAACCTCGCCCTCGCCTCCGTCCCACAAATTCACAAATCCACCGTCGGAGGAAGATCCTTCTCCTACCTGGCAGCCAAGACATGGAACTCCCTCCCCACTCACCTACGGCTGACCCTGGACCATCTCTCCTTCAGGAAACAACTCAAGACCTGGCTGTTCGAGCAGTAGCGTCCCCCCCAGCTCCTTGAGACCCTAAGGGTGAGTAGCGCGCTATACAAATTCTGTTGATTTATTGATTGATTGATTGATTGAGGTGCGGCATGGCTGCCTTGTTTCTAATTAACGGGTTGTGTCTTTAGATCGTTCTGTGAAAACAAATGGAACGGGCTCTCAGTTTTTAGACAAAGATTGGCTGGAATGTGCACATAATTGGACCTCCAAGCGTACTTACTTCAGACCGGCGATATGGGCTCCGGCTTCCAAGACTGTTGCTCGATTTGGACGCTGACGCGCATCACGTGATTCGCATGTGCATGGCGGCATGTATTTAAAGACACAGTTGTAATTGGCAAGAGCGGAGTGTTGCAAAGACTTTTTTACTTTGAGTCCACTGCCACGATCCTCATAGACAGCGGTTTGAAGGTTACTACGAGTGCGCTTCAGCATGTGTGTAAAAAAACAAAATGTATAGTTCTTGCACACAGTATAGTGGGATACCTCTTAACAATTGTAATGCGGTCCATATAATTGCTCCTGGGAATCTTTTGTACAGAGCACTTCTATATTGAAAACCACAGAAAGCTGTCATAAATTGCTCAATTCTGATAGTTCGTTTAGTTCTATCGGCACTGTATCAAATTTCAAAATCAAAAAGGCTGAAGGAACAGCTCACCCTTGAATGTAAAAAAGTTTTTTTTAAATGCTATTGATGCCAATCTCAGAAATAATTATGTTGGTACTCTATGCGGACGAGGTCTCTTTTCTAGAAAAGAGACCTCGGTCAACCGGGTCAAAGGGACCGCAACGGGTTGTCCCTTTGCGCCGGAGATGGCGGTGCTGTATATGGCCAGGTATGAGGAGAAGTATATATACAACAACAACCCATACAGTGAACATATCAAACAGTGGCTAAGGTACATTGATGATGTGTGGTGCATCTGGGAAGGATCGAGTGTGGCTTTGACAGAATCCCACGAGTGGCTAAACAACCGCAGTCCTGATATCAAGTTCAGTTTGACACACGATTGCAGATCACTCCCATTCCTGGATGTCGAAATGAAATACACGCCAGAAGGACTGATGTCTTCTTTGTATCTAAAAAAGACAGACAATAACAATGCACTGCACTTCCGGAGTTATCATCCTAGAAATTTAAAATCCAACCTCCCCTATGGACAGTTCCTAAGGGTGAGACGTAACTGCTCCAAGGTAGAAGACTTTGAGATACACAGTGAAGCACTAAGCCAGAAATTAAAAGACAGAGGGTATCCTCGCAAACTTTTGAAGCATTCCAAGAAAAGAGCACGATGGACTCCAAGAGAACACCTACTGCATAAAAATCAGAAATCGCCTACAAAACGGATTGTGTGTGTTTCAACGTTTTGACCCCATATTGTAATTTAACAGCGATTAGATTGAGCATTAGCGAAAGACATCTTAGTTCTAGCCGTTATCTTGACATTTAACGGACTCCATTTTGTATTCATGGCAGCCATTTTGACTGCCACACGCTACCTCGTGCCGATCATGTGCTCTGTCCTATCTTCCTGTTCATGACACTTGAAACTGCCCAGCAACAGGCTATTATTAGCGTCCCCTTGTTTTGCCGCTTACCGTTAGGGTTCACATCTGTTAGTGATTAGCCCTAGGTTGGAATGTGTTAGCCGATACCCCCAAGACTGTTAGCTCCTCCCACTGATCGATTGTGCCTTTCGATATTACCTTATATGTACAAAAAATGTGCTCTTGGGCTTTGTACCGCCTTCTTTTGAGCCCCTGTGTGGGTATAAATAAACCATGCATCCCTAGCTTCGGGGTGCTACTTCTTGCAATGCCGAAGGGTACTGTTTGAACCGTAGCACCACCTCATGAGGTGTAATAAATGTTATGTTTTCTATTTCCAGTTTCAATGCCAACTTCTTCCAATCTGGTATGAGGACTTCGTGCAGAGAAGGCCGAAGCCCTTGCACTAGCGGGTCTGGCTGAACCCTGCACGACAAATTGGCGCTCACGTGGGGCTCATCGGCGACTCGGATGCCCGAAGGATTAGTCGTGATGAAGGTTTGGAATCTCGCTGAGGACGCGATTGCTGCCAGAGAAGACCCGAGTCTTGGCACCCGAGGCGTTTCTTCCCTTCTTTCCGATCTGACCATCCAGGCGGCGCCGGTCCTCGACTGAGATCTCTTCTGTTGGTTCTCCGTGCAGTGACCGTTTGGTCGAATTTAGAACTTGGCAGTTGGAATCTGGACATCCTATGATTGGTAAGAGCCGTTTTGCGGCACCTATTGTAGGTTTTGGATGCCCTTGTATTGTAAGGTAGTTTTAGGAACACTTACTGTGGCATATTTGTATTTGGAAAAGACTAGTTTAATTTGCATTTGGAACTTGGTATATATGTGAGTTGCAACCCACATAGGCAGGCAATGTGAAGATTTCTCTTCAACTATTTGATTTGAACGGCACAATGTACTTAAGGTACTTTAAGTGCTACTTTGTGTATAATACTGCATACTTTGCATTATTTCTGGCATGCCTGTTTTTAGCGCACTTCAAAGGTTGTGCTGCTATTGTAATGGTACCAGTCTACAACTTGAGGAATTGCAGCCGGCTCCCCCAGAGGGGACGACTAATAGAACTATGTATGTGAAATTTGGTCTTTCTGCCATATTGTACAGCACATTGTGGCACAAATATACCAAAAAGGATCCTGAGTTACGGTGGCCACTGAATGGGTCATTTGATGCGCGAAAGATTGAGTATGTGGAGCTATGTATGTTTGAGCGAAGGTCTAGACGTGACATGTTTGAATGCGTGCGTATGTGGGAAAAAGAAGTGCGACAGCAAGAGAAGCATGAGCAAGCGTTGATTGACAAGGAACAGCGAAAGAATGTGTATGAGAAAGCGCTGGAATTGAGAAATAAAGAAGTGAAAGAGTTAAAAGAGAGAGAGGAGAAAGAACATAGGTTGCAGGTATCTGGCCAATATCCTGCCCGACAGCCTCTCTATCCTGTCCTTAATAAACCGCAAGATGATTTTTTTGTTATTAGATCGACCTCCACCTCCGTATGCCGTTCTGTCCGCCCCGACCGAAGGCGATGGGGATTCTGACACAGAGCAACAAAAGGCGCGGGGCACTCGATCCATGTTGACTGCTGCGCGTTCATCCGAAATCAGACAAGCTGCCCGTAAAGCATTACGTAGTACTGATTCTGCTTCCGATCTTTTAGCAGGTATACAGGGATGGTCGGAAAAGGAGCAGATATATTTCACTGTTACATTTGCTACAGAAGTTATAGAATTCTTTTGAAAATTCTCTCCAATAATAGAACCTGATGATGTAGCAGCTGATTGTAAATCCATGCGTGATGGTCTTTTTCTTTTCGCTCAGGTGCCTGACACGATTAGACGGTTGGTTAAATTACGAAATGAGGCGGTTCACCTGAAGGAGCAGAAAAAGCGTACGGACGAAGCTGCACAGCCCAATCCGTCCGGAGTTTCGCAGTCTCCTATCTTCGTAACAGATAAGATAATACCAGTTGAAATGAGACCTATGCGGGAAGCCGCACCCTTGTATGTTCCTCCTAAAGGAGCGGGTGATAGTGATGATAAAAATTCTACTGATGCTAAAGGATATTTTATTTATAATTGGGTGTACACTTCTTGGAATAGAGCAGATGTAATGGCACTGAAAGCAGCGTTACCCGATCCGCGTAAAAATCCAGCCGCCTTTTATGAGGAAGTTGAAGGCGCTTTAAATCCCTGTACTATGACCCTATGTGATACAGATTTATTTTTCGGTTTAAATTTGCCACCAGATATGTGGCGGACTGTTCGTAAAATTGATGACCGTGCTACCTCTGGTGCCGAATGGAAGGTTTTAGAACAAATGGATGTGGATAGGGAGCCCGCTAAAAAGCCACATCGGTTAATACTAGATCTCCCTGCAGCAATTTTAACTAAGCTTGAAACAATTATCCCCCCTAAAAAGATTGATTGGACTGTTTTAGCATCGTGTAAACAAAAGGTTGACGAATCCGTTTCCGATTTCTTCACGCGCTTTGAGGAAGCTTTTCATGATTTTAGTGGTCAATCTTTGACGGATGATACAGGCAGACATCTGTTTGTCGATAAATATGTCACGAATCTGGTGCCAGGGATAGCTAGCCGCTTAAAAGCTAGTGAAAGTTCTTGGACTACCTCTTCTCCAGCATCTGTTTTGACGATGGCTCAACATTATGAGCGTCAAGAATTAGAAGCGAAAGGTAGCAAGGAAAAGAAATCCAAAGATTTGAAAACGAAAATTATGTTGGCCCAAGTCTATGGTCCACCCTCTAGAGGCTATGATAGAGGTTACGATAGAGGTTACGATAGAGGCGGATGTGGATCTTTCAATACCCCCTATACTCGTACAAATTTGTCTATCAATGAATGTGCGTATTGTAAGCAGTTTGGTCACTGGATGGCTGATTGTCCAGTGTTGTGTGCCCAACAGAATTCACGGGGCGGGGACGAAGGAGAAATAGTTCAGGGTGTTCAGGGCCTAGGGGAAATACGAATGATCGTGCTCGATTTGATACTAATGTACGAACACAAAATGGCCAAAACACTTTTGATAGACAAAACCAATATCAAGTGTCTGATTATGTCCAGCCTGACCTTTACAATTCTGCTCATGCATAGGATTGCCTAGGATGGGGTAAGGAATCAGTTGAAGTTCCAGTAGATAAGACGGGTCCCTATGTTACAGCACATGTTTTGGGTTCTAATGATCGGTTTCTGGTTGATACAGGAGCTACTCGTAGCGCTTTGTCTAAACAATTGGTTCCGAGGGCTCCCCTGTCTGGCGTAACTATTACTTTGATGGGTTTTGATGGGACACCTTCCCTTAGCCCATTGTCACAACCACTTGCATTCCATGTTGATAAATTTAGTGATCCATGTCCATTTTTGCTTTCCCCAAACACACCAGATAATATTGTGGGTCTTGATATGCTGAAGTATTTCAGAGCCACAATACGATGTTCCCCTGAAGGTGTGCATGTCATTTTGAATGATAATCATTCAGAGCCTGAAAGAGTTTGTTTTGTTAAAGAGGATATTGCATTGGCTTCGCTTCCTAAAACTTTGTGGGCTACCTCAGACACTGATGTGGGTCAAATGGTTATCCCACCAGTACAGATTAGTGTCAAGGAGGGAGCTCTGTTACCTCGTTTGCCACAATATAGGATTTCACAGGAGGGCGAAGAAGCACTCATACGAATTGTACATGATTTCATCCAAGTTGGAGTTGTTGAGGAAGGCCCATTTAATGTTTGCAACAGCCTGATTCTTCCAATTCTGAAAAGAGACACTGATACAGAGGTCTACAGATTCATCATAGACTTGAGGGAAGTAAACAAGATTGTCATACCGCAGTATCCTGTGGTTTCTGACATCACCACACTTCTTACTTTGGTTCCTCCGACTGCTACTACATTTCCTGTGATAGACTTGAAGAACGCTTTCTTTTAGATCCCTATTCATCCTGACAGCCGATATTTGTTCAGTTTCACTTTGAATAATCGATCGTATAGATTCTGTAGAGTTCCTCAAGGCTATACTGAGAGTCCGAGTATTTACAGTCAAGCATTGAAAAGAGAACTTGATTCTATTGCATTGCCCGAAGGTGTAGCTCTCATACAATATGTCGATGACATCTTGTTGGCAGCTGACACCCCAGAACAATGTGAAAAGTGTACTCTGTCTTTGCTTCCTTTTCTTGCTTCACATCATCACAAAGTGTCTCGAAAGAAGCTGCAATATTGTAGACCAAAGGTAACCTACTTAGGTCACCTTTTGTCTAAGGAGGGACGTGCATTGATATCAGATCGTATACAAGCAATTTTAGATACGCCTGTCCCTACCACACAGAAAGGAGTACGTGCATTTTTGGGTCTTACTTCCTTTTGCAAACAGTGGATTTGGGGATTTTCATACATTGTTAAGCCCTTGTTAGCACTTTTGACAAAAGATACTCCAGTACCCCTTCCATGGGCAGATGAATGTGAAAGTGCTTTTCGACAGTTACAACAAGCTCTTTGTTCAGCATCAGTGTTAGGCACACCAGATTACACGAAGCTTTTTACACTTTACGTGCATGAGAAAGATGGATGTGCATTGTCAGTTTTAGTCCAGTTACATGGCGATAAGCAATGTCCTTGTGCTTATTTTTCATCAGTTCTTGATCCTGTTGCCAGAGCATTACCTGGGTGTTTTCGCTCAGTTGCAGCGACAGCCGTGTCAATACGACAGAGTGCGGGAATAGTTTTGTCACATAAGCTGTTAGTGTTGGTACCCCATGCGGTTGATGCCCTTTTGAATCAGACAAAGACGCAGCACTTAACTAGCGCTCGTCTGACAGGATATGAACTGACATGGCTAGCGCCTCACATTACTTGAAGAGATGTGCAACTTTAAACCCTGCTTCTCTGTTGCCCTATCGGGTGACTCAGCCTCAGTCACAAGAAACACATGATTGTATATTCCTGACTGAGGAACAGACAAAGTGTTGCATTGATCTGCAAGATACGCCCCTTCCAGATGTGGATGGTGAACTATGGGTTGATGGGTCTTGCTTGAAATTACCAGATAGTACGACCTCAGCCGCATATGCAATCACCACGCTTGAAACAGTAGTGGAGACAGCTCGCATACCGCAGAAATCGGCCCAAGCAGCTGAACTGATAGCTTTGACACGAGCATGTGAGCTTAGTACTGATTTATGTGTGAACATTTACACAGATAGCGGCTATGCTTCTGGAGTAGCGGGTGATTTTGGCCTACTCTGGAAAGAAAGAGGCTTTCTTACATCTCACGGAATGCAAATAATGCACGGAGAATTAGTGCATATTCTTTTGATTGCACTAACATACCCAAAGAAAGTAGCCATAGTGAAGTGTAGTGCGCATAAGAAAGTGATAGACAAGATTGGACAAGGAAATGCCTTTGCAGACCACGTGACACGTGAAGCTGCGATGAGAAGAAACACTACTCCTATGTATGTAGTGAAGTCACAAGCTGAGAGATGGCATGATGCTAGACAAGAAGTACGAGAGATACAGAGGACAGCCTCTGATAAGGAACATGAACAGTGGTTTAAAGAAGGAGAGTTAGATGACGAAGGTTGTTGGAGGAATAAACAGATGGATAGATGGAAGCTGCCTATAGCTTTCGTACAACCTATTGTTCAGATGGCACATAGGCTAGCACATGTTGGAGCTTCCGCAATACCGAAAATGCTTACGCAAGTTTGGGAGCATCCAGAAATTGCTACCACAGCTAAGAGAGTAGTACAGTCTTGCTTGATCTGTTTACAATACAATCCTGGAAAGGGAACGCGAGTTCCATCTGGAGGTTTTGCTACACCGACTGCACCTTTTGAAGTCTTGCAAATGGACTACATCCAACTTGAGCGCTGTAATAACTTAAAGTATGTTCTAGTGGTGGTTTGTGCTTTCAGTAAATGGATTGAGGCATACCCCACAAAAAACAATACTGCTATTGCTACCGCTAAGGTGCTACTGAAGGAATTCTACCCGAGGTTCGGTGTTTGCAGGATTTTATGGAATGATAACGGACCTCATTTCGTTGGGGAAGTTATTAAGTATGTCTTGAAAGGATTAGGAATTAAACAGAAGTTCCATGCAGTGTTCCATCCACAATCAGCAGGATTGGTGGAAAGGTATAATGCTACTCTGAAGCTGAAAATTGCGAAGATTCAAGCTTCTACGCACTTGACTTGGCCAGATGTGTTGCCATTGGCATTGTTATCCATTAGATCAGTACCACATTCTAGGACGGGTCTCACCCCGTACGAGGTGGTATTTGGACGTCCCATGAACATTTGGGGAGTTCCAAAACCGAGTTCTGTGTATGATGTACCTTGTGTCTGGCATTTGGCACAGTTGACCAACAGTTTGGTTTCTATTCATCAACAGGTTCGTGAAGCACTTCCTGACAGATCTACAGGTGAAGGCCATGAGCTCCGTCCTGGCGACCTTGTGATGGTTAAGGCGTTCAAGAGGTCAAGCAGCTTGGAGCCGAGATGGCGTGGACCAGAACAGGTGCTCCTTGCCACGAGAACAGCGGTTCGAGTCACCAACAACAAAAATTGGGTGCATAGCACTCATTGTCGGAAGGTATTGCTGACCTTGGTGGAACCTGCTGTGTTGACCAATCAATGAGAGATCTTACCCGCGGAGAAAGGCCCTGCTGTATCACCTGACGAATCTGCGGAGTTCTTCCCGGACCAGACGACTCCTGGAGCAACGCGATACAACTTGAGACCGAGGAAAGAGTCTACAGTTTTTTGAAAGAGACAGGTTGAGCAACCGCCCTGGGTAGTGGAAACGGAATGCCGATATGACAAGGGAGGGGGATCAGCCCTGCGTAGTATAGTGACACCTGTCTTGATCTGCGGTAAAGAAACCAACGTCTACCCACGGGAGAAGAGCTCCTACGATTATTTTGTTTTTTGTTGTTTTGTTTTGTTTTTGAGAAAGCTGATTTTGCTGCTATGATAACCACTGAGAAAAAGATTTTAGGACTTATAGGTATTTTTGCTGTTTTGACAATTATAGCAGTGATCACCTGGTCTATTGAAATGATGATTCCTGCTCGTGAGTTTTTTGTGGTTCCTACTGCTCCAGTCCCAGAAGAGCATCAGCATTTCACTCTTCCGTATCATGAGCAAAAGCATCGAGAATCCTATCTTAATAACACGTTTGTCCAGATGCTCCACCATACCCACAACGCTACGAATGCCACTAATTGTTGGATATGTGGTATGCTTCCAGTACATCAAAAGAAAGGTGGAATACCGTTTATTCCACTTCCTTTTTTGCATAATGGTTCTTGTCGAGCCTGGTACACTCTTCTTTTTTCAACTCGGAAACCTGCAGTAGGTGGACTTCTTTTTCGTCTGAATAAAGAGTGTTATCAAGATGAATATGGGTATCCCCAAGCAAATGGAACTATATGGGAATGGGAGGAATATCGACCGGACAATGCTTCTACACCATATGTTTTCACCCATATGAGAGACTCTACCACAAGCAACCAGTCTGTAATTACTGTTACAAGGACTAAAGCAGATTTATGTGTACAAAGTACTGGACAAATTCCAGTTGGAACTAGTGATTGTGTTACTGTATTAAATATAGATGGGTTGAATGACAGTTCGTTCCTGGCCTCACACAACACGTATTTAGTATGTGGGAGCCATGGATATCATAGACTACCAGTAGAGTGGTCAGGTACGTGCTATGTCTCTTTTCTATTGCCTCCTGTTTTTCTGGCACCTGCTTCATACCACCGAGATTTTAAACTGTTTAGAAATATTTCAATGAATCGCTATAGAAGGGCAATAAAAATAGATGATGTAGACCAGACAGACACTAGTCTGCAACAATATGTTGATTTTAATTTGGGTTTGTTTCCTTTTGTGGGTGCTGCATTAAATAGCAGTAAAATATGACGATTGACTGGAGTTGTGGAAGCTGTCACTAATCAAACTGCTATAGCTCTTAACAATATTACTGAGGAGTTGCAAATTGCTAGAATTGTAACTCTCCAGAACAGGATGGTGTTAGACGTTATGTTAGCAGATAGAGTAGGTGCATATAAAGTTATCGGTAGTAGTTGCTGTGGGTTTATCTCTGATAATTCGCCCTCAGTGTATGATGTAATTCTTAAACTGCATAAGATAGCTGCAGACATTCATACTAAAAATGGCACCTGGACTCTTGCTGGTTGGTTTTGGGCTCTAGTTTCTGCCTGGGGTTGGAAATTACTGACTATTCTCTGTATTGCAATTGCAATGATTTTCACCTGTTGTATGTGTATCCACTCTGGCCCAATGTTATGTTCTATGTGCATAACTGCTTGTATACCGTCTAAAATGAATACTGTGAAAGCACAACATACGTTAGATAAAGAAGTAGCTGATATGATGCGTATAGATATACGGGATGAATGTTTAGATTATCACAAAAAGGCGTATGTCTTTAGCTAATGCTAAAAGGGTCTCTGTTGTAATTTAACAGCGATTAGATTGAGCATTAGCGAAAGACATCTTAGTTCTAGCCGTTATCTTGACATTTAACGGACTCCATTTTATATTCATGGCAGCCATTTTGACTGCCACACGCTACCTCGTGCCGACCATGTGCTCTGTCCTCTCTTCCTGTTCATGACACTTGAATCTGCCCAGCAACAGGCTATTATTAACGTCCCCTTGTTTTGCAACTGACCGTTAGGGTTCACATCTGTTAGTGATTAGCCCTAGGTTGGAATGTGTTAGCCGATACCCCCAAGACTGTTAGCTCCTCCCACTGATCGATTGTGCCTTTCGATATTACCTTATATGTACAAAAAATGTGCTCTTGGGCTTTGTACCGCCTTCTTTTGAGCCCCTGTGTGGGTATAAATAAACCATGCATCCCTAGCTTCGGGGTGCTACTTCTTGCAATGCCAAAGGGTACTGTTTGAACCGTAGCACCACCTCATGAGGTGTAATAAATGTTACGTTTTCTATTTCCAGTTTCTGTGCCAACTTCTTCCAATCTGGTCTGAGGACTTCGTGCAGAGAAGGGCGAACCTCTTGCACTAGCGGATCTAGCTGAGGCCTGCACGACACCCACACATATGCAGTTCAAAAAATTATACGGAACCATTGGCATCTGATAGAAGATGCACTTCCGAGCATTGGCCAACCACTGTTTGCCCTTAAAAAAAATGCAATACTGGACAACAGATCACTTCCACACGCAAAGCACATTGTTTGGCTTGAACCCGGTCAAAGGGCATCATAAATGTGGAACATGTTCAGTATGCAGTGTGACAATTGAAGGTACACTATTCACTCACGGCAAAACATTTTTGCCACATTACCAATTTACCAACTGCAAATCCAAACATGCAGTCTATGCGACATTATGTCCATGCCAGAAAATCTATATTGGCAAAACAACCCAGGAAGTGCGTCAACAAATCATCCTGCACCGCTCAAGGATCAAGAATAAAGTCTTAACAGCTCCGCTGGTTTCCCACTTTATATAGATGAATCATGGTCCTAATGATTTTAAGTGGACAATTCTAGCAGTTATCAAAATTCATGCAGGCGTGGGTGGAGATCTCGATGCATTACTCGCCCAAAAAGAAGCCTTTTTGATTATGAAATTTGATACAGCGACGATAGGACTAAACAAACTATCAGAATTGAGCAATTTATGACAGCTTTCTGTGGTATTCAATATAAAAGTGCTCTGTACAAAAGATTCCCAGGAGCAATTATGTGGACCGCATTACAATTGTTAAGAGGTATCCCACTATACTCTGTGCAAGAACTATAAATGTTGTTTTTTTACACACATGCTGAAGCGCACACGTGGTAACCTTCAAACCGCTGTCTATGAGGATCGTGGCAGTGGACTCAAAGTACCAAAAGCATTTGCAACACTCCGCTCTTGCCAATTACAACTGTGTCTTTAAATACATGCCTATATCAAACAACAAAAGAGTGTCATGTGCAAAAAGGTCTGCGTATGAGCACTAAGACAAAGACAGAAAAAATTCCCTTACGAGAACACACTGGAAATCTTTTAGGGATTTTCTAGAAGCCCTCACTCACCAACCTGGTTGGTGACATGCTTCATCATCGGGCCCACCAGGAGAAGCCGAATGCCTCCCTGGTGTGCTGCAATGCCAGATTACTGCGGAGCTGGTTTTTCGTGACAGTGATGTGAAAAAAGGAAATGTGGTTTAAAAATGTCTAGAACTGTACCAAACAAAAAATTGTATTCACTGGTCAGTCAGACATGGTTAAAAGATATGTGTGGGAAATCTACCAAAAATTGTTATGAAAGTTTCCACTTATAGTGGGGTCGACATGTTTCTGCCCGTTTATGTGTGTAATTTACTGGGCATTCTTCAGGACCGTGTTAAGTGTACCTCAGCGGTATGGGCGCGCTAAGGCCCACCCTGACCAGAGGACGTGACAGTTAATATTTAGATTCTAGTGTAAAATTTAAGTGCAAGAAAACAAACCAACAAGTTGTGGGATTTACCTCTGATATGAGGAACCAGTATAATTTGAGGGTTAAAAGGTCCACGCCCCATAGGTCTCGGTAGGGGGTGGAGGCGACAATGGCACACCGCCCGCAACGCCTGGCACCCGCTCGGCACCTAGCTGCTCCTGTAACCGCCACACACACGTGAATCACATGATGCGCGTCAGCGTCCGAATCAAGCAACAGTCTTGGAAGTCGGAGCCCATATCGCCGGTCTGAAGTAAGTTTACTTGGAGGTCCAATTATGTGCACATTCCGGCCAATCTTTATTTAACCCCTCCCCTGCTGGTGACGGAACCGGTTCCGTCACGGCCCGCTCGGCACGCCTGCGCGGCGCGGATTCCGCGCCTGCGGTGAGCGTTCCATTGAGCGGGCAGGGCCATGACGGAACCGCTTCATCATGAGCACAGCGCAACCGCGGCTGGTGACGGAGCGGTTCCGTCACCATCATGCGCCCGCAGCGCGGCCGCCCCGCCCCCTTAGCACTGCGGCAGAATAGCCGCCGCAGTGAAGGGGTTAAAAACTGAGAGCCCGTTCCATTTGTTTTCACAGAACGATCTAAAGACACAACCCGTTTATTAGAAATCAAGGCAGCCATGCCGCACCTCAATCGGCAAAAACGAGATGCTTGGAGGTAATACACTTGGCTCGTCATACAATCTTCCAATATAGCCAAAAACCTCATACAAAAAACTGATAGCCCATTTCATTTCCACAGAACCAAGCTAGGACATGATCTGTCCAACCGGAATTCTGGCAGCATTCGAACTCGCAGCCACGAGAGTACAGAGGTACAATTTCTTGCCCGTTATGTGCTAACCACCTCTAATACAGAGCGAATATGATTTTTAAAGCTTGTCATTGTTGCTTACAGCACACTGCCACATTGTGTCTATCACAGTGCGACTTGCTGATCGAACAAGGGACCAGGCTCAAGAAAGAAAGAGGGCCCAAGGTACATACCAGCTTGTTTTTTGGAAGGAAAGTACAAGAAGCAAAGCCCAAAATTACAGTGACTGATAGTTGTTTCTATTTTTCACTTTTTACATTCAGTTTTAGATATTCCACGCCCTACCACGCATGGTAGATAGCAGCACGGAAAGAGACACTAAGGTATGTCTAGGTGTTACAGGCGTAGTCTGAGCTAAATAGAGTACATCAAAAGATATCCCCACTTACACCATGTTTATCATTGTAGGCCACCTCCAGTCCATGTCCTGAGGAGAACCCCAGAATAACCTAAGGGTTCGAAACGCGTTGACTCTACGCTGAAACCAGAATCATAATGGGTGTCGCAGAAATACAGTCTAAATCATTTTTCCTGCTAATAGACCCTGACAAAAATGCAGTTTCCAGTGTAGCTGACAGGCAGGCCCTCAGAAATGACTGTTTGGCCGCTTGTTTTTGTATAAAATATTAGGACTGGTGCCCCAAGAATGTAATATTTGGAGGCATCCCCCATCCCTTATGTGTATATGGTGTCTATATGATTGTTTTTTCATGCTCATTTGTTTGTAATATGTGTTTGTATTAACGGTGTATAATGTTTTTTTGATAACAGTGTCTTACTTTCGTACATATTTGAACTGTAAATAATACATGCAAATAAGTAAAAATAATCATAATGCAAATGTTGCCCGCCTAGGATCATTGGCTAAGTCTGTAGCACCTCCAGCATATTTTGGCTTCGAACAAGTGCCAGACCGCTGCAGGATCCTTGATCCGCCGAGGTAGCAGTAGTTCAGCGAGGGTCCGGCCACCGCACATATAATACTGCATGCAGTCCCACAGTGAGGTGGTTGTCGGACCGCCACCATGACTATAACAGTTCCATGGTCTACCATATTCATAATAAGGCCCTTAGTGTAATAATGTAACCCAGTGTTGGTCTATTGGAGAGGTAACATTACTACAGTGAAAAACAACTTTGGTATTTTTCTTTTACTGCCAGGACTTGTGAAACTTAATTTTGTGTCCTTTTTAAATACCATGCACTCTGACTTATGAGACTTTAGGGCCTACCTCAGGGAATAGGGTGGGAAGTAATTAAATCATAATAAACTAATTATTAATATTTATTTATTAGTACTTATAATTAATTTCTTATTAATTAATTATTAATTTGTTATTTAATTGTATTAAGTATTTCATTGATAAGTATGTTAATTTTAACCCTCTGCTATCCAACACTTTCCCTACAGTTGCACTCACTGGAATGGGAATAGTTATTTTTATTCCTACGCCATCCAACACTTTGCCTACTGTGGCACTCTCTGGAGTGGGAATAGTAATTTTTAATCCTATGCTATCCAACACTTTCCCTACTGTGGCACTCTATGGAGTGGGAATAGTAAATTGTACCCCTACGCTATCCAACACTTTCCCTACTGTTGCACTCACTGGAGTGGGAATAGTAATTGTTACCCCTACGCTATCCAACACTTTCTCTACTGTTGCACTCACTGTAGTGGGAATAGTTATTTTTATTCCTATGCTATCCAACCCTTTCCTCACTGTTGCACGCTCTGGAGTGGGAATAGTAGTTGTTACCCCTATGCTATCCAACTATTTCCCTACTTTTACACTCTCTGGATTGGGAATAGTAATTTTTACATCTCCGCTATCCAACGCTTTCCCTACTGTTGCACTCACCGGAGTGGGAATAGTAGTAATTTCTCCTCCGCTATACAAAACGTTCCCTACTGTTGCACTCACTGGAGTGGGAATAGTAATTTTTACCCCTCCGCTATCCAACACTTTCCCTACTGTTGCACTCTCTTGAGTGGGAGTAGTACTTTTTACCCCTAAGCTATCCAACTCTTTCCCTACTTTTGCACTCTCTGAAGTGGGAATAGTAATTTGTACGTCTTCACTATCCAACACTTTCCCTACTGTTGCACTCTCTGGAGTGGGAATAGTAATTTTTAACCCTACGCTATCCAACACTTTCCCTACTGTTGCACTCACTGGAGTGGGAATAGTAGTAATTTCTCCTTCGCTATACAAAACTTTCCCTACTGTTGCACTCACTGGAGTGGGAATAGTAACTTTTACCCCTCCGCTATCCAACACTTTCCCTACTGTTGCACTGTCTTGAGTGGGAGTAGTACTTTTTACCCCTAAGCTATCCAACTCTTTCCCTAATTTTGCACTCTCTGGAGTGGGAATAGTAATTTTTAACCCTACGCTATCCAACTCTTTCCCTACTCTTGCACTCCCTGAAGTGGGAAAAGTAATTTTTACTCCTACGCTATCCAACACTTACCCTACTGGGTTATGCATAGTGCACAGAATATTGTAGCTGTACTAGTATTGGAGTGTCTAAGGGTTCCGAGAATGGTAGTCTGTATTTTAGGGAGTGAGGAGGTGCATCAGATGATCATGTGGATGATGTCATTAGTGATGTCATTGGAGGTGTCATCAGTGATGTCACTCACCATGTCATGAGTGATGTAATATGTGACGTCATCAGCAGTGCATTGCGGGGGCGCGAGTTATAGTTAGCACAACTAACTATGACGGCTGAATTTCTCTTGTTTTTTACGAGTGAAATGTCCAACTAACTATGACGTCCATGAAACCTGTGTTTTTTCAGTGAATTTCTGAGGTTTTTTAAAAGCTAATTTCTTACTATAATGTCCCTGAAACTTGTGTTTTTTCAGTGAATTTTAATCTCATCTCACTCTTACAAGGAAGGAATCAGCACTCAGGTTGCAGTTTGGAAGTATTTATTCTGCAAAGGATGTGATCCACGCGTTTCGGCTCGTCCGAACCTTGATAACGATACAAAACATCATTGTAGCATCCTTATTTAATTGTACAAATGCCTAAAATTGCCAACATTAACAAAGGACTACATATTACTTTAATCCATAAAGCTGGTGGTCATATTGGCCTGGTCACGATGTGAAAATTCAGGAATTGATTCAATAAAGAACAGAAAACAAGTGTTAATATGCACACAATCTCATTTCAGCATATCTTGCCCTGTGACCGCCATACCTGTATGTTCGATAAAGTGACTTATTCATAATAAACATACTTAGTATTGCAAACATCAACATAAACAAAGGACTACACATTACTTTAAAGTGAAAGGCTATTGGCCATATTAATCTGGGCAGGTTGTGTATTATACTGGTTCTTACACAAGAAAAGAAAAAAAGGGGTGTTAATATACACACACTATCCCTAAATAAAGTTCTAGCGATTAGAGTTCCATTCCATTCAGAGCTCATTTGAGATGTCTTGATGTTATGAGTGATGTACCTGACCATGTCATGAATGATGTAATGTCTGAGGTCATTAGCAGTACATTGCGGGGGCGTAAGTTATAGTTAGCTCAGGTAACTATAGCTGCTGAATTTCACTGGTTGTGTATGAGTGAAATCTGAGTTTAACTATACCGTCCCTCTAATCTTCATTTTTTTCAGGAAATTTCTAGGTTTTTTTTACGTTAAGTAAGATGCATATCACAATGGATAGTGGGGAGTTGGAAGCAGGGCCTGGCATTGTGCTTGCCCCACCCAAGCTTACTGCTCCTGCCTTCCCTCCTCCTAGCCATCAATTGTCAAAGTCCATGTCCCTGCTCCCTTATTACAGCCCTGTGTGGCCGTTGTTCTGCCAATGGCCTTCCCGTCCTCTCTGAACAATTAGCTTGCTGCCCCATCCACCTCCTCCATATCCTCTGTTGTCTGAATCCATGGACTAGCCTCCACCCTCCTGCCATGCATGGTCTGATGTGCTGCCACTGCCCTTCATTTAGCATGATGTACCAGTCCACTCCTACAGCCCTCCATTGCCCAATTCTATGACCCATCATTGACCTCCTGCTTAGCCTCTGTGCTTAGCTTGCTGCCCCTATTCTCCTTCCCCCTGCCCTCCAATGCCTGTGTGAATGTCCCTGCTCCATCCTTTTTGCCCACCATGTTCCATGGACCTGCCACTCCTATCTACTCTGAGTGTTCTGTTGAGCTGCCACTCACCTGCCACCTGCCTAACATTGCCAGATGACTGTAACCTGTCCCTGCCACCTCCATCCTGCCTGTCCACATTCCATGCCCCTATCCCCTTCCTCCTGTACCCCTTGGTCCATTTTATTGCCACACCCTTCTGCCCTCCCTGGTCTTTTGTACTGCAACTTTTCCTCCTGCCTGCCCCGCATGGTCTGTTGTGAGGCCCTTTCCTCTGAACTCTCTTGTCTGTGCCCAGGTCCTAATGCTCCCTTCTATCCTCCATGGTCCTTTGTGCATGCCCCTGCACCCTCCTTCCTGCCCATCATAGCCATTGTGCTGCCACTAACCCGCCCGCTTGCCATGCATGGTCTTCTGTGCTGCCACAGCCCCTCCCACCTACCCTGTGTGGTCAGCTAGCTGCCCCGGCCCCTATCCCACCTTCCCTCCATGGTCTGTGTGTATGCCATTATAGTCTCGCTGTTGCTCTCCATGATGTTTCTTGCTTCTAGTGCCCATCCTGCCCGACCTCCATGGTCATCTTGCTGCTACTGCCCTGATCCCTTGCCGCAGCCCTCTATTTCCATGTACAGACCCCTATTCCCACCCTCCGGGCTTATCTGTTCCATTGTAATGCCCCTGATCTGTCCCTCTTGCCCTTTATGGTCCGTTATGCTGCAGCCTTCTCTCCTGTCTGTCCATTATGGTCAGCTAGCTACCATTGCCTCTTTCACCTCTGTTCTCTGTTGTCCATGTGCATTGTCCTGTCCCCTCCCTATTGCTTTCTATGGATTGTTGTGCTGCACTCCCGTCCTGCATGCCCTGTGTGGTGTATTGTGCTGCTGCAAACCCTGATGCCTGCCCAGTAGGGTCAGTTTGGTGCACCTCTTCATGTACCACCTGTCCTCTATTATCCGAGTCCATGTCCCTACCCCAATTCCTCCTGCCTTCCATGATCCAATGTACCATACTTGCTAATATTTTGAACTTGGTAAGAGGGAGATTTTGAAAAAAAACTGGGGTATTGATTTTCCCCTTAGACTTACATTGAAAAAGAGGATATTGCAGACAGGAGACAGATAAAATAAAGCCCATAAAAACATTGGACGTTTCCTTGCTGAATCGGGTCTGTTGGCATGTATGGTTGTACTACCACTGCCTCTTCCTTCTGCCCACGATGGTCTATTACATTGCCACAGCCTCTCTTGCCAGTTCTGTACTGATGGTTTGTTGCCTCTGCCCCCCCTTTCCACTGCCCTCCATAGTCTATTGTGCTGCCACTGCCCTTCCTGCCTGCCCAGTGTGGTCAAAGTGTTGTCTCTGCACCCTCCTACCTGCCTGCAATTTTCAGAGTCCGTGCCCCTGGCCTCTGCCTTCTGCCTTCTGCCTCTCAACGGTATCCTAATGAACAACTAGATTGCTAACATTCTATATTTATTACAAAAGTGTAGAACGCCTGACGTCATCTTGATGTAATCAAAACTGTGATACCTAGAGCATTTCCTTTAGAAATTACGTATATGAGAGGATCTTATTTGCATCAAAATTATGGTTAGTGCTCTAAAAAACTAAAATGAGGACATATTTTCTGAGGTTTCAAATAGCGACAAAGCACTTATAAATCATTTGTTATCTTTATGTTTTTTATCCAGTTGACCACTTGATTAAATGTTGCACTTAGGGGAGAGGATGTGGTGTTACTTCCAGAGCTGCAGACTTTGCAACTGGGGAACCAGGTTGGAGTTTCTGCTTCAGCTCGACATTCTGTGATTCTGGTCAAGTCACTTAATATCCCCATGTCTAAAACCAAATGAATTTGTTCTTGTGTGAGGTAACCAATGCTCATATAAAGCACTCCAATACCTGACGAGTCTGCACTATATAAAACTGCACAAACACAAATAATAAAAAGTGTTTTGCACACTCTGTCATCGGGCTACATGTGGGCTACATCTGGGCTCTTTTGTCTCTGGTGGCCATCTTGGGAGATTTATTTGTTATGAAGTTTCCTAATTTCCTCATTTACTTCAGTCTCCTCAGTAGGAAATGCTTTCACTTTTTTACTTTGATTCCATCAAGAAGGTATTCGGATATGTCACACATTTGCCATAAATTCTGAATGTTAGCACTCTAGTTGCTCATTCGATCAATGTAGTCAAGCTACTGCTCATAATGGAAGTCTGCTGCTGGTATTAAAAGTGCATGTTTCAGTCTGCATGTCAAAATGTTTTAATGAAATAGAAGAGGATTTGAGAAGTCACTCTAAATATACCCTAATTTTTCTTTCTTCTGCACTAATCAAAATTTCTACGACAAAAGGAACCCCCTCATTGTGTTCCTTTTTAAATTAAATGTTTTAAGTGTTACCAGTTTATTCGAATCAAGATGGCTTCAGGTGTGCCATACTTTTGTCATAAGGTAGACTGTTAATGCTCTAGTAGTTCTTTAGAACACTCTGGGAAGCTGCAGTAGAACACAAAGGAATTAAACTGACAGTCTCTGCCCTTGTTGGATGAACATGTTTTACTGAGAATGTCAGACTTTATTCTGACATGACTGAGAAAGATAATGTGAATTTACAGAAAATGTGCTCTCAGTTTAGCTTATAGATCACCTTCCAAACCTCTGTGGGAAAAGCATGAGAAATAGTTTTCGCTTAAACATGATTCATGATATCCCAGCAGAAGGCTTTTTCACATGGCAAAATCACCTTAGAACACCCCACAATTCCTAAAATGAGTATGGTACCATCACCCTAATTTCTCATGAGCTACTGAATGCATTTACACCATTTAACAAAAAGGGCTCTTTCTGAACCAAGGGCTACCTTTTGCCAAATTTGGTGTAATTCCGTTCAGCAGTTCGGGCTGTAGCCATGTCTAAAGTTTCCTATGGAAAATTGCATGGAGAAAGCCCGTTTTGGGACCCCCTTTTTTCTTGGCCCCCGCTTACCCAATCACCCCGAAACTTTCAAGACAGAAGCGGACCGAAGCGGGCCATAGGTTTTGAAAATTCCACTACGATTCGTCAATCGGCGCCAAAGTTCTTGGGAATAGAATGTTGCGATTTTCCTATGGTCACCAGGTCCTAACTATAACTACCTACTGGCGACTGTCAGTAGGTAATATATACATATATACATCAATGACATAAAATCGAATTGAAAAAAACATTCTATTATAAATTCAAACATTAAACTATTTAAAAGTCTTTAAACTTAAATGTTCCACTCTAGTGAGTGCAACAGTAGGGAAAATGTTAAATAGCGGAAGAATAACATTCAAGAAATTATACACTTTTGATTAATGAGAAGCACTAAAAATATCTTTACTGCTACAAACCCCCTGAAATGGATGACTGTACAGTGCAACTACTTGTATACTGTGTGCAATTCAATGTTAAAACAATCACCTGCATATTCACAGTGGTTTCAGTTACAGGATGGCATGTCATAGCAATATAATATAGAATTCACTGTTCTCCCTGTGCCAGGACTGAATTCTAGTTCTCTCTGATTACACACATTTTCTCTGCAGTGATTGCATTAACCAATTTAAGTTGTCTAATATAAAAGAGTGCATTTCCCCTATTCCTTTCTTGTTTCTGTTCTGTTGTGAGATCTAGGCAGCCTTGGCTGCTCGAGCTGTCAGAGCTAAAGCCCATTTTTTGACTTATGACCTCCACAGATTGCCCTAGATATTTATTAGAAGACTGGTTTTAGTGCGGGCATCAGAGCAGCACCATGGATCATGGGATACTGACAGCTTGGGTTTTACAGCTGAAAGGAGTTGGAAATTGGCACACACAATTACACTCAAATTATTTGATGCCATTCATTCGCTCTCTGTGGATGGAGCAAGTTAACCCAAGCCCATGACATTTTTGTGAGTTTTAAATGTCTGAAATATAAATTAAGAAAAATATGCCTCTGCCTTACTTTGATGTAAACTAATTGAAATTATGACCTACTAGTGGTCGGAGTGAACTTCAGTGCAGAGTCAGAGAGAGTTAGTAAGTGCCTCACCCAGGTTGCCAGTTCTCAAGTACCTGGGGCACTGTGTCTCCCAGGTAGATAGATTCACTAGTGCTGCTCTGCTCAGGGTGACACTTTCTAGTGAGCAAAATCAAACAATGAAATTCAGGGAAACAATCCAGAAATTACAACCATTAGAGCAACAAGAAACCCTAAGATTTTGAAACTGCCACAAAGCTGCAGCCTCTTTGCGATGACATTCTGTGGCACCTCTCATCACCGCCCCTAGTCCGGCCGTACTATCAGTGGCATTAGGAGGCAGGCAGCAGACAAGCCCTGCCTACCACCCAAGCTTAAACAAAATTCATAACTGCCGCCTGGCGCCCACTCACAAACGGACACATTGCTTTTGACCTGTGTGTTCCTGCATATGATTTTTTTCATTCTCAGTAGCCAGTCAGCACAGTACAGTGAGTGTGCAAAGTACTGCACTGTCAGTCACATTGTCTCTGCCAGAGCAGTGTCAACCATCCACTGCAGGTAACAATAGTGAGGCCTTGGGGCCTGGTGGGGGCATTTCGAGAGACAACCACGAGGGAAAATTAAATACATAATTAATTATCCGTCATGATCATCTCTTGAAATCCCCCTCACCTGGCCCCACCGCCCCACTGCTTTTACTTGCAGCAGCCACAGCTGGTGCAAACCAGCACTCCCGCTCAAATATGATTGCTAATTAACTTAGTATATCCTGGTGCTTGGGAGGTGATATAATGCGTGACTTTGATTTTTAGTGCAGTGCTGCGGACCACCATACTAAAATATTTTAGTCTAACGCCTGATGTGTGGTACTTGCCAGGGTTGTGTTTGTAGCCCGTGAAGTGGCTTTACAAGTGCACAAGGTTCCAGAGGAGTTCTGGGGTGGTAGTTTATGGAGGAATATGCTCAGAGTGGAAAGGGACACAGTCCTTACAATAGAGGTAGAGAACCAGAAATGCTAACCTACTATGAAGGCCATCCTAGTCAGATAAGTTTAGACAGACCCCTGAAAGGTATCAGCTCAGATTCAGAGGCAGCCACAACATCTCATCACAAACATGGTTGGATTTCTTGGACTATGCCAGCAAAGCACTTGAGGGGTGGGTGAAGGTCAGCAAGGTTAATAACTATTTAGGGCTGCACAACTTAACTTTAAAGGAGGATACACTTATTTTTTGTTTTCCAAAGCTGTGCCAACACCTTGTTGGTAGCAAGTTAAGTGACCCAAGGAAACTTGCTCGGGAGGCAGACATCTGGGTCAGTACCAGAATGTCCAAGAGGGCATCTGGGAAGGGCTCCCAAAGGGGTGGTCAGGGTTTCTACCAGAAGTAGGAGGGGGGATAAATAGACTGAGTTCTCTAAAGGCCCTCAAAACAACTTACAGGGGAAAGTGTCTGGTTCTCATTCCCAATCTGGCCACCGGAAGAAAATATTCCCTGTCAAAGGTCAATAGCCCAAGCCAATGAAGCGCTAGGAGTGCTATGAGTATGGCCATTACAAGGAGGATCCTAAGTGTACAAAAAGTGTACCAACTACCACTGGTGGAAATATTCCAGGGATGGGTAGTGTAGTGTTGGGGGAATGGTTTGCCCAAGTTAATAGGAGAGGGAGTTAGTGGGTTACCGTAGTGTCCCTAGGTGACAGTGAGAGGGTTCATAGATCCATGTGCCTTCAAATAATACTAAGTATAGGATATGATTCACCAGCAACAGGAAAAGTGTTGAGGCTCTGAGGTGCCAGTATAACTATGATAAGGAGTCAGCTAGTGTCCCCAGAACAGGCAATTCCCAGTGCATTCCACCAAGATGTGGTGGCTGCCAACAGAGAAGGCCACTGCCCAGTGGCACATTTTCACTTTAAGTGGGGGGGGTTACAGGTCTTCTGAAGGTTGTTGTGAGCCCAGTTGATTTTATCCATCTCCATAAAAAAACTAGTAGAATTTAACAAAAAAGGAATATTATTTTTTTCAACAGAAAAAACCTAGCCACCAACACCAAAGAAAAAAGAATATTTTACAAAACTCAAAAACATGAATGCACCTAAATATGTAAGTGTATTAATAAATGTATTTTTATGTTTAAAATTTGTACATATTACATATTTAACATTTTTAACATTTATATTTAATTACTGTCCAAAAAAGAAAATGAAAGAGAGTGCAAAATGTATTACTTCACAGAAAGGAAATCTTCTACTAAGTTATATGGGGTATACATATAGCCAAGAAAAACAAACACCTAACCATATTAATTGGAAATGCTCCAATACTATTCCAATGCATGTCATGGGGGGGCAACAACAAAGGAAACTACTATAATAAATGTTTAATAGCATAACCACCACCCTAATGTAGCAGAAGTAGAATTCAGAGATGTTTTAGAAACTATTAAACAAGCTAGAAAAACTTCTCAGAAACCCTAAACAGAAATTCTAAAAAATATTCTATCCCGTACTCCTGAGTATGTAACTGGCCAGTTAACTGCCATCACAACTTTAAAATAAATAATTAGCAGAACCAAGAAAGCTACAAGCCGTTCACCACCAACCCCTAAAACATTCAGTGAAGTCCAAATAGCACCCAAAATATGAATAACTCACAAAGAAGAACAATTCCTTCTTTATGACAATAAATGTCACAGAAAAATAATTATTGTGTTTGGAACATCTACAAATGTATTGAAACTTCAACAATGTGAAACATGAATGTTGGATGGCACATTTAAAATATGTCCCAAACCATTCAACCAATTACATACAATCCATGGACAACAACACAACAGGATTCATCCCGTTACTTTCACACCTTTACCTAACAAACAAACAGCTACACATGTTGACCTCCTTAATGAAATAAGAAACTAACAATTACTACCCCCCTCATAATTGATTTTGAACAATCAATGATACAAGCCATCCTAAAAAAATCCCTCACACAGCCATACAAGGGTGTTATTACAATTTTAATCGAAGCATGTGGCATGTGGATGCACACATGGGGGCCATAACATGTACCCCCCTGAGTTAATGTAGTTAGGCTCCTGTATGGTATGGTCGTTCGAGTTCATGCCATGCTCGATCCTTGTAGTGTGGTCCCATTGTGGCAGCGCCATGGGACTGCCATATTGTCCACCTGCTAGACTACTGAAAAGTTGTAATCTGGCGGGTGGGCGGCAGTGACTTTCGGCAGAGTAGTGGTGGGGTGGTTTGCTCTACCACACCACCGGTCTGCTGAAAAGTCAAAATCCAGCCTCAGTGTACAATATGCAACCAACAGCCATTTTGTTTATGAAATTAAAAAAGTAATTGCACTAGCCTACGTCTCAGTAACCGAAGTTGCTTATCACTACAACCTTTTAATTGAAGCCCCTATTATCAAGCCAAGGAAAATGAACTAACTTCCCACCTTGACTATTTCAAAAATAACTGGGTGGGAAGACAGCATAGATCTGGGCACCAACACTGAACAAAATTCCACATTCCATGGTGGAATGTGTAAAAGAGTACCCTAGCCCAAGAAGGCAAAACCAACAATTCAGTGGACGAATGGCATAATGCCTTCCAATTCACAATAGGAAGAAGTCAACCCACCCTACACTCATTATCTGAATCTATTCAAAAAGAACAAAGCTATCAAAAACTAAAGACCTGAATATGAATCTAATGGTCGTAAGACCGTAGTCCGTCCAATACATTACGATTTCCAAAGTTGTTGCAGCGGAGGACCACCGGTTGTGCCTGGTGGTGGTGGAACTGGACCACATTGTAACATGCTGAGCTGGACTGGCACAGTCCTGCTCAGCATATTACGAGTTCCGCCACCGCCAACCATTTCATGGTGGGAGCCCTGGCAATGGGATACATTCAGGGGGGCACAAGATGTGCCCCCTTACTGTATTCCCCCAATGTTCCAGCACAGCATACACATCACCATCCATGCTGGAACATTTTTGCTGTCCCCATTGCAGTGCCAGTTTTCCTGCACCGCATTGGCAAAGGCGATGGACCGACCACCTTACATGACTTCAACTCGTAATAAGTTGAGCAGTCCTTGCACAGCTTTGGCGCAGCTCTGTCGGAGGAGAGCTGGCGCAACTGCACCAAAGTTGTAATCAGGACCTGAGGCTAGAGCAATCCATAACACAACTGTTATGAGCATTTACAATTCAAAGTTAGACTCTATCCAAATACTAAAGATCTAGAATACTTACAAACCATAGCAAAATCTATACTCTAAATCTAACTCTTTTCCTACAAAAAATTAAATCGAAATGAAACAAAACAGCAACCTAACACTTAAACTTTAAAAAAATATTTTAAATATTTGTATTATGTGAAAAAAATACATCTAACAAGTAATTATTATTTGACATAATAACAATATTTATAATCTGAAAAATATTTATAACTAAACAACATATCCTACAAAAAATATACAATTATGAAACAAACTTACCACAATTCTCCAAACACAGAAATACAACAATTCAAATTAATGCTAAATGAAAAACCACAATTAACTAAATAACAATTCCTACCCACTTTAAATAATTAAGAACTACTTACAGTTTTATAGCTCCAGAACTTCATCCAATCAACAGTTTGGAAACAAAAATCCTTGAAAATCCATTGTTGTATTGTAACACCCAAAACACAATGGAAAAATACAAATGTCTAAAAATAAATCCACTGATATAATCCTCCGTAGTGTACAGCCATAAAAAACTCGAAAAATAGTTTAAAAAAAGAAAACGGTTCAGGAAACCCAAAAAATAAAGGAAATGTAAAATTATTATTTATTCATAATAAACTAATACATATTTCCTTTGAAATAAAAATAACAAACGCGACCTCCATCAAAATCAGGAACAAATCCGAATATTCAAAAAAAACAATACAAATCCCTCTTGCACATACATATGCTAATAATACTATACATTACACATATATTCAATCACGATAATTCAACACATATTTATCTACCCATAACTAATATCCTACAACACTAAATATCACTAAACATACGAAGCCTTAAAGGTACTACACATATTATTACCTACGCAATACACCACATTGCGTCACCTCGAAGAACAAGGACAGATAGATAGGGACAGGACAACTAAGATAGCAGGACCCCTGGTGGAAAAACCAGATAGCATGATGCCAATAAAAGGAGCTGCCCCTTACTGGGTACCTCCTAGAGGACAAGGGACTAATGACTATATAAACCATTAAGACGCTAGAGAAAGGGTGGTCTACAATTGGGTGTATCAGCCATGGGACAGACAGGACATCTTGACATTCCATAAACCTTTGCCGGATTTACGAAAGAACCCCACCGCCTTTCACACCGAGCTAGGTACCGCTCTGGGATCAACAATAATGACACTTGCCGACATAGACTTGATCTTCAGGTTATGTTTGCAAGCTGATGTGTGGAAACAGATTAGGAAAGTAGACCATACCGAACTGTTTGGTCATACCTGGGAACAACTCGACACTCTAGATAAACAGCGGAACCCTGGTCAAAAACCAGTTAAAGCAATATTAGACCTCCCTGACAAAATAGTGCAGAAAGTAAAAATGCTGATCCCAGAGAAAAAGATAGACTGGTCCATAGTAACCGCATGCCGCCAAAAACCACAAGAGGATGTCTCAGAGCACTTCTCCAGATTTGAAACTGTGTTTTCCGATTACAGTGGACAAGACATGTCCACCGCAACCGAACACCACTTATTTGTGCAGAACTACATCAAAGGACTACTGCCAGATGTATCCCAGAAACTACAAGCCAGCGAAAGTAGTTGGGCAGCATCTAAACCGACGGCCATTCTCCAAATGGCCCAGTACTACGACCATCAGAGAAACGAAAATGACAGGGCTACAGAAAGAAAAAAGAAGGACTTGAAGGAAAAGGTAATGATAGCACAACTCCTGGGGGCGAATACAGG
The DNA here is from genome assembly GCF_964261635.1 of Lissotriton helveticus. Classification (NCBI taxonomy): domain Eukaryota; kingdom Metazoa; phylum Chordata; class Amphibia; order Caudata; family Salamandridae; genus Lissotriton; species Lissotriton helveticus. Next base: position 2,005,474,367 of record NC_136059.1, on the reverse strand, counting down.
AAGGGAGAAATATAGTGGAGGAAACCAGCAGAATACCCCTAGAGTACAGCCACCTAGGAACAATCCATCTACATCATATGTAGGACGCCAAGACCTAGGACAGGATCAATGTGCATTTTGGAAAGAACATGGACACTGGAAATCCCAATTCCCGGCTTTGTTAGGAGCTGGTAGGGGCAGAGGGGTGAGGGAAATAGCAAGGGGACAGAGAGGAAGAGGACATGGGAGAGGGTATGCGAGTGAAGCAAGCGAGGAAAGGCCAGGAAGAGTGAACACATATGACCATCCCAGACAGAATCAGTACCAACAGACAGATAACGACAACAAGTACAACTTTGCATAGGACAGCCAAGGGCAAGGGAGGGATCCAGTTGAGCTCTATGTTGATCAGCAAGGCTCTTATGTTACCGCTGAGGTCCTGGGCACAAAGTCGCCATTTTTGGTAGACACGGGAGCTACACGTAGTGCACTATCCAAACGACTGATTCCAAGGGCACCCTTGTCAGGCTCACATGTGACCTCAATAGGATTTGACGGCACGCCATCCACCAACCCTTTGTCCCGACGATCCCTTTTAATCTTGACAGCAATGGCGTCAAAACATCCCTCCTCTCATCTAACACCCCAGACGCCATTATGGGTATCGACCTTTTGAAACACTGTTGGACTTGGGCCTTCTGGCAGGTTCACCCCTGAACTTTTTGCTTTGAAGTATAGTGATTTCTGGTCTTTGCGCACTTTGATACTGTGGCGCAGTGTAAAGTGCGTGCGCTCCCTGAGTGCGTGTGTGAGATAGGCCTGCCCTCCCATAGGAATGCATGGGGCATGTATGTGTCCCTGGTAGTTCCTGATGCGTGGGGAGTGCAGGCTCCAGTTTGGTATGTCTGAACTCGTGAGAGTGAATGCTGCGAAATGGTATGTGCGGCTTGTATGTGTCTAGTGGGGAAGTGCTACTTCTAGACATGGCTGTGTATATGCTGTGAAGGTGCTGGCGTGTGATTGGCTGGAGCTGGCTGGCATGCCAGGCTCCAGGAAGTCTGGATGGGTCTGCCTGGTGGTGAGTGGGAGATTAGCATGCTGATGGCTGGGGAGGAGTGTACCTGTGTCCTGAATGAGGCTGGGTTTTCCCCGGACAATGCTGGCTCCGCCCCCCTGTGGTGTGACTGATGACCCTAACCCTGCCAGTGAATAGAGAGGGCGGTTGAGCCCATCAGCAGTGCTCACAGACCAGCTGCGACTGGTTCTGCCCCCACCCTGCCCAGAGACAAAGGATTTGTCTGTATAAAAAGAGGCTGTGACCTCTTGAAACATGTTCTTGTGTGCCTGCTTGAATCTGCCAGGGGCCTGCTGCTGCTTGGGCCCAGGGGAAGGCTTGCCCCCCCTGGGCCCTGCCCAGCCCCTGGCTTGCTGATGGACCCCTTTTGCCTTGCAGGAGCATTCCCAGGACCTTGAGGAGACTTTGGGGGGCTGCCCCTGCACCTTGCATGTGCTGACTTTTCATTGTCCATGCCCCTAGCTGTCCCTGCGCTTTGTCCCCCTCTGGGAGCACTTTCATTGAGCTTGGCAGAGTGGATCTGCTCTCTGTCCTGCTCCTCGCAGGTGCTACCCTGCCGTATGCCCCTTTTTCGGGATTTGTACTGCGGGTGCTCACCCCGCTTATCAGGGTCCTAAGCGAGTGCCCACCTCGCTTCTACGTTTATTTTTCACTTCGAGGGTGCCCACCCCTCGCTATTGCCCTGAGAAATCACTGCCGCAGCCGCGGGCAAAACCGGAAGTCAGGCGGCATCGCGCCTGACTGTAGGCGGGACTTCCGGGTTGCTGAAGGAAGTCCCGCCCGCCGCCGTGTTCTGATTGGCCAGGGCGCCCTGCCGGAGAAGAGGAGCCCGGAGCCTTGAGGGCTCCACTTGCCAAGTCCCGGTCCCGAGATGGGGGACCGGGTGAAGATGCCCCCCCTCTTGGAGCCGGATGTTGCGTGGCGGGGCTCCCAGGAGTGAGGGGAGCCCCGGAGGCGAAGTCCTATGCTGTCCCCGGAGAGGGGACACAGAGAGAATGGACACCCGGAGCCCGGTAAGGGGGGGGCCCTCGGGGTTGTCCCGGGTTGTTCTTCGAGCGGCCCCACATGATAGCGGGCCGCTCCAACGATGTGGCCATACCTGTCTCCAGGGGCCCGTCACCCCGGCACCACAGTAGTGTCACCTTCCTGAGCGGCCCCGAGTGGCAGCGGGCCGCTCCCATGTTCCCAGAGCCCAGATGGCTCCAAACGCCCAGCACCATTTATTTAGAGCCCACGAGGTTCCTTGGGCATGTGTACTTCGAGCCTGAGAGGCTCCACCAGTGCGGGGGCATCATTGTATTTTAGGAGCCAGAGTGCTCCAATGGGCCCAGTTGTTTCTCGAGCCCTGAGAGGCTCCACCTTTTGCATATTTGTTTGCAGAGCCAGAGGGCTCCCAGTTTGCGCAGCTTTGGGTTCCAGAGAGCTAGTAAGAGCCCTGTCGCAGTTCTGTTTCCAGCTACCCAGCCATTAGTGGGCAGCTGCACCGTTTAGGTAATTTGCTTCCTAGGGACATGTACTCTGGACTTTAGGAGTGAGGCGCACTCCTTCATCCCTGGCCTTTCCCCAGCTGCGCAGCACTTAGTGCCAGCTGCAGCGTTTAGGCCCCCTGTTCTGTCCCTCAGCTGCCCAGCAAGTAGTGGGCTGCTGCTACGTTTAGGTCTTGGCGCAGTGGCGCAACCTGGACCATGGACTTTGATGTAAGTTCATGATTTCTGCAAAGTGCTCTTTGCTGCACATCTGAATGTGTTGTTGATGCATCATGTGCCTTGTTCCTTACACCGCTGAATGTATGTTTATGCATCATGTGTTTTGTCCCCAGGTCTAGGCCCCTACTTGTATTGTGATACTTAGGTGGTTGTTCTTGCTAGTACAGGTGGTGCTAGTGAGGTCCTGGTTCCCTGCGTGACCTGTTCCTAAGGTGGTTAGGATTGCGTAGGTGGTACTTACCGGTTACCAGTGGGTACTGGTTGTGTGCTTTATGTCCTATTTTGTGTTACAGTGATTTTCTGTTATGTTCTAAGTGATATTTCAAGGGCTTGATACTGAGCTCGCCCCCTGACCAGAGTCCTAGGACCAGTGGACTCTATTGTGCCTTCCCTGACAAATTGCTGGGACTTGTCTGATCTCCCTGGGCCACTGGGGCCTCGCTGAAGTGTGCCTCGCTCACTCCCCTCGGCAGCTCGTGCCCGGCCGCCCGTCCAAGCCTCGAGCCGCGCGGCTCTCCCCTGAGCCGCGCCGCTTCGCTGGGCCGTCCGCATCCTGCCTCCCCCTCCTCTTCTGAGCCGCACACATTGATCACCCCCAGAGAAACGCTTGTAGCTAGCCGGTCACCCGCTAAAGCCTACTAAGGAGGTCACTCGCATTAAACTGCGCAACCAAGATGGAAGGTACTGTCCGATAGGCTCTATGTTCTAAGTTCTAGACCTACAAGTATTGTATTGCTACTTCTAAAAAGTGCTGATTTCTGACAGTGGTCCAGGTGGCCCTGTCTTGTACATATCCCCTGTAATTCTGCCCGTGCCTCTGGCACATTGTAGAGTGTGTGTTTTATCTAATGTGTTTTGGTGTAATACAAAGGCTATTTTTATAATACCTTGTGTGGAGTTTCCTTTGTGGTAGGCCTTTGGGTGTTGTTGCTGGGGTACGTGCGCAAATACTTAACTCACATCGCCTCCAAGTTTAGCCTTGCTGCTCGCGCCACGTTACCTAGAGGGTGAGCAGGGGTTATCTTGGTGTGTAACTCCCTTGCCCTGACTTAGGAGTGGTGGTCTCTGACTGACTTTGGCGAAAGCCCTGGCCAGCCAGGGATCCCATTTCTAACAAACACTTCCATGCGACTATCAGATGCTCTCCAGACGGAGTGCGTGTCATCCTGTATGACACCCCCAACACCATAGAGAGAACCCTTTTCAGCACATGTTTTCCATCTCGAGACTGACACATCCCTACTAGACACTTTGCCATCACACTTATGGGTTAGGGCTGATTTAGACATAGGACGAATGATGATTGACCCAGTACACGTAACAATACGACGCAACCCTACCGAAGGTACCGCAGTACAAAATATCGCCAGAGGGTGAGAAAGCACTGACAGAGATCAATCACTCTTTGGTAGAGGCAGGGGTGGTAGAGGAAGTAGTGAGCAACATTTGTAACAGTCCCATACTACCGATTGTAAAGAGACAGGAAGAGGGAGCCGGGAAAGCCTACCGCTTCATCATTGAACTGCGGGTAAACAAAATCGTAGTGCCACAATACCCAGTAGTTTCCGACATCAAGACAATTTTGACTTTAATCCCCTCCACTGCCACCACCTTCACTCAGATCAACCTCAAGAACGCCTTCTTTTCCATACCTATACACGAGGACAGCCGCTATCTTTTTGGATTTACCCTATATTCCCGTTCGTATAGATTTTGAAGAGCACCTCAGGGGTACACTGAGAGCCCAAGCATCTATAGCCAGGCGCTTAAAAGACAGTTGGACGCCATACAATTGCCAGATGGAGTGGCACTAATACAATATGTAGACAACATCCTTATAGCAGCAGACACCATTCCAATGTCCGTCACAGCCACCATCAAACTACTCCATTTCCTTGCTGAGAATGGTCACAAGGTCTCCTGAAAGAAATTGCAGTTCTGTAAATCACAAGTGACATATTTGGGTCACCTTTTATCAAAAGAAGGGAGAAAACTCACGCCTGACAGGATCCAGACAGTTCTAGACACGCCTGTTCCCAAAAATCAGAAGCAAGTCCGCTCTTTGATAGGCCTCACCTCGTTTTGCAGACAATGGTTACCAAACTTTAGCCCCATTGTCAAACCCCTTTTCTCCCTCCTAGCTAAAGACATCCCCTCACCTCTCCCCTGGACCCCTGAATGCAAGATAGCCTTTAAAGAACTACGCAATGCCCTTTGCTCAGCGCCAGTCCTAAGAACCCCAGATTACTCCAAACCATTCTTCCTCTACACACACGAAAGGGAGGGATGTGCATTGTCTGTCCTAACACAATTAATTGGTCACAAACAACGCCCTTGTGCATATTTTTCTGCCACCCTCGATCCAGTAGCCAGAGCGCTGCCAGCGTGCCTGATTGCTGTGGCAGCTGCAGCAGTAGCAATACGCCAGAGCGAAGGAATAGTGCTCTCCAATCCAGTCACTGTTTTAGTACCCCATGCAGTCGACACACTACTGAACCAGACCAAAACCCAACACTTGACTAGCGCCTGAATGACAGGATACGAGTTGACCCTTCTAGCACCGCTCATTACCCTAAAGCGATGCACCACCCTCAATCCAGCCACACTGTTACCCCTACCCGAAAACGATCCTAACGTGGCTCCACTACATGACTGTGTGACACTAACCGATGAACAAACAAAGAGTAGAGTAGACCTCAGAGACACCGCCTTTCTAGAGCCAGATGAACTATGGGTGGATGGTTTGCATCAAACTCCCCGACGGCACCACCTCAGCTGCATTCGCTGTCACCACAGGCCGAACCATTCTAGAAACAGCCCGTATTGCCCAACGTTCCGCCCAGGCAGCAGAACTCATTGCCCTCACACAAGCATGAATTTTAGCAGCTGGCACGACAGTTAACATATACACAGACAGCAAATATGCCTTCGGGGTGGTTCATCATTTTGGGATCTTATGGAAAGAAAGAGGGTTCCTGACTTCACACGGTACACCCATCCTGCATGGAGATTTAGTATCCGCCTTCACGCAAGCAGTCCTCCTCCCCAAAAAGTTAGCAGTGATAAAATGCCAAGCACATAGGAAACTGACTGATCTCATTGGACAGGGAATGCACTAGCAGACATTACTACCAGAGCCACGGCAGGGGACAGAACTACGACACAAATGTATGTGACCAGGTCACAAGCTGAACAATGGACTGACGCTAGGACCACTGTAAGGGACATACAGACTACAGGCACACAAGACGAATTGACCGAGTGGGAAAAGGTGGGACTAAAAGACGAGGAAGATTGCTGGAGAACTAAAGATGGAAATAAATGGCTGTTACCCAATGCCTACCTCATCCCCATATTGACCATGGCACATTTACCAGCACACATAGGCTCCACCCCCTGATTGAACTAATCACCAGAGTATGGCATATTGTCAAGATAACAGAATCTGCAAAGCACCTAGTACAACAATGTATAGCCTGCCTACAACACAACCCAGGGAAGGGGACAGTAGTACTACGGGGAGGGTTTGGAGTCCCTGACCACCCCTTTGAAGTCCTTCAAATGGATTACATCCAACTAGAGAGATACCATGGTCTAAAATATGTCCTGGTGGTTGTGTGCGCTTTTAGCAAATGAGTAGAGGCATATCCCACCCGCGATAATACTGCCATATCCACTGCAAAAGTATTGTTGAAAGAATTCTTTCCCCGATACGGCCTTTGCAGGAATTTATGGAGCGACAACAGCCCACACTTTGTAGCCGAAGTAATACAGAACATACTGAAAGGGTTGGGGGTAAAACAAAAGTTCCATGCCGTCTTCCAACCCCAATCAGCGGGCCTGGTAGAGAGGCACAACATGCAACATTGAAACTAAAGATAGCAAAAATAGTTGCCACGACCGGGTTGAAATGGCCCGACGCCCTTCCATTGGCATTGCTATCAATGCGCTCCACCCCAACCAAACACAGACTGACCCCTTATGAAGTGGTCTTCAGCAGGCCTATGAGCATTTTGGCGGCACCAAGACCCACCTCCATTAACGATGTCCCGAACATATTAATGTCAGATTATTTGCATAAATTGACCAACGAGCTAACAATTATCCACCAACAGGTGCAGCAAGCCTTGACTGACGTATCCAGGGGCCCAGGACACGTGATAAAGCCTGGGGACTTCATCCTAGTTCGCAACTTCCAAAGAACGAATAATCTGGAGCCCAGGTGGACGGGCCCCTGGCAAGTCCTGATCACCACTCGAACTGCACTCCGAGTGGAAGGAAAATTAAACTGGCTGCACGCCCATCACTGCAAGAAAGTCCCTCCAATGCTGGCAACCTGTGAAGAGGTGGAGGTGCAAGAGGAAGTACTCGCGAAGGACCCACCAGCTCTGAGTTGCTACCCACTAGAAGACACCCTCCGTCTGAATTTCCTGACCCCACGGTGCCATCCAAGGAAGGGTACAACCTAAGATCGACGAAAGGGGGGAGCTCCAACAACCAGGCCACTAACTGAGTCAGAGTCTCAGATCGGCAGCACAGCCAAACAAGTCTACCAGGAAAAGTGCCAGACAAAAGTCTGTGGTCCTAACAGTTGGTGAGATGATGGAAGAAACGGAACACCTGCAAAGCCACCGCAAAGACACCAAGACTGTTATACTGCACAATACAAAGACAATTGCACTTTTAGCCACATTTCTCACCTGCCTCCTGCTAATGGTCACACTCTGGATCATTGAAGAGAATGCACCTGCATACAGAACATTGTCACCAACCATGCAACCAATCACCAAGAAAGAACACTACCTGGTATCACTGTCGCCACATCTCCGAAACCGACGCAAAGAATTCTGGAATAATTCTTTCATACAGATGCTGCACCAGCACAATCTTGCCACCAATGCCAATAACTGTTGGGTCTGTGGGCTGCTACCACATGCCACTGAACATTCCATCCCTTTCATCCCTTCACCCTTTTCTGTTCACGGATCTTGCCTTGCTCGGATGATGCTCCTACAAGAAAGTTACAAAGATAATGCCACTTCCGATGGGACAATTGCTCAGTTCTACAACGAGTTCTGGCTAAACAAAACAGGAAGAACAGCCGCTCCCTTTTGCCCTCACACCTCCAATGCGACATTCCCAATGAATGTCCCCTCCAAAGAACGAGTGGAAAAACAAGTGTTCAATAATCCTGTCAGCCACATTTTCCTACCTGGAGAAAAGAACTGTTGTAACACTGACTGTGGCCCTATCTGTGGTGAACGTCTCTGGTCTTGTATGCATTGAAGGCCGTGGGACTAAGAATGTGGGTCACAGCACTTGTAACATTGTAAGGACTTTGAACACTGCCAACCCTCCAGCGTTTGTTGCATCACCCAACATCTACTTTGTCTGTGGAACCGAAGCCTATACCTGGCTCCCAAGAAACTGGGGGGGCACGTGCTAGATCGCCTTTGTTTTGCCACCAACCTACCCAGCCCCTGCAGAGCATCATCGAGAAAAGCGTTCTAAAGACACTGATCAAGCAGACTCTGCAGCATCACAGTTCCTCGACGCAGAAAAAGGGCTCGTCCCGCTATGGGATCCGATGGCAAACAGCCGAGCCATCAGACTTCTGTCTCAAGCGGTAGAAGACGCCCAGAACGTCACAGCTGGCATCCTCACCAACAACACTACCGAGCTTCAAGCAGTCCGTCTGGTGGCCCTACAAAACCGCATGGTCCTGGACATGGCACTAGCGGACCGTGGAGGAGCATGTCACATCATCGGTGCCAGTTGCTGCATATACATCCCTGATAATTCACCTTTTGTCTATAAAGCAATCGAACATCTCCACAGACTGTCTTCAGAAATTCATCAAGGATCAGAGACTTGGACAATTGGAAGTTGGCTTTGGGGCATGTTGGAGGACTGGGGTTGGAAAATATCAATGATTCTCTTGGTCCCAGTATTGGCAATATGTGGTTGTTGTTTGGGTGTACACTGTATACCACCTTTGTGTTTTCTTTGCATAAGTACCTTGCGCCCTAAGACTATGGACACTCAGCTAACAAAAATGAGAGTAATGTATGAACAAGAGATACAGGACATTATGGAGATCAAAATAGACTGACAAGCTGGCTAGTTATGTTCAAATGGGCGACTGTTAAAAGCAAAACGACAATCATAAACATTACCTGCACCATCTTGTCAGGTGGAAGTTCCTACATGCACATAAGCTGCAGTCATTCTGACTGACCGCAGCCATTTTGTATTCTGTTGGTCACCTTTGTTTCACCCTGCCCTTACTAGCATCCCTCTGACCAACCTGGTATGTGAGATGGGGGCTATAAACTATTGCCACAATAAACATCAACACCACTTGCTGCCACAAACTCGTTTTTCCTCTCATCTCTGTTTACAGTCAAACCCATGGACACTCTTACACAAACAGGTTCCAAATACCAAACAGACTCTTGCAAACATGGTTTATTGCACTGCACACAGCAAGACTTGTTTTTGCCAACAATGGAACCTGTTTTATCAACAGAACAGACTCTTAGATCTTGCCGGTCTCACAAGTTTTAGACCCTGAAGCAAGGTCCAGCTGCAAGGTTAGATTGTCTGTTTTGACCTGGGTGGGAGGAGAAATAATGTTGGGCTTGTGTAACCATTTTGATGAAACAATGTTGGGCTTGTGTAACCATGTTGATGAAACAATGTTGGGCTTGTGTAACCATGATAATGAAACAAAGGTATTGTGTCAAACCTATATAAAAGGAAGAGCTAAAGGAGTTGCCTGCAGAACACCTCCCTGAGACATCCCGGTGTCTGCAGTTGACGTGGTCTCCTCTTAAGACGAGGCGAGGGGGTAGTATTCCAAAGCGTATGACACCTTACACGACATGTTTAGATAAAGCCAAAGCAAAGTTAGCATTTAACCGCGAGGTTCATAATGCACTTAAGAGTATATGGTATGGCAATATCATAGAACAGCTATAAGGACATGGTTCCGAAAGCTGCAGACAGGCTCAGCTCATGCTAGAGCACCAATGTCACACTTCCAGTTTCCAGAGCCTGTCTCGTTATTTTGATAGTGAATCCAAAGTGAATTAAAGGTGATCCTGCGCCGGGCAGCATTGGGGGTTCTAGGAGACTCGCTGCTTTTCACAAGTGAGAGTCCTTCCTAATGGTGTGGAAGGATCATTATCGATCGGGAGGAACCCCGACTTCAAGTAGGCCAGAACTGAATCCGACATGGAGTAAGGCAGTTTAGTTTCAGACCAACAACGTAATCAGGTCTAATATTCTTTACTATACATTCAAAATAATTATTGTTATCTTGCTAAAAAAAACACTGTTTAAAAATATTTAAATTATTAAAATTTTCATTAAAACTTAATTATGTATAACACATCTTTCAAAATTATTTTTTGTTAACACTAAAATTTATTTTCTACTTATATTTTAAATAATATCTGAAAATATAATATTATTTCATATACTTTTTTTATTATGTACAAATAAATGCATAGTAATGCACTGTAATGTTTGTGACCTATTAAACCTATTATCTACTGGCGGTTGGCAGTAGATAGTTATAGTTAGGACCTAGTTTACATAGGCGTTGGTTGACGAATCTTCGCAAATTTTCAAAACTTGTGACCCGCTCCAGTCAGCTCCTATCCTGAAAGTTTGGGGGTGATTCACCAAGTGGGGTCCGAGAAAAAAAGGGGGCCCAAAACTTTAGACAAGGCTACAGCCCAAACTGCTGAACGAAATTACACCAAATTTAGCAAAAAGGTAGCCCTTCTTTCAGAAAGAACTCTCTTTGTTAAATGGCGTAAATCCGTTCAGTAGTTTCTGAGAAATTAAAAAAAAAAAGAGGTCAAAAAATGAATTTCCTATAGGAAACTTTAGACATGGCTACCGCTGGAACTGCTGAACGGAATTACACCAAATTTGCCAAAAAGGTAGTGCTTGCTTCAGAAAGCATCCTTTTTATTAAATGGTGTGAATCTGTTCAGTAGTTGCTGAGAAAATCAAAAAATAAAGGTTTCGATATATAGAGGCGCGGTGGATCCACGCACCCTCCCGACCAGGAGCTTTATTCTAATTGGCTGTCAACACTCCAAACCAGGAAGAGTTGGCAGCCATCTTGCGACTCAGTAGAACTGAGTCACAAGAAAAGAGAAAAAGAAACGCAAAAAACAAGAAAAGGGGGCAGGATAGAAACACCCTGACCCCCTGCTCAGGGGGTCCCACAAGGCCCCCACGGCCCAAAAAAGCATTAAAAAAACAATTGCCCGAATTCGCTCTGGCCGTAAAATAAAATGAAGTGTGGGGTCCCGCGCATCGTGGTACTGAAGCCCTCGGGTGGGCCATGTCCCGGGGGCAGTGAACAAAATGTGTGGGGGGCCCCCAATCCCCCCCTTACTGCCCCAGGGACAGCCACCTCCACAGGGCTTGAGTAATTATTTGCAGGGGGCACACAGCCCCCCGCTGCCCCTGGGATCGCCACCCCGGGGCTTTTAAAATAAATAATTAAACCTGAGTGGGGGGGCTTTACGCCCGGGGACTGCCACCTCCCTGGGACACTAAAATGCTAATTTGGGGGTCCATTACATAACCCGAAACCCGAGGACCGCAACCTCCCTGGGATGTGCTTTGGATGGGAGGGAGGCCACGTTGCCCTCTTCTGGAGCCAGAGATGGCCCAGGGGACAGCCACCCCCCAGGGCCGGCTCCTGCAGTGTCCCGGGGTGCCCACCCCCGGGACACTGCTGTTTGCTATGGCAGAGCGGGAGCCTTGCGGCTCCCTCCCTGTCATAGCAAACTGTGGTTTGCATTTTGGAAGAGAGTTCCGAAATCCAAACCAGATTGCTTTTCCATATGGGGAGCTGCATGTTAGTAGCTCCCCGTGTGGAAAAGCAATGCGGGCTCCTGCAGGAGGCGGGGAGCTGGCTGGGACCGTGTGGGCATTTGGGCTCCCCCCACAGTCCCCAACAAGAGGCCAGGCCCCAGGGGGTGGGGTCACCAGGGCAAGGAGTGGCCTAGCAGGGAGGGCATGCGGCCTCCCTCCCAATAATAATTAAAAAATAAATAAATAAATCAAGCAAATGCCGGCCCCAGTGGATGAGAACCCTGGGGCAATAAATGGCCTGAGGCGGGGGGCCAGGCAGCCCCCCTCCATAATAAGAAAAAAAATATTTGGCCATGCCCCAGGGGACGGGGTCTCCGGGCCGGAATTGGCCATGGGAGGGGGACCCACGTGACCCCCTTCCCCTTAATATATATAGATATTTTTTTTAATGGGGTTAAGCCCTGGGGGACGGGGTCCCCATGGCCCAAAAGAAGTACAAAGAAGGGGGGCCACACATCCCCCTTCCCAAAAAAACAATAAAAAAAAACATGCGATCATGCCGAGGCCCCGCCCCCTCCCAGCAACAATCTGTAAATGCGCACAGGGTGCGTTTTAAGTTGGGGAATTAATTCCCCTTCAATACTGGGGGTCCCTGGGGGGCAACTAGCCCACCAGGTACCTCCAGTAAGCGCCACAGGGCTGCGTTGCAGAGAGGTGGTCCAGGCCATGCCCCTTTTTATACCTCTCTGCAGGGCAGCTCTGTGGCACATACTGGAGGTACCTGGAGGTACCTGGTGGGCTAGTTGGACTCCAGGGACCCTAAGGATTCAGTGAGACCTAATCCCTCAACTTAAAACATGCCACGGGGGGGGCGTTTGCACAGTGGTGAAGGGAGGGGGCGGGACAAATGTGCAAACATGAAGTTGGGGAATTAATTCCCCTTCAATTCAGAGTTCCCCTGGGGGCCCACTAACCCACCAGGTACCTCCAGTAAGCACCACAGGCCTATGTTGCAGAGAGGTGGTCCAGGCCATGCCCCTTTTTACACCTCTCTGCAACGCAGCTCTGTGGTGCTTACTGGAGGTACCTGGTGCGCTAGTTGGACCCCAGGGAACCTCAGGATTCAAGAGGACTTTATCCTCCAACTTAAAACATGCCACGGGCGCGTTTGCACAGTGGTGAAGGGAGGAGGCGGGACCTGAGGTGACATGTGAGCAAACACACAATGTGGTGCATCTTAAGTTGGGGAATTAATTCCCATTCAATCCTGAGGGTCTCTGGGGGCCAACTAGCCCACCAGGTACCTCCAGTAAGCGCCACAGGGCTGCGTTGCGGGGAGGTGGTCCAGGCTATGCCCCTTTTTACACCTCTCTGCAATGCAGCTCTGTGGCTCTTATCTGAGGTACCTGGTAGGCTAGTTGGACCACAGGGACCCTCAGGATTCAAGGGCACTTTATCCCGCAACTTAAACTGTGCCACAGGGCATGTTTGCACCGTGGTAAAGGGAGGGGGCGGGGCCTAGGATGACATGAGTGAAAACATGCCCGTGGCAACTTTTAAGTTGGGGAATTAATTGCCTTTCAATCCTGAGGGCCCCTGGGGGCCAACTAACCCACCAGGTGTTTCCAGTAAGCGCCACTGCGCTGCGTTGCAGAGAGGTGGTCCACGTCACGCCCCTTTTTACACTTCTCTGCAATGGAGCTCTGTGGCGCATACTGGAGGTACATCTTGGGCTAATTGGACCCCAGGGACCCTCAGGATTCAAGGGAACTTAATCCCCTATATTACAACATGCCAGGGGGCACGTTTGCAGAGTGGTGGAGAAAGGGGGCATGGCCTTTGTCTACCTCTCACTAATCCCACTGCGTGGGGCTTACTGGAGGTAAAAGGTAGGCTAGTTGGTCCCTAAAGAACCCCCAGCAGTGAAGGGGACTTCAATCCCCAGCCAAGAGAGTGCCATGGAGCGCATTTGTAGAGTGGTGGGCAAAGTGCACATGGCCTGGTACGAGTACTTACCAGTACTGCTGTGTGGGACTGACTTGGAGGCAATAGTTTCGGAAGTTGGCCCCAAGGATATCCTTGGGGGCCATGTGCCCCTCTTGTAACCTCCAGTAAGTCCCACACAGTGAGATTGCTAAGACGTCTTCGGAGGCCATGGCCCCCTTTCTCTACCACTCTGCAACCGTGCCTCGTGGTAGACTACGGGATGGGGGATGAAGTCCAAATTAGTCCTAAGGGAGTTGGGGGCCAATAATTCCTCTTGGTACATCCTGTAAGTCCCACACAGCAGAATTCCTGAGCGTTGGTTGGACGCCCAGCACCATTTCTCCACCACTCTGCAAACGTGACTACTAGTTAAAGTAGCATATTTCTGCACCTCTGACTTAGAGGTAGTTTTAATCCCCCGGCCCTATTATGTACTAGGGCCTTACAGAGGAGGTCATACTAATCACAGGGATACCCCAAGGCATAGTGTTCCCTTGTGTATGTAGGTGTTTTCACTGTATTCTAAGTGTATTTTAGCATAGCACTGGCTCTAGGCCTGGTTAGCCAGAATCAGTTACCACCAGTACCCGTCTGAAAAAGTTGTGGGCACAGGATGATTTTGCAACAAGGTCTCTTTCTGCTCCTCTGTTGGTTCTTTCTGCACATGTCTTGCTTCTTTCTGTACTTTTCTTCGTCTTTGTGGACTTCTGTTGCTTCTTCCTGCATTTCTTTTGCGTTTTTTCTTCTTTCTTCACATGTCCTACCTCTATAGGCATAGTTAGAAACTAGCATTTAAAAAACCTTTGAAATTAACTTAAAAAACCATAGGTTTCAGGCACGGTATAGTTAGAAATTTGCATTTAAAAACCTTTAGAATTCACTGAAAAAAACATAGGTTTCAGGGACGTTATAGTTAGTTGGAAATTTTACACGTACAAAACCAGAGAAATTCTCCATTATAGTTAGTTCAGCTAACTATAACTCATGCCCCCGCAATGCACTGCTGATGACATCACATATTACATTACTCATTACATGGTCAGTGACATCACTGGTGACATCACTGATGACAGCTCAAATGACATCCCTGATGACATCATCCATGTTATAGTTTGATGCATCTTCCCACACCCTAATATAACCTTTGATACACCCACTCTAAATTACAGACTGCCATTCTCAAAACCATAGACACTCCAATACCAATAACTACTTACCCACTCACTGATTCCTAGGTTTACACACATATCTACTCACTCATCCGTACAGTCACTCATACTTATGGTCTCACAGTACAGGACTATCATATGCACTCATACACCTATATAGACACTCAACTCACACAATGCCATTCATCCATAGAGGTACTCACACACCTAGTCAGTCATGCAAATAATTAATCACACTGCCAATGTACTCACGTATACAGTTATACACACACCAGCTCACTTACTAATACAAATACTAGTGTTGCAGGGTTTCTGTTCTCACACAGAACTGTGCACAGAGGAGTGGAACCTCGGTAAATTAGGGTGTCCCAAAACTCACCTTAGTATCCAACTCACCCCTTACCAAGCTAGCTACAGTGTCTCATTGGACATATCAAACTCCCAATGTTTAGACAAACCAGAACATGAACTTACTGTACCTCAGGGTACGTGGAACTCATGAACACTCTTTCGTTATATTATCATTACAAACCAGAACATGGAGTAAAGAAGACACATGTGCATTTGAAATGTTTATTTACTAATGCCGTCTTCTCAGGCGCAGTATCTTAGATAATACAAGTATACTTATTATCTGTAGCAAAATTACCAGCATAGTTACTAAGGCATAAAAAGCGAATGGTGACAGCATGGTAACATGCTGTAAATGAATAAGAGTTAACAACACTTATTTCTCACCCTCCCTAACACACATATTATATTATTAGCTAAGAAGGTCTCTTTGGGTTGAATCAGGGCGGGCCCATACCTTAGTTTCCTAGCATGAAGGAATCACATCAGCATACACCAGCTCTCTCTGCATGTGCATCGCATCAAGTGTGTTCTATGTGCCTCGTGCAAAGCAATATCAATCCCGCCTGAAGCCAGAGTTGGCAAAGGCTGCACTTGTGTTATGACTATGAAGGCGTGGAGATCAGACCTCATAACAATTCCATATCGTGTTGTTCCTGAAACTTCAGCACTCTTCGTGCAGACATAGTTTATTAAGCAAAGCTGATATCAGAGCAATAACATATTATTCTCACATAAACCACGGCAAACTACTAGGTTGAAAGCTAAGTCAACAATTAAGTGTCGTGTGCAGAAGTTGCAAGAAAGAAAAATGGCGTTTAAACCTCAAATGCACCTATGCTAACTTAACACGATATAAGGATATACAGGAGCTATATGACACCCCCCCATGATCCGAGAACGGACTAAATATGATAACAGAAGTGCCATCACATGAGAGCAGAACTCAACAGTAAACGAGCATGAAGCGAAACCAAATTTTAAAAAGTAATGCTAAAAAATAGCCCAAAAATATAACGTGGCTCAAGCCAATAGGCTGACGAAAACAAAAAGTTCTTGACAAATAAGTCAATAAAATCAATGAAATGCTATTAATCAGCACGTCAATCCGAAGCAGTGTCTATGACAAAACTGTATATGAAAAGTAAGTAGCAACAGCCTCCAATAGGAAGTCACTGTCCTCATCCGAAAACAGTTCAGCCATCCAATTTAAAAGATGAAAGGAACATACGTGTTCTTCCAGCACCGGATCCTCTATAACCATCAGAGGACAGCTCGGTGGGTTTTCAAGAAAACTCAGTTCCAACAAATTCCGTGCTGCCGACAACACATCCCAGGGACCAATTAGTCCATGCGCCACTGCTAAGGCCATAATCCTCTCGTCAGAACAAACCAACTCGTGAGCAATGATAGGACTCATCAGTTGATTAAAATCGACGTCAGGAGAAACCGGTCCGCAGAGACACAAATCAATGGCCCACTGGAAATCACAGGTCAGGCAGTGAAAAACAGGTTGGACACAGGTGAAATAGGAGAATCGAAAAGATAATCCAAATGCCGTGCTCAAAGTCGCCAATGGCAGTGTGCCATAATATTCAAGCATGCGATTGCGGAACCGCGTCAGCAGCAGTTGCGCGTGGTCTTGCACAGGATGGGCATCCATATTTAAAAAGACAGAAAACCACCAGAGCGCCAGCCGCTAGTGCAAGTAAAAACGGGAACCCTCCAAACAAGGATGAAAAGATTGAATGGAAGAAAGCAGGGATGACTCCAAAAATTTTCTCAAAGGAAGTCACGAGACCACTGCTAACAACTTTAAAAAAATGTGATAGGCCCTTTGTGGAGGATGCGTTAAAGATAGTACGAACCATTGCTCCAAAATGCAAAGGCAAATCAGTATTTAATAGAGCCTGAACTTCTGTACGTGTGTTAGCAATGTGAAGCACGAAAGTTTCACGGGCCGAGCTCAAGGCCACCTCTTTCTGGGACAAAAGAGCTCTTATTCTTGCCATGCCGCTGAATTCTGCTCCCAAGGTTGGTATTCTTGGCAAGATGGAAGAATCTCTATGTTCATGTGTGGGAGGGTAAAGCACATTTCTACAGCAAATAACCCGCTCACTTACTGTAACTATGAAAGGGATACCTTTAATTAACCCACAACAGTCTTCATTATTGAGCATTAAATAACTTCCATTCCCTAATAATTTAAACGTGGGGATGATAGCAGGAACAGGCGTGCCCTGTAAAACGCAAGCCATATTCGGCCTGTCCTTGTTGCAAGAACCGTGTAACTGTATGTGTCGACACATTAAAGAATGATCTGGCGTCTCAGTACACTCCTCCCCATTCAGATAAACCTCCTGTTCATCCTTAAAACATCTGTACGTGTATGGGAGTGACCAGACTTCATGAAGGAAACCGCTACCCAAAGGTTCATAACGACCTATTGGCACATATTTCATACAATTCGAAAATTTATATAAAGCAAAAGGCAGTGTTATTAAACCGTGGATAAGCCACGTTGCAGCAGAGGCTTCTGCCACGGAAAAAGGTAAAGATTCCAAACTCTCAATATGTAACATAGAAAATGAAGCATCCCGCATTGAAAGCAAGCGTTGTTTCTCAGTCAAATTAAAAGGGGCAAATAAAGAAGAAACGTTCATGTAACCCCAGGGTACTTTACCCATTTTCAGAGTTTGAAGGGTCCACGCAAACTGCATGATTGATCGTAATTGATTCTGACCATGGTACAACACAGATATTTCATCATGCACAATATCGACAACTGACGACACAATATTATCCAATGTGTAAATTCTAGAGGAAAGCACATTAATGCTATTGTCAACAACTGCAAGAACTTTCTCAAGATTAGCCTGATCAATAGCCCTAAGGCGTGTAGCAGCCTCAATCTGTGATAGCTTCCAAATGTCATTGTAAACTCCATATAACCACCTTTTCGACCTGCCACTAGCCGGGCCTTTAATGAAATCATTCAAATCCACTTCTGCATTCAATTTGGAAAGGTGATTCTTAACCGCAGGTAAAGTTGAATGCTTCAGCCAATTTTGACACAACTTGCCTACGGAATACGAGGTGACAGTATGACCTGAGTCAAACCGGGGATCAGATCTAACAGTCTTAAAACCGTCAGTAAAATTTAAAAATCTCATTTGACAAGAATCTGCACTACGGTGCCAAAGCAGCCAACCCTTAGGATTCATACTGGAAATGTTAAAGGAGGAATTGAGAAGCAGAGTCTGTAATTCTCTAATTGATAATTGAGTAAAATTACTCCACCCATCATATTCCTCCAACTCCGGGAAAGACGGAGTGTTTAACCTTTTAGATGTAGCCAATCCAAAGCATGTGGTCTGGGAAATTGTTTCATTTAAAAACAACATATGATTCGGGATGAGACATGCACGGTGCAAAGCCTCAGTGCCTTGTACCTGCCAGGCCCTAGAACCCCAAACCGATTTAAGGTCAATTGTTTCCTTCCATAGCTCATAGCCTCCAGTAACTAATTTTGATCTAGGAAGGCCTTCGAATACAACAATTGTGTATCGGT
Source organism: Lissotriton helveticus (assembly GCF_964261635.1). NCBI lineage: Eukaryota > Metazoa > Chordata > Amphibia > Caudata > Salamandridae > Lissotriton > Lissotriton helveticus. The sequence goes on along the minus strand of NC_136059.1, from coordinate 2,005,455,689 downwards.
AAGTCTAACCTTGGACAGTGGCTGTTTGTGAAATTTAAAATAAAAGGACTCGGGATTGGACTGGTTAAAGTCAGTGAAATAAGTATACTTTTTAAGAAATGTTTCTGAACTCCCCTGTGTAGGTGCTGGGCAATGTTCCCATTGAGTAAAATTAACAGCATCCCTACGGGATGATGTTTTGTGTAAAAAGTGATTGCCATAATGTTGGTAACAGAACAATTCACCATAATTAGCAGATTCTAAATATAAATCCTCAGCATCAAAGGCAGCATAGTATTTTAAATCAGAAAACAAACTTTCCACAGCATTAACATCCCAGTCATCAGAACGAATGTTTTGTTTCACCACATCCCCCATATTCACTCTAAGTACATTAGGAACATTAACGACTTCCGTGGGGCCATGAATCTGAAACCGAACTGCATCCCACACGATTCCATCAAGGACAGGCCATGCTGTGATGTTAACCAAAGTCAAGTCTCTTTTTAATCTGTGTGTAGAATGTGAAGAGGAGAGTGGGGCCAAAGTTCCATTTAAATGAGTAATGCATGTTCTTTCCTCGACATAATGTCCATTGATGATTCGAAAAAAATAAAACACAAAACCAATCGACATAAAAAGGTAAATCGAAACAAGGACTAGCCAAATGTAAGTCCAAGGCGGTATCAAAAAATGTTTTTTAAACAGGCTTGCATAAACTGCAACACGAGAGGGTTCCTTTGAGGCAAGAGAAACAGAGTCAAAAGAAAATCTGGAGTCTGTGGCTAAACGTGCTTGCAGGTCAGGCATGGACAAATCAGTGGGATAAGCATAGTCTGTCTCATCAATGTTAGTTCCAGGTAAATTATTTAATAAAGGACTGGAAAGAGCAGGTAATTCGATGGCCACTTCAGGTTCATTATTAGAAGCAGTAGGCATAACTGAATTTCTCACAATGGAAGGACAGGAAACAGCCGGTGTCATGCTAAGAAGAATCGGCCACTCTGTGTATCTTGACATTGTCAATTGAAATAAACCTGTTTTCCTTACGACCAGGAAGAGGTGGTAAAATGACTGTTCTTGTACCCTTCACTCCAACGACGGGAACCGGAGCTCGATAGGAAGGACCAAATTCTTTCTTGTTATCGATCTTCTCCCGAACCAGTTCTCCAACTTGGGGTAGCCAGCCAACTACCGGGATCTGCAACGCATCATCCGACGTGGAGGGCAAATGTTCCTTTGCAAGACTGTCTCTGGTCTTTTGTAGATTCTGTAAAACATTGCAATGTTCATCTGCGTCAAAGGAAGTGGCGCGAACCACATAGTCTAGACCGTCAAGGTCAGGGACGTACATCTTGATTCCAAAGAGCATTTCGTATGGGGTCCGCCCACCCAGAGACCTTCTAGGGAGATTATTAAGAGCACGCTCCACGCCATAGAGGTGAGCCAGCCAGTTTCTGCCAGTGCCTATAACTCGGGCTGTCAAAGATTGCTTTAAATCACGGTTCATTCGTTCAACTACACTATTACCCTCAGGTCTGTAGGGTGACGAAAACTTGACTTGGACCCCCATCGAAGTCATGGCATCCTTATACGCCTTAGAGGCGAAAGCCGGACCCCGATCCGAATGGAAGGTACCACAGGCAAAAATCCCTATAAAGACACGCAAATCTCTAATGACAGTCCGTAAATCAGCGCTGCGATGTGGCCAAACCCACACAAAGCGTGTGCATGAGTCAACTGCTACTAAGATGTACTTATACGCAGTATCAGATGAAAAAGGACCGCAGTGATCTAAATAAACACAACCTAGCGGTTTATTAGAAATGTACAACTGAGTCTGTGGCGGACGCGCAGCAGTCGAAGGTTTAATCTGCTGGCATATGTCACAAAGCAGGACATAATCACGCGTCTGTTTGTACAGTCCCCGCCACCAGAAACGTTGTTGTAATTGAGTTACAGTGGCTGAGACGCCCGCATGCGCAGACGCCACACCTTCATGTGCCGCTGTAATCAAGTCTGCTCGGCGATCCGAGTTGGGGATCAGCCGTTCCCCAACATCAGGAATTGTCACAAAAGGAACCTTTTCGGGACTTAAGTGGTATTTGTACTTCGAAGGGAATCCCGCAGGATGTTTACTTCCCTTCTCAGAGGCAGCAATCGCTGCCAAGATGTCGCTATCAATCTTGGTTTTTGACCTAGTAACCGCTGCAACTAAGTATGTAGATACTGCTGATTTCGCTGCTTCATCAGCAAGCGAGTTGCCAACAGCGTGAACTCCCACACGTTGATGACCGAGAGTATGAATCACATAAACGAGAGGCAACAGAGCCTTAAGCTCTGCCACTCGAACCCAGATCATTTTGTGTTTTATTGTGCTACCCTTGGAATCATGAAAATCATTTTGACTCCAAAAGAACAAGTTTTCATTGTAAGACTGGACACAGTAGTAAGAATCACTTACAATCAGAGTAGTAACACTTGGATCCGCGTACTCTAATGCTAGTAAGAGTGCACGAAGCTCTGCCAATTGTGCAGTGCAATCGCCAAGGGGCAAGGTGTGCACTCCTCTGGAAATGAACTCATCGTTCAACATAGCACCTACCACAATAGCGCATGCGGAAACGTAGGCATGTTTAGAGCCATGCGCAACCTGCGCTGACCCATCAGTGTAAATGATACAATGGAAGTCCTCCAAAGGTCGCATAGCCAGAGGAGCAGGATGAACGAACTCATACTGCAAGTACTCTTGCGACCGTAAGGAAGCGTCAAAAATGAACGTGACATCCGTGGATGTCAATGACGCAGCCCACTGAATCCACCGAGGGTGCAAAGCTTTTGAATTCGGTACACTGGCTTTCGTGACTGCCTCCAAATGAGGACAGGGTGTTACCACTAACATGCGCTTCCCCTGTGACAGAGCTCGTTCTTTAAGAATCGCCATCTTTACAGCAGTTAAAACTTTCTCCACAGTGGGAAACCGCAATTCAGCCGAAGTGTACAAGTGTGACTTGTAAGCAATAGGCACCGTGTCACCTTCATTAAAAGTCAGGTACGTGAAACCCACTGCCCCTGGGATTATTCTTATCACCAGGTTGGTGTGGTTATCACGAGTCAGTAAGTATTCAGAAGCGAGCAGATCAGCCTGCAAGGATTGCAAAATGGCTGAATGCTCAGGCAGCCAGCATGATTTTGAGAAAGTAGGTTGTATTAACGCATACAATGTAAGTCCTTCCGAAATTTAAAAAGCCCAGTAAAGATTGTAATTTTTTCAGTGTTGTATGAGCGCGCAATTGTGCGCACTTCTCTAAGAAGTGAGGAGCCAAACCTCTACCTTCATTGTTGAGCTCATAGCCCAAAAACAACACTGTGTGTTCAGCAATGTGCGATTTTGCAAAGTTAAATTTGTAACCCATGTCAGCGAAGTTGCAAATAACAGAATTTACACGACACAGATGCTCCCAAATATCGTCGTCTGTGAGATATATGTCATCCACATACGAAAAAGCATCAGGGTCGAGTGTCTCCAAAATAGAGACAATGCGAGCGGTAAATATACCAGGACTATTCTTATAGCCCATTGGAAGACGCCGGAACTGCTTTTGGACTCCAGCGCTCGTAAAACTGGTCCATTGGGAGCTAAAGCTGTCCAATCTGTGGGCATAAAAACCATTGGATATGTCAAGCGTTGTCTTGAAACGCTTACGCACGAGACTATCCACTAGGGCAGAGCCGTGGGTATTCTGTACAGCACAGTTACGGCAATGCGAGTTTAAATGCCGGTAATCCAAAACCAAACGATATGATCCGTCAGGTTTGTTCACAGTAAAAAGGGGATTATTCATCGGTGACACACACGTTTCAATAACTCCCTGATATTCCAATTGTTCAAGGATTTCCGCGACGGAAGATTTAGCTTCACGCCGAATGGGATATTGAGGTTGAGGCTGCGGCTGAGACCGCAACGGAATTTCGTGGCAAGGCGACAATCTATCCCAACCACATTGGTTACGGTACAGAGCCGGCGCGAGAGCCCGAGCCCACTCTTCTGCAAAATGTTGCGCATGCTCTTTCGAGACAGTGTTCGCGAAACTGGGTAGGATTACCTCCTCCCCTCGCGGCGCCGCGAGCACAAAAGATGGGGGCCAGTCAGCCTCCGAAAGTAAAATATCATATGTAGAAGACAGATTCTCCCAAAATACACCTTTAACGGTACGCTGTATGTCACCTTCAATTAACAGGACAATTTCATATAGTCTTTCAGGGGGAGCAAGTCTCGTATCCGCTGTTTCTATCACAACGTAGACATCAGTCGCTGTCACCCTCAGTAGTGGACGCAGCGCCTCTCTGACTATGGTTATCTCCGCCGCGCTGTCCAGCAAGGTCAGAGCCCACGTCAGATTCCGAAGCCGCGTTCTCACTATCTGTGGCATATCGATGCGCTGTTAAGGCTGCGACTTTCTTTTTCGCAAACTGCGGTCTCTTAGGCGTAGAATCTTCCTGCTTCCAAGCGCCCTCTGTCTGGCGGGGCTGGCCACGTCCCTGTTGGCCACCACGTCCCCGTCCGCCTCCTCCTCCACCGGTCTTCTGGGCCGATGAGTCCTGTAAGGAACGAGGAGAGCGTTGATCAGAAACCTGAAATCGATCAGGTGATTTAATCATCGCGCGATCGCGCAAATCATAAACTTTCTCAGACGGCGCAGGGACTTGTGTTGCAGGATAAGATTCCTGCGTTTGCTGCTGTTGCTTCCCCTGTTTCTGTTTCTGAGGCCAATTTTGCTTTTTGGACTTTGGTTGTACATCTGCCGCAGCAGATTGCACTTGTGGTTGTTTTTTATCCTTAACCGCGAAGTACTTTAACCCTTTACTTGTGCGACCGATAGTTTTGTAAGCGGCCACCACAATCTTCGCTAACTGGCGGGGCTTTTCGGCATCGGGTAACGCTGCCAATGCATTAAAAACCTGGAAGTTCACTGCATCTCCCTTGATGTTGGAGAGTATGAGATCACTCACAATCTCAAAAGAACCACACAGGCGCATACCCAATTCAACCGCTGCCTCAGGACCGTGATCATCCTGAACACGTTTTATGATCGTAGGCAGTACAGCCATAGATGGGGTGCCGAAGCACCTCGCATAAACAGCCGCAAAAGTCTTACCCCAGCTTTCACAGTCAACGAGTTCGGGAGTGATATCCTTAGGTAAAGTAATCGTCAACATTCTATGTTTGTCAGCAGGAGAAGAATTGGGAAACACGGCCTCCAGTTGGTCAAATTTCTCGGCCAGCCAAAAAGGAAAATCATCTTTATTATCAGGGCGTTGACCAAAAACAGAATTTACCATAACTGGATTAAGCCGTAAACCACCACGTTCCGTTTGAGCGGCCGGACCCCCCGGGGGACCACCCGGGAGATGACGACCAATGTATTGCACTAGTGCACGAATCACGGAAATAGACACAACATGTAACCTTCGAATTTCCTGAAGGGTACAAGCACCGTGATTCGGGTGCGGGGTAAAACCACCCAACGCAGGCCAGTTAGTACCTGGAATCGAGAGTGGACCTAACCTCGCAGCGGACAAAGAGTGGGGGAGGGCGCCATCAAACCAAACGCGATGCTGCCAATGATCAATAGGTATTTCCAGTGCCCTGTACGGTGTATATTCAGCCGGGACAGCTGAGGCGGTGTAGGAATGGAACAACCCAGAAGTTGCGTCCACCGCCGGAAACGTAACCCAAGAGTAAAACAACTCGTAAGGGAACGCCGGATCTGCACACACCACTAAAACCACAGCCATCCCATCCACCGGTACCTGGTACGTCTGAAGATGGTTGTGCACCGCCACGCGACTATGTTGCGCAATGGCCACCGCCGCCATGACTACACTGGAAACAAGAAAACACAAAGAATACTTTGTAGCACAACTGGGTAGTAATTCAAAGAAACCGTTTTAGAAAGAATCAAGCTTGAAAAAGACCTATCTCAAAAAATAGGTAGGTTTCACCGACACCCCGTTTTCCGGAAACGGATGTGAAGGGGTTAAGGTTCGAATGATATACTACTCGAGTGTCATGATATAAGACCACCGAAAACGTTGGGCGCCATGTTGCAGGGTTTCTGTTCTCACACAGAACTGTGCACAGAGGAGTGGAACCTCGGTAAATTAGGGTGTCCCAAAACTCACCTTAGTATCCAACTCACCCCTTACCAAGCTAGCTACAGTGTCTCATTGGACATATCAAACTCCCAATGTTTAGACAAACCAGAACATGAACTTACTGTACCTCAGGGTACGTGGAACTCATGAACACTCTTTCGTTATATTATCATTACAAACCAGAACATGGAGTAAAGAAGACACATGTGCATTTGAAATGTTTATTTACTAATGCCGTCTTCTCAGGCGCAGTATCTTAGATAATACAAGTATACTTATTATCAGTAGCAAAATTACCAGCATAGTTACTAAGGCATAAAAAGCGAATGGTGACAGCATGGTAACATGCTGTAAATGAATAAGAGTTAACAACACTTATTTCTCACCCTCCCTAACACACATATTATATTATTAGCTAAGAAGGTCTCTTTGGGTTGAATCAGGGCGGGCCCATACCTTAGTTTCCTAGCATGAAGGAATCACATCAGCATACACCAGCTCTCTCTGCATGTGCATCGCATCAAGTGTGTTCTATGTGCCTCGTGCAAAGCAATATCAATCCCGCCTGAAGCCAGAGTTGGCAAAGGCTGCACTTGTGTTATGACTATGAAGGCGTGGAGATCAGACCTCATAACAATTCCATATCGTGTTGTTCCTGAAACTTCAGCACTCTTCGTGCAGACATAGTTTATTAAGCAAAGCTGATATCAGAGCAATAACATATTATTCTCACATAAACCACGGCAAACTACTAGGTTGAAAGCTAAGTCAACAATTAAGTGTCGTGTGCAGAAGTTGCAAGAAAGAAAAATGGCGTTTAAACCTCAAATGCACCTATGCTAACTTAACACGATATAAGGATATACAGGAGCTATATGACACTAGCACATTATTACGATCTTATACAATCACTGATACAAGAACACACTTATCCATACAGCCAGTCTCACAATCACACACTCTCACTTATAGCCATTTATATACTCCAACACACATATATACTTCTTTTCACATATGTAGTTACTCACACATGTACCACTGAGATATCCATTCACTCACTAACACACCCATACACACACTCACCCACCCATAAATTCCATCAAAGATGCACTCTGTAAACCATCCACCCAGTGAATCACCCACTCACACATCTATGCACAGAGTCACACACACCCCACCCACACAAATACTCAGGTACCCATACTTATACTCCGACAACCAATCAATAACCCATATAGACACTCATGTAGCTATTCACAAACCCATGCAGCCGCTTATACACCAACAGACAGACGGATACAGACATTCACACAGTTTATCCATTCAGAAACATACACCCACTCATTCTTCAATATGCCTGTCCCTATATATATTAAACATATTTAAACTTTACAGAAACACACAGTCACTGGATGCTGGATGCTGAGATGTCATCAGTGATGTAATCAGAGATGTCACTGACCATGTCATGAGTGATGTAATATGTGACATCATCAGCAGTGCATTGCGGGGGCGCGAGTTATAGTTAGCTGAACTAACTATAATGGGGGAATTTCTCTGGTTTTGCCCAACGTCCCTGAAACCTAAGGTTTTTTGAATACTCATTTCAAACTATAACGTGCCTGAAACCTATGGTTTTTTCCAGTGAATATATATTTATATATATATATATATATATATATATTCACTGAAAAAACCATAGGTTATAGACCATATATAGTTAGGGATTAGCATTTAAAAAACCTTATTTTACTAGAAGTGTCTGGATGAAGGATTTAGTAGGTGCGTGACTGACTGTATGAGTGACTGATTAAATGTGTCTCACTGAGTGCATGGGTTAGTGACTGAACTGTCTTAATTTGTGCATCATTATGTTTGTTGTTCTGTAAACTGCTGCATGTGTTGATCAGTAGCTATATGAGTCACTATATGTGTTATTGATTGATTGCCCAAGTATTTGTATGGGAGACTGAGTGTGTGTGTGGCTGGCTGGGAGGTGTGTGACTGTGTGCAGATCAATGTGTACTTGTATCAATGATTGTATAAGAGAGTAAGTATGTGTTAGTATATGTTTGAAAATGTAAGGTGCTCTATGTTTAACTGTATAGATTAGAAAATGGAAGTGTGATTGATTCTTTACAGGACTGACTAGGTGTGTGAGTAACTCCATGGATGAGTGACAGAGTGTGAGAGTCTGTATAGGTGTATGAGTGCATATGATAGTGTTGTAAAGATGAGTGATTGTATGTATGAATGATTGTATGGGTAAATGAGTGAATGTGTGTGTAAACATAGGAATCAGTGAGTGCGTATGTAGTAACTAGTATTGGTGTGTCAATGGTTTCAAAAATGATACTCTGTATTTAACACTGGGTGTAACAGAGGTTATATTAAAGTGTGAGGAGATGCATTGTATTGTCACATGAATGATATCATCAGTGATGTGGTCATTGATGTCAAATGAGATGTCATCAGTGATGTCATCAGTGATGTCATTTGAGATGTCATCAGTGATGTCCTTTGAGATGTTATCAGTGATGTCATTTGAGATGTCATCAGTGATGTCATCAGTGATGTCATTTGAGATGTCATCAGTGATGTCATTTGAGATGTCATCAGTGATGTCATCAGTAATGTCACTGACCATGTCATGAATGATGTAATATGTGACATCATCAGCAGTGGAATGCGGGTGCGCGATATATAGTTAGTGCAACTAACTATATATGGAATTTCAATGGTTTTGTGTGAGTAAAATAAGGTTTTTTAAATGCGAATCCCTAACTATATATGGTCTATAACCTATGGTTTTTTCAGTGAATTTTCAAGGTTTTTTAAATGCTAATTCTTAACTATATATGGTCTCTAACCTATGGTTTTTTCAGTGAATTTCAACGGTTTTTTAATAGCAAATATCATAAGCTGTCGAATGTCAAGTACGTGGTAAGTAAAAACATTTTCGTGTTTATGCACACTGATCTGCTTTGAATGCTGCCCCCCCTCCCCCTCATTTCTATTAGGAGTACTCTCTCTTTGCAGATAGTGAAGGGTAGTTAACGCAGGCCTTTGCCCCCGTTGTAATCCGTCGTGCCTGCTTCTCTCTCCATTTGATTGATTGTTATCCAAGCATTTACTGTTTTCGAATTGGTTCTCTTTGGTTCATTCTCTATTTACAAACAAGCTCAGAGTCGCAATACTCTGTTTAGTCTTTGCAGATAGTGAAAAATCGTGTAAAAAAACAAAAGGAATCGAGAAAAATCAGTAGGCCACTAATGGGATCTCTTTTTGACCTCGCTAAAATAGAAACATTAGGAACAACCCCTCATGAGAAATACGAAACTAGTGAGATGAAGTGAGCTCCTCACCATGATGGCTGCAAGACAGCTCGGCTCCGCCACCCACCCCGCCCAAAATAACGATAAACTCTATGCAAATATTACAAATATATACAACACACCAGCAAAGTAACAGGGTAAAACATTTTATTAAATAACTATTTACATAACTATTTTATACTTTTTGTTGCCCGATCCGGCTAGCTCAATCGATCGAGCATGAAACTCATGCACTCTGATAGTTCAAAGTTTTGAGGAGTGCTTGTAACACTGTCTGAAGCCTATTTGTACTTGCTACAGCTTCACTATTCTCAATGTAAGTGGGGGCTGTTTGAGGACGTGACTGCATTTGAAAACAATGTGATGCGGTGCCACCCTGAACCGCTTGACGGAGGCCCCCGAGGGACGGTGTCATGGCGCGGACTCGGAGGGGGCGCTTGGCTCCAGCCCCCTCCGCAAGTCGTGTTGCCCTGGTGTGGCCTGAGATCGCCCCCGACATAGGTGGCCGGCTCCCGGGGTCAAGCGGAACTTTTTGCCTTTTGGTGACTCTTCCATTCTTGACCTTGTCCCACAATACGTTTCACCTAAAGACACGCTGTAGTGGGGCGCCCCTTTACCGTTTCAGTTGCCATTCCACCCGCTTTTGCTACACTGTGCCTCTTCCGCTATTCAGCTGTTTACCGCCCGCTCTTTCGACTACAGCGTCTCGCTCACCATGTACTTGAGTTGCTCCCGCTCTTGCGGTGCAGCGATAGGCGGCTGCCACAGGACTCTCAAAATGGCGGCCGGCTCTTCAGATTTGGGCGTGGTCCACTAAAATGGGCCTGCGACACCTTGGAACTCGGACGCTTGTCTGCTAGAGCTTCGGCTCCATTCTCGAAAGCGTCCCCTCAGCCTTGACGATTCTACATAAGTCTTGGGGGCCCCCGACTCCCGCAGGCTTCTGGTGGGGAGCGGCTAGCATGATTGCTCGTGGAATGGCCACGACGGAGCTACGAAATGGTGGTGCTCTCATGCTAACGCCAGCTTCAGTCTGAAACATCCAGACACACTTTAGACTACCAATTCGATCAGTTCCGGTAGCGCCCCAACGTGACCCGGTAGAGAAGAACTTGCCCTCCCCTCTTTGACTGATGGTTCTTGTTGCCTGTCCCTTCTGTTGTCATTTAACAGAACTATTTAGCCTGCTGAAAGGGGTTGTGTTCCGACCGCTGGTTGGTGGAGACATTTTGACTATATTCTGGACCTGCGTTGTCGCGTAATGCGTCATATGACGCGCCGCGTTAGCGCATCCGGAAGTGCTCCGGTGCGCGAAGCGCAGCTTCCCGGAAGCGATCTGGGGCGCGGCGCGCAGCGCGTAACGTAAGCATAACAGGTCATGTGACTTGTTAATAAAACTTCTCATTGGTTCATTTTACTTTTCTTATTCTAATGATGAAAGGCTTGGTCATATGACCTAAAAATTACGCTTTTTATTACTTTCGAACATTATTTTTTCTTAAACATATGTTATAATGTTCCAGGCTAATGTACTTTCCCGGAAAATTTACAACTGTCCTGCAAGTAAAATATATTCCTTTTTCGAGAAAAAGGAAGTTTCTTCGTCCCATGATGGAGCCGTTGAGCAAAAGAGGCTCGGCCTGCTGTCTTAGTCGCCGATACGCCTGAATATCAGATTCTTATCGATCACTTTATGTTGCAGAAGTAGAAACACAACAGCCCTTGACCATTTATCTTTACTGCGTTCCTGCGTATTATACCTTTTACCCTTCATGAAATTGGACTGCTTTATTTCACTTGCCTTTTACTGATTCTAAAACAGTGACTATTATTAAAAACTTTACCAATGTAAATACTACTACCATGTTTTCTTTTGAAAACCTTTATTGTGAAAATGTCAGTATACAAATACGGGCCTATAACCACGTGGGCCGGCCACGGAGCAAACTGTATTCGTATATGATGAGTAGACATTTACACTGTAGAGGAACGTAACGGGCGGGCCATTAGGTTGCAAGAACTAAGGTGTCTAACAGTTGCGGAATCGGTGGACGTACATTTTATAATTAAAATACGACAGAGCCAGTTACAATAAAATTATCTAGATATACATTTGCGGGCAAGTACCATGGGTGACGTTAATTCGAACTTTCAATAGTACAGTAATCAATAACACATCAGAACTTAATATCAATAGGGATGTCGAAATATTCAATCAATTCTCGTCCCCGCCCGCCATGTGCTTCAAAACTGCATACGTATCTCGTGATTTCAAGGTTCAGCAACCAGTACACAACAAGGAGTTACGAGTCCCATTTATTCCGGCGCCATTTTGGGCGAGGACGGGCAGGTCCAGGATATAGTCAAAATGTCTCTACCAACCATCGACTATGATGATGTTCATATGCTGTATTTATTAGAGTAACACTCATCTGTCCACATGAAATTAATTTGCCACAATCTAAACATGTCATTTTAATCTTTCCAAAGTTCTTCTAAATATTTGGGAACGTTTCCCTTGCCTCTGATGCTGTCAGTGCCACTTCTTTGGTGAATGTACTGGCAGGTCGGGGGTTCTCCTCCAAATCTCTCTTTTGTGCAGCACTATAATTAATCGGTGCCACCTCTCCATATGACGATGCATGGTATAGTTACCATAACTATATTTTTTTTCGGTTCCTCTGGAGAGTACATCGTGGCAGATGAGGCAGGTAACGTACCGGGCATTTACCTTTTTTGCATGTAGAGGAAAGGAAAAAAGATTCGAGCGTCCGAGTTCTAAGGTGTCCCAGGGCCATTTTAGTGGACCAGGCCCAAATCCAAAGAACAGGCCGCCATTTTGAGAGTCCTGTTGCAGCCGCCTGTCGCTGTAGCATCAAGAGCGGCCGAAACTCAGCTGAATGGCAACTGAAACGGTAAAGGGGCGCCCCACTACAGCAGACGAGCCTCCACCTGGGAAGGCCCGTTCACGCCGCCTCCCCCCCCCTTCGGGCACCCCACGCCGTTATTCGGAGCAGCATTGTTGGATGGCCACACCAGTGCGGCAACTTGCTAGACACCACCTCGGTGCCAACCGAATCTCAGCGCCTTGTGGTGTCTTCCATTCCGAAAACATTGTTGTGCTGCCTTCGGCCTATTCGCCGCAAGTGCGCACGCAACTCAGCTGCATAGCGAGTGAAACACCAAGGGGCGCCCCACTGCAGCCGAGGAACCTTCATCTTGGGAGCGACGCACAGCATCACATTGCTTTCCAATGCAGTCAGATCCTCAAACAACCCCCACTGACTGACGCGAACTCACAGGCCAACGGAGCGCCCCACGCCGACTTTCAGCGCAGCATTGTAGGATGGCCACACCAGTGCGGCAACTTGCTAGACACCACCGTGTTGCCATCCGAATCTTGGCGCGTTGCGCTGCCTTTGGCCCTATTCGCACATCGGTCCGCTACTGACGCCATCTCACAGGCCAACGGGGCGCCCCACGCCGACTTTCAGCATTGTAGGATGGCCACACCAGTGCGGCAACTTGCTAGACACCACCTCGTTGCCATCCGGATCTTGGCGCGTTGCGCTGCCTTTGGCCCTATTCGCACATCGGTCCGCTACTGACGCCATCTCACAGGCCAACGGGGCGCCCCACGCCGACTTTCAGCATTGTAGGATGGCCACACCAGTGCGGCAACTTGCTAGACACCACCTCGGTGCCATCCGGATCTTGGTGCGTTGTGCTGCCTTCGGCCTATTCGCACATCGGTCCGCTACTGACGCCATCTCACAGGCCAACGGGGCGCCCCACGCCGACTTTCAGCATTGTAGGATGGCCACACCAGTGCGGCAACTTGCTAGACACCACCTCGGTGCCATCCGGATCTTGGCGCGTTGTGCTGCCTTCGGCCTATTCGCACATCGGTCCGCTACTGACGCGAACTCACAGGCCAACGGGGCGCCCCACGCCGACTTTCAGCATTGTAGGATGGCCACACCAGTGCGGCAACTTGCTAGACACCACCTCGGTGCCATCCGGATCTTGGCGCGTTGTGCTGCCTTCGGCCTATTCGCACATCGGTCCGCTACTGACGCCGCCTCACGTGCCAACGGATTTTCTACGCTTTTTATACCCTATGCCGCATAACAGGTCATGTGACTTGTTTATAAAACTTTTCATTGGTTCATTTTACTTTTGGTTTCCTAATGATGGAAGGCTTGATCATATGACCTAAAAATAACACTTTTCATTGGATGAAAACTTTTTTTTTTCCCCAAACGATGAAAGCCCCACCTTGTTTCTAGATGTTTCAGACTGAAGCTGGCGTCAGCATGAGAGCACCACCATCTCGTGGCTCCGTCGTGGTCATTCCGCGAGCAATCATGGCAGCCGCTCCCCACCGGAAGCCTGCAGGAGTCGGGGGCCCCCAAGACTTTTGTAGAATCCTCAAAGCTGAGGGGACGCTTTCGAGAATGGGGTCCAAGACCTAGTAGACAAGCGTCCGAGTTCCAAAGTGTCCCAGGGCCATTTGAGTGGACCAGGCCCAAAAAGGAAAGAGCCTGCCGCCATTTTGAGAGTCCTGTGGCAGCCGCCTATCGCTGCACCGCAAGAGTGGGCGCAACTCAGCTGAATGGCGGATTTTGGCACAGTGTACCAAAAGCGGGCGGAATGGCAACTGAAACGGTAAAGGGGCGCCCCACTACAGCAGACGAGCCTCCACCTGGGGAGGCCCGTTCACGCCGCCTCACCCCCCCCCCGGGGCGCCCCACGCCATTATTCGGAGCAGCATTGTAGGATACCAAAACCAGTGCGGCAACTTACTGGACATCACCTGGGTGCCATCCACATCTCAGCGCGTTCTGCTGCCTTGGGACTATTCGCACAACAGACCGCTACTGACGAGGCCTCCCCCCGCACCCCCCAGGACGCCCCACGGAATGGCAACTGAAACGGTAAAGGGGCGCCCCACTACAGCAGACGAGCCTCCACCTGGGGAGGCCCGTTCACGCCGCCTCACCCCCCCCCCCGGGGCGCCCCACGCCATTATTCGGAGCAGCATTGTGGGATACCAAAACCAGTGCGGCAACTTACTTGACATCACCTGGGTGCCATCCACATCTCAGCGCGTTCTGCTGCCTTGGGACTATTCGCACAACAGACCGCTACTGACGAGCCACCCCCCGGGACGCCCCACGCCGTTATTCGGAGCAGCATTGTAGGATACCCAAAACCAGTGCGGCACCCAGGCAACATCACCTGGGTGCCGTCCAGAACTCAGGGCGTTGTGCTGCCTTGGGACTATTCGCACAACCGACCGCTACTGACCATTGTTCCTTCTTTTTTCCTAAAAATGTTTAAATGTTTTTACTGTTTTTGTTGCGTTGTTTATATTTATAAGTTATTAAAGTTTTATAATCCTACTACTTTGTTGGAGTGCTATATATTTTTAATGTGACACATAATTGTAAAAACTTTGATGTACAAAGAGGCATCCCTGGAATCTTCCGCTTCAGGCTCGGTCCCCTCCCCAATCACAATACAGGATGGTTTTCAGATAGTAGGAACGCGTGTGGTGTGACGGATCTCATCGGGTGGGGGCCTTGATTTACTGTAACTCCTTTGAAGAGGGGTGATTCTTTACAGCTGGGGCCATAAAGTACATCTGCAGGGCTACCTGATAGCCTGGGACCGGCCTGGACAATCGGACACAGAGGAAGAGGAGTGTCAGAGGGTGCGGTAGTGAATAGGGCGAAAGGGAGGTGTGGGGCGGGCACAGAGTGTGATTCTCAGGGAAGAGCAGCGCAGATGGGGGGAGGTTTATTGCCCATGCATAAGACAGAGAGCGGGGGTGACCAGTGCCTGGGGGAGATGCTTGCTAAGGATCGACAGCGTGCAGAGAGTGGGTCTGGTCAAGGCATCTAAAATGGCTGCCGTGCACGACAAAAGTGTGGCATTTGAAAAAAGGCAAGATGGCGCTGACAATGTTTTTCAACACTTCCTGATTTCCTTCGAATCGAACGTTAACAGACGTTATCTCTCCCACACTACCGGTCCCCCTGGGCTTAAACGCCGAGATGGTAGGGACTGCATCCCGTGGAGATAGGCCGAGACGTCACTCGGCAGAAAAAAAAGTTTAAAAAAGTCTATAAACATACAATAAGTTAAAAGTCAATCATTCTTGTTTCCTTGTAGTACGCTCCCCAGTCCGCTTCCCGTTACGCTAACCAGGCGCACCCCACCAAAAAAACGTTATTTTTTTTTTTTTTACCCCGCGGAGCCCTTTTATAGCCTCCACATCAAACGTATGGGGTCAGGGAGGATCTACTATGCCCCCTTATGGTCATTTGCCCCTTCGCTTTGGCCTCCTCTTGTCTCTCGATCCTACCGAGAGACAAGATGGCGGCCGCTCCGTACTGTTTGGAATGTTTACAGACACCGGAGAGCCAATCAGCTTTGCTTCGCAAAGCTCCGTAACGCGAAAAGTACGCGAAACGGAGCGCTACCCGGGACGCTGTCACAGATATATATCTTTTTTTGAACGTTAATTTCTCAAAATCCACTGCAGCACATATATTGAGACCCAGCAAAGGCACATTGGGCTACCGGTCCCTACAATTTTGCCCAGTTTCATGCAAATCCATTCACCCGTTCGATTTTTTTTTTATTTTTTTTTTTTTTGCCCCGCCGGGCCCTTTTAAAACCTCCACATCAAACCTAGGGGGTCAGGGAGGATCTACTATGCCCCCTTATGGTCATTTGCCCCTTCGCTTTGGCCTCCTCTTGTCTCTCGATCCTACCGAGAGACAAGATGGCGGCCGCTACGGACTGTTTGGAATGTTTACAGACGCCGGAGAACCAATCAGCTTTGCTTCGCAAAGCTCCGTAACGCGAAAAGTACGCGAAGCGGTGCGCTGCCCGGAGCGCTGTCACAGATATATATCTTTTTTTGAACGTTAATTTCTCAAAATCCACTGGAGCACATATATTGAGACCTAGCAAAGGCACATCGGGCTACCAGTCCCTACAATTTTGCCAAGTTTCGTGCAAATCCATTCAGCCGTTCGAGCTAAAAGTGAGTCCAACCGCCCTATGGAAATTAACATGGGAAAAACGCGTTTTGGGACCCCCCTTTTTTCTCTGCCCCCCCTTGACGAACCCCCCCCCCCAAATTTTCAGGGGCTGCTCAGAAACAAACTGTTCCATTTTCCTGAAATTTTCAGCCAATTCCGTCCACAAACGCCAAAGTTATTAGACATAGAATTTTCAAAAATCCCATAGAGAAAAAATCCTAACTATATATACCTACTGGCGACCGCCAGTAGGTAATATATATATATATATATATATATATATTACCTACTGGCGGTCGCCAGTAGGTATATATAGTTAGGATTTTTTCTCTATGGGATTTTTGAAAATTCTATGTCTAATAACTTTGGCGTTTGTGGACGGAATTGGCTGAAATTTTCAGAAAAATGGCACATTTTGTTCCTGAGCAGCCCTTGAAAATTTGGGGGGGGTTCGTCAAGGGGGGGCCGAGAAAAAAGGGGGGTCCCAAAACGTGTTTTTAACATTGAGTTTTCCATAGGGCGGTTGGCCTCACTTTTAGCCCGAACGGCTGAATGGATTTGCACGAAACTTGGCAAAATTGTAGGGACTGGTAGCCCGATGTGCCTTTTGTAGGTCTCAATATATGTGCTCCAGTGGATTTTGAGAAATTAACGTTTAAAAAAAGATATATATCTGTAACAGCGGACCTGGCAGCGTCCCAGGACGCGTACTTTTCGCGCAACGGAGCTTTGTGAAGCGAAGCTGATTGGTTCTCCGGCGTCTGTCAACATTCCAAAAAGTCCGTAGCGGCCGCCATCTTGTCTCTCGGTAGGATCGAGAGACAAGAGGAGGTCAAAACAAAGGGGGAAATAACTAAAACGGGGCATAGTAGATCCTCGCTGACCCCCTAGGTTTGATGTGGAGGTTTTAAAAGGGCCCCGCGGGGCAAAAAAAAAAAATAATAATAATAATCGAACGGCTGAATGGATTTGCACGAAACTTGGCAAAATATTAGGGACTGGTAGCCCGATGTGCCTTTGCTAGGTCTCAATATATGTGCTCCAGTGGATTTTGAGAAATTAACGTTCAAAAAAAGATATATATCTGTAACAGCGCTCCGCTTCGCGTAACGGAGGTTTGCGAAGCTGATTGGTCATTCTGTCACTGGGCTATAGTTGGGCTACATCTGGCTGATATTTGGGCCACATTTGTTTTTTTGTGTGTCTGGCGGCCATCTTTGGGCTACATTGGGCTACATTGGGCTTCATTGGGCTACATTGGGCTACATTTGGGCTCCAACATATATATAGGCCAATGTAGCCCAATATATATTTTTCAAAGTTAATTTTCGTAAAAACCACTGGAGCATATATCTTGCGACATAGCAAAGGCACATCGGGCTACCAGTCCCTACAATTTTGCCAAGTTTCGTGGAAATCCATTCAGCCGTTCGAGCTAAAAGTGAGTCCAACCGCCCTATGGAAATGAAGGAAATGAATGGGTAATTTGTAATTAGCAAATAGCTAATCGCAAACTAGGAATGGTAAAGAATCGCTATTTATTCCTTAAAGTTCGCTATTTAGGAAATGCAAAAAACTTTGATGATACATATGGCGGTTCATCTCTAACAAGATAAGAAGCATAGGGATACATTTACTATGACTGGCGCATCACCAGGGATGTGTTAGTCATTCTGTGCCGCTGTTCCGTCACCTATGGTGTGCTGCATTTACAATGCGGCGCATCATGGGGCAAAAACAGCACAGATGCGTGATGTATCTGTGCCGTAAAGGTGGCGCATTGCTGGAGTTGTATCGCAAGTGTGATGAAGCTCCAGCAAGGGTCGGGGGTGCCCCTGTCGCAGGGTTTCTGTTCTCACACAGAACTGTGGACAGAGGATTGGAACCTCGGCGAATTAGGGTGTCCCAAAACTCACGTTAGTAATCAAAAACTCCTTAGCAAGCTAGGTACAGTGTCACATTGGATATAACAAACTCTCAATGTTTAGACAATCCAGAATATGAACTTATAGTACCTCAGGATACGTGGAACTCATGAACAGTCGGTCGTTATATATTTCTTAGAAACCAGAACATGGAGTTAAGAAGAACACATGTGTATTTGAAATGTTTATTTACTAATGCCGTCTTCTCAGGCGTAGTATCTTAGATAATACAAGTACACATATTATCAGTAGCAAAATTACCAGCATAGTTACTAGTACATAAAAAGCGAATGGTGATAGTATGTTAACATGCTGTAAATGAATAAGAGTTAGCAACACTTATAAGCAGCCGCGGGCCGTGGAGGGAGTTACGGTGAGGCAGGGAGGCGGGGAGGGGGAGAAGCAGGGTGGAGAATACAAGTACACATATTATCAGTAGCAAAATTACCAGCATAGTTACTAGTACATAAAAAGCGAATGGTGACAGTATGTTAACATGCTGTAAATGAATAAGAGTTAGCAACACTTATAAGCAGCCGCGGGCCGTGGAGGGAGTTACGGTGGGGCAGGGAGGCGGGGAGGGGGAGGGGCAAGGCAGAGAGGGCTCCACCCTGCTTCTCCCCCTCCCCGCCTCCCTGCCTCACCGTAACTCCCTCCACGGCCCGCGGCTGCTTATATCTCACCCTCCCTAATACACATATTATATTATTTGCTAAGAAGGTCTCTTTGTGTTGGTTTAGGGCGTGCCCATACTTTAGTGTCTTAGATTTGAAGGAATCACATCAGCATACACCAGCTCTCTCTTCATGTGAACCGCATCAACTGTTGTGTATGTGTGTTCGGCAAAGCAATATAAAACCCGCCTCATGCCCAGAATTGGCAGAAGTTGCACTTATGTTATGAGTATGAAGTCGTGGAGATCAGACCTCATAACAATTCTGTATCGTGTTGTTCTTGAAACTTTAGCACTCGCTGTACAGATATAGTTTAACAAGCAAAGCAGATAGTAGAGCAATAACATATTATTCTCATGTAAACCACGATGAACTACTAGGTGGAAAGCTAAAGCAACAACTAAGTGTCGTGTGCAGAAGTTGCAAAAAAGGAAAAATGGCGTTTAAACCGGTAATGAGCCCATGCTAACTTAACACGGTGTAAAGATATCCAGGACCTAGATGACACCTCCCCATGATCCGGAAACGAACTGAATAAGATAATAGAAGTGCCATCTCATGAGAGCAGATTGCAAGTTTATATGTGGACGGTCCGCAAGGTAAAGCATTAAAAACTAGGAAAATTTAATGCTAAAGAAAAATAAAACAGCCAAGTACTTTATCGAGTCTTAAGCCAATAGGCAAGGTAAATAACAAAAACTTGACAAATAAGTCAATGAATTGTCAATGAAATGCTAGTACTCAGCATATCAAACATGAAAAAGGTCTATGACATAACTGTGTATGCAAAATAAGCTGCAACAGCCTCCAATAGGAAGTCACCGTCTTCATCCGAAAACAGTTCAGCCATCCAATTTAAAAGCGGAAAAGAACATACGTGCTCTCCCAGCACCGGATCCTCTATCACCATCAGAGGACAGCTCGGTGGGTTTTCAAGAAAGCTCTGTTCCAAGAAAGACTGTGCTGCCGCCAGTAAATTCCAGGGACCAAGTAGTCCATGCATCAATGCCACAGCCATAATCCTTTCGCCAGGACAAACCAACTCGTGAGTAATGATAGGAGTCATCAGCTGATTAAAGTCGACGTCAGGAGAAACCGGTCCGCAGAGACACAAATCAATGGCCCAATCGAAATCACAGGTCAGGCAGTGAAATACAGGCTGGACACAGGTGAAGTAGGAGAATCGAAAAGATAATCCATATGCCGTGCTTAATATCGCCAACGGCATTGTGCCATAATATTCTAGCATGCGATTGCGGAACAGTGTCAGCAGCTGCAGGGTGGGAGGTTGCATAGGAGGGACATCCATATTTAAAAATGTAAAAAAGCACAAGAGCGTCCGCTGGTAATGCAAGTAAAAATGCCAATCCACGAACCAGAGTGGAGAAAATAGAATGAAAGGAAGCAGGGATGACTCCAAAGATTTTCTCAAATGAAGTCACGAGACCACTGGTAACAACTTTAAAAAAGTGCGCCAGGGCCTTTGTGGAGGATGCGTTAAAGATAGTCGGAACCATCTTGCTGAAATTGAAAGGCAAATCTGAATTGAAAAGGGTCTGCACCTCTGTACGGGTGTTCGCTATGTGAAGCACGAAAGTTTCACGGGCCGAACTCAAGGCCACCTCTCTCTGAGACAAAAGAGCTCTTATTCTTGCCATGCCGTTGAAATCTGTCCCAAGGTTGGTATTTGTGGCCAGATTGAAAACTCCCTATGTTCATGTGTGGGAGGAAATAGAACATTTCTGCAGCAAATAACCCGTTCACTTACTGTTACGATAAAAGGAATACTTTTAATTAACTCAGAACAATCTTCATTATTGAGCATCAAATAACTACCATTTTCCAACAACTTGAACGTGGGGATGATAGCAGGAACTGGCCTGCCTTGCAACACGCAAGCCATATTTGGTCGGTGTTTGTTGCATGAACCGTGTAACTGTATGTGCCTACACATTAGTGAATGATCTGGCGTCTCAGTGCATTCCTCTCCATTCAGATAAACTTCTTGATCATCTTTGAAACATCTGTATGTGTATGGAAGCGACCAGACCTCATGAAGAAAAGCACTACCTAAAGGTTCATAACGACCTATTGGTATATATTTCATACAATTTGAAAACTTATATAAAGCAAAAGGCAGCGTTATTAAACCGTGGATAAGGCACGTTGCCAAAAAACCCGCAATCCTCTGCTGATGATGTCACTGAGCATGTCATGAATGATGTAATATGTGACATCATCAGCAGTGGATTACGGGTAATAGTATCTCTAGTTTACTCCCCTATAGCTGTCTTTCTTTTAACATAAGTGTCTGTTTCCTTCCCTTATACTTACTGTTTTTGGTTCGCTTCCGGTTCGCGTACCGGCGAGCGAACTGGGAAGCGAACTAAGAGAAATAGAGATTGGCACAGTTCCAAATATTGTACCAATTTTTTAATAACGGGGAGGTAGTTCTGAAAAGAACTTTTTTTTTTATTGTTTTTGTTGTTTTATATTTTTTTATTATTTTTCGGAACATTTTTTTACTTTTTTTGAATTTTTCTGAACAGTTTTATATTTTTTTGGGTTTTTCTTGGAGGGGGTAATGAAAACGATTCATTGTAAAGGGCTCAACAGGAGCAACAAAACAAAAAAAGAAGTATTTATTATTTTGGGCGTTTCGTACAAACTTGCATATGATAGTCAATAGCTCTGTTGATCAGAGTGATGCTTCTTTCTCCGTAGGAAATGAATCCATCGCAAAATACGCAGATGTGTTTTACTTCACCAAATTTCATTTGTATATTTGGCACCATCTCCCTGCCCTCTGGTCCCGTTACTTCCGGTACAACAGATCTTCTGGCCATAATAGGGAGATTATCTAGGTCGTTCCGAAACTGTGCAGCACTGTAGTTGTTAGGATGCCACCTAGTCATATGGCGATGCATTGTGTAGTTTCCGAAACTGTATTTTTTCTCGGTTCCTCTGGACAGTCTATCTTGACATATAAGGCAAGTTACGTATCTTGCATTTACTTTTTTCTGACCTTTGGGAATTTAAAAAAATTGCCAAATGAAGTTTTCTTTCCGGTGAGACGTCCTGGGCTGCTCAGGCAAAAACTGCCTCTCTTCGTGCTCGTCGTCCTGTTCCTCTTCTTCCTCTTCTTGTTGAATTATAACTTGAGCAGGTGGTCCACTCTTCCTTGGATGTGGTGGAGGTGGTGGGGAAGCACCAGCTGAAGCTTCTAAAGAAGCCATTGCTCAGTGATCACAAAGGGTCTTTCTCTCACAATGATGAAAGTCAAAGTGAGGAAAGAAGGAGGGATTTTCATCATTTGGGAAAAACAAGAGTTCTCAACCAATCAAAAGTGTTCATTTTAGATTATATGACCTAGTCTTACATCATTAGGAAACCAAAAGTGAAATGAACCAATGAAAAGTGTTATTACCAAGTCACATGACTTGCTGTGTTTACGTTAAGCGCTTTGCAGGGCCTCCCGGTTTGCTTCCAGAAACCTGCGCTTTGCGACTCGCTTCGCGTACCAGTTCGCTAACGTAGCACGTCATATGACGTATCACGCGACAACGTGAAACGTCATGCGGACGGGAGGCGTCACGATGTTGTTTTCTAACGCGGCACTTGCGGTAAAGAAACGTTTACCGGCTCGCGGTCTATTTCGCGGCATCAAGGTCAGCTAACGGGAAGCTTCCCGATTCGCGAAGCGGGAACGAAGAAAAAAAAATATTTAAAAAAATTTTTTTTCATAAACATATAAAATATATTTTTGGATTTAAAGAAGAATACATTTTACAGCTACAGATATTAGCTGTTAAAAAACCAATGAAATTCACAGAAAAAAACATAGGTTATAGACCATATATAGTTAGGAATTAGCATTTACAAAACCTTGAAAATTCACTGAAAAAACCATAGGTTATAGACCATATATAGTTAGGAATTAGCATTTAGAAAACCTTATTTTACTCACACAAAACCATTGAAATTCCATATATAGTTAGTTGCACTAACTATATATCGCGCACCCGCAATCCACTGCTGATGATGTCACATATTACATCATTCATGACATGGTCAGTGACATCACTGATGACATCACTGATGACATCTCAAATGACATCACTGATGACATCATCTAGTGTCTGTGTGTTTTTGTAAAGTTTAAATACGTTTTACATATTGAAGAATGAGTGGATGTATGGAAGACTGAGTGTGTGTGTGGCTGGCTGGGAGGTGTGTGACTCTGTGCATATCAATGTGTACTTGTATCAGTGATTGTATAAGAGAGTAAGTATGTGTTAGTATATGTGTGAAAAGTATGGTGTTCTGTGTTTAACTATAGATGAGGAAATCGAAGTGTGATTGATTCTTCACAGGACTGACTAGGTGTATGAGTGCATATGATAGTGTTCTAATAATAACTGACTGTATGTATGAGTAATTGTATGGGTGAATGAGTGAATGTGTGTGTAGACGTACGAATCAGTGAGTGCGTATGTAGTAACTGGTATTGGTGTGTCATGATGTCATCAGTGATGTCATTTGAGATGTCATCAGTGATGTCATTTGAGATGTCATTAGTGATGTCATCAGTGATGTCACTGAAGTATGGTGTTCTGTGTTTAACTGTATAGATGAAGAAATGGAAGTGTGATTGATTCTTTACAGGACTGACTTGGTGTGTGAGTAACTCCATGGATGAGTGGCAGTGTGTGACTGTCTGCATAGGTGTATGAGTGCATATGATAGTGTTGTAATAATGAGTGACTGTATGTATGAGTGATTGTATGGGTGAATGAGTGAATGTGTGTGTAGACGTAGGAATCAGTGAGTGCGTATGTAGTAACTGGTATTGGTGTGTCATGATGTCATCAGTGATGTCATTTGAGATGTCATCAGTGATGTCATCAGTGATGTCATTTGAGATGTCATCAGTGATGTCATCAGTGATGTCACTGACCATGTCATGAATGATGTAATATGTGACATCATCAGCAGTGGATTGCGGGTGCGCGATATATAGTTAGTGCAACTAACTATATATGGAATTTCAATGGTTTTGTGTGAGTAAAATAATGTTTTCTAAATGCTAATTCCTAACTATATATATGGTCTATAACCTATGGTTTTTTCAGTGAATATATATATATATATATTACCTACTGGCGGTCGCCAGTAGGTAGTTATAGTTAGGACCTAGTTTCCATAGGAAATCCACAACATTCTATTCGGAATAACTTTGGCGCCGGTGGACAAATCTTCGTGAATGTCTCCAAGAAAATGGCATTCTCGGTTTCGCTCCTTCCCTGAAAGTTTGGGGGTGATTCGTCAAGTGGGGGCTGAGAAAAAAGGGGGTCCCAAAACGTGTTTTCCCCAAGCAATTTTCCATAGGGACCTTTAGCCAGGGCTACAGCCTGAACGGCTGAACGGAATTACACGAAATTTGGCAGAGAGGTAGGGCCTGATTCACAGAACTAACTTAATACAAAATCCTAAACTTACTACTTTTGGTATTCACAGAAGTTAGGATTTTGTCTTAAGTCTATCTTAAGTTTGTCTTAAGTCTGTCTTAAGTCTGTCTTAGGTCTCTCTTAAGTCTGTCTTAGGTCTCTCTTAAGTCTGTCTTAAGTCTGTCTTAATTCTGTCTTAAGTTTGTCTTAAGTCTGTCTTAAGTCTGTCTTAAGTCTGTCTTTTGTTTGTTTTAAGGCAAACTTAAGACAAAATCCTAACTTCTGTGAATACCAAAAGTAGTAAGTTTAGGATTTTGTCTTAAGTTAGTTCTGTGAATCGGCCCGTAGAGTTCTGTTCGCAGGTTGTGCTTTTTGTTAAATGGTGTAAATCCGTTCAGTAGTTTCTGAGAAAATTGCAAGTAAAATTATAGCGATATCTAGATTCGGAGTTCAGTACGCGTATTCCGAGCGCGATCTGCATGCTGATTGGCTGTGAACTGTCTGTCAACACTCGAAACCAGGAAGTGTTGGCGGCCATCTTGTGCCTTGCTAGAACCGAGTCACAAGAAAACAGTAAAACAAAGTTGAGAAATAAGGGAAGGGGGTAGGGTAGAGATATTCTGACCCTCTAGGCTTGGTTAGGGGGTCGTATATAGATGAATAGGCTCTATTTTTAATTTTATTTTTTTTAAAGAAAAATCGCGGCGTACGCGTATGTAAATACCTACAATTACGAGCAGGAGCTGCATGCTGAATGGCTGTCAATCTCTAAACCAGGAAGTATTGGCAGCCATGTTGTTTGTCGGAAGAGCAGAGTCACAAGAAAACAGTGAAACAAAGTTGAGAAATAAGGAAAGGGGGCAGGGTAGAAACATTCTGAGCCTATAGTCTTGGTCAGGGGGTGGTACATGAATCTTTAGGCTCAATTTTTATTTTTAAAAAAATAAAAAATTGCGGGGTACTCGTGCAGTACTTGTACGTGGTGGAAAATGTGAAAAAAAAGTAGAAGTCCGTTTTATTCATTAGGTCCCGGGGGGGCAAATTACGGGGGCATTTTTTCTGCATAATGAGGGCTTGTAAGGTGCCCCGAGCACTGGGGAACGGCACTCCTCTGGTTTTATTTTGGAGTATGGGGGGGTTACGGTCCTACTCTCCGCAGTCTCGGGGAGCGGCACCCCTCGGGTGTTTTAAAAAAAATATATGTTTTGAGCTCTCTCTCTCTGTCCCCGTACACGTCACGGGGAACGCCACCTTTCTGGGGCAGTGATATGTAAAATGACCTTCCAACTCCGGGTACGTGCATGGTCTGGAGTTTTTTATTAATGTTGGGAGGTTGGGCTTGATAATACGTCCTTGTAAATTCCCATAGAAGCCTATGTTCTGGTGCTAACATGGGGTTCTATGGGAAATAAAAAGGCCGTATTATGAAGCTCATTATTGCCGTTTTATCAGCAGTTTCTTGCCAATAAAACTGCGATAATTTTAACACCGGTCCTTGATAATATGCATCTAAGTTTACTGGTGAAAAAAAAGAGCAATGGTCCATATTGTCAACAAAAGGCGATACATTATCGTCGCATTTATTGGCAGATAACTCCCGATAAAGCGGAGATAATGGGCTTGGTAATATGTAATTGTGAATAACCATAGCAGCAGCCTAGGTTAGGATCAGAACCTGGGCTGCTATGGGAAGTTACAAGGGCCTATTATCAAGCACATTATCTCTGCTTTATCTGCAGTTTCCTGTCAATAAAAGCGGCGAAAATGTATCGCCTTTTGCATGTAAAGCTTTCCTTTTTTTTGGTGTAGCAGTTGTACTCTCTTCGCATGCTCAGTGTCGTTTCGAAGTTCACATTTTTTTCTTCAAGTTCAACAAGCAAACCTTTGTTTATATCAGTTAGTAAATCTGTCGCTTTCTTTTCCCGGTTTGTGTGATTCATCCGGTGCTGTACTTTTGTACAGTATTAATAGTCATATTTTTTATATATTTATTTGAAAGGTAGTGCCGAGGCGCCAAACGTTAATTATGTACTCCGTCCACTGCCATTTTAGTAGTTTCTCACTGTTGTATTTATTATATCAGTTAGTTAGAACTCAGTAGTTTTCAATCCTAGTCTTGAATATCTTACTATAGTATTCCAACATTATTTTTTATTGTGGACCGTCATACCCCTCCCCCACAAAATAAAAGAAGTATGTCGTTTTTTTAATTAACTTTTATTAAACAATAAATATAAATGAAACTCAATTAACTTTTATTAAACAATAAATATAAGCGAAACCCAATTATAACTATATTAGAACTGGCAAAATAAGTTAAACAATGTTATAAAGAAATTGTGAAATGGATTCCAAAAGGTGTCCGATTGGTAATCTGCAAAAGAAAAAAGAAAATTAGAGTTTAGAATTATGTAGATGTGAGTAAATGAGCTGAAGCATTACAAGTTGTGGTAACTCTACAGTTTTACGTTTGCAGTGTGACTCGTATATTCCTGTTCTGTTATAGTGCCTAGTTCAAGTGGTGTCTGTATGGAAGTGCCTATTGCGTTACTGACGCCCGTTATGGCGACTTATTTCTAATGCATTCCTATGAAGGATTTGTAGATCTAGGCCTCTGTGCTTACCGTTGTATAAAGCTTGCGGCCAAACACTGCAGCCACTGGGATGGACAACTTGCGCCAAACACATTAGGAAGTGGAGTTGACAACTTCAGGTGGGCTGATCTTCTACATGTCCAAGTAGACAGCAGTGTCTAAGTTTAAGAGAGATAAAGAAATGATGTCATAGAGAGTGAGAGAGAGAGAAAACAACATTAAAACTGTGTCGCAGAGTCTGGAGTTGAGATTTTTTGTTGAACCAGACGTAGATTTACTAGCTCCTTGCATCACTTTACCCATGTTAAAAGTGACTCAAAACTGGCGTAATAAGGTTGATGATCTGTTTGTCAGGCTGTTGTAACCTATCTGTTGTGACTGCTCGGAGGTAATTATACATTTTACAGAGAAGCTGCTGTACACTACGCACTCTGGGCCATAATATCAAGCTTGGACGACAAAAATTATTGCCACTTTATCGGCAGGAAAGTGTCGCTAAAGTGGCAATAATGGGTTTGATAATATGCTCTATGGAATTCCAATCGAAGCTCATGTCAGATGTACTTTACATCTAACATGAGCTTCGATTGGAATTCCATAGAGTATATTATCAAACCCATTATCGCCACTTTCCTGCCGATAAAGTGGCGATAATTCTGTTGCCAAGGTTTGATAATATGGCCCTCTCTCCTTTCATAAATAAAAGTGACACTACAGTTTTACGAATGCAGTATACCTGGTACATTTTACTTGTTATAGTGCCGCATTCAAGTGGTGTCTATATGGAAGTGCCTACTGTGTTACTGACGCCCGTTATGGCGACTTATTTCTAATGCATTGCTATGAATGATTTGTAGATGTAGGCTGCTGTGCTTACCTTGTATAAAGAGTGCGGCCACCGGAGTTCACCATTCGAGTTGAACTCTGCTTCTATACGTCAAAGTATATTCGATAAGTTGCAGAGAATTCCATTGCTGTTGCTCGATAGGTCGTGGTTGTTTCTGAAGGATGTTTGCTGAAGGAAACAAAAGGGCGTTTTGATTAGTCATCGTAAACTGAGTTGCAAAACTACTATCAAAAGTGAATTTTAATGTGGGTTCTTAATATTCCGTAGTTAAGACTGTTGCAGCTCCAGCAAACAAAGGAAGATCAATAAGTTAATAAAGGCCTGGGACGGCCTCGTGACGCAGAAAAAAAAATACTATCATGGACGCACAATTAATAATAATAGAGGCCTAAGCACGTGGCGTAGTACAGAAATATGACACAGAAATTTATGCACGCACAATTTTTAAGATTAGAGGTGTATAGGACATCGTGACTTATGAAGAAATATTTCAGTTATGTAAGTACAATTTAAAACCATTGAGGGGTAGGAAAGCCATATGAAGGATAAAAAAATAGTATTATGCATATAAAATTTACAGTGGAGGCTGATGTTGTGACGTCTTCTCTTACCTTTGTTTCTGTCGTCTTTTGTCGTGTCTTGAAAGGTTGCGGTTTTGCTGAGTTTGGGGTGTTTTCGACAGTCTCTCTGTCATCGCAGCAGAGGCAGGCAAAAGAGAGCGTGCTCACGTCAGTGCCCATATTATATGGGAACTAAGGGGGCTTACCAAACCAAGCCCAGGACCGTCATTGCTAGAGTTTTCGTGGTCTATAAGAATGATGGCCCTGGGGGACATCACATTGGCTAATGTATTAGTTTCCAGGCTAAATGATAGCAAGCATGCTTGGTGGTGGGATGTGGGTTGTGTGGGCGGGCGTGCATCACACATGTGCAAGTATGAGTGTGTACACCAACAATTAACAACAGAGAGAGATGGGGCGGTGTTATAATGTAAGCAGAGGCAGGCCCAGAATCGGATCTGCAATGAGTCAGCACTTCTAATCATTGTCCTTAGCGTGCCCTGAGCTCTGATTTGTCACTGAGAGGGTGATAGCCTCTTAGTTTGTACTGCTTATCATACTCAGTGTGTACCCGCACATACGGTACGAATATGCTTTGACGTTACGCGTCGCATTAAAGCTTCGGTGTGACGTCATGTACGGCGTTCTGTACGCGAAAGGGGGCAATGTTTCTACTTGGTTTAAAACATGTATGTATTTAATGTAGATACTATGGGCAGACATTTGGGATAACTATCATTTTTTTTAAATAAAAAATGTTTCTACTTGGTTTAAAACATGTATGTATTTAATGTAGATACTCAGGGCAGACATTTGGGATAACTATCATTTTTTTAAATACTTTTAATAATCCTATATTACTTTTAAAAAGAATTACACAAATTGCGTTAGAAGATCATGCATACTCGTATTGAAAGAGCTGCGCAAGCGCATCATAAGCCTACGCAAAGCCATGTGACTTTAAAAGTAGAGATTTGATTGGTTCGTAACTTTTCCTATTGCGAGTGTTGAAAGTTCCGTCCCATTATAATTATTTGACTTTCTAAGAAGAAGCATTTGTTGTGAGAATCTTCTCAAATAGAAGGAATATCACCATAGTAAGAGCAATGGAGTCATCTTCCAGCAGTTCTTCAGAGGGAGATTTCATTCCTGAAGAAGCTCCAAAGAAGAGGAAAGAAGCTCTAGTTTGGAAGTTTTTCACTTTTCCAGAAGGTCAAAAAAAAGGTTAATGCTGCAAAAGTAACCCGTAAAATTTGCCAAACAACTCTTTCAAGGGGTGATCCATGTAAAAAATACTCCTTTGGCACAGCAAATGTGGTGCGGCACGAGAAGAACTTGCACCCCAAGAACTTTGCTCGAGCTGAAAGACGGAGGTTGCATGAGAACCCACCTGCTGCTACACCAAGCACATCATCTGCGGCAGTATTTTCAACAAGCAGTCCACACCCACATTTTGATTCCGACTTTCCTAAAGTTAAATTTCTTTGCATTTAATGCGATAAACTTTTGTGTTATGGGGAACAGTCTATCGCCCTGATAAAACGCAGGATACAGGATCATTGCTGTCCTCGACATTATTTGTTCTTTTTTTCATTCCTTTGTTCCGGTTGGAATTTGTTGAGAAAACACAAAAAAAATACAAAACAAAAAAACTGTTCTTTTTAGAACTACCTTCACTGGTCAAAGAAAGAACTATATTTCTATGTTAGTGTGTAAAAGTTTGTCAGAATAAATGTGTAGTTCATAAATGAATGAATGAATATATTACTAGTGTATGGAGAATGTGAAAGTGCAGAGCTATAAGGAAGTGCTACAGCATAAATCTATAAGGTGTTTACCTATAGTATATTGTAGTATGTGCGAAGCACTTGAATGTAACATATATACATAAATATGTTAGAAGTCTATGCTTCAATTTGCGCTGCTGGTGAAACTGCCTGGGTGAATTTGTATGTGTTAGGGGCGGATTTACAATCCCCTTGTGCCTCTTTTACACAGCCGTTGCGTCATTTTTGTGACACAGCGGTGGTGCAAAAGATGTGCCAAGGTGTGTGCTATTAACAATGTGACTCATTTGGACGGTGCATTACATTGTAAAGCCCTGCGCAAGAAGAGGCTTTCCAGTGCAGAAGGGGGTGCATCAACGCCTCCTAAAAGTGACTGAGTGAAATGTATAACATTTCATTCAGTCACTTTTGAGCTTATGCTGCGTCAAAACCTTTCACATGTTTGAAGCAGGTGTAAGGATTGATACAGCTTTGCGAGCATAGGGCCCCAGAGCATTGCTGGAGTTGTGTTATACCTGCAACCGAAGTCAAGCAATAATTAATCCAAAAATTACTTTGCAATTTAGTTTTTGTTATTATTTTATACTAAGAATATGAAATATAATCTAAAAGATTAAATACATATAAATATTTATATTAAAAATATAAGTAATTAGTGTAAAAAGAAAGACATAATAATTAATAAATTTATAACTTATCATTTACAAAATCTTTGAAATCCACTGAAAAAAACATAGGTTTCACACACGTTATAGTTAGGAATTAGCATTTAAAAAACTATGCAAATTCATTGAAAAAATCATAGGTTTCACACACGTTATAGTTAGGAATTAGCATTTAAAAAACCATGCACATTCATTGAAAAAACCCTAGTTTTCACACGTTATAGTTAGCTGAACATTTCTCTCATACAAAACCTTTGAAATTCCTCCGTTATAGTTAGCTCAGCTAACTATAACTAGTGCGCCCGCAATGCACTGCTGATGACGTCACATATAACATCACTCATGACATGGTCAGTGACATCACTCATGAAATCACTGATGACATCTCAAATGACATATATATATATATATATATATATATATACCGAATGGCAGTCGCCAGTAGGTAGTTATAGTTAGGACTTATTTTCCATAGGAAATCCGCAACATTCTATTTGGAATAACTTTCGCACTGGTTGATGAATCATCGCGAAATTTTCAAAACTAATGGCCAGCTCCATTCCGCTCCTTCCCTGAAAGTTTCAGGGTGATTCGTGAAATGGGGGCTGAGAAAAAAGGGGGTCCCAAAACGTGTTTTCCCCATGCAATTTCCCATAGGACCTTAAGCCACAGCCCGAACTGCTGAACGGAATTACGCCAAATTTGGCAGAGATGTAGTCCTCAGTTCAGACTAGTGCCTTTTGCTTAAATTGTGTCAATCTGTTCAGTAGTTCCTGAGAAAATTATAGTGAAAAGCATATATATATCTATGGGCGCGGTGGATTTGCGGACTATCAGCGCACCGTGAATGTATCATAAGCGCACCCTTCTGGTCACGCGCTGAATGCTAATTGGCTGTCAAGTGGTTGTCAACATTCAAAACTAGGAACTGTTGGCAGCCATTTTTTGTGCCTCTGTAGAAGCGAGGGTGAAGAAGTCAGTGGAACAAGTGTGCAAAATGTAGAAAGGGGGCAGGGTAAAAATACTTTGACCCTCTAGAACTGCTTAGGTGGTCCCAGAAGGACCGCCAGGGCCCACAATTTTTTTTTCTAAACGACAAGTGGCGTAGGGTGTGCGGACTCTGCCGTAAAACAAATAAATATATAAAATGGAGCTTTTTTCATAATTAGCCCCTGGGGGGCCAAATACCGGGGCAAAATGATTCAATTTTATGGGGGGCCCAAAGTGCCCCCCCAGCCCTGGGGATCGTCACCTCCGGGGCTACAAATAAAATGGTTGGGGGGCTCCAAGGTCCCCAAAGCCCCGGGTATCACCACACACCGGGGCTTATCTATTGTGGGAGGGGGCTGTGTGGTCCCCCTCCTGGAGCACTCGAGGGCCCCATCATCCCACGGGGCTAAAAAAATGGTTGGGGGGCACCAAGATCCCCAAAGCCCCGAGGACCACCACTCCCCGGAGCTTTATGTTTTGTGGGATGGCCGGCTGCTGCAGTGTCCCAGGGTGCCCATGCCACCCTCCCATATCAACGAAATCTGTTCTCTCTCTCAAAAACTAAACCAGATTGCTTTTCCACATGGGGAGCTGCATGTTACTAGCTCCCCATTTGGAAAAGCAATGCCGGCTCCCAAACGCGAAGAAGTTGTGCACGAAAGGCGCTCTAGTCGTGCATGCTACAGATTATGAGTCATGCTTCTAATTATATCATAAAAAAATAGCCCCTTTCAGTAATTTCTAATATCCCCAGAGACCCCATCCCCCGGGTCTTATAAAAAATGTTGGGGACCGAGGAGGGGAACCAAAATGCGCCATCGCGGTCCCGCCAGTCCCCGGCATCCTTCGGGAGCTGGCATTGCTTTTCCACATGGGGAGATGCTAACATGCATGTGGAAAATCAATCTAGTTTGGATTTTGAAAGAGGGAACAGATTTCCCTGCTCTCTCTTTCAAAATCCAAACCAATTTTGCTATGGGAGGGCGGGAACCGCGAGACTTCCGCCCTCTCATAGGAAACAGCAGTGTCCGGGGGATAGGCATTATTATTTTATAGGCCCGGGGGTTAGCTCTCACTCTTGCATAGCAAACAGCAATGTTGAAAAAATATTCTGGTAAGATAACAAATGATTTTGAAGTCTATTTTCGCCGTTTTTGTTGTAGTTTGCTGCCGGTAAAGCGACAACAATTTGAACGCCGTGTTTGTAAATATGCTCCTAAGTTTTGTAATGTCAGCAATCCCGTATCCCATTTAAATACGCACAACGTATTTATTGAAATGCATTGTGAATCGTGAAGCACCACGGTCTAATTGTGATTGATAAAGAATTGGAAGAGTTGTATATTTTTTTTGCTCGTAATGTGCATAGGGGCCGATTTACAAGTTCATTACGTTACTGTTGCATCATTTTTAAGATGGGAAAAGTGACGCGAACGTGACTCAAGGGACTTGTAAATCTGCTACACAGTGTTCTGTCTTACATTGCTTTCCTTTCTGTCCTGTGGAGGATCCTGGGTAAATATAACGGTTTCTGTACAGCCAGGACCTTTCAACCATACCCCCAAACTGCTTAATGCCTGTTACCATAGTAACAGTTCATGGAACACTTAAGTGAGCACAGAGGTTAGAGGTTAACCACACTATGTTGCTAATCAAAACAGTTACTATGCTGAAGTTTTAAAAGTTTTCCATAGGAACCGTTAGTCATAGAAGAAGTCAGTGGTAAAGATAATAAAAATAGCGGGGATTCACTGGGGACCCCACAGACCGGGGTTTCACTCATGTTGGGAGGGGGGTGCAGTAGGCTGTCTAAATTATATCGGGAACACAACAATGCGGCTTATTGCAGGTTTTCATTAATATAATGTGGAATAATGTTTATTTATTAGGCAGTGTTTACTTTTGTTACCGATAGAGTCACTTTTTTTACAGGAAATGTATTAATATGTAGGACAGCGTGTTCTGTATGTGTGCTTGGAACAAATTTAAAGTTTAATTGGCTAAGGTGTTCCAACAACAAGCTTAATGTTCATTGGGTGCGAACTATTGAAAGTAGAAGTGTTTTATGCAATTCACTTCTGCTCTGGAGAGTAGCAAGGATATCTCATTGGCTTACATGTTGTAAGGAGGACATTCCTGAGCTTTATGGTGGTTGGTTGCGAACTATTGAAAGTAGAAGTGTTGCCAGCCATTCACTTCCGCTCTTCGGACTAGGAGGGACATCTTATTTGCTGACGTGCTCCAAGGAGGACTTTCCCAAGCTTAATGTTGATTGGCTGTTAACTGTTGAAAGTAGAAGTGTTGTCAGCGATTCCTTCCCTCTTCGCGGAGTATTAGGGAGATTTCATTGGGTAACGTGTTCCAAGCCGGACCTTACAAAACGTAATGTTCATTGGCTATGAAGCATTAAAAGTAGAAGTGTTGGCAATCATTCCTTCCTCCTCTGCGGAACAACATGGACAATTTATTGGCTAAAGTGTTCCAAGCACAAGTTTGCTCCTTAATGGGTGGGAAGGGTTCACTGTTGTCAGTGATTTTGTGACGCACTTCCAAAGAAATATGGGAAAAGAAAGTAGTAGAGGGGAGGTTAGGAACACTATTAACTAAGTATGGGTTGAAAATCCGTTCCGCTCGCGTAATTTGCAGATTTTTGGCAATTTCGCGGTCCGCAAATCGCACAAATTTGTCCAAAAATCCGCAATTCGCAAGCTGGTGGATTTTTTTGCTTGGTCGCGCGTGCGGCGTTGACTTACCGTGATTCTGAGTTCGCCGAGTTGTTTTTCTTCCCGGTTTGCATGCGCTGCGCCATTTTGGATCTTGCTGCGTGATCACGCGGGAGTTTTTCGACCGCGAGTACGTCATCCTGGCCCGCCATCTTGCACAGCGAGAGTTTGACAACGCGAGTACGTCATAAGGGCCCGCGATCATGCATCACAGGAGTAAACAATTGCGAACACATACAAGTGGTGCGCAGCTGACTTCCGGCGGGAGATTTGAACAGCTCGCTTTCCCGAACTTGCAAAAATTGCAATTCTTCACAAGAAATCTACCGCAGGCAGCATAAACCTTCGGAAAATGAAGATTTTGATCAGAATAACTCTTCAGATTGACATTTGGCTGCACTTTTTTGTGCAAGGAGTCCATTTTTTGGGGGGGGGAGGAAGGAAGTGCCCCAGAGTCTCCAACTTCCTGTTCCTGTCCAGCAGGCTACTCCCAGTGCTTTGTCCATGTCCTGGTCACTTTTCATTTGGATCTGGATCTGGAAGTATTACTTTTTGTGGCTGCTGGATATTTGTATTTGAGGACTTTTTGGAATTTGGATCACTTTTGGATTTGAGATTTTACAAGTAAATTGGTGTTGTTTGTTTGGGGCATTGCAGTTGCTGCAACTACAATTTGAAATCTTTTTCACAACTTTAAAAAAAATATATTGTGGGTAGCCACAGTATACAGTAGGCCCAGGGTTAGTCATGGGTGCATGATACAACTGTTTCTGTGAGTTCTGTTCTCATTTAAGTCATGGAATTTTAGCTCACTGTTATATGTGGAATTCTTTTTTTTACTTTTGGGGTGCCTTTAAAGCCACACTAGCCAGTAGGCCCAGGGGTACTCAGTGGTGCATGGACCAAGTCTTTCTGTGGGGTGTCTTGAATTTAAACATCATTGAGGGCATGGATGGCATTGGATGTTGGTGATTTTTGTGTGTTGTTCGACTTTTTGGGGTGTTGTTGGGGCCTGGCCATGTGAGTGGGGGCCATTTTGAGGCCTGGTACAGGCAGGGTCTGGCCATGTGGGTGGGGGTGAAGGGGCCATTTTGAAGCCAGGCAGTGTGCTCAGGCCTGCACCCAATTTGCCTTGCTTTCATCCATTATGCCAAGGGGTACTCAGTGGTGCATGGACCAAGTCTTTCTGTGGGGTGTCTTGAATTTAAACATCATTGAGGGCATGGATGGCATTGGATTGGGGTGATTTTTGTGTGTTTTTCAACTTTTTGGTTTGTTGCTGGGGCCTGGCCATGTGGGTGGGGGCTATTTTGAGGCCTGGTACAGGCAGGGCCTGACCATGTGTCTGGGGGTCAAGGGGCCAAATTGAAGCCAGGAAGTGTGCTCAGGCCTGCACCCAATTTGACTTGCTTTCATCCATTATGCCCAGGGGTACTCAGTGGTGCATGAAACAACTCTCTCTGTGGTCTCTCTTCTATTAATTTAAACATCCATTTTTGATTAGAATTGCAATTTTTATTTTGGGTGTTTGGGTGTGTTGTAATAATAATAAATGCCTTGTTGCAAATATTAATTGGAGCACGACATATGCAACATTTATTTAACTGATGTTCCTCTGGCTTCCTTTGCTTTTAGGTGCACAAGAGAACCACATCAGTCTTCGTTCATCATCAGTGCCAGGAAAAAGTCCTGCATGTTGTGTGCAGCACAACATCACATGACGTCACGTGTGGCCACAGACAACTCTGCAACTCGTGCAACTGCGGCCTGCTGTTCCGACATTTGAAGAAGATGGGCCCAAAGAAAGGTGGCCCCAGCTCCTCTACCAAGAAAGTTGCCAGTGCCACTTCCAGTAAGAAGGAGCAGAAGAAGCCAGTGGCCCCACTTACCAAGGAGACTGGTGTGCCCACAGACACTTTTTTCAGGAGAAAAAAAACCACGCCTGCAGCAGCGGGGTCTGCCGGGGAACAAGCTGGGGTATTAAGCAACAAAGGTCCTTAATCTAACAAGATAATTAAAAATAATTTATAGACAACAATCTGTACTATAACGAAAAAACGTGTCAAGTCGGACACTGATTTAATCAATGTAAAGTTTTGCATAAGATAAGGTGAACAAATATACAGTGGGATACAGTCCTGTGTCCAGTACATAAAACATACAAGGGACAAACCAAAGAAATACGGGGGGTATTTACAGGCAATTAAGAAAAGGGGGAGGACGCTATTGTAGCTATCTAGCTGTCCTCATGTAGTATACACAATTGAGTAACACAATGGTAAACTAGTGTTGACTACACAAACTGTTGACAGCGTTTCGATCCTATATAGAATAAAGGATCATCATCAGGACTAACAATACATTGCCTGAATATGCAAGCCTGTTGAGAAAGGAAGCAAAAGACAGGGGACATCTTTTCAGAACTGTTAGCTTCATACGATTGCATTACTTAACTCCAGACCATGCTTATTGTGAAGTCCTTTCATTCGTGCGTGAAAGGGATTGCCAGTGTCAATCAATCCGGTAATTGGTGTAAAAACGGTGACATGGTGATGAAAAATAGCCACAGTGGGATGGGGTGGGGTGGAGTGCTGAGTCGTGATGGTGTGGATGGGCAGGGAGGGTCGTGTCTAGGTAGGAGCCTGCAAGAATGGGGTGTTTCTAAGGAGGAACAGGTCTTACCTAATAATGGCTGCAAACGGACGTGCCAAAAACATGGATGTCCGTGATGGAGAATAGTATCGAGGTACGGTGCTGTATCAGACTTGTGGGGCTCCAATGGGGCGGGAGCAATTGGATCTGGGAAACGAGTGGGTGAGAATCAGAATTGGGACGATGGGCAACCGGTGCCAAAATTGGAGTAGCAAGCCGGTTACCTGCGATGCGAGTTCCAACCGATCAGTTCCTTGGATGGGGGTAATTAGATCACGCAGTCGATGGCTAGTGACCTGAGGGTCTGAAGAACCAAGGATATGGGTTAACAGCGCAGTTCAGTTAAATAAGGGGGGAGGAGAGAGAGAGAAGTGAGGGGCAGTTGAAGGCTTACCCGGTTCAGTGGTAGTCCGGGATACAACACTCAGCTTCATTGGGCTCAGTGCCACCACGCCAAGTTAGGTCCAAGGCCATGAGTGCTGCAGAGGCAGCCACTTTAATTGCTCAATCACCATTGACCAGTGATGTTGGCTCATCGCAAGAAAGTAGCATCCAATCAACGCAGGGTGAAACTCAACTGACTAGTGTTCAACAACCACAGCTGCAACGACAACTACTGCCAAGCAAGAAAAAGGTCAAGGAGGGCTACTACAAGTTCTTCTTCAAGCCCCTTTCCTTCTGATGATCTTGATGTTGATTGAAACCCACCAATGCAGTCTGAGAGGGAGGCACGCCATGAGCTGACAAAGGTAGCTAAGATGGCCACGCCCTTTGGGACCGCGTGGGTAAGTTGGGGCGATATTTCCCCCGCGAGCACACAAAAACGGACGCGATGACGTAATTGCGCCCCGCATGTAGGAAATGCCCAACGCGAGCATGCAACTAGCGCCCTGAAACGGAAATACACAACGCGAACACTGAAAACAAGATGGCCGCACCCTCGTACGACCGCATGGGTAACTTCGCGGTCGGCGCGCTGAAAAAATCCCTGCGACGACGCAAAGCGCCCCACGAACACGCAAAAATAAAAAAATCTGCAAATTCCCACAAATTTTGCGGCCCACAAATTCGCTTTCGCACAAATAAATCTCGCCCATACTCACTATTAACTCTGTACAGTAGTCACAAGGTGGTGGACAGGGATTATGAAGGTAAAAATTGTTTTTATATGTTTTAAAGGCTATTTATATAATTAGTCAGAATCAACAGGTAGGGAGGAGGAAATCTTCTTGTCCATTCAGCTTCCTCGTATTAATACTCAATAATCAAAAATGGGAATGGACAACTTGTAACTGCATTACCAAGGTTATATATCTCTCTCGGTAAAAAACCCTCATACACGCATTGAAATCGATGGCGGTATATCTTGGTTCTCCGCCTGTAATAATACGTTAATGCATCATCATTGGGTCTTTTTTTGTCGTATGCATGCCTCAAGCCTGAGGCAACCACTGTATATGCAGTAGTGTCCAGAAATAGTTTTACACGGTGCTCATACGAGAATTGAGTTGAAAATTCTTTGCTCACCCCAAAAAAAATTGCTTTAATTCAAAGAGGATGAGAAAAAATTGTTAAAATCTATAGTGTATGGATGAGGATCATGTTACTAAATCCGCTATACGTCCAATTGATCTTTCAGTTGACATGTTTCTGCCCCATTGTGCCCAGCCAGGTCTATGGGGCATTCATCAGGACAAGGATTTAGTACTTACACTATTTGTGAAGTAACTTACAGTGGGTCTTGTGTTTCACTTTAATCTGCGCGAGGTATACTGTGCCTGTAATTTAGAAAACACAGAAAACATGTACACATACAACAAACGATAAAGACATTATAGCGCTACATTTTAGCTGCAACTTCGAGGTTTCTATTTTACCTCTTTATCAACTGGGACACACCTAAGAAGGACAACTTTGATTCACTAATATGTATATGATCATATCATAATCAGTATATGATCAAAAGGGGGGAACAGTCTAAAAACCAGAAGCTGGTGACGTTGCTTATATATCTTTACTCTTTGTGATGACCGGTCATGAACTCCACTGAGATCAGCATAACTGTTAATATTATAATATACATATTACCACTATATGATCTTTAGGGGAAAACGCACTAACAACTGGAAGGTGGTGACGTTGATTGTAAATGTTTAGGGTTTGCGCCAATGGGCCACCAACACCTTTGAAGCGAAGTACAGTGTCAATATTATAATATAGAAAGTCACAATATATAAGCTGAAAGGAGCCAGAAAAGGAGCAATGTTTGTTGTAAACTATCTGTATCTGAAAACAAGCTGCTGACGTTACAGAGAAAAAGGGAAAACATGCAATAACACTTTTTTCTAGATATAAATGTTTAAATATTGACAAATAGCCACAAATTATAACTATCTACAACACCATAATGAAACAACTTAAAACTTCGGAATATGTTTGTTGATGCAAAACAAGAATCCGATGCTAGAAAAGGGAACCTGCAGCACAGATTGGCGACGCAGAAATAACTCGCGAAAACAAAACTAAACGCACAATAGGTGTGGTTTATATAGTTTTTGGTTGTTTAGTAGTCTATGGAAGGAAGATTCGGCTCCGCCTATGTAGATGTCACATTTTACAGTTTACACGTGCTCACGTTTTAACTGTTTTATGTGTTTGGAAAAGTTACAAACTGTTAAGCTATAAAGTTTCAATTTCCATAGTAACACGTATAAGGTCCTTATTATCTATATACGTTGGAGAGTTTAAAAAGTGTTACCCGGTAAACTGTGTCCTTTGCATTCTCATGATTAAAAACATCTAAATGGAAGATATAAAAAAAATATTGTTTACAATAGAAGAAAAAAAGTATTAATATTTTTTATCACTATGCTTTTTAGTTTAAAAAATGCCAGCATTTGTAAAGCGTACAGCTTCCCCCGGAAAGGTGTACCAGCGCTTGGGGCGTTGGGAAGATTAAGCAAGGTGTTACCTACAGTGAGATAGTGGTGGGTCAAGATGCTGATGGACTTTGGAATCAAACTGTGAATGCTGTTCTTGAAAGTCAGGTATTATAGGTGCTGCATCATACTTTTAGAACACTTTTATGTTAATTACTGCTAATTAAGTTGAAAATATTCTTAAATTATAAGTAGGGCTCCTTGATTTATGTTTTTAATGATTTTTACAGATAAATACAGACAGAAAAGTATTTATTTTCTAGGTCTGTCGTTCTAAAGGTAAAAGGGTATAAACAATAAAAGACTTTTAGTAAAGAGCGTTAAAGAGCAGTAGATAGTGATGTCATCAGTGATGTCACTGACCATGTCATGAATGATGTAATATGTGACATAATCAGCAGTGGATTGCGGGCGTGCGAGTTATACTTAGTACAATTAACTATAACAGAGGAATTTCAATGGTTTTGTACGAGTGAAATGTCCAGCTAACTATAATACCCCTGAAACCTATGTTTTTTCAGTGAATATATATATATATTCACTGAATGATGTGATGATTATACTTTCAGGCACTATGGAGTAGAGTAGAAGTATTATTTGTCTCTCTCTTGTTTAGCACAATTAATCTTGTAGGCATGCCAGCTCAGTCAGCCTGTGCCCTAGACAGACATCCTCATGTCGCAGACTCATGTTACTTTACTACTGTCTGCATGTAGGGCAGCTGTATTACACAATTAAATATTTCCATTACGGCTATACTCTGTTAAATCTCAATGACAAATCCTGAGACAATTTCACTTTTACCCTGACTACTGCAATAAGACACAGGATGATGGTTAATGATGACATGCTTATGAATGATGATATATGGCGGCACAACATCATGTAACTCACGTGATGATGATGACATACTGAGTGATTTGTAAGTACTAGTTACCATGCAGCCAATAGGCAACTAATGGCTGACACAGTCAAAAACGACATAGGTAGGGACTGGAGCGGAAGAGGGCCTCGGAGTCGAAGGGGGGCGATTAATGATGGGTGGGTAGGGTAAATAATAGTCATGCAATATAAATATATATATATATATATATATATATATATATATATATATAGATATAGATATTACCTACTGGCGGTCGCCAGTAGGTATATATAGTTAGGATTTTTTCTCTATGGGTTTTTTGAAAATTCTATGTCTAATAACTTTGGCGTTTGTGGACGGAATTGGCTGAAATTTTCAGGAAAATGGCACATTGTGTTTCTGAGCAGCCCTTGAAAATTTGGGGGGGGTTCGTCCAGTGGGGGCCGAGAAAAAAGGGGGGTCCCAAAACGTGTTTTTAACATTGAGTTTTCCATAGGGCGGTTGGCCTCACTTTTAGCCCGAACGGCTGAATGGATTTGCACGAAACTTGGCAAAATTGTAGGGACTGGTAGCCCGATGTGCCTTTTGTAGGTCTCAATATATGTGCTCCAGTGGATTTTGAGAAATTAACGTTTAAAAAAAGATATATATCTGTAACAGCGGACCGGGCAGCGCACTGGTTCGCGGACTTTTCGCGCAACGGAGCTTTGTGAAGCGAAGCTGATTGGTTCTCCGGCGTCTGTCAACATTCCAAACAGTCCGTAGCGGCCGCCATCTTGTCTCTCGGTAGGATCGAGAGACAAGAGGAGGTCAAAACAAAGGGGGAAATAACTATAAGGGGGCATAGTAGATCCTCGCTGACCCCCTAGGTTTGATGTGGAGGTTTTAAAAGGGCCCCGCGGGGCAAAAAAAAATAATAATAATAATAATTGAACGGCTGAATGGATTTGCACGAAACTTGGTAAAATATTAGGGACTGGTAGCCCGATGTGCCTTTGCTAGGTCTCAATATATGTGCTCCAGTGGATTTTGAGAAATTAACGTTCAAAAAAAGATATATATCTGTAACAGCGCTCCGCTTCGCGTAACGGAGGTTTGCGAAGCTGATTGGTCATTCTGTCACTGGGCTATAGTTGGGCTACATC
This sequence comes from Lissotriton helveticus, assembly GCF_964261635.1. NCBI lineage: Eukaryota > Metazoa > Chordata > Amphibia > Caudata > Salamandridae > Lissotriton > Lissotriton helveticus. The sequence goes on along the minus strand of NC_136059.1, from coordinate 2,005,413,348 downwards.
TGGCTGATATTTGGGCTACATTTGTTTTTTTGTGTGTCTGGCGGCCATCTTTGGGCTACATTGGGCTACATTGGGCTTCATTGGGCTACATTCGGCTAATTAGCAAATAGCTCATCGCAAACTAGGAATGGTAAAGAATCGCTATTTATTCCTTAAAGTTCGCTATTTAGGAAATGCAAATAACTTTGATGATACATATGGCGGTTCATCTCTAACAAGATAAGAAGCATAGGGATACATTTATGATGACTGGCGCATCACCAGGGATGTGTTAGTCATTTTGTGCCGCTGTTCCGTCACCTATGGTGTGCTGCATTTACAATGCGGCGCATCATGGGGCAAAAACAGCACAGATGCGTGATGTATCTGTGCCGTAAAGGTGGCGCATTGCTGGAGTTGTATCGCAAGTGTGATGAAGCTCCAGCAAGGGTCGGGGGTGCCCCTGTCGCAGGGTTTCTGTTCTCACACAGAACTGTGGACAGAGGATTGGAACCTCGGCGAATGCATTGCTGGAGTTGTATCGCAAGTGTGATGAAGCTCCAGCAAGGGTCGGGGGTGCCCCTGTCGCAGGGTTTCTGTTCTCACACAGAACTGTGGACAGAGGATTGGAACCTCGGCGAATTAGGGTGTCCCAAAACTCACGTTAGTAATCAAAAACTCCTTAGCAAGCTAGGTACAGTGTCACATTGGATATAACAAACTCTCAATGTTTAGACAATCCAGAATATGAACTTATAGTACCTCAGGATACGTGGAACTCATGAACAGTCGGTCGTTATAGATTTCTTAGAAACCAGAACATGGAGTTAAGAAGAACAGATGTGTATTTGAAATGTTTATTTACTAATGCCGTCTTCTCAGGCGTAGTACCTTAGATAATAAAAGTACACATATTATCAGTAGCAAAATTACCAGCATAGTTACTAGTACATAAAAAGTGAATGGTGATAGTATGTTAACATGCTGTAAATGAATAAGAGTTAGCAACACTTATAAGCAGCCGCGGGCCGTGGAGGGAGTTACGGTGAGGCAGGGAGGCGGGGAGGGGGAGAAGCAGGGTGGAGAATACAAGTACACATATTATCAGTAGCAAAATTACCAGCATAGTTACTAGTACATAAAAAGCGAATGGTGACAGTATGTTAACATGCTGTAAATGAATAAGAGTTAGCAACACTTATAAGCAGCCGCGGGCCGTGGAGGGAGTTACGGTGGGGCAGGGAGGCGGGGAGGGGGAGGGGCAAGGTAGAGAGGGCTCCACCCTGCTTCTCCCCCTCCCCGCCTCCCTGCCCCATCGTAACTCCCTCCACGGCCCGCGGCTGCTTATATCTCACCCTCCCTAATACACATATTATATTATTTGCTAAGAAGGTCTCTTTGTGTTGGTTTAGGGCGTGCCCATACTTTAGTGTCTTAGATTTGAAGGAATCACATCAGCATACACCAGCTCTCTCTTCATGTGAACCGCATCAACTGTTGTGTATGTGTGTTCGGCAAAGCAATATAAAACCCGCCTCATGCCCAGAATTGGCAGAAGTTGCACTTATGTTATGAGTATGAAGTCGTGGAGATCAGACCTCATAACAATTCTGTATCGTGTTGTTCTTGAAACTTTAGCACTCGCTGTACAGATATAGTTTAACAAGTAAAGCAGATAGTAGACCAATAACATATTATTCTCATGTAAACCACGATGAACTACTAGGTGGAAAGCTAAAGCAACAACTAAGTGTCGTGTGCAGAAGTTGCAAAAAAGGAAAAATGGCGTTTAAACCGGTAATGAGCCCATGCTAACTTAACACGGTGTAAAGATATCCAGGACCTAGATGACACCTCCTCATGATCCGGAAACGAACTGAATAAGATAATAGAAGTGCCATCTCATGAGAGCAGATTGCAAGTTTATATGTGGACGGTCCGCAAGGTAAAGCATTAAAAACTAGGAAAATTTAATGCTAAAGAAAAATAAAACAGCCAAGTACTTTATCGAGTCTTAAGCCAATAGGCAAGGTAAATAATAAAAACTTGACAAATAAGTCAATGAATTGTCAATGAAATGCTAGTACTCAGCATATCAAACATGAAAAAGGTCTATGACATAACTGTGTATGCAAAATAAGCTGCAACAGCCTCCAATAGGAAGTCACCGTCTTCATCCGAAAACAGTTCAGCCATCCAATTTAAAAGCGGAAAAGAACATACGTGCTCTCCCAGCACCGGATCCTCTATCACCATCAGAGGACAGCTCGGTGGGTTTTCAAGAAAGCTCTGTTCCAAGAAAGACTGTGCTGCCGCCAGTAAATTCCAGGGACCAAGTAGTCCATGCATCAATGCCACAGCCATAATCCTTTCGCCAGGACAAACCAACTCGTGAGTAATGATAGGAGTCATCAGCTGATTAAAGTCGACGTCAGGAGAAACCGGTCCGCAGAGACACAAATCAATGGCCCAATCGAAATCACAGGTCAGGCAGTGAAATACAGGCTGGACACAGGTGAAGTAGGAGAACCGAAAAGATAATCCATATGCCGTGCTTAATATCGCCAACGGCATTGTGCCATAATATTCTAGCATGCGATTGCGGAACAGTGTCAGCAGCTGCAGGGTCGGAGGTTGCATAGGAGGGACATCCATATTTAAAAATGTAAAAAAGCACAAGAGCGTCCGCTGGTAATGCAAGTAAAAATGCCAATCTACGAACCAGAGTGCAGAAAATACAATGAAAGGAAGCAGGGATGACTCCAAAGATTTTCTCAAATGAAGTCACGAGACCACTGGTAACAACTTTAAAAAAGTGTGCCAGGGACTTTGTGGAGGATGCGTTAAAGATAGTCGGAAACATGTTGCTGAAATTGAAAGGCAAATCTTAATTGAAAAGGGTGTGCACCTCTGTATGGGTGTTCGCTATGTGAAGTACGAAAGTTTCACGGGCCGAACTCAAGGCCACCTCTCTCTGAGACAAAAGAGCTCTTATTCTTGCCATGCCGTTGAAACGTGTCCCAAGGTTGGTATTTGTGGCCAGATTGAAAACTCCCTATGTTCATGTGTGGGAGGAAATAGAACATTTCTGCAGCAAATAACCCGTTCACTTACTGTTACGATAAAAGGAATACTTTTAATTAACTCAGAACAATCTTCATTATTGAGCATCAAATAACTACCATTTTCCAACAACTTGAACGTGGGGATGATAGCAGGAACTGGCGTGCCTTGCAACACGCAAGCCATATTTGGTCGGTGTTTGTTGCATGAACCGTGTAACTGTATGTGCCTACACATTAGTGAATGATCTGGCGTCTCAGTGCATTCCTCTCCATTCAGATAAACTTCTTGATCATCTTTGAAACATCTGTATGTGTATGGAAGCGACCAGACCTCATGAAGAAAAGCACTACCTAAAGGTTCATAACGACCTATTGGTATATATTTCATACAATTTGAAAACTTATATAAAGCAAAAGGCAGCGTTATTAAACCGTGGATAAGGCATGTTGCCAAAAAACCCGCAATCCTCTGCTGATGATGTCACTGAGCATGTCATGAATGATGTAATATGTGACATCATCAGCAGTGGATTACGGGTAATGGTATCTCTAGTTTACTCCCTTATAGCTGTGTTTCTTTTAACATAAGTGTCTGTTTCCTTCCCTTATACTTATTGTTTTTGGTTCGCTTCCGGTTCGCGTACCAGCGAGCGAACTAGGAAGCGAACTAAGAGAAATAGAGGTTGGCACAATTCCAAATATTGTACCAATTTTTTAATAACGGGGAGGTAGTTCTGAAAAGAACTTTTTTTTTTATTTTTCTGAACATTTTTTTACTGTTTTTGAATTTTTCGGAACAGTTTTATATTTTTTTGGGTTTTTCTTGGAGGGGGCAATGAAAACGATTCATTGTAAAGGGCTCAACAGGAGCAACAAAACAAAAAAAAGAAGTATTTATTATTTTGGGCGTTTCGGACAAACTTGCATATGATAGTCAATAGCTCTGTTGATCAGAGTGATGCTTTTTTCTCCGTAGGAAATGAATCCATCGCAAAATGCGCAGATGTGTTTTACATCACCAAATCTCATTTGTATATTTGGCACCATCTCCCTGCCCTCTGGTCCCGTTACTTCCGGTACAACAGATCTTCTGGCCATAATAGGGAGATTATCTAGGTCGTTCCGAAACTGTGCAGCACTGTAGTTGTTAGGATGCCACCTAGTCATATGGCGATGCATTGTGTAGTTTCCGAAACTGTATTTTTTGTCGGTCCCTCTGGACAGTCTATCTTGACATATAAGGCAAGTTACGTATCTTGCATTTACTTTTTTCTGACCTTTGGGAATTTTAAAAAATTGCCAAATGAAGTTTTCTTTCCGGTGAGACGTCCTGGGCTGCTCAGGCAAAAACTGCCTCTCTTCGTGCTCGTCCTCCTGTTCCTCTTCTTCTTCTTCTTGTTGAATTAGAACTTGAGCAGGTGGTCCACTCTTCCTTGGATGTGGTGGAGGTGGTGGGGAAGCACCAGCTGAAGCTACTAAAGAAGCCATTGCTCAGTGATCACAAAGGGTCTTTCTCTCACAATGATGAAAGTCAGAGTGAGGAAAGAAGGAGGGATTTTCATCATTTGGGAAAAACAAGAGTTCTCAACCAATCAAAAGTGTTCATTTTAGATTATATGACCTAGTCTTACATCATTAGGAAACCAAAAGTGAAATGAACCAATGAAAAGTGTTATTACCAAGTCACATGACTTGCTGTGTTTACGTTAAGCGCTTTGCAGGGCCTCCCGGTTTGCTTCCAGAAACCTGCGCTTTGCGACTCGCTTCGCGTACCAGTTCGCTAACGTAGCACGTCATATGACGTATCACGCGACAACGTGAAACGTCATGCGGACGGGAGGCGTCACGATGTTGTTTTCTAACGCGGCACTTGCGGTAAAGAAACGTTTACCGGCTCGCGGTCTATTTCGCGGCATCAAGGTCAGCTAACGGGAAGCTTCCCGATTCGCGAAGCGGGAACGAAGAAAAAAAAATATTTAAAAAAAAAATTATTCATAAACATATAAAATATATTTTTGGATTTAAAGAAGAATACATTTTACAGCTACAGATATTAGCTGTTAAAAAACCAATGAAATTCACAGAAAAAACCATAGGTTATAGACCATATATAGTTAGGAATTAGCATTTACAAAACCTTGAAAATTCACTGAAAAAACCATAGGTTATAGACCATATATAGTTAGGAATTAGCATTTAGAAAACCTTATTTTACTCACACAAAACCATTGAAATTCCATATATAGTTAGTTGCACTAACTATATATCGCGCACCCGCAATCCACTGCTGATGATGTCACATATTACATCATTCATGACATGGTCAGTGACATCACTGATGACATCACTGATGACATCTCAAATGACATCACTGATGACATCACTGATGACGTCTCATTTGGCATCATTCTTGTGCTAATACGATAAACTTCTTCAGACTCTAATATAACCTTAGATACACTCAGTGTATACAGACACTCACACACTGCCACTCATCCATGGAGTTACTCACACACCCAGTCAGTCATGCAAAGAAACAATCTCACCTCCATTTCTTCAACTATACAGTTATACACACCTTACTTATTGAAACATATACTAACACATATTTACTCTCTTATACAATCCCTGATACAAGTTCACAATGATCGATACAACCACTCACTCAGTGGCTCTCATGCACAGTTATTTATATATGCCAACTCTCACATGTACTGTGTTTTACATATGTACTTACTATGACATGTAGCATTGAGATATCCATTCACTCATCAATACACTCATGCACACAGTCAACTGCCCATGTAGCTGTTTCCACATGCACTCTTGAACTCATACACCTAGTGAATAAACTGCTCACACATCTATGCACAGAGTCACACACCTTCCAGCCACCCCCACACAAACTCAATCTCCCATAGAAATACTTGGGCAACCAATTAATAACACATATAGCCTCTCGTATAGCTAATGATCAACACATGCAGCAGTTTACATCACAACAGACATAATGATGCACAAATTAAGACAGTTTAGTCACTAACCCGTGCATTCAGTAAGACGCATTTAATCACTCACTCATACAGTCAATCACGCACCTACTAAAACCTTCATTCAGACACTTATACATCCACTCATTCTTCAATATGTAAAACATATTTAAACTTTACAGAAACACATAATCACTGGATGTTGTCATCAGTGATGTCATCAGTGATGTCACTGACCATGTCATGAATGATGTAATATGTGACATCATCAGCAGTGGATTGCGGGTGCGCGATATATAGTTAGTGCAACTAACTATATATGGAATTTCAATGGTTTTGTGTGAGTAAAATAAGGTTTTCTAAATGCTAATTCCTAACTATATATGGTCTATAACCTATGGTTTTTTCAGTGAATATATATATATATATAGAGAGAGATATATATATATATATATATATGTTGTGCTTGCAAACTACTATGAGTCGAGGGAGTATTCCATTCTGAAAATACAAGTACAACCTCAAAACTTTGAATCCAAAACCTTGCAAACAACAGTCCTAGTTCTTCCCAGGGCTTTTTTCATTTATCAGTGCATTGCTCTTCTAGCATGATTAATATTTTAATTTTAATCTTCACCCTTCGCTTTGGTACTCTGGCATGGTTTAATTTTCTTTTACATTCTCTTCATCCAGTCTGACTCTGTTTTTACCTCCTATCTATGATACCATCCAGGCATCCATCCATCCAAGCATGGCTATCATATACCGGCTTTCACAGACAACATACATTTGTTATAGACCGACCACCGCCCATGCCATGCATCCTTGCTTGCCTTGGAGTTTGACACCTCGAACCACCCCCCCCCACCCCCCGGAAGATTCCTTTCACCCATATAGTTTCACCCACACAGACAGGCATCCTTTTTGCGATCTCTTTCACCTTTCACCCATCCTTCAACTGCCCATGCATCCTAGCATCTTCATCAGCCACCTATATGCATCCCGTGGCCCCTTCCTTCACCCATGCATCATTCTCTGCCAGCCATACATGTCATCTGACTGTTTGTCTTCATCATAAACCTGTCTTTGCTGAGTTGAAGATATATTAGAATAGGCCATTAGTTACCCAACGCCCGCCGCTAATGCTAAATAAAAGGTGTCTTCTTCAACTGTTCAGTGTTCACAACAACTTCGTCTCAGCAGAAGTACAGTGTACTAGACTAGCACTGAGTGTACACCCTTGCAGGCAGTGTATTCATCATTCTCAATAAGGAAGGAATATGACTTACCACTGCCCACCACTGCTGCTGACTCACCCCCTGTGGCTGCTGCATCTGCTTCCTTCGGAGTGGCATGGCCCTCACTGCTGGCCCCATCACTGGAGGGCGGTACGCCTGGAAAAAACATCTCAAATGTTTTTAGATGCCATATACAGCGCACCCTCGCCCACTGCCGGCGATGCTCCCGGAGCCCGTACCCATACCCCGGCCTGCTGCCTGCTGTCAGGGTTAAGGGAGGTGGCGCTAGATTAAAAAAAACTGTGCGGCCACCCCCCTCTGTGACTAAGGCCTGTGGCTGCACCCCTTGTGGGTGCCGCCTTCCTTTAGAAAGGCGGTTGTGGCTTGCACTCTTTTACGCCTGGCACTTGCCATGGTTCTGGGTAGCGGGGGCAGAGAAGAAAAGTTAGGAAGAGAAAGTATGGAAAAATGAAATGAAAAAAGCAAGTAAGAGAAAAGAGTGAAACATGCACTAAAAACACACAAAAAGTTGTAAAAACATAAAATGTACAATCAGGAATAGAGAGGGATAGATAATGAAAAAAAGATTTAAAAAAAAGTTTCTAGAAACAAAAGATTGAAAAGATATCGGGAGGATAGAAAAACAGGCTGGGAACCATAGCAAAAAGTGAATAACAAGATGGCCATGCCCATTGGCGCCGCGTGGTGAAGTTTGTGCGATATTTCCCCCAGCACACAAAAAACGTCGACAAACACGCATACACGTTCCCGAATAGTTCAAACGCATTGCGAATGGGCACAACAAGCAACTCTGCGTGCTCGCTGGTTTTTTTTTGGGCTACTTCGTGGATTTCTGTGTAGTGCGACTATGCAAACTCCGACCAGGGTTACTATAGAGAAATGGGTGTGTGTGTAAAACCCTGCACCCTGTGGCAGGCACCCCATGGTGCCTGCCACACAGTGCAGGGTTATACAGAGGTGTTCCCTAGGTACCCCCTCAACCACTAACTGTAGTCTGCGGGGTCCGGAGGTAAGGGGGCCCAGCTAAAGGTGCCCAAAGTTGCTTTGCAACAGCCTTTCTATGTCGGAAATGCTGGCACGCAAAGGCTGTGAGAAACCAGCATCGTAATCCCGATGGTGGAAATGCCGTCCATAGGGTATTGCAGTGTGGTTCCAACCGACAGGAATACTCCGAGAGCCAGTCGGAACCGAGTCGGAATGACCGGACGATTTACGTTCCGACCGCTGATATTGCAATCATTCCGTCTGACTGCAAACTGACAGAGTCGGTCAGAAAGCATCCAACCAGCGGTCCGAGGCTTTCCGACCGACATCGTATTCGCACCCAAATTGCAATTTTGAGAAAATAAAATAAATATATATTTATTACTTTTTGTAATGTAAGATATTTTGAAATAATATTTATTGAATCATATTATTTTTATAAAATTGCTTATAATATTTTATGATATTGAATATAAACATATACACTTTTAAGTAGCAAAGAAAAATGTAAAAGAAATATTTGCTTGTAAATATACATCATGGCCCTTCTTTTGATGTCGTCAGAGTTGCCTCTGACTGAAACCGTTCGGTGAGGGTTCCGCCCAACCATAGGTCAGCAGTTCCAAAAACCTGATCACGATATAACTGCACATGACGCAGTTGCAACCTCCCATTTCTCTTTGGATGCTTGTGGGGATTATTACTATATAAATACTATACAGCTGCATCCCGCAGCTGAAGAAAAAACCAAAGCGTGGGCTCCCGCACTTCATATATAATTAGCCCCTTGGGGGGGGCAAGTCCCGGGGGCAGAATATTATAGTTATGGGGGGCCCAGAGGGGTCCCCCAGCCCCAGGGACCGCCACTCCCGGGGCTTTTGTGAAATATGTGGGGGGGCTCTCAGCCCCCCCAAACCCGGAGACCACCACCCCAGGTCTTTTAGTAAAAATGGGTGGGGGGGGCTCAAAGCCCCCCCAAGCCCCAGGTACCTCCACCACCAGGGCTTGGTGTAGCGGGGGTACATGGCCCCTGCTGCCCCAGGGACTGCCACCCCGGGGCTTTTTTCTTAATAAAATAAACCTGTGTGGGGGGGCTCAAGACCCCCACATGCCCCAGGGACCGCCACCTCCCTAGGGCTCTAATGTTTAAAATAGGGGGGTCCGTGATGGGCCCCAAAACCCCGGTGACCACCACCCCCTGGGCCTTTCGAAATGGTGGGCGGGGGGCCACGCGGCCCCCCTCCTTGAGCCCTTGATGGCCCTGGGGACCACCACACCCCAGGGTCGGCTCCTGTAGTGTCCCGGGGTGCCAACCCCTGGGACACTGCTGTTTGCTAGGGCAGGGTGGGAGCCTCGCGGCTCCCACACTGCCATAGCAAAATGCTTTGGTATTTGGAAGAGAGAGCAGGGAAACCTGCTTTCTCTTCTAAATACCAAAGACAATTGTTTTTCCACATGCGGAGCTGCATCTTTGCAGCTCCCCATTTGGAAAAGCAATGCCGGCTCCCGCAGGAGGCAGAGAGCCAGCGGGACCATGTTGTATTGGGGCCCCCCACAGTCCCCAACGGAGAGGGCCAGCCCTGGGGGATGGAGTCCCCGGGACCATAAATGGCCTAAGGAGGTAAGGCAAAGCAGCCCCCATCCTTAAATTATAATAACATTGAAAGAAAGGCCAGGCCCCGGTGGATGGTGTCCCCGGAGCCAATTATCGCCTTGGGAGGGGGCCACGCGTCACCCTTCAAAAATGACTTTTTTTTTTTTTTAAAAAGGTGTCAGGCCATGCGGGATGGGGTCCCCAGGGCAAAATATTAGGAAAAAAAAGGGGGCCACACAGCCCCCCTTCTTAATTTTGTTTTTTTAAAAAGACCGGCATTGTGTCAGAGGCAATGCCCCCTAACAGCATTAATCTGCAAACGCGCCCCCTGGCGTGTTTGCAGAGGGTGAACAAATTCCCCTCGAATACTGGGGGTCCCTGGGGGCCAACTAGCCCGCCAGGAACCTCCAGTATGTCCCAGGGGGCTGTTTTGCAGAGAGGTGCTCTGAGGCCACGCCCCTTTTTACACCTCTCTGCAACGCAGCTCTGTGGCGCTTACTGAAGGTAGATGGTGGTCTACTTGCACCCCAGGGACCCTCAGTATTCAAGGGGAGTTAATCCCCCAATTTAAAACTCGCCACGGGCGCGTTTGCACATTGGTAAAAGGAGGGGACAGGGCCTGACATGCAATTCACATCAGGCAGACACATAGCACACAGAAATGCCAACTTCTAAAAGTGGCATTTCTAAAATAGTTATAATAAATCTGCGCACACCATTGCGTAGCATTTATTAGCACTATTCCAAACATACTAAACTTGACCACATCGCGCCTCTCATATCAGTAATTACCACTGAAACACTTATCAGGAAATCTCCAATACATCCCTATGGGAGGGCAGCCCCACAGTAGTGAGAAACCAAAATGGCTGTTTGTCACTACGAGGACATGTCACACAATTAAGGTACATGTCCTATCTTTTACCTACAATGCACCCTGCCCATAGGGCTAGCTAGGGCCTACCTTAGGGGTGACTGACATGTAGTAAAAAGGGAGGTCACCGACATGGCACACACTTTAGGTGCCATGTCAAAGCGGCAGTGACACTGCACGCACAGGTCCTGCAATGGCAGAGGCCTGAGATAGGTTTGCAAGGCTACTTTGGTGGGTGGCGCAATCAGCGCGGCAAGCCCACCAGTAGCATTTAATTTACCAGCCCAGGGTATATGAAATACCACTTTACCAGGGACTGACAGGTAAATTAAATAGGCCAAGCAGGTGTAGATCAATCTTTTCATAATTAACCCAGAGAGCACACGCACTTTACACTGAACAGCAGTGCTAAAGTGCCCAGAGTCCTAAAACCGCCAACACCATGTCAGAAAAAAGGCTAGGAGAAAGGCAAACAGTTTAGGGATGACCCTGCAAAAAGGGCCAAGTCCAACAGTTATATGGTCTTGTTTGTTCGGAAACATTTATAAATGGCAATGATTTCTGTTCCTTCTGTTCCTGGAGGGGATGGATTTACAGTTGTATAAAATTAAAGTCCACTTTTTTCAGCCAAACGGAGGTGCTGTTTATATTTTGAATGTGGTATTGTTTTCTGTGTAAGGCATAGTACAGTGTAGTCATATGTTGTAGGACAAATGTTATTATACCATGTAATGTTGTTTTCTCTTCACTTATTGATTGTTATTTGTCACTTTCTTAATTTATCACACAACAGTGACTGCACAGTTTATTAGTCTGAAAATGTAGACAAACCCACCCTTTTGGAAACAAACCATTGGAGCATTCATTCTCTGTCCTACTTAACGAATGCTCTTCAACTCTCATTTTCCTTATGCTAGATCGTATAAGGTTCTGGCTATTGATTTCATTAAGGCTTATTTTCCACTACCAATGATATTTTGCATTATGTGTAATTTTTATTAATTGATCAACAAATGCCGTTTTCATACTGTAACAATGTCTTAAAAGTTTTATACATCTTTATGATTTGTACTTAGAGTCCTGTCTAATGTGGATTTCCTGACTGTTTTATTTTGTTTCGCTGTAAAATTCTATGATTGTCAGGGTTCTTGTCTCAGAGAGAATCACACATAGTCTGATCCATCAAAGGGCCTTTTTGTTATGAAAAGCACCAATACTGTTCTCAGAGGAAAGGATACACCAATTGAAATGAAGTAAAATGAAAAATATATTTTCCAGAGTCATTTGCAGCATCATGTTTTCTCCTAGACTAATGAAAAGATCTAGGGCGATTTAAAGTACAGTGGTCTTAATGCTGTCCGTTAGCTACGTCCACCACCCTAACAGACAGGAAGCTACCCTATGTAGAGGCACCACCGGTCCAGCAGTGATCTTTGTAGCTTCAGGGGAGGAACCACAATCATGTTGGTTCCTCAGAAGGCACCAAATGTTTGTTGAAAGGCTGTCTTCAGATTGACAGCCATCCACTAAGCATTTTGTTTTTCAAAAATAAACTCTCAAAACAAAAAAACTAATGACTAACTTTTGCCTGAGTGTAGGGGTAATTGTTTTCATTTTTCTGTACCTTATTGCATGTTTCCCTAGTGATTTGCAATGCAATCGGTTTCGTCTTTGGGACTTTATATGTATTTATCTATGCAGCACATTAGCAGTGATGCTGAAACATCTACTGTTCTTTAACATGGAGGGAAAGTAAGCACCAACAAACTGTGTGACACGCTAGGAATGGGAACACATGGAGATAAATATTGCCTTTCAGCAGGAAATGGTATATAGTCCAAAGCTCTGTTTTTAATATAAAATCAGGTTCTTCGGTGGTCATATCACTGAAAATACAAGATTTGAAAAAATAGTAATGTCTACAGGTGCTCGTCGGAGACAATTTCTATGGACTAGAATTTAGAAAATGTTAAAGTGATTCTGGTATTTTGCCAACCTCTGCTGGTCGTTTTCTATCAAGAAAGTTAAATAGAGGCAGTTGCCAGAAAAATTTAAAAAAGAAAGTCCCTCAGCAGAAAGCAATTCTGGTATTTTACTGACCTCTGCTAGTCGCTTTCTATCAAGACAGTTAAATAGAGGCAGTTGAACAGTAAATAAAGTCCCTAAGCGGAAGCAGACAAGTCCTAGGGCTGGTCTCCAGAGCCCACAAAGAACATACACATATAAGTATATAATACGTATATACTAAAGTATATACAAGAGGTCTTGAATGCTCGACCTAAAAAAGGACATCAGATTGCCAGCCCTAAATGGGGTGGGTGGTGTAATACCATTACTCTGAGGGCCAGCACAACATCAGACTGCCAATAACATTTATGATGAAGCACCTTCTTGGTCAAATTCTTAACCACTCCCCTAGTCCCTACCTTAGTGATTTCAGATTAAAATAAAATAATGGCAGAAGCTATGAGGGTTTTATTGGTGAAGCTCATTTGTATGTATCAAGGTGTCTTCATGTTTTTAAGTGATAGAGGCCAAATGTCTGCTTTTAGTCAAGAATGTGTAGGGGAGAAAGATACCTTCTTTAGTACTAGTTTGTGTAGTCATATGATTTATGACTGAATATTGACAATGAAAAATGTGGCATCAAATGCCAACATTGAGCTAAAGTGCACTGTCGTACCACAACCCACATTATCAGGCAGAGTCAAAAGCATTGTCTCCGTCATTCGTGAGTTCTACCCCTAGCACTCAACAAGTGTACATACTTGGAACTACATTATAAGGATGCAAGCTTTGTTTCTCAGAGTGGGCCAGCCTACACATTTTGGTAATGATGAAAAGGAGGATGCCCAACATGCACCACAAATAATGGCAGTTTGCAGGTAAGTCATGACACCAGTGATGACATGGAGAGCAGTCAAAGTGGTCAGTCAAGATGTAGAGCATTAGTAGATAGGTCCATATATTGGTGCTTAGAAATGTAGGTGGAGAGGATGCTCAGTGCAAAAGATGCAGACAATAAGACTAAAATTGTGGGTAGGAGTCTGCATGGAACAGAACGACAGGAGTGAGCAGAATTATACCACTCATAAACTCATTCAGGATCAGCTCTGTAGAATGAATGCTAAAACATATGTCATTGACACAGAGTTGGAAGCGCACAATGAATGTTTTGAATAGTAGGGGGAAGTGTTAAACCCATTGCATTATTGGCTTACAGATTGGGGGCTGTGTCAATCGTAAATCAGTACAGTTGTTTCCTCTTATTACCCGGTACATAGCTTCATATCATCTTTTGGTTCCAGGACAAGGGCAAGAGTAAGACACCATTTTGGCTGCCTGTTGAACATCTCCACCTGTCGCCCTATGGCGTTGTGTCTGTCATCAAGCATATTACCCTTTCATCAGTGCCAGTGTGTTCGTTGCATTCTTCTTTATTCCAATGCATTATGGTTAATGTAGTTTTCAAAGTGATTAGTTAAGCAGTTTCTAGTTCTGTAGCTCCTGACATGTTTCATGCTCGTTTGTGCCTAACTTAGACTAATGTCACATAGTAATACTATGTGACAACGTGCAGGCAGTAGCATTCAAAGGCTTAGTACTCTAAGTACATTCAACAAAGAGCTGTGATCCCATATGCTTTCTTGCTGCAAAATAAATAAGCCTAGCAAAGTTGCAAATCTAAAGGCTGCGGCAGCAGTGACACATATCAACTCATTTGAGATTTTTCATAGACAGGTCTACAGGTGCAATAGAAAAAAATAGCCATTCATATTTTGTGTGAAGTGGAACAAAAATGAAATTACTCCACATATTAGCTCTAAGAAGAGTGAAATGTATGTCAGGATATAAAGTCTTGTGGCCTGGCTGGGCATGAATCCAGATTGGTTAGAGAGGACCAAAGTGTCCACCACCTGTAGCAGCTGGTTGGCCAAGGCTTTAGGTTAGATCTTGACCTCCAGGTTGAGGAGAGGAATTTGGCGATATGAAGAACATCTGGTTAGATGCGGTCCCAGCTTCGGAATAACTATTATGTCTACCAGCCGCAGTTATGGGGACAGCGGGCCACTTTCTAGGGTGTCACTGAAGTCCTCAACCATTGCTGGGTCGAAGCAGACCCAGTAAGTCTTCGGGAATTCAGCCGGGAATCCATTAGAGCCTCGGGGCTTCCAGGCTTGAGCTGAGAGAAGGCCTCACCCAACTCCTCTACCATAAGAACTCTCTCCAAGGAGACTCTGTCTACAGAGCTGGGATGGCAGACTGTTAGGTCTACCATAAAGGAGGTCAGTATCTAAGGGGATCCATCTGCCGTAGTGTAAAGCTTGGCGTAGTAGGCTGCAAATTCTGCTGCCAATAATGACTCTTCAGGGATGTTGGCACCCTCCTCATCTATCAAACAGCCTATGGGTATATGTGTGGTGGTAGGGGAGCAAAGATGGTGCAGTATTTTGCTTATCTTATCACCCCAGCAATAAATACGACTTTGCATTGCGTGCAACAAGCAACCGTTTTGATGATTTATTTTTTCTCTATTTCATTTAATGATGTATTTCTGACATTTTATTCCTAAATGTGATTTTACCAATCACAGCAAAATGTATAACCTCAACTACTTTGCTTTGTGAATGTTGTTTTCTATACCACCATCTCCTCTTTCAAGATTAAGTCATGAGTGTTGCCACCCTACAAGAAAGGTTAGCTAATGATTGTGTAGAGGACCTTTGACCCACCTCCATTGTGAACAGATGGTTGTCGTAGAAGGTTATATCTAGCACTTTAAGCTTTTCCCTTTTGTTTGACCTTTATATGGATACAAATCTGATCTCAGCGATTAAGTTATTATTGATAACAGTGTCTGAGGGGTTCCGTATGGCAATTCCTGCATACCATGAATATTCTAGCATATTTTGGCAGAATAGGCTAGTATTTCTAATCCTGCATGAGATTGATATATGTCAATTCTGCATGAAGTGTTATTTTTGCCAATCCTGATTGATTGGGTAATAATTCCGACTACTGTTAGAGAGTACTAGGTTTTGAGAACTATGCATGCCTGATGTTGCCACTGTTGATAATCATGCCAGTTCCAAGAATTATGTTCATGCCTTTGTTATGTAAAAAGTTTAACATTTGTATAGGGACCATATAATTTCAAAATGAAAACAAAATCTCTTTTAGTAATAGGCAAAAAATTATCCAGTGTAGAAAACTCCATTGTTTTATTTTTTACTTAGGATAGAGTGGGATAAGGATGTTTCTGCAGACAAGTTTCACTTTTTTGCTTAATACTTGACCCACAGCAGATGAAAGCAAACAGAAACAGTATTGTGAAACTGCTGCAGAAAGGCTGTATGTCCATAAAGCCAACCGCTGAGCACATTCTCCTTTGTCAGTTTGGATTTCTCTCGATGTGTCAATGAGACAGCAACCTTGTAGGTGGTGGATGATATGAGCATGCGACAAGATAAGGTGCTTTCTACTTTTCCAGCTACAACTCAGGGTGGACTTTGTTGTGCTTGAATCAAACACACTTTTGTTCATTTTCCTGTTGTATATGAGAATAGGTGTCTGTGAAAATCTTTAATTTATTTTAGTTAGCCAATGTAAGTTCTTCCAAAGTCAAACCTTAACTTTAGCTTAATCGATGGGTAATCGAATTTGGCATCTACATCCACCACTAAGTTAATGTCATTGACCTTTGTTAAAAGTTGCCATCTATGGTAGATGCACATTGCAGGAGGTGTTGCCTTCATAGGGTCAAGGATTGGATGTCCCACAAACTCTACAAAAAGTAAGATACTTGTCATCACTTTGACTGCTCCTCCCTTCACTTCAAAATATTTTTTTCTCTCTGTATTCACTTGCCATTTGAGCTAGACATGTCCCTAAGATGACATGCTAGCTAAGCCTCACATTGACAGAATTTGTCTTGCTTTTACTAACAGGCACCTTTAAAATGCGCTATGTAGGATATGGTTCTCCCCAAACTAGAGCCTGATATTGACTTATTAATGAATGTATCTGACTTTTCTCTTGTTCCATCAAAACGTGGCTACAACATGCATGTTAGAAATTAGGGGTCATATTATCAAGTAAGGGCGTTACATTATCGCCGCTTTTATCGGCAGGAAATTGCCGATAAAGCGGCGATATTGGGCTTGATAATATGCTCTATGAATTCCAATCGAAGCCCATGTTAGATGTCTTCACATCTAACATGGGCTTCGATTGGAATTCATAGAGCATATTATCAAGCCCATTATCGCCGCTTTAATCCGCAGTTTCCTGCCGATAAAAGCGGCGATAATGTAACGCCCTTACTTGATAATATGCCCCTAGTTGTCTTGTTGGCAGAGGTTTGCATCCTGTCCAAGTAGGGACCACAATCCTAGTCAGGGTGAGCTAAATACACACTTTGCATTAACATGTGCACACTCTCTGGTAGCTTGGCACAGAGCAGGCAGGCTTAACTTAAGAGGCAATATGTAAAGTCTTTGTGCAACACACACACAGTAACACAATGAATACACCGCAAAAAGACTTCACACATGTTTAGAAAATATCAAATATTATTGGAGTAAACCAAGATGAAAACAACAAAATTCCAATCAGTAGAAGTTGAGAATTGAATTTTTAAAGAATAAATGCAAATATAGTGCTTAGAAATCACTAGTGGTCAAAGGGTTACTTGAGGTCGTGAGGAATTGGTACAAACCCAAAGTTCAGGCCGACCACGATGGAGGGCAGACCTGCTACGAGACTCACGCCGGACCCACTGAAAAGTACCTTGGATGGAGCAGGCATCGATGTCAAGAGCACAAAGTGTCGGTTCCGATTCATACAATGGGTTCCCAGAGATTAATATAAGGCATTGTCATCAGCAACGCAGGATGTGGGACCTCTATCGTCGAACAGCCTCTGCGTCGGTGTCAAAGGGCAATGCATCATTTACGACCACAGCATTGGTAACGATGCATCAGTTTTGTAGCAAAACAGCTGCAGAATCCACTTCTGTTGCCCAGGACTGGTGGGGGTACCTGAGGTAAAGGTAGGAATAGCTGATGACAGAGTCCAGCAGAACCAGCAGGATTGCAGGATGTCTTTTGTGCCCATGATACTTCAGAAAACAGGAGGCAAGGCAGAAAGCCCTTCGAGTTACTCTGGGTTCAAGTGAGATGGGTTCCGTCCTTGTCCTCAGCAGGGCAGAGATCAGCAGGCAGCAGGTAAAATCCACATAGATGCAGTTTCTCAGAACAGTCAGTCAAGTCAGAGTGGCAATCTTTACAGCACATCAGTCATTACTCCAGCAGAGTTCTTCCCAGGTCCAGTAGTGTACTGATTTGGTAGGGTCAGAGCATCAGTACTTATACCCAAATGTGGCTTTGATGTAGGGGTGAATTCAAATAACATCTCAAATGCAGAACAATCCCTTTCAACCCAGCACTGTCTGCCAGTGGGGGGTGAGTCCGTGATTTGTGCGGGACAGAACATTACCTATGTGTCAGCCCCTCCCATTCCTCTGTGCCCATGAAGACCCATCAGAATGCAGATGAGTGCCCAAAATGCAGATGAGCCTCACCTTCCTGTGTTTGTGGCTGTCTAGAGGGAATATACAAACCGTAGCTGTCACCCAGCCCAGACATGTATTAGAGATAGGCATACAGAGCAAAGTTTAAAGCAGAGAAAAGTCGAGTTTCTAAAAGTGACACTTCCAAAATAGTAATGTGAAATCCATCTTTACTACTGAAGATGACTTATAATTACCATTCCAAATATATGGAACATGATTTAGCTACTCCTTTCTAATAAGGAATTACAGCTTAAAAGTGATTTAAGCAATCTGCAATGCTAACCTATGACAGGTGTAGGCCTCACAGCAGTAAAAAAAATGAATGTAGCTGTTTCTCACTACCAGGGCATGTAAATCAGTGCTGCAGGCCCGCCAGTAGCATTGACATTACAGGCCCTGGGTATGTGGTATACCACTTTACAGGGTACTTATTGGTAAACTAAATATGCCAATCAGGTATATACCAATCGACCATCTTTACAGGTGGGGAACATGCACTTTAGCACTGGGTAGCAGTGGTAAAGTTTCCAGAGTCCTAAAGCCAACAAAAATATAGAACAAAATGTGTAGATAAGCAGGCAAAACGTTGGTGGAAGACCACCCTAAGGATGACAAGTCTAACAATTCACATTTCAATCAGCAATTACAATTCTAATCCCTAGTCTTCTTGGCTAGGGTCATGTGTGTCCAGAAAGCTTAAGGTCCCTGATGGTTATAGGGCTGCCAGTAACAAGGATGTTCTCCCGTTGATGATTTACATTTTTCACAGAACTGTGTTTTTCAGCAAATCTTTTGCAGTACTGATTTCTCGGAATGCCATTTATATGCAAATTGGATTGTTAACCCCATCCAAAGAAAATTTTGAAAGGCTATGAAAACAATGCATTTGCATTTCTGCATGTTCAATTGCTTTCTGTCTGGCTCATACGTATGTCTCTTCAGTCTGTAACTCACCAAAGTTAAGTATTACTTCTCAAGGTGCATTTCATTTTGAAATTTTATTTTTCCGTTCTTGTATGCCCACTCCCAAATAAAAGAGACTGCGTGCGACAATTACAATGGAAGCAAGATAAATAATTTTGGTCAAAGTCAATAGGTCTGGTTTGTAATGAAAACGCATGCCTTCCCTATGTACTTTGCCAGTGCCTGAAATGTTGTTTACATGTAGACCCTCCAGTGACTTTGCTCTGGAGTTGAATGATCCTTCTGGTACCACATTCCGAACTGAAAGTTGGCATTCATGTTTCACTTTGAAATTACTTTTGTACTATGGTTTGTTTCCATAAGAAGATGATGATCAGCTTTTATCTTTTGACGGTTATTGATTGTGCATTTCAAATTTTTTTCTACTTCAGTTTTTTACGCGAACATGGAAGCTGTGGTGCAGTCATAAAGCAGATGTGTTTCTCATTAAGTCAGACAGTAAAAACATGATGCTAAATGACAAAAGAAAGGTAGCAACGACAGAACAGATGCTGCGAAGGAAGGAGCCGAGTGAGAGGATAATAAGGAGAGAAAGAATCTGTGACAGGAGGTAAAAGAACAATGACTGGAGATGTGCAGCAACAGAAGAGATGGTGGTGCATGAAACGGATGGAGACTGGACGCAAGAGGGAGAGACAGGAAGAAAACGAGAACAAAGAAGAGACAGAAGAGAGAGAGAGAAAGGAAAAAACTGTGGAAAAGAGCAGGTCAATAGAGAGATGCATGTGCTGGCTAATGGCAGAAATAGGAGAGCGAAGGGTAGCGCCGTGAGACAGAGAGAAAGATAGATGGGCCAGGGGCAGGATAAAGAGAGAGAGAGAGACAGATGAATGACAGCAAAAAGCAAGAAGGGACTAGGGCATAGGGTGCGCACAACGTGACACACTCCTCACCACCACTGCCAACATCCATCACACCCCACTCTTGCCAGGCCCATAAAATCACATAATGCGGTTATATTGTCTAGGGCGTAGATTTTATTCACTTCAAGCAGGATAATTCAAGACAACCACTACATGGATATAAGTAAACTACTTGGATACACAGAATATACATGTTGCACCCTCTAGTGATATTTTCATGTCAAAGGCACTAAGATATTAAAATAATTATTACATTTCAGCAAAGCATTAAGCTGTCCATCCTCATGAAAACACTACTGCGCACATTCTGCCGGCAGGCCACAATGTGCTACAGCAAACAGTTGCATTATCTGAACCAGAGCATGGCATAACGCACAGGCTCTCAGAGGTACCTGAACAATGTCAAAACTTTCCAGCACACACCTATCAAATACATCAGACATTATAATTGTCATCACAGGTGAGCATAGCCTTATGTTGTTCGTAGTACACCTCTGCTGCGCACCTTGGGCCGGCAGGCCACAGCGTGCCGCAACAAACAGTTACCTTACTTGAAATCCAGGGCACCGCATAGCGCATCGGCCCTCCGAGGTGCCTGAACACAGGCGGTTTCCCCAAGATTCATCTCAGTCCTTAAGTGACGTGTTCGAGCAGTAGCGTTGAGGACCACCGGCAGGCCGGTCCCCCTTTTTACCGCCAATCCATTGTACACTTCAATCCTACCCCGTCTTGGGGTCCATCCAGTCACTCAACCTCCTTTGTTGAGCATGCCCCTTCGTTGTTAACTGTCAGCGCTCCGCCACAGGGCGAGATGCTACCCGGCGCACACGCCCTCCCCCCCCACCGGCGTTGACTGTGCTCCCGAATAGCCCCCAAAATCATATGGATGAATATCTCTATTCCTTTTGTCGACAGGTGCTCACCATTGTGATGGAACAGTTCAGTAGACCCCGGATGAAGCAATCTATGCTGTATTGTACCCATTGAAGGGCCACGTAAGAGTTTATGTATTGAAGAATTCAATTTCCGCACAGAGTCATTAACCGCATGCGTGCGGGCGGAATTCCGCCCGTACGCTGAGTTTTTTAAAAACGCATCTTACGTGACGAGCTGGGCTCGTCATGAGCGTGCGAGGAGGCTACCTCATGACGAGCCCAGCTCGTCATCAGCGTCGAAGGGGTTAATGGCCTTCACCGAGGCTCCACCCAGCCAGAACGACCTTGGTATCACCTCTGACCACAATATCAATGTTGTAGGTAGATAATTTCGAATCCTAGCCAGGACTGAAAACAAGGCCTCACGAACTCCTAGTCTGCCTAAAGGCAACATGTCATTCCCGCCCACATGAATCACCAAAACGTCCGGGCGAGGCATCTCTCCGTATTCTACCGCTTGTTGTAGGTGTACCAAAAGATCCTGTAACCGTAGTCCCCGTACCCCAAGCCAGTGATGTGTAAACCCAGCCGCCCCTTGTGCTGCCTCCAAACCAGACCCATGAAATTGCTGCTCCGCACTGCAAATCAAGGAATGCCCACCACACCAACAAATATGCACTGTTTTGCGGGAAACAACTGTAACAGAGAGAGAATTGGTGTTAAGACCAAGATTGTAGGCACCCTGAGCATCACTTCTTTCCTTAAACAAGACTTGGCCGGACATACCGATGAAAACAATCTGACTGCCAACGACCCACTTTTTTGATTGCATCTGCTGTCAATCCCATCGCTGCTGCTGTGGTGGCCGCCCCTATGCGAAAAGAATGGGAGCTAAACTGCGTGGAATCCTCACCTAGATGTGCCAACGCTTTCCTAGAAACCTGGGTAAACTGATACCTTGTCATTGGCACGCCATCTTTGTGCACTAGAAGCCTTGTTGAGTGGACCACCGGGCGTACTTTAAGATATTCCCGTGTCAATGCTACTGGACAATATGCAACTTGATGAGCCGCAAACAATTTCACCCAAGTCTGTCTTTGACCGCTGGATCCTTATGTGGACTGCCCCTTCTTCCTGAATGACATCTGCCAGGCCTAACCCACCTCCCCCCCTGTTTGGATGCTGCCACCAGCTCAGAGACACGTAACGCCCCAAAAAAGGCGAGCGAGTAAGCCAGACTGAATAGCTTTACCTCATATTGACACCGGCACACCGACTGTAAGGCCCCGACAAGCCTACCCAACCTTTCAACATTTATAGGTCGCCTAGTGTCTCGTGCTCCCGGTGCCAAACGCTCCCAACCCTTAATGGCCTTTTGCACCCTAAAATCTTTAGTGGGATCCCTAACACCATGCAAACCTGCGAAGAAAGCAATGGCAGACATCTGCCTCCGCACTAAGGAGAGTGACCTTCCCTGCTCCTTCTGGCCCACCAGAAAACCCAACACACCTTCTGGTGTGAAACGTTTTTGCTCCGTGTCTGCTCTGAATGTCGCGTTGTACACCCCCCAAGCCCTCTCGTACATACGTTTTGTCTGGGATGCCAATGCTGCTGTAATTAGGTCTGCGGCAATGGGGCACCAAGCCTCCATAACTCCTCTGGGAACTCTGCCATCACTTCGTCTGCCTGCGGCCACCGTGCCCTGCACTCTGCCATCTTAAATCGAGACAAAGCGTCAGCCACTGTATTATCCACACCAGGTACATGTTTGACAGCAAAATGCACGTTATGCAAGAGACACAGGCGAACAAGCGTCTTCAACAACCGCAGAACCATGGGGCATCTTGCGCTCTGATTATTAATGGCCAACACCGCAGACATACTGTCTGACCAAAACTTTACTCTAGTGTTCGCTAAAGAAGGCCCCCAAATGTGTAAGGCAACAATGATAGGGAACAATTCCAAAAATGTAACGTTGCGTGTAAGCCCACACTCAACCCATTGCTCTGGCCAATGTTTCATGCACCACTTAGAACCTAACACTGCTCCAAAACCGATGCCGCCCGCTGCATCCGTATAGAGGTCTAACTCAGTGTTGTTGCACTCAGGCTGCTGCCATAAAAGTGTACCATTGAAGTTATCTAAGAACTCCCTCCATGACTCTAAGTCCTCCCTAACATCTGTTGACAACCTTATGTGATGGTGCTTAGCCCGTAAGCCAGACATTGCTCTAGCTATGTTTTTTGAAAAAACTCTCCCCATGGGAATCACTCTCAGGGCAAAGTTCAATTGACCTATCAAAACCTGCAGCTGATGCAAAGTAACCTTCCTGGCTGAGATGCAGGCGTTAACCGCCTCCCTGAATGACTGCACCTTTTCCTGAGGCAATCTACATTCCCCTGCCACTGAATCTATCTCGATACCTAGGAAGTATAGGCAGGTGGTAGGCCCATCCGTCTTGTCTGCAGCTAACGGAACCCCCAGCGCCTGGGCAAGCTGCCGGAAACCTTGCAGTGCCCTCCCGCATGCCAGATCATCAGGGGGACCCATTGTGGTATATAAATAAATAATACCGGGACTATTTTTGACTATATTAACAATAACAGATAGCTCAATAAATAAGAGGCAGGATCCGATGTGTCCGAGTCAAAAGGATTTATTCAGGCAAAAGGGAAGGGACTGGAATGGGACAGCCTGAAATAGAACAGGTAGGACGGAAGGCAGCTGCCAGGGAATGGGAATGGCATGGGGGGCTTTCAGTAACAGTACACAGTATATATATACTAAAACAATTACATTACATTCAATACAGTAGGCGTAGCAGTAGGCGTAACTCGTAGCAGTCGCGAAAGATAAGGACAAAATGGGTGTAACAAGAAGGCGTGTACAGGGCGTATACATAGACATGTGGTATGAAACGTCACAGAAGTGTCATGAGTGGGCGGAAACATGGAGGGGGCTACCTGAGAGCAGCTGGGACCTTTAACCTAGTGGTGCGCGCAAACGGGCAATGACGTGTTACCAGGAAGAACTGGGGCTATGACTTCTGCGCTAGAAGAGGAGACTAAAGTCTGCGGTGTCAGGACGACATGTACCTATGGCATATCTGGTATCTGGTGTTTGGAGTACATGTTGATAGAATCCAAAAGTTATCAGGGCAAAGGCTACTTGACACTAAGACTGGTGCAGGCATTTATTCTACATGTATTGCGTGTGCTAGGAATATTGTATGAATATTAATACAGTATTTCTCTTGCATGGAGACAGAAAGACTAGACCATGGCTGAAACTGTTGATGCAGTTCAGTAGCTTAGGAATGCAGAGAAGGAGGGCTGGACTGATAACTAGAAGCATAACATACTCTTGGCAGACAGGCAGGCAGAGCCAGGCCGGGCCGGGCACCGCGCGGCAGGAAGTGAGTGAAGGGTCAGGGATGCAGGTGGGGGCTGCATCGCTCCTCAGAGAGGGTTCAGGAAACTGGAGCTTGAATCTGGTGTCCGGGCCCTTTTGAGGCCTAGAAACGGGGACAATGCGATGAATTAACGTGCACACTGTAAAACGTGGCAACATAGGCCTAATACTCGTTGCTTTCACGAGAACTGGAAACTGACATACTAGAATTGGACACAACTATAATTGCGTCTTTAATCGATCATAGGGGGATACATGCATATCGATCATGCACATATAACATAGAATGGGGAACACGTAGGCACATATAACATGGCAAAATTTACTTTTCCACATTCCCTCCTTGTGCCCTACGTTTCCATCAGGAAACATCAATATTCATGATACCATCTATCTGTTCATATAGCATCATTTGCTCGTCTCGAATTGTTTTGGAACGGGATTTGGGACTAGGAATACAAGAGGTAGCACACATGCCGCAAATCGCAGGGCCACATTGTAAACAGAGGCAGCAACTGAATATGATCATTACTGCTATACCTAGGAATGACAATACTTTCCATCCCCAGGCAGATATGATACTCCAGAGCCAACCGGACCATGTCCAGGTGCCTGGATTCTGGTGTAACTGATGGGCAATTTTATGAAGTCTGGTTATAGCTGAATAAACAGACGGCGCGTTATTAGGAATGAAAATGCAGCAACTAGATCCGATGACTCTACAAGCTCCTCCTCTATCGGCCAGTATGACGTCAAGAACGAGATGATTTTGGAGCACAACAAAACGCATAGCAGATTGCTCTTCAGTTAAATTACCTAGAGCGGAAGTAGTCTCATTCACTACGGCTTCAAGGGTTCTGGTTAACCTACGTTAACCTTACTATTCTGGACAGGGCCTATAAAGAAAAAGAAACCTTTATTGAAGTCTTGATATTGTTCTAGAGCAGTTTCAGTTTGATCGACAATTGGGGACTCAGTCTCCCTTCTATGTCTAACGTGTACTAGATGTGTGTTTCTGTGATAATCGGATGGGGCTAGGAAAACTGGTGGCAGTAGGAAGGCAATGTAACATGTTCCATCCCAATCGAGGGGCAGACGAACATATGCGGTCTGACCACAAACAAAATAAGAATGACGTGAGGCTTTGAAAATAGATTTCCCACTGTCACTATACTCGACCACAGTAGTACAATCACTATGTCCTACATGTGCGGAACCATTCTTTCTGACACATTATTCGCCTTTGACTGGTAGTACTGAAATAGCAGGCAAATCTGGAGTAGTATCGGACTGAACATTCAGGACCATGAAATTCGAAGAATAATTACCTAAATCATATACTTCGTTTTCTAGATCTAACCCTGTTCTATGGGAAAGACCTTGCTTGTCTGGGAAACATGTTCGATTCAGAAGGGACATATCAGTTGAGAATGACGTTAACGTGGACCATGCTCCACACGAACCATTATGTGAAAACGGATAGGGAAAGAGTGGCAGAACTCCCTTCGGTGTCTGGAAAGGGGGGAGTCGACCACACACCCAACAATTAGTGGCATTGCTGGTCTGGTGTGAATAGTGCAACATTCGGATAAAAGTGTTGTTACGCATAGCAAGACGATAGGATAACTCGTGAGGAGGCAGATCACTAAATGTGTGCTCTACTGTAACATTAGAAAACATATGTACATGTGAAATAGGAAAACATAAATGCAACGCATAACTTATGCATGTAACCATAAGACTTAAGAACAATAAAAAGAATAGAACGATAATACATCTTTTAGAGTTTTGACTAATTCTCTCACTGTGTGGGTCTATCTCATACATGTCAGGAACCTGTCTAACCGTTTCACCCGAGAGGGACTTAGACAATTAAACTGGCTGACTTACTAGACCTCAACTTGGCTTTATACTCCTGCTGCGGAGTTTTCTCTAACAGGGGAAGTTTAGATTCATAGTCTGGACAGTTCTTGGAAAAAAGGCAGTCCTTGAGAAATGTTTTAGGTTTCAATCCATGGAATTTTTTAACGTGGCTCATATGTAGCCACCCTTTACGATTTTCCAGCTTTACTGCTGTCCGGGTGGTGAGGAGGACCAGGCGGGGCTGCTTCCAGCGGGGCTCCAGCGGACTTGAACGATCAAAATTTCGAACCAGGACGAAATCCCCCGGAACGACTTCATGCGGTTTCACCTCGGTGTTGTCTGGAAATGTAGCGGCAACCTGTGAACGACAAGATTGTAGTGCAGACATCAAGGAGGCAAGGTAATCTGTCAACATATGACTGTCAATATCGGTTATGCTACGGGGTCTAGGTGTACCCCACATGTTGGGGGGGCGGCCAAATACTATCTCGTAGGGAGATAGGCCTGAACGGGAGTGAGCGACCATTCTCATATAAAAAAGGCCAACTGGCAGTGCTACTATCCAATCTACACCTTTCTCTGCACACACTTTGGCTATGCGGATTTTCAAAGTCTGGTTATGTCTCTCTACGAGACCGGCTGCTTCAGGATGGCGAACACAATGGAACTTCCACTGGTACCCTAACAAAAGGGAAACTTGTTTCATGAGCTCGGATGAGAATGGCTGGCCGTTATCTGAATACACGACCCTAGGTAATCCATAGCGGGGAAAATACTCACGAACCAACTGCCTGGCAGTGGTCGCGGCTGTATAATCTGGAACTGGATATGCTTCTGTCCACCTGGACAAAGCACATACAACTACGAGAACATACTTGAAACCTCGACATCTCTCCATCTGAATATAATCCATCTGGAGGACTTCAAAAGGGTGGTCAGGAGGATGGAATCCACCTTGTTCCACCGGGACACTTTTACCTGGATTGAACTGGCAACATATCATACAGGTACGTACTTTCTGCTTGGCTGCTGCTCGTAAATGCTTGTTGAACCAAAGGTTCTGGATACTGTCTAACATGGCTTTTTCTCCTAGATGTGCTGGACTATGTGCGGTGTTAATAATGACTTGAACCATAGAGTCGGGGAGAAACCATGTGGCTTTTCCCTTCGTCAACCATCCTTGATCTGTCTGGACCCCTCCTTGTTCGGACCATTTCTTTATTTCATCGGGAGTAGCATGTAACTGTATATCTAGTACATCTTGTGTGGGGTCCTTAACTGTCATACAAGTAGTCTGATCTGGAAGGTGTGTCTGTGTCGTGTTAACTGGAATGTCTGGAATCTGAGCTGTAAGCTTGGCTGTACGATCTGCTAGATCGTTACCTTGGGAAATAATGTCAGTGACTTTCGTATGTGCTTTGCACTTCATGATAGCAATAGCTGTCGGTAAATGTATTGCATCTAACAGAGCTTGAATGAGGAGACCATGCTGAATCTTGGTTCCATGAGAAGTCATGAAACCTCTCTCCTGCCAGAGCACTCCAAAGTCGTGTACGACTCCGAATGCGTAACGTGAATCTGTGTATATGTTAACTTTCAGGTTCTTGGCACGTATGCAGGCTTGGGTCAGAGCGACAAGCTCTGCTGCTTGAGCAGACAGGGTGTCTATACGATGTGTTTCCATAACTTCAGTGTCAGTAGTCACTGCATACGCGGCTACTAGTTCTCCTGTACTTGTTCTCATACATGAACCATCCACATAAAGTGTCAGGTCGGGATCAGGTAATGCAATATCTGTCAAGTCTTGTCTTGGCTTTGTCATGGTGTTGACAACTTCCACACAGTCATGTGTGGCAGGATTTGAAGTAACTGAAGGTAACAGTGTAGCTGGGTTTAAAATGTTGCAGCGTCTGATTTCTATGTGTGGCTGAAATAGTGTCAGTTCATAACCTGTTAAACGTGCAATTGTCAAGTGCTGAGTCTGTGTTCGATTTAAAAGAACTTCCACGGAGTGTGGGACTTGTACTGTCAGGGAGTGTCCTAACACTATGGAATCACTTTGTCTGATAGCTAGAGCTGTGGCTGCAACTGACTTGAGGCACGCAGGCAAAGCCTGGGCCACTGGATCTAATGTGCTAGAAAAATAAGCACAGGGCTTGTATTGTCCTGCTTGATCTTGTGTGAGAACAGATAATGCAGTACCATCACGTTCTGTAACAAAAAGTGTAAAAGGCTTACTGTAGTTCGGTGTTGCTAGAACAGGTGCTTGGCATAAAGCTTTCTTTAACTCATTGAAAACAAGTGTATGTTCCTGGGTCCAAGGGAGGACAGTCGATGCGGCTGCCTCCTGTGTCGTTAACTGTATCAGTGGCTTGGCTAGAAATGCATACTGAGGAATCCATTGTCTGCAGTAAGAAGTGAGGCCGATAAAAGCTCGCACCTCCTTCTGTGTCTTGGGCTGTGGAAGACATGCTATTAACTGGATACGGTCAGGTGTCAACTGCCTACCCCTCTTGGACAGTAAGTGTCCTAAGTAGACCACTTGCTGGACACAGAATTGCAATTTGGAAGGGGACACCTTGTGCCCCATCTCGGCCAGAAAATACAGAACTGTAAGTGACGCACGCTCGCAGTCACGTTCAGAACGGGCTGTGATCAGTAGATCATCGACATATTGGAGCAGGGCAGCGTCAGTTGGCATGTGAATATTGTCTAGTTGTCTCTTAAGTGCTTGACTGTAAATGCTAGGACTTTCTGTGAAACCTTGAGGTGCTCGTGTGAATTTATAGCTTCTTCCATTTAAACAGAATCCGAAAAGGAACTGGCTGTCTGGATGAATGGGGACACTGAAAAATGCGTTCTTGAGGTCGATAACAGTGAAGAACGTGGCTTCAGAATCAATGGCTGTCAAGAGGGATGAAATATCTGGGACTACTGGGTACTGCGGTATAATACACTTATTGAGTTCTCGAAGGTCAATCACTAATCGATAAACTGGAGGTGCATTTGGATCAGTACGTTTCAGGACTGGAATGATAGGAGAATTACATACATTGGAGTCAGTTTCTACAACCACTCCTTGAACAATAAGTTCGTCAATAATTTTGGATAAGGCTGCTACAGCCTCAGGTGGCAATTTGTACTGTCTGATTCGTGGTAAAACAACACCTTGCTTTAGAGTCACACGATGGGGTGTGATATGCATACAACCTACATCAGTTGGACCTTGCGCCCATAAATGCTGTGGTACATTCAATAATCTTGGATCAAAATCACGTAATACATAATGACCTTTAAAATCTCGC
The DNA here is from genome assembly GCF_964261635.1 of Lissotriton helveticus. Lineage (NCBI taxonomy): Eukaryota > Metazoa > Chordata > Amphibia > Caudata > Salamandridae > Lissotriton > Lissotriton helveticus. The sequence goes on along the minus strand of NC_136059.1, from coordinate 2,005,383,729 downwards.
AAGAACAGGCGGACCCCTTCTGGGGAACAACAAATGACTGCTCCTAATTCTTTCAATGTCTTAATGCCTAACAAATTTTCTGGACAAGATTTCGTGAGTAACAAATCAGTAGTTCGGGACAATGGACCGACTTCTAGAGTAACTGGTTTCGATATTTCATTAACAATAGGCTTTCCTGAAAATCCAAGGGAATCATTTCTAGAGCCTGAGAGTGGAGCCCCTGGAACCTCGTCATGACTGATGGTAGTCCTACTTGCCCCTGTATCAATCAGAAACTTTCTGTCTTTCCCTAATACTTGACTGTGTACATAGGGACCCTCTTGATCTACAGGTATCTCGATGAGAGGCAAGCCTACCTCCCTCTCTAGGCTGTTTCATGAATATGGCTGATAATCTGGGTACTCTGTCTGTGCATACTGGTACATTTGCTGTGTAACATGCTATAGGCTGCGGTGCTGTAACTGACTGTTGTGCATTCTGTGGTGGCTGGGAAGTCTGTGAAACTTGTTCTTGTCTAGGCGGACGTGGTCTTTCTTTAGTTTTACCAGTAACTATGTTATGTTTCAGAACTGCACACTCGTTTATAAAATGACCTGGCTGTTTACAGTAATTGCATGTCCCTTTAACGGGAACTGTAGGATGACTGGCTTGATTCGGACCCCTCTTCTGACTGTCTTGTGGAACAGACTGTGCAACTAGTACTTTCATTTTCGTGTCTTTCATACGTCTCCTTTCGTGTTCCTGCTCTTCCCTGATTCTGTTCTGGTGGTACTGGAGCATCTGAAGCATCTGTGACGGAGTATTAGCTTGCCAGGTACTTTCGACTTTCAGGACTCGATTTTTAACTTGTGGACTTGAATTCTCGACTAGTTTGGTGACAAAAAGATGAGGGTACGACTCACTACTTGTTTTCAGACCACTATTAATAATAAAACATTTTTCAAATCTAGAATAAAAATCACTAGTGTCTTCGTCTTGTTTCTGTTTACAGGCTGAGATTGCATCCCAGTCTTCCTTTTTCGTGGCTAGTAATCTTGGCAACACTTGTATCAATAACTCGGGCAATTCTTTAGCTTTATCCCCAAGACCGGTACCTGGTACTCGTGAATTATCTTCAGCTTCTAGAGCTGTCCAATCTATCTTTTTCTCTCCCACCTCCCATTCTTTTTCTTTGAGTTTTTCATATATGCCCGCAGGCAACAGGACCTTTAACATTTTAATGATATCAGGGTACGTGTATTCTCCCATACGGAGCATGTCTTTTAATTCACGGTGGAACCCTGCTGGATCTTTATCGTGACAGGGAATTTGCTTTTTCATCTCTAAGAGTTCCATCTTTGTGACAGGGGTGTAAACAAACACTCGTTCTAGACCACCACCCTCTTTCTTGACTGGATGTACTTCTCGTAACGGATTCTGTCTGTCTATGTAGAATGATTTACTTTCTGGGGGTGAGACGTGAACAAAATGTGGATTCAGAAATGTTCGGTATTTGTGGCGCTGTTCTAGAATGACACTAATTAAATCAGTACCAAGACCTTTCCATCTGTACTGGAGTAACTCGTTCAATACATCGTGTAGAGGACCTGGATCAGAATGTTGTTCCTCATACAGCGTAATGAGGTGCTGGATCATATACATACCCACCAGACGCTGCTCGGCTGGGGGCAGTTTCAGAAACATTTGTGCCACTATTTCGTCTGGAAAAGGGGTAGAATCAGTAGTCCATCGGACTGCTGATCGGGCTAGTTCTTGTTCATGCATGGTACTAAGCTCACTATAACCTATTCGTGATTTCAGAATGTAATCGGTAGCTTGGAATACTTGCTCAAGAGAACACTGTTCTGGTGCTGGAGGAGGAAAAGCTTTCTTGAAATCTGGGCGTGAATGTCAGTCGGAAAGTCTAGTTCTACCTACATACGCTATTCTGTCGGGATTCTCGCTGTCTACCTCTTCAGTAGAAGAGTCATATTCTTTCTCGGTTGCTTGTTTTTCTTCTAGTTTCTTGTGTAACTTTATTATTTCCCTACGAATTTTCTTGTACATACTCTCTATACAGTTTTGTGTCTTGTGTTTTCCCTCGGCTATATTGTCACTCCACCTGGTCAGGACTTTCATTTCTTCCTGATCTTTTTCCGGGCAATCTTGCTCTCTGATTAAACAGTTAATTAGAAACTTTAAAATCATGAGCTGAGTCTCGACTTTTCTTTGAACCATGGCTTCGTGAACACTTTCTGGATTTGCTCCTGTACGGATAAAACGATATATTCTGTCTAGGTGTTCTCTCATATCGGGCAGGGTGTCCAAATAGTCAGTCACCCGTCTTAAACGTAATGAATATATGACCATGTTACCATCGCCTGGAACTGGATCATAACGACATTCGGTAAGTGCTCGCTTGATATCTACATATGTATTCACTTTTGGCGTACGCTGTAACGCTAGTTCATGTAGCGTCATACGTCTGTGTTGAGGCGGGGTACCAGGAGAATCTCCCCCCGCGGCTCCTAAACTAGAATCGTGGGTGTGTACTGTACGTGCTGGGAGAGTGACTGATGTAGCGGGTACATGTACTGTGGGCTGGGCCGGGGGTGCTGTAACGGGTGCTGTGACATGAACTGAACCCACGGAACCAGCAACTGGAGGAGCAGGAATTACATTATTAACGGGAGCAGGCGGAACAGGATTTGCATATTCTGGGACTGTATCGTCCAAATAGGACGAGAGAAAAATGTCAGCTGCGGTCGGTTTGTGACGTAGCTTAATCGGGACCAATGGTGGCGGGAAATTACAGGGTGCTTCCGGGGTTGCTTTTGGCAAGCCCTCGGCAAGAAGAGGATACATACCCTTAATAAGGGCATTTCTCTGTCTGTCTGACTGTTCTGCTTTAACTCGTTCACCTACTTCGATTAATTCCCTTTCTTGGGCTTTTTCTGCGGACTCCCTACTTAATTCTGTTTTTCTGAATTCTTTTTCGGTTCTTTTATGAGATTCTTTACGCCATAACTCGATGGCATCTTTCTGGGACTGCCTGGCTTTCTTTTTCCATAATGCTTCTTCTACTCGCATGATGCACTCGGCATCCCATGTACCTGATACGGGCCATCTATATTGCTGTTCTAGTTCCTTGGTATAATCCGCCCATAAGTCTAGATATATTATGGCATCTAAGCCATGCTTGTGATACATAAAATGTCCTGGACTGTCCCTAGGAGGGACAGGAACTGCTTCTTCGAGCAACCCTTTTCTGGTCTTTAACTGACGTAATTTCGAGAATAAAGGCATGACTGTAATATACTTGAAACACAATACACAATAATCACAGTAATAAAACAGCGAACAAAGCATTCATACCACGACATAAAAATACATAAATAACAGTTCGAACAGAATTTTACCTGATACACTGAAAACAGAACACATGAATTTCTCGAGAACGAAACTTACTAGAATTACTAGATGCACTGCTAAAACAGTACAGAACATACCGGTCCCATAAAGAGACACGTCAGGACCCGTATCCACCTAGGTGAATACTTCGTACTGGATCTGCGTACCCAAACCCATCGGACCAGGGCCAAACTAATGACCCTGTCTAGATACTTCCCCTGCGACGGTACTCACCGGGAAAGCAGAAACTGGAAGGCCTCGGACTGGACTGGACTGCTACGACGTCGGACTACGAACTTCGGAAACTTCGGTTACAGGTGGGCCTCCGGATACTTCGGACCTTGCTCTCTCGGCTTGGGCTCTGGTCGGGACTCGCCGCATTCCTCACCGCCTCGTCTGGATGCCGGACCGCAACCTCCGTCTCCTCCGTGGGCCTGAGGGATACTTGAAGCAGAAATATCTGCACGTGCACGGTATAGTTCCGTCACGGCTGCAGAGGGTCAGGGGGCCTGCGTGGCTTCGCCGGCGCGTGGGGAAAGGGCAAGTACCTATTCGGGCGCCATTATGTGGTATATAAATAAATAATACCGGGACTATTTTTGACTATATTAACAATAACAGATAGCTCAATAAATAAGAGGCAGGATCCGATGTGTCCGAGTCAAAAGGATTTATTCAGGCAAAAGGAAAGCGACTGGAACGGGACAGCCTGAAATAGAACAGGTAGGACGGAAGGCAGCTGCCAGGGAATGGGAATGGCATGGGGGGCTTTCAGTAACAGTACACAGTATATATATACTAAAACAATTACATTACATTCAAAACAGTAGGCGTAGCAGTAGGCGTAACTCGTAGCAGTCGCGAAAGATAAGGACAAAATGGGTGTAACAAGAAGGCGTGTACAGGGCGTATACATAGACATGTGGTATGAAACGTCACAGAAGTGTCATGAGTGGGCGGAAACATGGAGGGGGCTACCTGAGAGCAGCTGGGACCTTTAACCTAGTGGTGCGCGCAAACGGGCAATGACGTGTTACCAGGAAGAACTGGGGCTTTGACTTCTGCGCTAGAAGAGGAGACTAAAGTCTGCGGTGGCAGGACGACATGTACCTATGGCATATCTGGTATCTGGTGTTTGGAGTACATGTTGATAGAATCCAAAAGTTATCAGGGCAAAGGCTACTTGACACTAAGACTGGTGCAGGCATTTATTCTACATGTATTGCGTGTGCTAGGAATATTGTATGAATATTAATACAGTATTTCTCTTGCATGGAGACAGAAAGACTAGACCATGGCTGAAACTGTTGATGCAGTTCAGTAGCTTAGGAATGCAGAGAAGGAGGGCTGGACTGATAACTAGAAGCATAACATACTCTTGGCAGACAGGCAGGCAGAGCCAGGCCGGGCCGGGCACCGCGCGGCAGGAAGTGAGTGAAGGGTCAGGGATGCAGGTGGGGGCTGCATCGCTCCTCGGAGAGGGTTCAGGAAACTGGAGCTTGAATCTGGTGTCCGGGCCCTTTTGAGGCCTAGAAACGGGGACAATGCGATGAATTAACGTGCACACTGTAAAACGTGGCAACATAGGCCTAATACTCGTTGCTTTCACGAGAACTGGAAACTGACATACTAGAATTGGACACAACTATAATTGCGTCTTTAATCGATCATAGGGGGATACATGCATATCGATCATGCACATATAACATAGAATGGGGAACACGTAGGCACATATAACATGGCAAAATTTACTTTTCCACACCATGAACAAGAAGTCGTCCAGGTAATGTACCACATCATCTGACGAAACCAAGTCCCTGACAGCCCATTCCAGAAAACGGCTGAATGTCTCAAATACAGAGCATGCGATGGAACATCCCATAGGCATGCACAAGTCCATAAAGAACTGTCCCTCAAACGTGAAGCCCAGCAAGCAGGTATCCTCAGGGTGGATGGGAAGGAGGCGGAAGGCCGATTCTATATCTGATTTGGCCATTAGCGCCCCTTTGCCTTTTGCAATGGCCTCGTCAAAGGTGGTGTACCGTACCGTGCATAAGGCCTGATCCAAACCATCATTTACCGATAGCCCAATGGGGTGCGACAAATTATGAATCAAGCAAAATTTGCCCGGCTCCTTCTTTGGCACCAACCCCAGTGGTGAACAGACTAAAGATTCACAAGGTGGAGAATTAAAAGGCCCCGCCACCCTGCCCGCAAGCACCTCCTTCATAATCTTGTCCCGGACCACCTCCCGCTGTTGCAGGACTGACTGTTGATTTTTTGGCGGAACTGATGAAGGGGGTACGCGGGAAGGAATACGGAACCCATCCCTGAAACCATAATACAGCATGTATGCATCTTTGACATTATTGTATTTACTGAGAAGGTGCGTGAGAACATGCATCCGTATTGGTGACGGATGCTCGGGACTAATGCTTTGGCAGAATGCTCTTAAAAGGTGTTTGTTCTCTTTGCCTGCCTTGTTTTTTAAAGCACTTGAACTCTGGATGTCCCTGCCCCCCACAGAATGAACAAATGTGCTTGAACTTACAGGCCGCCCCCTTGCTACATTCCTTTTTGTTGTACTGCCAGCAGGCCAATTTTTTGTCTCCCAAACTTTTGTTGAAACAAAATGACTGAGCTGATTTCCCAGGTGTTTGAGCCATATTAAACTCTGCATGCCAAATATTTATCTCTCTTTGGTCCCATGCTATCTCCGGACGGACAGCCTTCATCTGCCTAAATTTAGTATCGTACTGAATCCACACCAAACCCTGGAACTCGGAGGCCGCCCCGTGTATGAGGGACATGTACCCAAACAACTGCGGTGCTAATGATGGTGTTTTTTCTGTTAAAATCGCAGCATAAATAGCAAACCCTGTCACCCAGTTCCGCAAGGACCATTCCACCCACACAGTTTTTGGTTTAAACTCACTCTCTTTAGTTGCTTTGGGACGACTTGGAACCACCCCTGCATTGATCAAATCAAAAACTTTCACAAATTCCCCCTTGTGAATCTTGTCCCTAGTCTCTGAAGGAACATGCCAAGAAATCGCAGAAGAGGGGGCCAGCACCAAGGATGTAGACCCAAATATTAAAGGAGTCACCACTGGGGGTGATTGTACTACGCTCGCCCCAGTTGCAGTCAGCGAGGGGGAAGTCTGCCCTACCCCCAGCCCCGCTGTAATTGGAGTCCCACCTGTCTGTGCCCACACTTGAGCCGCCACCACCCCTTGTGACCCAGATACTGGCAGTGGTCCGGATAGTGGTATGGCTGGCGCCCCTCCCAACGCCCCCGGGGCCTGCTGTGCAACAGAGATCCCCGTCGCTTGCAAGCCCCCGGAAGTTCCAGAAGACCCCCCTGGCCCCTGCGTCGGCAGCACCATTAACCCTGCCGTATTTACCGGGGGCTGCAAGGCTGTAGAGCTGCCTGCCGCTTGTGAAACCACTGGTGCCCCCCCCGTGGAGGCTCCCCGATGCTGCTGTTGTGGATATTGCCATAATGTTCTGCCCCACCGCCATATTGAGCACGGGCCCCTGCGCTGCTTTGTCTGTCCCACGCGCTGCCATGGCCTGAATGATTGACTCACCCCCCACCGTGGCCAACGTGTCCGGTTGTGGGTGTGACTTGTCCTGCTGCCCCTCTCTATATCGGGCAGGGACCTTCCTTTGTCGCTTTGTTGCCCTGCCATCCGGCCGCTGCTCTGGCTCTCCAGCCAACTTTTGAAGCGCTGCTTCCATGCCATGCCGCTGTGCCGCCTTCCAAAGTTCATTGAGAGCACGAAAATCCTCTTGTGCCCCGGGCTTCCCGGAAATGGGGTGAGCACGCTTAGGCGCCATGTAAGCCTGCTAGCAGAAACAAAAGACAACTGTTAACTTCATAATATCGCCATGAAACACACCCCCTACCGGCTAATGGGTACAACCCCCACTGTCCCCCCAAAATACCGGGTATTACAAGCTACCCCATCAGTAACCCAGAACTAATACGTGAAGCGCGCCTATGATCACCAAATGCTAGCACCACCTCCTAGGCGCCTTCACCAGTTTTTCTAACCAAAATCCACCTATCGCCACGCCAGATCACATGTCCACTGAAACCCAACTATGTTTTGTTAACAGGGACACCACTTTAAAATAATTGGAGGAGGGTGTGGGGGTGGAAAATTTCCTGCAGCCATTGCGCCCTTGTTTAAAAATGCGCACCATAAATCAACTAACACAGCTTCCTGAATTGGCCCCGCTCTTCCTTCTCTGGGGCCCTGTTCCTGATACCTTCACATCATAAGTGGGCAGGGGCGGTGGGTGACATTTCAAAGTGGTGGGGCGCAAAGTGATGTGCATACAGCACCATAGCGAGCGAGCGCAGCGAGCGAGCCCGAACCCCAAAAGGGGGGTTTGGGGGGATTACCCCCCCCCATGAAAATTTTGAAAAAAAAGAAGAAAAACCGTGCATTTTCAAGCAAATTTGAGAAAGCAGGAAGGTTAATAAAGCAATTGTGAAAGTGCAGTTATTACATTAATAGATGGCATAACATAGGTAGCAGCTTATTCAGGATAACCGCAGAGCTTCATACATTCCGTCCTATTACGCTCAGGTGCTGAATTCAGACTATAAGACTTTCATGAAAATCTCAGCTCTAAGAGTAGAAGAAGTTGCACGGCAGTTGGGAAACAACCTTCACAAAGCATTGGGGAAATGAGAGGCAATTACTTGAAAGCAAACTGAAAGCAATGCATCAAGTAGTAACTTAAAGCAATGCATCCAGCAAAACAGTGCATGCAGTCAACCATACAAAAGTAAACTAAAGCAAGTGTGAACCTGTGAACCTTCCCTTTGAAAGCAGGGTGCTAGTCAACAGGCCAGTCACATACATTTAAACTGAAGAAGAGTACACCTCAGCATGCAGGCACCAACATAAAATCACCAAGCAAGTCAAACAGTTTAATGAAAGAAAAATGAAAGCAATACATCCAGCAAACTAGACAGTGACTCAAAAAGTAAACTGAAGCAAGTGCACACTGAAAGGAATGCGCAGTCATAAGTCAGACATTTACATAAAAGCAACTTACCAAGACACCCAATCAATTACATGGAAAAAAACTTGAGCCAATGCACCCAGAAAACCAGACCAGCACACCAAAGCATCCCACCCCTGATAGGATGGCAGCTGTGCTCTCAGGGTCACCTCTCAGTTTTTTGGCAGGGTTGAGCACCCCCCAGTTTTATGCCCTGTGCGCCTGAAGGGGAGACAGGCAAAAGGGGTCATAATGGGACATCTGGCACAGCCACTTTGTAATCGAGGTCACCCACCCAGCTCAAGACTGAGTTACAGGCTGATCTTAAATCTTTAAACAACCACAAGGGTCTCCAGCTAGTTGGTTCTTGAGCCAAAAGAGTCCTCAGCTCACTGGGAGTCTTTACATCGCGCCTGAGATGACATGACAATGTCCCTTAATCCGGAGCAACTGTGGGGACTGGTCTGGGTCTGACTTGGTACATCAGAACTGCCCCATACCTTACTGCATTAAAAACATTCAACAGTTTCTGGAGTGAGCCACTTGTACAAGTGGACATAAGTACACCGAAACTCTGGAACTGTCACAAGTAAGCAATCTGAAGTCTTGGCAGCTGTAAATAAACACTTTGACTGTCAGATCACCAATTAGCAATTAAAAGGCTTAAAAGCTCACAAAAAGCAACTTAATTACTAGAAATGTGAACGTCACTTCAGACCAGCTTTCGCCTTTCCCTTTATTTTCACTCTACACACTCCAGCAGGATGCAATCACCAGGGAGGAACACATCCAGCTCACAATTTGACTTCCCAACAATAAAACAATAAAACCAGCAATTTACAGAGTATTGGGTTGTGACAATCAAGGGTTCACCGGTTTGGACAAATGCCAAACACCTTCACAAGCTTTCATACAAGGAAATCTCCTAGCTTTCCCAGACTGCAGCCTTCAATATTTATGCTGTTCGCACGCCATATGCAGAGCGCTTTTATCATGCGCAGAAGATGGTGCAGTCCTGTCACATACACACAGTCCAGGCACTGAAGAAACATTGTTCGAGCTTCGAGAGATTACTATTGAATTCCAGTGATGTCTACATTCCTTCCAAGATAGGGGAGACTCAGGGGCCTCTCATCTCATATTAAAGGGGGCACAGTCATTTTGCCGTAAACCACTGAATGCACGGTAGAGCTTCCTTGGTGTGATTGGGCCTATCTTGGCAGAGTCCTCTTTCACAGGGCATCCAAGCTGTACATCACACAAGCCTTTCATTTTCCACCCTCTGCTGTGTCAACAGCTACCCGACAGCTGCACAGCAGTCTGACACAGCCGTTGTGCAGCACTGGTGTGCTGGAAAGAGAGCCCTTGGTTTCCATTCTCCCATCATTCACCGTGCCCTGTGACATTGTCCCCTTCTCACATGTTGACTACTGCAAAAAGAACAATTGATGGACGGAATGCTGAACGATATCAAACATTCACCCCCAATACAGAGATCTAGGCCTAAATAAATTGTTTTTTTTGCCCACCATGCCATTCCAATTTAGACCCAGCGATATGTAAATCAGTCTTGACCCTGCTCCCAATAGGAACAGTCCAGCCCGAACTGCCCTGGACCGGAGACAAGCATCCTGGTACAAGTTTCAGGTATCACCTCATATCAGCCAGGCTAGCTTTAATACTATGTCATAGTGAGCAGGGGACCCACGTCTGGGCATACCCGTCCCACTCAGGGTAACAAATACAAAACAATAATTGATGGAAGGAATGCTGAACAATGTCAAACATTGGCCACCAGTAGATATCTCGGCCTAAATCCATTCTTTTTTTACCCACCATGCCATTCCAGTTTAAACCCAGCCATACGCATATCAGTCTTGACCCTGCTCCCCATGGGAACTGATTTGCAAATGGCTGGGTCTAAACTGGGGTGGCATGGTGAGCAAAAGAAGGATGGGTTTAACCCAGATCGCTTGATTGGAGGTGAATGTTTGATCTGTTCTGCATTCAGTCCATCATTTGTTTGTCTTTTGCTTTCTCACCCATGTTGTCTGAGGGCAGCACAAAGACTTGGGCAGTTCACTGGGTTTTCCTTCACTGCTGGGTCTGCCCTGCTTCCAGTCTGTGAACATACCCTCCATAGAGTACCTCCTGCCGAAGAAATGTCTGCCCACTTGCTCCCCGCCAATGAGCTGCCTGCTTGTGGAGAACCTGAGACTGAGTAGCCACAACATCCTACCAGCAGTGCTTAATTTGTAAGATATTAGGTGCAGGTGCTCAATTTTCTGGGGAGAAGCCACACCCACTTCCTTAGCTCCACCCACTTCCACCTCTGGCTCCAGCCACTTACTCTATTGTCCCCCCACATCTCCATAACGCACCCTCTCACATGCATTTGTACATGCAGCTCTTGGTGACAGGTAGTAGCTCTATATTCTATATTACTATTTTAACGTATAGACTGCAAGTAAGAAAATGATCTCCCCCACAAATACAGTATCTCACTGAACTATTTATGTTACACGCACATTGTGATCTGCATGGTGCACATGCTTTGAAGCATAAACCCTCTGTGCTACCTTATGATAAGTCAAAAGTAAACGTCCACTAGACAAAGCTCGATTCTCTGTCCATCAGCTCCATTAATCACCAGTTATATTGACATTTTTATTTTTTCCAAAAAAGTGCTGGTGGCAAGGAACACTGTAGCAGGTGCTTTTAACGCCAATATATATTTTTGAGAAAAGGGTGTCCCCCTAAACCCCCCTTTCCTCTCCCCCCCCCCCCAAAGTCAACGCCCAGTGCTGTAGTGCTGGTCACTCTGCCCTAGAGCTGGCCCTGAGCAGGCATGTGTAAGGTGCCTGTTGCAAATATTTACTGAGCCAGGTGCAAACATATACCCATTGCAGATTCTAGATATGTTTATAAGATACAGTGATACAGTAACATAAAGAAGGGGAACGTAACAGCCAAACTCCCTCTAAGGTTACTACTGCCATTTGACTGTTTTGCGGGTCCTTCAAGGCATTTTTAAGAATTGTCTAAGGGTGTCTCACTGCCTCTAATTAAATTTCAGCTGGTATTGAGGTAGCACTACATAAACTTGTGGGACAGGCAGTCTGTGTGTGTGCGCGACTCATAAGGCAGGAAGCTGTGTTGAGGCATCGAAATTTGAAAAGTTTGCGGCGCACATGGTCACTGCTGTTATATACAAATGAGAATGTCACCCATTTGTGCGGAAAATTGCCCAAACTATGCACTTCTAGGATGAGAGGTGATCCACATGGGATATTTTCTTGGAGGTTGAAGTGCAGAGCAATATATGGGAAATTAGGTTTGCTTTCTTTTTTCCAAACCTGATTGTAATTTCTCAATATGGCAGCAAAGATAACATTCAAGGTGGGGGCCATGCTGCGTTATTCCCTTCAGCATCACAGAGCTTTGATCAAGGGAGAGGGAGACATTAATCACAAATGACAGGCTCTTTGGAAATCACACTCAAAACACATTTTAACAAGTTTTATACAGTGAGAATGACCCACGTTTCCACCCAGTGATCTCACAGAAGATATTCATGGTACATCTTACGTTCCATTACTTTACACTACTAGCAGTGTGTTACAAAAACCAAAATCAATACTTACTGGTATAATATTGCCTTTAATTAATTTGACTGTAAGGGATGGGGCGTCCTCTCACCCCAACCAATCGCTCTGCTAATAGCACCAACGTGGTGATCATGTATTTCACCATTTCAAACCATATTTTCTTCATTATTCATCATTTTTAAACATATCTTTAGTCCCAACTTCATACTTGAATCCACACTCTAACTTAAGTGCCATTTTCCAAAATTCTTATGTTCATGCTGTGTCTATCAGGACCTCTTGCAAGAACAAGACTGATGCAGAATTCGTCCAAGGCAGTCTATTTATTAAAAATACCCAATGCACTTCGGGCTACAAGCGCCCTTCGTCAAGGTCAATTCTAAAATACAACAATAAAAGTAGTAACAGTTACCTTCTAGACCAGCATCATGTTTTTTGTTTAAACATTCACTGCGGGTTAATCCCCATTCTACAATATCGTATAACAGTGTAACCCTCTCATATCCCCCCACAATAAATCCTTTCTTAATTATTGCCACCATTCTCGATATAAACCAGTTTTTCAATGCTCTTTACCCATAAATCACCCTGGTTCTACAAAACAATCTCCTTTCCCTTCCTTCTCCGCACCTACATGCCCAACATTGTATTGACAGGTCACTCGAACCTTTCCCACCTCCCTCATACTCCTTTCTTACTATTTCATCCTGCAACCATCTCCCTCTACCCCAATAATCATTACTACTGCTGCCGTACCTGCCGCGGGTGTTAAAAAACATCAAGCCTGCTCGTTTTTTACTGATTTGATTACTGATCATTTAATGCGGGCCACAGAGTTAACATGATAATGACGGTTGAGTTTTGGCTTCGATAATTCTATTGCATTATGGGAGATGCAGTGTTTGGATTTGAATACTATATCGTAATCAGCATTGATGGCGGGAAAAGAGGGCCAATTAGGAAGTAGGTGGGTGGTTAATGATGGTTAAATAGAGGCGGGTTCTAGGGGGTGAATAATCACTTTCTGGAAAGAACGAGCAGGCTTGATGTTTTTAACACACACAGCAGGTACCCCTCTTCCCCTTACAGTTTGACTACCCAGGTGCCACGTGGGCGGGGCACTTCACCAATCTGCACGCACTTTTTGAAAGATAGAAAGAATAATCTGTGTGCATCCTACCCGTACAAATGTTGAATTTAATCTGAGGCATGAAGTCTGCTGCAGCTACACAAGTTAAGAGTCCCGAGTCCGCCACACTGCTTCCTTTATGCAACTGAGCTGCGGCTGTGCAGTATGCTCGGGATGGGAAAAGTGTAGACACAGTCTGTATTGGTCCAAGTAAGGACACCTGACTTGACGCTTCAACGCCAACGAGGTACTGGCTAATTTTGTTTTGTGAGTGGTCATTTGTAACGCTGAGGCAGGGACCCACGCAGTTTCTGGTTGTGTGTGTGCCTCATGATAAGGAGAGCAGCAGCGGCACAGCATCGAATTTTTAAAAGTTTAGGCGCAGGTGAAAAACATTAGGGGGTTTGTTGTCACGCTTTGCAGGTCTTAAATGCGAGGCAATGATCACATGAATTGGCAGGTATTTCATAGACCCGGCCCTGAATAATAAGTGCCGGTGCTAAGCACCGGCACAAATTAAGCACTGTCTCTGCCCCTCTTTCTCTGTCCTTTTCCTTCACGTTCCTGAGAGAAGCCTCCACGGCCCCCTCTGTCCTGCCTGTGTCACTTCCTCTTCCCCTCAGCCTCCCACTGCCTCTCTCCTCAGTTTCCCTCTGTATCGTTTCCCTTTGCTCTCCCCTGTTCCGCGCCCCCATCTGTTTCCCGTTTATCTCCCCTCTCTCTCTTCACACTGCCCCCCCTCTCTGTTCTGTTCAGCTCCTTCCATCACTTCTCCTCAGCTGCGGGTCTTCCCCTCCCTCAGTGCGAGCTCCAGCAATGCGCCTCCCTCCAGCCTCCTGCAAACATGAGTCCGCGTGGACTCATGGTCGGTCCCTGGCACCGCAGCTCTTGTCTTTGCCGCTCCTCCAATTGCGGGGGATGGGAGGGGGGACCGGGGAATTATTATAAAGAAATGAAAACTTACCTGATCAGCGCCGGGCGGCATCTTCTATGTTCTGGGACCTTGGCGCCTTCACTGGAGCGGAAACCCCGCCCTCCGTCCTCAGCCAATCCTGGCACTGGAGCAGCGCCACTGCGCCAGGATTGGCTAGGGAGGCACATTTGCTGCTCGCCCTGTCGCCCTTTGGAAACCCGGGCTGTGGCAGCAAACAAGCACCCCTGGGTCCCGCTGGGGAACTTACAGTGTGCATGCTTGAGAAAGTTGCCAACTTTCCCAAGAATGCGCACTGTAAGTTCCCCAGCGGAACGGTCTGCTGCAGCCTGAGTGTGGACTGTCACTCAAGCTGCAGCAGGCCACCCCCCCTGTGCAATTCCCGGCGGCGGCTGATCTGTTGCAATGCAAGGTATTTTAATTAGAAGATTGGCCGGCGGCCGCGATGCGGGTCCATGGTGGCTGGTAGGGCTACGCCCCTACGCCCCAATGGACGCACCGCTGCTGTAAGTGGGACTGCGCCAGCTCTCGGGGTTAAGAGGGACCCATGCCCCTCCTTACATCGTCGTTAGCCCTACATCTGATACCTTCATATCATCAGTGAGACTGCGCCAGCATATTGCGCTTTTTTATTTTTTTATTTTTTTATTTATTTATTTATTTATTTTTTAATTAATGCGTGCGCATTTATATGGCGCGAACTCGACCCGAAGGTGCAGGAGCGCTTTAGCTGCCCTTTATAGACATTCCCCCTGCAGGCACAGGGAGAGTAAGTGATACGCCCATTTCCTCGCTGGGCCATGTGTTCCTTTGAATGAAGGCTGCTCGGCAGACCGCATTACCACGAAGCGCTTGCCCATTTCCCGCTCCCGCAGCCTTACTCTCACTCTACGTGCATCTCTCCTTAAGTGAAACAGCCATGCACTCTCACACGACCAACTCCACGGAGGCCGTCCACGCCAGACAGCAAACCACCCCCTTGACCCTCGCATACATTCCACGAGTCCCTGCCTCTCCCCCTCCCCCACTCACTCATGAGGGTTGAAGCGCATCAAAGCGCGAGGCATAAAAGCGGAAAAGCGTATTAATGCAGAGTGCATTTCATATAACGCCACGGTTACCTAAAAGCGCTGAAGCGGCACTCGGTCCCAAGGGGCTCATTGACATAGACATGTTTATTTAAGCAGGAAGTTTATTTAAGGAGGAGATACGGGTGGTCTGCTCCTCTGATCCTCTGTCTGACATATTCCGAGCCAACATTACAATCGCAAACAGTGTCGGTAAACACACCTTTTTCTCACACCAACACATCCGCCTGATCTGAATAGCGCCGGGTTAATTGCCATGACTAACTGCAGCAAAAGCCAAAAGCGACACAGCTTTTTTTTTTTTTATTTCAAAATATTTTTATTGAAAATAAATTTTACATATCCATAGAAAAAACATTCTTAATACTTGTACTGGTCTTGCAAGATTGCGGCCTGGCGGGGCCTGAGAGAGGAAAAAGGAAGAGAGAAAGAAAAGAGGGGGGGGGGGGGGTTTATCGTTCCAGGTATGCGTCGAGAGCTTCCCACATGTTCTCCTTGGCCGTATGATTTGCCGCCTTTTGCTTGGCGGTGATGTTATCTGCCCCCCGGAGGAAGGTTACCCAGTTGAACCAGCGCTTGAAAGTGGCTTTGCTGGTGTCCTTCCAGTTACCCAAAATCGTTTTCACTGCAGCCGTTAGAAGTACATCGACCAGGTCTCGTACTTCTTTGGACTGGAGTTCTGTTGCTAGGAAGGCAGTGGCTACCCCGGCTAGTCCTCTTTGTATCTTACTACCCGTTATTGTGTCTATGACGTTATAGACCTTGCCCCAGAAAGCTTTGACTTTGGTGCACTCGTATAGCATGTGAGATAGATCTCCCGTGGCCCTCTGGCAGTTCCAACATGTGCTGCTATCACTGGCTCCCACCCTCCCTAGTTTCGCTGGTGTCCAGTGCAACCTGTGGAGTAACCAATATTTGGTTTGCGCTAGCTGTGGTGTGATTTTGTTTTTGGACGCTGTCGTCCATAGTTTGGCTCTTTCTACTTCGTTCAGCTGTCTCTGTATGGTCTCCTCCCAAAATGCCAGCGTCTTGTTGTTTAGGGTTGTGGTGCGTGGTGTAATTAGCTTGTAGATTTGTGCTGTTTGGTGGCCCGTCTTGTTTAGGTTTTGCGCGTATTGTATGATGGTGGGTGTTTGTTTCGTTAGTCCTGCTTTGGTGACCGCTGCTTTTATTTTGAGGAATTCGTAGAACTCCTTGTTAGGTAGGGAGGTTGTCTGCTGTAGTGCCGTGTAGGAGAGTGGGTTGTTCCCTGCCTCTAGTTGCGAAGGCGTGGTGATGCCTCTGCTTCGCCATACCTTGCTATCTAGTGTTTTCCCTTTGTATGTGACTTTGGTGTTATGCCACAGAGATTCCCATTTGGTGCCTTTGATACTCACTGCCATTTCCCTGTCTACTCTTAACAGCGCTATCTTTGTGTTGTGGATTATTGCGTTTTTGGCTTCTGGGTGCTTGTGGGCCGTGAGGGCCATAATTGGGTCTGCGCCACCCAGAATACACCTTTCCAGGTCCAGCCACACCGGCATGTAGTCTGGCGTGGGGGCAATCCAGTGTAGACCCTGTTTGGCCAGGGATGCCTTCTGGAAGGCTTTGTAGTTTGTAAGGTTCAGTCCACCTTGTTCTTTTCTGAGTCTGAGTTTCGCTAGGCTCATTCTTGGTTTTTTCCCTCCCCAGAGGAACATGTTGATGCTTTTGTCTAGGCGTTTGTGGAATTCGGATGTGAGTGTGAGAGGCAGCATGGAGAGCAGGTAGTTTAGCATGGGGGTGATCATCATCTTTATTGTTTCGATCCTTCCCCACCAGCTTATGAATTTGGGGCTCCATGTGTCTAGCTTGGACGTAATTTTTTTTAGCATCGCTTCCTCGTTATGGTCCAGTGTCGCTCTTAAGTCCCTACCAAAGAGGAGGCCCAGGTATTTTAGGGGTTTCGTTTGCCATGCTAGGCCGGATGTTCCCAGGACAGCCTTGGTGGTGTGGCAGTTCATGGGTTTGCACTCGGATTTCTCCCTGTTGAGCTTGTAGCCTGAGACGTGTGCATACTCCTCTATTGTTTGCACGAGTGCATTAATTGACTCTTCTGGGTTGTTTGTGGTGATCAGAATGTCGTCTGCGTATGCTGCTAGCTTGAAAGCTTGCCCCTCTATCCGCACCCCCGTGATCCGGGCGTTTGACCTGATCATGTGGAGGAGTGGTTCCAGTGCAAGCAGGAATAGACCCGGTGAGAGGGGGCAGCCTTGCCTTGTCCCTCTCTCTAGTATGAGTGTGTCTGATGTGGCTGCGTTAACCACCACTCGCGCCCGGGGGTTTTTGTACAGGGACATGACCATACCCCTGTACTTCTCGCCTAGTCCAAACTTGAGCATGCATTGGTTGAGGAAGGGCCATGAGACCCTGTCGAAAGCCTTTTCCGCATCCAATGCGATCATGACCGCCTTTTCCGCGCTGTTGGCTGTGCGGTTGATTAGGTGGCATAGCAGTCTGGTGTTGTCTTGCGAGAGTCTGTTTTCTAGGTAGCCTACCTGAGATTTGTGTATGAGGGCGGGGAGGAGTGCATTTAGTCTGGCAGCCATGACTTTTGCATAGATTTTGCAGTCCACGTTAATTAGAGAGATTGGCCTGTAGTTGTGAGGGAATTGGGGGTCTTTCCCTTCTTTGGGGATGACAATAATGTTTGCTTCCGCCATTGAGTCTGTCATATTGCCTTTTTCTGCACATGCTTGGAATACTCTGACAAGTGTGTCCTTGAGTAGCGGTTGGAATTGTTTATAGAAGGTGGCTGTGAAGCCATCCGGTCCTGGTGCCTTGTTAGGTTTTAGTGAGTCTATGGCCATCCCAACTTCCGCTTTAGTTATGTCTTGGTCTAGGGCCTCTCTTTGTTCGTCGCTTATACTGGGTAGATCCAGGCTCCTCAGCAAGCTTGCTCCGCCGTCCGCATCTAGCGATGTGTCCGCGGTGTATAGTTCTTTGTAGAACTTCCTGAATGTTTCGAGGATATGTTTATTAGCTGTGTGTGTTTTGTTGTCTGCGTCTGTTATTGTGGCGATGCAGTGCTGCCTTTGCTTGGCTTTCAGGTAGCCTGCTAAGGCCTTCCCTGCTTTATTGGCCGAGCATAAGTTTATGGATTTGTATTTGTTGATCCACGTGGATGCTCTCTCGCTTAGGATTCTGTTTAGCTCATATTTTTTCTTTGTTAGCGTTGTGAGTGTATTCCTATCTGTTAGGTTGGCCGTGTGGTTCCTTTCTAACCCCTTGATCTGCTCCTCCAGTTCCTTAATTTTCTTGTTTCTGCCCCTGTTCATGCGTGCTTTGATGTTTATGAGTTTCCCTCTTATTGTTGCTTTAAGCGCATCCCATAGTGTCGCTGGCCCTGTGTCAGCTGTGTCATTAAATTGGAGATATTCTTTGATCGCTTCCTCTATTTCCGTGATATTGGCAGGGTTTTCGAGTATGTCACTGTTAAGGCGCCATCTCCTGCTCGGTGTTTCGTTATGCTTGCCACTCAGGGAGAGGGATATGTGTGCGTGGTCTGAAATTGTGATGGGTCCTATTTCCGTCGTATCAGTCAGGTGTGTGTGTGTGTTGGACATGAGTATGTAGTCTATCCTGCTGTATGAGTTGTGGGGGTGCGAGTAGAAAGTGTACTCTCTGGCACTCGGGTTCTGTAGCCGCCATGGGTCCGCTAGTGAGAGTTTGGTGCATAGGTTTTTAAGTATGTGCTGTTCTTGCGAGGTATGGCTCGGTCTGTGTGGGTGTCTGTCTGTGGCGTTGTCCATCGCCTGGTTCATGTCCCCTGCCACGAATAGTAGTTCGCCCAGTGGGACCTTGCTAAGTTCAGTTTCTAGATCCTCCCAGAAGTTTTTGTCCCCCGTGTTTGGCCCGTATATATTGGCTATGTGTACTCTCTCGTCGCCTCTATTGATTGATGTGATCAGCCTCCTTCCCATGGTATCTGCTGTGTTGTCGTTAACCTGGAACTTCCCTTTCTTACTGATTAGGGTGATGACCCCTCCCTTTTTGTTGACTGCCGGTGAGCATAGTACTTCGCTTATCCAGCTGGCTTTCATCCTGTTCGCGTCCTCTAAGGACACTCTAGTTTCTTGAAGGACGTATATATCCGCCTTCAGTTTGTTTAGGTAGTCTAGTGTTTTCCGTCGTTTGACGGGGTGATTGAGCCCTTTGACGTTCAGTGACACTATCTTTATGTCTGAGGCTATCTGTGCCTGGCTACTATTGTCGGGTGGCATCATGGTGTGATATTTGTGTCGCTATGCCTACGTGTATCCGTTATGTATCGCCTCTTTGCTCTATGCTTGCTAGCTGGCAGCCACCACACATAAGCCCCCCCCTGGGGTGTTGGATGGGATGGGGTGATGTGTGCGGGTATAGAAAAGAGGAGAGAGAAGAAAAAGAAAGAAGTGTACTTCCGCCAGGCACCGATTGTCCATGCAGCAGGGCCTCCCCCCAGCCCTCTCCCCCCCTCCGCCCTCCCTCCCCCCTCCCCCCTGTCAACGTACTGTAAACGTGCGACAGCAACGGTTCCCGCCCTCCGCTTCCCCGGTTCCTTAAAAAGTCAGAAACATCCCCGCCCCCTCCTTGTCCCCGTGCTGCGCTTTTAGGCAAAGGATATGGTTGTCAGGTGTCCAAAGCCCTGTTATTCTCTCTGTGTGGTTGTCCATGTTCCGCTGGGTTTAACAGGGTAGGAGAGTTCAGTGTATCTACACATGTCCAAAATCACATTGTTGAGGTAGTTCTTTTCTCCGGTTCTTTTTGTCCTTTTCCTTGAGGTAGTTGTTGTTCGCTTCCCTTGTGGAGTGTTATTTGCCGCCTGCTGCCCCCTTCTCTTCCGTCTCTGAGCTATCTGATGATGCTCTTCTTTTTGCTGTCCCGGGCGTTGTTTGTTCCATCTCCTCCAGCTCTGGCTTCCTGAGGTATCTGCGTAGTTCCACTGGGTCATCGAACATACGTGTGTCCTGCCCGTCTGTTATCCTCATTCTTGCTGGGCCAACAAAGCTGAACGTTATCTTTGCTCTCTTCATAGTGTCTCTCAGCGCCAGGAACCCTTTCCGTGCTTCCACTGTGCCCCTTGAAAGGTCTTGGGTAAAGATTATCTTGCCTTTCCAGATGGGGGTTTGTCCTCTGCGGGCAAAGGCGAAGATCGCATCAGTATGGCTCGACCTTAGGGGTTTGCAGATGATCGTTCTAGGCCCTTTCATGTGCGGTTGTTTTGTGGCAGGGATCCTGTAGGCCTTGTCGATCTCCAAGGCTCTTTCGAATTTTATGCCTGTCAGCTTGGGTATCAGTGTTTCGAGTAGTGCTGCGCATGATCCCAAACCTTCTTCCTCTTCTTCTGGTATGCCTAGAATCCTGATGTTCCCCCTTCGGTTTTTGTCTTCTTGTTCTGCGAGCCTTTTCTGCAACTCACTGGAGACTTTGGAGATGTAGCAAATGTCTTTATCCATGATGCCTGATTTATCTTCTATGTCGCTGATCCTTCTTTCCGTCTCCGCTACTCTGCTTGCCGTTTTGTTCTGGTCTGCTCGTATGGCTGTGAGCTCTAGCTGGACATTGTCCATTGAGATCTTTGTGGCTTTTGCTAGGTCGTTTGCCTCAGTTATTTTTTTTACGAGCTGGTCCATCGCAGACTCTGTGCCTTGCAGGTTTTTCATTTTGATCGGTGATTCCAGGTCCTTCCTAATTTTTTTATTGTCGCCGTTCATTGTCTCTAGGCCTCTTCTTCCTTGGTGTATGGACAGTCTCTCTTTCTTCTGCAGGTTATATTGTGCTTCCTTTGGTGGGGTGGTTTTGGCAGTCGTAACCGTGTCTGCTTTTGCCGAGCTGCCGAAGGTGAACCTGCTTGGCCACCTTATAGACCTTTTCCTGGTTTTCCCGGACGCCAGGGCTACCACTCTGAGTCAGGTGCTGGTCCCTGGTTTGGTCTAGCGTTCCCACCTATTTGTCGCCGCTCATTTGGTTGTGCCTCCTCTGTCCTTCGCTCATTTCGTTGTGCCTAACCTGTACCTACCCTAGGCAGGCGGCTAGGTGTGTTCTGCTCTGGCCAGGGAGCTGCGTTGACGCGGTCAGGTGTTGGGTCGCTTTCTGGCTGGTTGTCGCACCGTGACTGAGAAGCGCCGAGGGTTGTTGTGCCCTTGTTCCCGCTGTCTCCGTCAGTTGTTTTCGCTGCCTTGTTGTGCCTTCCTTTTCCACGCTGTGGAGTTTGCCTGTTGTGCTGCTGTAATGTTCCTCCCTTCAAAGATGGCCGCCACTATGTTCGTCTTTCTATGCGGTCCTACGTTCTCCCTTATTTGGTGCCTGATGTTCGGCGCTTGTCCTTACAGCGGGCCCCCTGAGTGTCGGGTGGGTAGCGCCGCCTTGCAGTGATGCTAGCGTTGGCTTACTTGCATGTCAGCTTCACTGATCTCCGCGTTGATGTGTGCGCCCCTTTCAAGATGGCTGCCGCCTTCCTCGCCTCCCCGGGACAGCCACGCTTTGATCGCCGGCCGCCCCTCTGGTACTCCCTGGTATACCCTGGCTCTCGCAAGGCCTTTGTAGGGGGGTGACACCGATGCTGCGCTGCTCTCTTTTCCTTGGCTTGCTCGTAGCGCTGTGCCTGTCGCCCCTCCCAAGATGGCCGCCACCGTTGGTCTCCGGTTCTCTGAGGGTGCCGTCTGCCTCCCTCGGGACAGCCACGCTTTGATCGCCGGCCGCCCCTCTGGTACACCCGCGAGGCCCTTGTGGGGGGGGGGTGACAGCGATGCTGCGCTGCTCTCTTTCCTTGGCTTGCTCGTAGCGCTGTGCCTGTCGCCCCTCCCAAGATGGCCGCCGCCGTCGGTCTCCGGTTCTCTGAGGGTCCCGCTAGGGTGCCGTCTGCGTTGCTTCGCTTGTGCCTCCCGGGGGGGGTATCGCTCGCGCTGGTGCTTCTTTTCTACCGAGCACTGGTCACCCTGCTGTTCTGCCCCGCCTTACTGCCGCTCCTTACTGCCGCTCCGCTGCACTCCCCCCTCTGGGAGGTCGCTTGCCCCGCTCTTGTGCCACCGCGCGGCTGCTTCCTTCTTGGTGCGGGAGCCGGCGGGGGGGGCATCTGCTGGGCTGTTACCTCACCTCCGTGTTGTGCCTTCTTGTTGCGCTTCTGGATGAGGACAAGATGGCCGCCACCGTTCTGCCTTTGCGCTCCTCTTGTGCCTCTTGTGTGCGCTCGCAGCCTCCTTGCTCTCCGGTGCTGCCTTGGGTGCCTGCACTTCACCTCGCTTTTTGCCGTGTCCACCACTTGTGTTTCCCACTGGGAGCGCCTGCGGTCTTCTCAGTGCTGTGGCGTCTTGTCCCCCTTTTATTGCTCCGCCATCTTGGGCTCGCTTTCACTGCCTTCGCTGCCCTCGAAAATGGGCTTTAAATGCCTTTATCTTTTGTGTCGCACACTTCAGCTCCTCATCTCCGCCGCTCAGCACACTCCCCCACACTACCGTCCGTTCCGTGTGTGGGACTGAGGGCTATCGCTGGTTGTCTCGCCGTTCTACTCCCCGGGGTCGCGGAGCTCTCGAACTTAGGCGACTGCCTTCGTTGCCATCCAAGCCACGCCCCCAAAGCTTTTAAACCCACACCGGCCAACTAGGGGCCAGCATACAAGCATGCCAGTATCGTAGCCCTGCGATCAACCGCCGCCACTCATGGGCACCCGTCTCTGGTAGCTGTAAGAAGAGGTCCGTGCCGCCTGAAGAGAGAACCGAGGCGTGCACTGTATACTATGATCCAGCTCGTTTTCGTGTGAGACTGTGTACTGCTAAGCGCTCTGCCCGTTACGTCACCCAGGGCAAAAGCAATCGGAAAAGAACCAAACATCCCGATTCACTTTGCTTTACCTCGCCCCACGCTTCAATTGTTGAATAAACACATGTTCGGGCGGACCATGTTATAACCAGGCTTGCACGTAAACTGATTAAAGGTGAAAACCTTAGCAGGAGAAAAAGTGGAAGAAACCGTATGCACCCCCCCCCCTTCTTTGTACAATAATGTAAACAGCCATAAAAATCAACCTACAGACGAAGTTCTTCATTGTGTGCAAAACCCTATTTAAGCCTCTTTTCCACAACATGACAGGCTTTTCCCCCAACCCTGATCTCGAACCCGGGACTCCCATGCCAAAGACGCGCTCTCTAATACTTGAGCCACAGTCACTGCCCCGATAGTTATGGTGAAACTACCGGATACCATTATCTTAAAGAAGCCGACTGATGAAGTCGAATGCCACTTCGCCGCAATGGTCCCCATTACGCGCCTACAGCAAAGTAAATTAAAACGCTCCCAGGAGAAAACCAAAACCTAAAATACAGATAGTCATTATAAATAATACACCTAATAATAAACCTGAAGTAAATAAAACTACGCCGGCCCCCCTGAACCCACCGCGTTGTTCTTCGGCCTACGACCAGAAGCTCTGCACTCTTGGCCGTCTTTTTCCGTCACTCTGCGGCTGTGGTCCAGGGAGACAAAGAGGACGTCCCCCCTCGATGCACAGCCTTAAATACCTGCCAGATAAGATTCGATTTCGTTTACCCCTGGACACTCCAGAAACCGCAACTTAAGCCAGTCTGGACCCCTCCTCAAACCAGCCCCCAGAGTGATGCTTGGTCACATGGCGCAACTAAGGGAGCCCCTCCTCTAGGCGAGTGGGGCTCCTGCTCAGGAGAAAAGTGGCAGCACCTCGAGAGAGGGGGTCGATGACAGGAAGTAAAGGGGCAGAGGCTAGAGAAAAAGAGACGGCAAATGGAGAAAGCTTGGTCATCGAAAGGGGGGAGAGGGTAAAGAGGCAGGTGCCGAGAGAACAGCAAACAGAGTGAGAGGGCAGCAACAGGAGAGAGAGAGGGAACAGTGATACAAGAGAAGGGGCAAAGGCAGGAGAGGGAGCAGTGACACAAGAGATGAGGTGGGTACAGACAGGAGATACAGGCAGCGACAGGTGACGTGAGTGAATGGGTAGTTAAAACGGCAGTGACAGGAAAGAAGAGTGACAATGACACGAGAGAAGGGGCAGAGAAAAGAGAGGGTTGGGCTAGGGGAGAAAGGGGCAAAAATGAGAGGAGTGAGGAGAGAGGGCATTGGCAGGAGAGAGAATATGGCAACAGAAGAGACAGAGGGAGAGTGACAAAGCAGAGAGCAGGAAAGTGACAAGAGAGAGTCTCTGGACAAGACAGCACCAGTGGTAAGAGAGAAGTAGTGAAAGGAGAAGGACAGTAAATATAGTGAATAAGAGGCAGAAGGGAAATGGACTGGCTACTATTGGAGAGTGGGAGAAGCGAAATAAGTGACATAGGGGGAGTGGCATGAGTGAATCAGAGGCAATTGATACATTCCAATATGTCACTAGGGATTGTTGGATGAAGCTGGGTTTTCTTTCTCTGGTAAACTTGGAAATAAGCAGAGAAATTGCACAATCTTGTACTGAAGCATTATCTCAAAATTAGAAAAAGTCCTTTGGGAAACTGATGAATGCAAAAGTAGTTTCCATTACTCTCAAGTATGCAGAGTGTTGAGGCATTTCTTGCAGGGTCACCCCCAGATTTTTGCCTTCTGTTGCTGAACCAGTTTTTGTGCGCATTAGGTGTCTGTGCACTTTTTCCTTGCCAACCAGTAGTAAAGTGGTTGTGCTCTCTCCCTAAAACATGGTACAATTGAAGTACACCTAAAAAACACATTTAATTTACTTGTAAATCCCTAGTAAATGGCACTTCATAGACCTAGGACATGTACATTAAATGCTACTAGTGGGCTTCTTAACTCCACAGATGAGTCTTCCTTTTTCACTCTAATTTTTCACGAGCACCTTCTTTGAGCACCCATTCTATCACCAAATAATCTTTTGTGTTGAGAAGTTCAATATTTGGATAAAAAATGGTTTAATGACTGTTTTCTTGAAATTTAACTTCATCGTTTAGAAGTGAATATATGTTCACGTGTCTTAAATTCTTTTGATTTATCTTGTTTTTGCTGCCCGACCCCACATTTGTTGATTGATTCCAAAGGGTTTCGAATAGGGTTTGGAGACATTGATAGATTCAGCTCTCCTCTCTCTTTTTGCTCTTTTCCGATTGTTTGTCTGTATCACTAGTGGGCCCGCAGCATTCAGTGTGCCATCTACTAAAGTAATCTTTTAAAACATCTCAAGCCTGCCACTGCAGCCTGCAGTGCAGTTTTAAACTGCCGTTTCGACCTGGCAAAATAAACCATTTTCCTAGCTGAAATCTTCCTTTTAAATACATGTAGGTCCCCCCTAAGGTAGGTCCTAGTGGCTCATAAAGTCGGGTGCATTGTGTTTAAAAAGTGGGATATGTGTACTTAAGTTTTACATGTCCAGGCAGTAGAAAACTCCTAAAGTCGTCTTTCACTGTTGTAAGGCCTAACTCTCCTATTGACTAACACTGGATGACTTTACTACATTTAATAAGTGCAAACTTTGGGCTGAGAGCAGGTAGAGATATGGGCCAGATGTATGACCATTTTTGCATGCGCTAACAGGTTTGCGAACCTGTTTGCGCGTGCAAAAATGGCATGGGGTATGTACAAACCCTATTTTGCGAGTCTCAATTTTTAGCAACTCTCAAAATAGGGTTTCGCGACTCGCTATTAGGAAGGGGCATTCCCTTCCTAATAGGGAGCGCAACCCTATGTACAAATGTTTTGTGACCGCAATTGCAGTCGCAAAATTCTCACAAATTTCCACCCTCTTCAAGAGGGTGGTAATAGGGTCGCAAAAGAGAAGGGGTCCCAAGGGGATCCCTTCCCCATTGTTCTCAAGGGGATCCCTTCCCCATTGCAAAAGCAAGGGAAAATATTTTTTAAGGGCATGCAGTGGTCCCAGGGACCACTCCCTGCCCTTAAAAAATTAAACGAAAAAGTTTCATAACAACTGCTTTATTTAAAAGCAGTTCCAGACATGGTGGCCAACAGGTCACTATACCTGGGAGGGCCTGTCATTCTCAATGGGGCTGCAAATTGTGAGAAACTCATTAATATTCATGAGCCTCTGAATTTGCGACCCCATTGGGAATCGCTAACAGTGATAAAAAAACAGTTGTACATAGTAAATTGCGCCTTGCAAATTGCGCCTCGCAAAAGAGTCGCAATTTGCAAGGCACAATTTACTTAGTTGTACATCTGGCCCATGTTTCTTACACTATAACAGTTTGAGGGCATCCTAATTGGTCATTGGGAAATGTGTACAATTCGTTCTGAAACAAGAGTTCAGAATCGGATTCTGCAATACCAAATACCATTCGGAGCCTTTCCTAAAGATATCGTAATCTGCCTCTAAATGGTGAATGTGTTTATTAAACCCACTTAGAAAAGGGAATACTGTGTGGAATTCTACATGGTAATTCCGTATCCATGCAGTTATTTTCCATTCCGTGGAGTTTAACTTGTAATTGCACAAAACTGGTGGGGTGTTACTGCACATTAACGGTAATTTTGTGTAAAAAATATGCACCCGACCAGTATCGTGCTACTCATAATCATAGCCTAAGTAGTGTGTGTTTACCCATGTGAAACATAATTATTTGAACTCTTTTATTCAAGACACAGAGCAAGTATGACATCACAGACTTCTAGAAGTATGGGGAAGCAGAGGATTTTACAGTAGATACAGTATTTTTATTAAACTTTTAAATGTGTACAGGGCAGACATTAGTCCTTACATATGTATATAAATTTCATTTTAGTTTTTTCAATGTTATATTTTTGGCTATTTCTGCCATTGAGAAGCAAACTATGTTAGGACTTATTGTTGACATGGGTTGAAGTGTTTTCAGTATAATTATGGAGTGCCACCATCCGTTGTTACCTTCTCGAAAAATTACAATAATTAGTAGTGCATTTTGACTATGGCATAATATAAAACAGATATCACTGTGCCAGAACACAACAGACGCATTATGAGAATATATACGTGACTGACCCAATATAGTTTAACATGCACTGTTTGCCACACATTTTAAAAGGAAGTCCTTGAGGGGAGATGTTGGTCAGTGCCAGAAAGTGCATTTTTTGTTGCTGTTGGAAGTTAAATGTGATGAGCCTCACCCTTAACATTGTGCATTAAGACTCCTAAAAAATGATATTAGATAGCCATATCTGGCACAGCCAAGCAACCTAGCGTGTGCTTGCTGGTTTGGACTAGGTCCCTTTTTGAGAGCATGTAATTTATGGTTTCTGTGGGAAAACTGATGATCTCATTGCTACTTTCACTTTTTATCCACGATGGATAGGATGTTCAGAATCACAAAATGGTGATTAAGTCATGCCAGTTTTAGCAGCTACGTATCCGGCACTTCAGTAATATGGATGTATGACGTTAAAACGCATACTTTTACAACGCATACCGTTACAACGGGACTTTTACAACGCAAATACTATTACAACGCATGTATTTACAACGCATTTTTTTACAACGCAGGTACCTTTACAACGCATACCATTACAACGTAAGTATTGGTAAGTATATATAATTTTTTTAATTGTATATTATTTAAAATTAATATAATTTAATGTAATTGTATTTAATTTAATTTAATTTAATTTCATTTAATTAATTTAATTTAAATTTAATTTAATTTTATTTTTACCCTGTACCCCATTACCCAAAAACCCAAAACTGACCCTGAACCCTAAAAATACCCCTTTACCCAAAAACCCAAAACTGACCCTGAACCCTAAAAATACCCTTTTACCCAAAAACCCAAAACTGACCCTGAACCCTAAAAATACCCCTTTACCCAAAAACTGAAAACTGACCCTAAACCCTAAAAATACCCCTTTACCCAAAAACTGAAAACTGACCCTGAACCCTAAAAATACCCCTTTACCCAAAAACTGAAAACTGACCCTGAACCCTAAAAATACCCCTTTACCCAAAAACTGAAAACTGACCCTAAACCCTAAAAATACCCCTTTACCCAAAAACTGAAAACTGACCCTGAACCCTAAAAATACCCCTTTACCCAAAAACTGAAAACTGACCCTAAACCCTAAAAATACCCCTTTACCCAAAAACTGAAAACTGACCCTGAACCCTAAAAATACCCCTTTACCCAAAAACTCAAAACTGACCCTGAACCCTAAAAATACCCCTTTACCCAAAAAAACAAAACTGACCCTGAACCCTAAAAATACCCTTTTACCCAAAAACCCCAAACTGACCCTGAACCCTAAAAATACCCCTTTACCCAAAAACCCAAAACTGACCCTGAACCCTAAAAATACCCCTTTACCCAAAAACCCAAAACTGACCCTGAACCCTAAAAATACCCCTTTAAAAAAAAACTAACATATAACATTTTAAATATAATTATATACTTACCAATACTTACGTTGTAATGGTATGCGTTGTAAAAGTACCTGCGTTGTAAAAACATGCGTTGTAAATAAATGCGTTGTAATAGTATTTGCGTTGTAAAAGTTCCGTTGTAATGGTAGTGCGTTGTAAAAAATGCGTTGTAATGGGTGTATACCCAGTAATATAAGCCCTGGTTTCTAGCACATGGTCCTGCCACACTCACACAACAAATGAAGGGAGGGATGAGAAACCTTGACAGGGACCTGCAGGGCCATAACGGTGTTTCATGCATTCTCATTATTTCATTTGACAATTTGGTACTGCAATTAGCGAACAGGGTCAGACTGCATTTCGTATTCGTACTCATGCATTTCGTATTCGGATTCAGTGTTCAAATCTGGTTTGGCTCAGCACAGTGCACAAAGGCCCATCCTCACATTTCAAGGCCCCGTAGCTGCCATCTGGTATGGATGCAGCCCTGCAGTTCTTCTCAAGATGTGCCTTCCCAAGAGCTAAGGTTTGCAGGAAGCCCTCAATCCCAGAGCGAGTAAAGTCATAGCATACTCCATACTTTTGTCTGACTTAAGGGACCCCTATTAGCAGCCTAAGACAAACACCATACATTATTTTGTTATCTTAAGTCACTTTAAAAGCATTACAATGGCACGTGGGTGCCCCTGTTGACAAACAAACTTGTGAGGAGGGCAAGCACTTGTTTTGTGGAAGCGCACAGCTTCTGTCCTATCAAAAAATGTGCTCCTGGCTCACAACATGTTGGCAGAGTCAAAGCCCTGCTCTAGTGATGCTCACACAACCATCCAGTGATGGCTGCGCTGTTTAGCCAGACTATAAAAAATAAACAATGGCTTTCTCAATATTTGTTTTAGCTTGAATTTAGCACTTCTTTGGAGTGCTTGTATTTCATCACCTTCTCCCCCCTCTAATGATCTATTTTTACTCTGCTCCCCCGATGCTTCCAGCTACTTTCTCCTTCCTGGTGGATATGTAGGTATATATGTATATTTATACATATGCTACACCTCGCATAAGTGGCGTGGGTTTTCCCTGTATTTTTGCCTTTGCCTCCTGTGTTTTTGCTGTGTGTTGGACTTCATTTTGCTGTTCTAGATGCTTTGGTCACTTTGCCACGGCTCTTAAGTGCTAAAGTGCAAGTGCTCCCTTTGTAAATTGTAGTTATGGATTGGTGTTTCCATGATTGGCTTATTTGAGTTACTGGTCAGTCCCTAGTACAGTGCACTGTGTGTGCGAATGGCCTGTAAATCAAATGCTGCTGGTGGGCCTGCAGCACTGGTTGTGCCACCCACATTAGCAGCCTGTAAATGTAACTCAGGCCTGCAATTGCAGTGCCAGTGTGCAGTCTAGTACTGCCATGTAGACATGGCAAGTGCACCCACTTGCCAGGCCCTAACCTTCCCTTTTATTACATGTTAGCCACCTCAAAGGTAGGCCCAAGGTTCCCTAGTCGGCAGGGTGCAGTGTATGTGAAAGGTAGGACATGCCCTAATGTGTTTGGCATGACCTGATAGTTAAATACTGCAGATTTCATTTTTCAATATTGCAAGGTTATCTGTTCACATAAGATAGAATGAGGAGTTTGCTTATAATTTTTTTTAAGCATAACTGCCCCTCCAAGAAACCCTTTGCGTGTCCTGCATGTGAACCACCTTAAGCCCCACTTGGAGATGTCCAAAGTGGTCATGCTCCTAGCGACATATACTGGAATGGAGGAGGAGACTGAGCATCTTCCTGACCTCCTGCCTGCTAAGGAACGTGATGGGTCTGTGGACTGTGTAACACTCTCCCCACCCTGACTCCTGAACAGCAGAGTGACTCCCGCCAATTGTTGTGACAGTTTGCTGCTCTTTTCTCCCTGACCCCCGGTGTCAATCAATGGTGTGTCCATGATGTGGACACTGGGGACATTCCTTCTGTGAAGCACAACATTAACAGAGTGACTGACAGGGTCAAGGCTTGAATCAAGGAGGAGGCCTCTAATATGTTAGTGTTAGGGGTGAGTGAGCCCTCAAACAGCCCTTGGGCCAGCCCAGTGGTCTTGGTCCCAAAGGCTGCCGCACCCAGTGCAACACCAGAACTCTGGTTCTCTGTAGACTACTGAGGGCTCAATTCAGTCATCAGGACTGATGCACACCCCATCCCCAGAGCTGATGAGCTTATCGGTCAGTTGGGGGCTGCCAAGTACCTCACTGTTTAACTTAACGTCTGGGTACTGGCAGATTACCTTAACTGATAGGGCAAAGGAGAGGTCAGCATTTTCAATGCCAGAGGGGCATTATCAATTTTGGGTGATGCCCATTGAGTTGAAGACTGACCCAGCAACCTTTTAGAGGTTGGTCAACCAGGTGTTGGCTGGACGCCTACCTGGATGACATTGCAGTGTTTAGTGTCACTTCGGAGTAACGTCTGCACCACCTCTGGGAAGTGTTGAAGGCTCTGCAAATAAATGCTAGATTGGGCAGGGTTCAGTGGTGTACTTGGGACACCAGGTGGGGAGTGGCCAGGTGGCGCCCCTACAAAGCAATCCAAAGCTGTAATACTGTGCCTGGAGTGGTGAAAGGCTTTGGCCATTTAATAGCTTGGAATGGATAGCACTGTGCTAATCCTATACTTAAAGACTTTGCTATAGAAATGGCAAAAGACGTTGTCCCTTTCTATCTCAGCCTGGAAGGCCTTGTGCTAATCCTATGTTTAAAGACTTTGATGGAAAATGAGACATTTGAGGTGAGCAAATTTAGAGTGTCGCTGGTGTTGCGAGGGCTCTATACCGGAGCTGCTTTCCACCTAAACTTGAAAACTACCTAGAGTTCTCTACTTCTTTTTCTGTATAATTTATGTGTCACTCTATGCCTGAAAGGGTATTGTTTTGACTTACACTGAATGCTCCCTTGTATCTGGACAAAGCTATACCTCTCTGAAGAGCTCTAAGGTGAGCGAAACACGTGTTAGTGGTTGCTTTTATTCATTTCAGGTTGTCTTGAATGGTATTTTACCAATCCAAAGCTGTATACTGTGCCTGGAGTAGTAAAAGGCTTATGCCATTTTACAGCTTAGGCGGGACAGCACTGTGCTAACCCTATGCTTAAAGGCTTTGAGGTAGAAATGTTAAAAGACTTGGGGGTATATGTACAAGGAGTTAACGCCACCGTAGCGTAAATTTTTTGACGTTACAGTCGTTTTTTTATCACCGTGTTTACAAGTTGCCGCTAACCGCAACAGCAGTTTTCCGGCGTAAACGTGAAATTTAAGGATCGCCACTTCTGTTAGCAGGACATAATGAAAATAAGTTGCATTCCCGTGCAAAAACTGCTTCGTGATATTTACAAGGATTTCCTTGTATGGTGCAAAACCAAAAAACAGCCTCTAACTCTAGTTAGAGGCAGTTTTTTAAGACCAGAATATAGCTGGTCTTAAAAATGGTGCAAACACCTGGGGCCTCATTTCAGAAGGTTTTGGTGCTGGACAGTGTTACAAGGAATATTGCTGCGCTGACAAAACTACAGGTCAGGAATGTGCATCATCAATAAGATAGGGCGCATTCCTGGGCTTCATTCATGAAAAGTGTTGCATCGCTGTGACAAAAAAGCGTTGCAACACTTTTCACTATGCCCTTCTTGCAACACCATGGGTGCGCTGTATTCACTGTACAGTGCTCCATGTTGCAATCAATGACATATATGTATGGAATCCTGATGTATCTGTCACACTAAAGTCACGCTTTTCTGCAGTTCTGTCACAAGCATGACGGAACTCCAGCAATGCATGGGGCCGGCCTATCCCTGTGGTACTCCGTCACCCTGAAGCCTGCCATGAGGCAGGCGTAAGGTACTGACGCAGTGGCGTCCTACAATTGTTGCAGTGAAATCTGATGGATTTTAATGCGCCACTCCTATGAGGCTTTATTGCGTGGGAATGCCCACCCTGCATACATCATACCTGATGCAGGTATAATGTGGCTCAGGGCTTCACAAGGTCACGCATATGCCTAGATGTGTCACTTTGAAAATATGGCGCAATGTTGTGCAAGAATCATGCTGCAAGTACGTCAAGAAAATGAAGGGTGAAACTGTCAGAAGGGGCTCATGAATGAGCCCCCTTGTCTTTTTCCCCTATGTTGGTGCACAATGGCTGCCATAGCCAATGCAGACACCCTTGAGCCATGGTGCAAGGGTGACTGTGTTACAGAACTGATTGATGTTGTTGTTCCATCTCTTCTCAAGACGTCTGCAGGTGGGGCTGGACTAGTGGAGGGCGGGAGTGAACCAGTTAGCCTTCTTTGAGTGTTGTTTGCTTGATCTTTTCGTAAGGAGTGCAAGGGTTTTGGCACAGTTGGAGATCCATCGGTGGCAGTTGCGCACTGCTGTGTTGGCATCTGTAAGCATTTGCGGAGTGGTGATGCTGAGGGAGTTGACAAGAAGGAAGTTCTTCGGTGACCTTGATCCAGATGCGACAGGGGTCAATGATGGTGATGGTGAAGGTGTACGGTGGGTGTGGTTAAGGCGTGATGTAAACAATGATGGTCGGTACAGGAGAGTCCTGTGGTGTGGCTGTAGTTGAAGTTCCTGCTGGTGGAGAAGACGGGCTCAAGTGTGTGTAAGGCTATGTGTGGTGAGTAGCTGCTTGAGGCCAATTTTGGCGAGGTTCCCCAGGTGGGGGGGGTGTTCTGGTCACTGGGGTTGTCCAGGTGAAACTTGAGTTCTCCAAGTAGGATGTAGTCAGTGGATGGGAGAGCCTGGAGTGCGATAAGGTCTACTACAATGGCATCGGTGAATGGGGGTTCATGGCCCGGGTAGCCTGTAGATGAGGGTGCCGTGGAGGGTGGTTGCACGCAGAAGCTGGAACAAGATCACAGCCGATCAACTCGCAACTTCCCTGAGCAGGAACCCACCCACCAGCGCAGCGAACCCCAGCCAAGCGGCCACCAACCTCACGATGTGGATCAGCGACTGCGCAGACGACCTCGCCCCTCTGAGGACCCCGCCTAACAGACCCGGCAGCAAAAAAGCCCCATGGTTCACCGACGAACTCAAGAACTCGAAGAAGAACTGCAGAGCCCTTGAGAAAGCCTGGCGCAGAGAACCAACATCAGACAACATGACTACCCTCAAGCTCGCCACCCGAAAACACCACCAACTGATCCACACCACCAAGAAAACTGCATTCAAGGAACGACTGGACAACAACGCACACAACAGCAAGGAACTCTTCAACATCATCAAAGAGCTCTCCAACCCCAACGCCGGAAACAACAACATCACCCCTTCGCAAGACCTCTGCAACTCCCTCGCCTCATACTTCCACGAAAAGATCACGGACATACACAACAGCTTCAGCACTCAACCGACGCTCGCCACGACCGAACCACCGCCCCCCACCACCACCCTCCGCGCCTGGACCCCGATCAGCACCGAAGACACCATGCGCACGATGAACACCATCCACTCCGGATCTCCGACAGACCCCTGCCCTCACCACGTCTTCAACAAGGCCGACGCTGTCATCGCACCCCACCTGCGGGACATCATCAACACCTCCTTCGACACCGCTACCTTCCCGGAGAGCTGGAAGCACGCCGAACTCAGCGCCCTACTAAAGAAGCCATCAGCCGACCCCTCCGACCTCAAGAACTACCGACCCATCTCGCTGCTCCCGTTCCCCGCAAAAGTCATCGAGAAGACCGTCAACAAGCAGCTGGCCGCCTTCCTCGAGACGAACGGATCCCTCGACCTCTCGCAGTCTGGCTTCAGGACCAACCACAGCACCGAGACCGCCCTGATCGCAGCCACCGATGACATCCGAGCCCTGCTCGACAACGGAGAAACAGCGGCCCTCATCCTCCTAGACCTCTCCGCGGCCTTCGACACCGTCTGCCACCGTACCCTAGTACAGCGCCTCAGCAACGTCGGAATCCGGGAGAAGGCGCTGCAGTGGACCATCTCCTTCCTCGCCGGAAGGACACAGAGAGTCCGCCTCCCACCGTTCAGATCAGAAGCCACCGAAGTCATCTGCGGCGTTCCTCAAGGCTCCTCGCTCAGCCCAACCCTCTTCAACGTCTACATGAGTCCCCTCGCAGCCATCGCACGACAGCACAACCTCAACATCATCTCCTACGCCGACGACACCCAGCTGATCCTCTCCCTCACCAACGACCCCTCCACCGCCAGAGCCAACCTACACGAAGGGATGAAGGAGGTAGCCGAATGGATGAAGAACAGCCGCCTGAAACTGAACTCGGACAAGACGGAAGTCCTCATCCTGGGATCCTCACCCTCCGCCTGGGATGACTCCTGGTGGCCCCCCGCCCTGGGCAGCGCACCCAAACCAACAGACCACGCACGCAACCTGGGCTTCATCCTGGACTCATCCCTCTCCATGACCAGACAAGTCAACGCCGTCTCCTCGTCATGCTTCAACATCCTACGCATGCTACGCAAAATCTTCCGGTGGATCCCCACCGAGACCAGGAAGACGGTCACCCAGGCCCTCGTCACCAGCCGACTGGACTACGGCAACGCCCTCTACGCCAGAACCACCGCCAAACTCCAGAAGAGACTCCAGCGGATCCAGAATGCCTCAGCAAGGCTCATCCTGGACATCCCCCGTCGCAACCACATCTCCGGACACCTGCGAGACCTGCACTGGCTCCCGGTCAACAAGAGAATCACCTTCCGTCTCCTCACCCACGCACACAAAGCCCTGCACAACCAAGGACCA